>NC_064633.1:115801745-116426745 GCF_023864275.1 Schistocerca cancellata | reverse complement strand
AAGACGTTCATATGCTAACAATAATATTGTAACTTACCAGTTAGACTTCAGAAGTAACAGGCTCCAGCAGAAGTTTTCGCACTGTTGTGTTGACTACACGAGTGTAGCACAAGAATTACACACCCACTGACAATGTTATTTGCTGGTTGCGCGCACTCCAAAACGCCATTGTTGTTGATAGATTATACAAGAATTCACGACAATGCAATATATTGTTAAAATGGTATGCTCAGTTATCCAAACGTGGAAAAACCAATAAATGATCAGATTGACAGCACCTGATCGGATTCACCTCATTTGACGGGTACTTTGTTTCCAAATAAGAGTCACACCGGATACAGTCGACATTTGCAATGTTGTGCAGATTTTTCAGCACTGTACCAAGTGGGAGTTAGAAATCAAATGAGGTGCATTTGATCTGTAACGATCCACTGAAGAAAATGAGTCCCTTAGACCAAAATAGTCAGAACATATCCTGGAGCAACAACTGTAAACTTGTTGATGGAGCTGATGTTCAACTTTCATAAAGGGTGTGTCGTATCTTCCCGCGTTCATTGGGGACAGGTTGAGCGAGGAATAATTATACGATACAATTTCAACCCAAAGAACAATTTAACGTATACTAACTGCGAAGCGGAATATCACCTCAATCGTGAACATAACTGGGATATTCCAAACATGTATCTATCCGCACTGGAATTGGAGAATTTAGCCTAAGGCGAAAAGCATCTTCTTTCCTCAGACAGTGCGGCTCTCGAGAAGGTTTCCGATGAACGCTGAATGCCTTACTCGAGATTCATGGACTTACTATTACCACTATTCACATAGTAGACCTCCCTATGGATTCACGGCAACGCTCTCGACATTTGTTGTGGACATTAGGTTATGCGGCATGCTGCTAGAAGACAGCATCGAGTACAACGGGATTGTTATTACACTGCGCAAGAGAATTAAAGGATCACTTTCTCGAATCCTCGTAATTATCTCCCACTGCGACGCGTAAGTTTGAAAATTGTCTCAAAGGTGCCTACAATGTTCCTCTGTAATGATGTAAAAGCGCGACTCCCTGAGATGTCACCGCCATGCTTGACGACGCCCGAAACAGCAAAGTGTCGACACGTGTGGAAAACGACCACGGTTGAGAAGTTCACGCGAACTGTACGGCGGGCTAGTGATGTCACACTGGCACCAAGTTTCGCCATCCACTGCGCAGTGCCACCGTGGATGTGTCATTCGATGAGAAGGTCGCCACAGCCCCTCTTACCAACATTTCACCTTTCCTTTCACGTCTCTGCGATGAAGTTCGGAAACCATTCAATCAAATTTGAAGGTGATCCGAAGCACGACAGGGTACTTACGTATTTTGCAGCCATCCTGTTATTCGTCCTCTGTGGCGTAGCCACGTGGGACTGCTACATTAACATGTGCGTGAATAAAGCGACAAAGGTCCCTCTAAGACAAATGTACCTCCAGAAATTGCCGGCCTGTGTGGCCGTGCGGTTCTAAGCGCTTCAGTTTGGAACCGCGTGACCGCTACGGTCGCAGGTTCGAATCCTGCCTTGGGCGTGGATGTGTGTGATGTCCTTAGGTTAGTTATGTTTAAGTAGTTCTAAGTTCTAGGGGACTGATGACCTCAGAAGTTAAGTCCCATAGTGCTCAGAGCCATTTGAACCATTTTGAACCTTCAGAAATTTCAACATCAAATTAGTCTGGACGCTCCTCTAGTACCTGAAGGTAGGCAAACAGCACCGAAGGGGTCTCCAGGGCATTGCCTAACTCTCAGGTGCTACAGCAGCCGCCAGGCCATACGGCGTCGAAATTTCTGAAGGTACATTTCTAGCGTGCCCAACAAAGTTCCGTGGGTGAAACCGAGTGTGTTGCTGAACTGGGCTCTTACAAGACCGTTTGCCGTTTTATTCATGAGCATGTTAATGTTGCACTCCTACATGATCACGCCACAGGACGGCGGAAGCACGAGGGCTGACGAAACAGAAGTACCATTTCCTGCTTCAGATCATGTTCAAATTTCGTTGAATGGTTTTGAACAGTCCCTAGTACTTCTAACGTGTTCGGGTGAGCAAAAACTGTGGTCGTGGTGCCCCACAAAGCGGTGCGTTCAGGCTCAATATGATGCAGCTCCACAGAGAGCTGTTAGGAGGGCTGAAACGTTAGAGGCTGTCAGAAATGTCTAATGTTGTCAAGAACATCTTCCTGTTGCTCGGCACACTGCGAACTGTTGTTTCCATCGTCGAAATGTGTGGGAATCAATGCCCCAAGGAAGGAGGTGGTTACATCTTCCTGTTGCTCGGCACACTGCGAACTGTTGTTTTCATTGTCGAAATGTGTGGGATCAATGCCCCAAGGAAGGAGGTGGTTTCGTTGATGCATTTTACGCAACCCTCTGAGGCCTTTTGGCATCAATTTTGAATGATGCTGTGTCTTAAGCGTTTTCCTCGGCCACCCATAAGAAAACCGCGTGATTTCAACGCTGGGTGTCCCGTTTCTGACCTCCACCGCATAGTCGTCAAAAGAAGGGGTCAAATGTGAGTAAGGACTGTGACGCCCTTCCCACCGGGTGACACACTCACTGTGGCGTTGGGCAGAATTGTGGTGAAATTTGATGCCAATTGTGACAACATTAACCCACCCCACAGCTCACATGCACTTCTGAGTTGTATCCATTTTTTCACATGTGTCGACAACTTGCTGTTTCAAGGGTAGCTGAGCCAGTGGGTCGCAGGGCGTCACGCTTTTGAACCACTACACAGGAAAGTTGTTGGTACCCCTGAGGTAAATTTTAGACTTATCCGTCGCACTGGGAGACAATATTATGGCTTCCGAAAACTGGTCCTTCAAGTCTGTTGCGTAGTACAGTTTTGGGAAGGGGGAAGGGCGAGCCGGAATGCATTCGGAACAAGCTAGTCCTTTTGCATCCACAGGGCTAACTGGTTGAAAGTTCCGAGAGTTCGAAAAGTTTCAATAATTATTTAGAGAAAAATGGCTCTGAGCACTATGGGACTCAACATCTGAGGTCATCAGTCCCCTAGAACTTAGAACTACTTAAACCTAACTAACCTAAGGACATCACACGCATTCATGCCCGAGGTAGGATTCGAACCTGCGACCGTGGCGGTCGCGCGGTTCCAGACTGTAGCGCCTAGAACCGCTCGGCCACCCCGGCCGGCCGGGACTTGTTAGTAAGTATGAGTCTAGTATTACATCGTGTGGCTGAGAGTTAACCAGAAAAGGTGCCCATCGAAGCAACGAAATTGTCGTGGTTTATTACACCGGAGACAGACTCTATTGTTCCCGTGGTTAACGAAGTTTTAGTTTCTCGAGAGGTTTCGTGTCCTTCCTTTCTGAGGATTGTTGTTTCGAGACTCTTTCGAAAGTTACGGAGAACGTTGCACAGAGCGAGTCGAATGTTACACAGTTATTATTAAGAGTGTATATGTTCAGTCAAGTCTCGTCGAATAGAGGTATTCCCACGGTCTGCAAAGACTTGGAATGCATAGATCGCAGCACAAAACTTTCTGACGCGACTTACTGCAAGTAAGGTAAGAAGAAGCGGGCTAGTGTAAGGAGATGAAAACTTAGAGAAGCAGTGTCGCTGCAACATGTAACGATACAGATAATATTACAACGCTAAATAATATATTCGTTAACGGAACTACTGAACTGCGATCAGGTAAATTATTCGTCTTCATACATTATCGCTTTGTAAAGCAACAGTTGGCACCGCTGAAGCTGTGGTCCGCTGGCAATGAAAGAGGTGCTGTATGGGACACCCCAAATGTAGCGCTCATGCCATCTAGCGGTTGCAACGACGCAATCCGATTGTAAAAACAGGTGGGTTGAGAATCACCATAACGTGCTTCCACCTCATGGCAGAAATGGCAAACCACCTAAGTGACCCATTTAATAACCTATATTAAGAGATAATTAAATAAATTATGTTTTGTTTACTTCGTTAAAACTTACGAGTGTTACAAGAACTGTAAAAATATGTA
Organism: Schistocerca cancellata; assembly: GCF_023864275.1. NCBI lineage: Eukaryota > Metazoa > Arthropoda > Insecta > Orthoptera > Acrididae > Schistocerca > Schistocerca cancellata. Next base: position 116,422,735 of record NC_064633.1, on the reverse strand, counting down.
TTGTGTACTGTAAACAGTCATGGCTTTAGAACTAAGTAATAATTATTAAGGGAATTCCAACATAATAATGTAAGTGGTGGTATCCCACCCTCTTCGAGAAGAGATAGCTCTCGAACAAAGATTGTCTAAGTAATCAGTCATAGTGCGAGCACAGTGCACGTGAATGGTGTTTGCAGGGTAAAAATCGAGCAGGGGTGAAATTAAACTCGGATAACTTCTGAATGATCGTAATATTTTATAATTGCAACTAAACTGGGTGTTACGGAAGAAGAGGTTTGTTCTGACTTATTGTAGAGCAACAAGGCAATTGCATTGTGGATCACGGGGCTCTACAAGCTGCAAGAGACACACTGCTGGCTATATGTGCAACTGCAGATCCTGTAGCATTCAGGGCCACAAATAGCAAGCTGCCACTACACATTGCAGTAGCATTTGTTAAAGAGGCTTGGACATGGCTTGTCATCACGTGAAATTCAACAGGTTTATTTGGTCCGTGCTATAACATGTAACAGTCTTGTTCTGTCTGTGCTACAACATAGAAGGTGCATTCAAGTTCTAAGGCCTCCCATATTTTTTGTAATTAACTACTCACCCGAAATCGATGAAATTGGCGTTACCTCTCGACGTAATCGCCCTGCAGACGTACACATTTTTCACAACGCTGACGCCATGATTCCATGGCAGCGGCGAAGGCTTCTTTAGGAGTCTGTTTTGACCACTGGAAAATCGCTGAAGCAATAGCAGCACGGCTGGTGAATGTGCGGCCACGGAGTGTGTCTTTCATTGTTGGAAAAAGCCAAAAGTCACTAGGAGCCAGGTCAGGTGAGTAGGGAGCATGAGGAATCACTTCAAAGTGGTTATCACGAAGAAACTGTTGCGTAACGTTAGCTCGATGTGCGGGTGCGTTGTCTTGGTGAAACAGCACATGCACCGCCCTTCCCGGACGTTCTTGTTGCAGTGCAGGAAGGAATTTGTTCTTCAAAACATTTTCGTAGGATGCACCTGTTACCGTAGTGCTCTTTGGAACGCAATGGGTAAGGATTACGCCCTCGCTGTCTCATTCTCGCCGCTGGCGGTAAAATTCCATCTGCCATACAGTGCTGCCATCTCTGGGACGTATTGACAATGAACGCGGCCTCATATTAAAACAATGCGCATGTTTCTATCTCTTTCCAGTCCGGAGAAAAAAAATCGGAGGCCTTAGAACTTGAATGCACCTCGTACAGGTGTTGGCCATTCTGTACTACTGGTTCAAATGGCTCTGAGCACTATGGGACTTAACATCTGAGGTCATCATCCCCTAGAACTTAGAACTAGTTAAACCTAACTAACCTAAGGACATCACACACATTCATGCCCGAGGCAGGATTCGAACCTGCGACCGTAGCGGTCGCGCTGTTCCAGACTGAAGCGCCTAGAACCACTTGGCCACCAGCAGCCGGCTTCTGTACTACTACCGCTGATTCTCTGCAGCAGACTAAACCAGCATGAAACACACCACGTTCATTCACTCACGCATGCCAGAGAGTTTTGTATCACCGGAAAGTAAATAAAATGATAATGAAAGAGGACTACAGGACCCTTTCAACGTAAAGGTGCCCTTCAACGGACCATCTGACAACACAACATAAAAAAAAAAAACCAGGAGAATCAGCCTATATTCACATTAATACCTACATTAATTAATTAGTGGAAGAAGAATGGGATAAACTACTTCCAACCCCGGATGACTGAATAAACACTTGATATTGATTCGTACGTGTTACAATCAACCGTAAACTCGAACAAGGAACTAACACTGCCTGCACTGAATACGACGGCAAAGTATCTCTTGCATATAAATCTGATGTTCCACAAGGCAGCACTACGCAAATGCAGTGCAAGGAAGTAGTAATCTCACCTTAGTGTCACTTCACGTATCCATTTCTTTATCACAAGACGAAGCATCTGTACTGAACAGGTCAGGGAGTACACGCAGCAGCGTGTAGAAGAACTGTGTGTTTAGGCGACTTGCTTAAGAGATGACTTGCAGTTCCCAACTAAAGATGAATTACTAGTAGAAGGATAAATGGCGGTAGGCTCTTTGAGGTAGACAATTCGGCATCGATGTACACATGAATACATAGCATGAAATGATTCCACAGCAGCCGAATTCGGTGTCACTAAAGTACTGATTTGGCAATAGAACTGAAAGGTATTTATTAGTTTCCTAAACATAATATAATCAGAATACAAATAAACGCGGACTGTGAAACATTTTCGTTGGGTCATTCAAAACTGATACTACAAAAAAGTCAAAAATTTGGTCGCTAGTAAAAATTGCACACAGATTTTAGCAATCAATAAAACTGTCATGTTTAGATCCAAAGTTTCGGTTTGAAAACAAATTCTTTATTAACTGTTTAAGGAGCAAACTTTGAATCAAATTTTCGCTGTAGTGCTAAGTGTGTACTTTATCGTAACTCACTAGTTAGCTAGAAAACAACTCCCTCACGTAAATGAGTAAATAATCTGGACGCCTTTCAATAAAGAAAAAACATTTATGTGCACTTGTTTTTATGGGACATCTATGTAACGATGGTCGGGCTGCAAGTTAACTTCTTAGTAATCAAAGAAGTTAACTTGCAGCCCGACCTTCGTTACATAGATGTCCCATAAAAACAAGTGCACATAAATGAACTTAAATTTGCCACACTTTGCAAACAGTGTAATAGTAAAGAAAAATTACTCGTTTGTTGGACAATACTGTGAGATTACAGTCGCTAAATGGTTTTTCAAGATACTAAAAGTCTCTGTTAATTATGGGCCGAAAATGTAGTTTAGAATTCGGAATAGAAATGCGTCACAGCTAACATCGCTCTTATCAGTAACATTATCGGTGCAGTAAAAATTAAACCTCCCGATGTACAGAGAAAAGAACAGACACCATAACTACTGGCAAATATGTTTTTTCATTACTTACGTGGGCTTGATACTATACATGGACTAGATATGATGATATGAAGCACAATGTCGACAGCGCGATTGTTACATAAATATCGTGTCAGCATGTAGGTAAGCGACGGGTGGCTCTTCTTCTACTTTCCAGTTCCATGTAGCATTACATAATCATTCCACATCTATAGGCGGGAAACCAGCATCCATACAAGGCTCCAATTCATTGTAAATGTACAGATTACGCCCTGGCATCCAAGCCGACATGCATAATGATAGCTGAAGGTTGACTGCTACTCTTGACCATCAGCACGTTTTTGATCGGCGCGTTTTTTCTCCTTAACATGTCTAGGTGGCTACTTTTTACTAGTGTTTTCCATCCTATCGTCACATCTCTAACTGTTCCTACCATACATGGACCAGTAAACTATACAATACTTTTCAGATTACTTACGTATATAGAAATTGTACATATGGCACAAAAAACCATAAATAAACATAAACAGTGTCAAAATACACAGAAAATACTGCTAAATGTTTTTACAAACAATTGAAAATTAGAAACGACATGAAGTGTCCATGTTACGGTAATACACTGAAGCGCCAAAGGAACTGGTATAGGCATGCGTATACAAATACAGAGATATGCAAACAGGCAGAATATGGCGCTGCGGTCGGCAACACCTATATAAGACAACAAGTGTCTGGCGCACTTGTTAGATCCGTTACTGCTGCTACAATGGCAGGTTTTTAAGATTTAAGTAAGTTTGAAAGTGGTGGTATAGTCGGCGCAGGAGCGATGGGACGCAGCATCTCCGAGGTAGCGATAAAGCGGGGATTTTCTCGTACGACCATTTCCCGAGTGTACCCTGAATATCAGGAATTCGGTAAAACATCAAATCTCCGACATCGCTACGGCCATAAAAAGATCCTGCAAGAACGGGACCAACGAAGAATGAATAGAATCGTTCAACGTGACAGAAGTGCAACCCTTCCGCAAATTATTGCAGATTTCAATGCTGGGCCCTCAACAAGTGTCAGCGGGCGAGCCATTCACCGAAAATCATCGATATAGGCTTTCGGAGCCGAAGCCCCAGTCGTTTACTCTTGATGACTGCACGACACGAAACTTTACGCCTCGTCTCGGCCCGTCCACACTGACATTCTACTGTTGATGACTGGAAACATTTTGCCTGGTCTGGACGAGTCTCGTTTCAAATTGAATCGAGCGGATGGACGTGCACGGGTATGAAGGCATGAATCCATGGAGTCTGCATGTCAACAGGGGACTGCTGAAACTGATGGAACCACTGTAATGGTCTGGGGCGGGTGTAGGTGGAGTGATATGGGACCCCTGACACGTGTAGATACGACTCTGACAGGTGACACGTACGTAAGAATCCGGTCTGATCACCTGCATTCATTCATGTCCATTGTGCATTCCGACGGACTTGGGCAATTCCAGCAGGACAATGCGACACCCCACGCGTCCAGAATTGCTACAGAGTGGCTCCAGGAACACTGTTATGATTTTAAACGCTTCCGCTGGCCACCAAACTCCCCTGACATGAACGTTATTGAACATATCTGGCATGCCCTACAACGTTCTGTTCAGAAGAGATCTCCACCCCCTCGTATTCTTACGGATTTACGGACAGCCTGCAGGATTAATGCTGTCAGCTCTCCTGCACTATTTGAGACATTAGTCGAGTCCATGCAACGTTGTGTTGCGGCACTTCTGCGTGCTCGCGGGGGCCCTATACGATATTAGGCAGGTGTATCAGTTTCTTTGGCTCTTCAGTGTATTTCAAACCTTCTTGACAGGACGATACTTGTGTCAGTTTGACACAGACCCTTCTCGGGGAAAAGCACTCACATCTGTATAACTTTCAAAGTTATCATTCAATTAACTTTGATATCACTGAACATATTCTTTTGTATAGTGTCAATCTTTCTCTCAGCCACTTTTAGTAACAGTTAATTATTTTTGCATGCCTCAGCTCTCGCCTGTGAACTGGCCCCTTATTCTGGAAATGACTTTCTGTACACATCTCTCTGTGGTAATACCTATTCATCTGATACTTAACCTGCCCACTTCAATACAATATCATTCTAGAGACAAACATTTCAAATGTTTCAATTGTCTTCTTCTCCAGTTTTTTTAAATTGTTCCTGAGAGCACATTTGTTTCAGGTACAGTGTTGTGTATCACACATCCACAAACTTCTGGCACCAGCAGCACATTATCTGCGGAGCAATGAGAAGCTAGTCTGGTGAACATAGTGATAGTAGAAAATTCGCTGCCACTCCCACGCCCCCACACTCCGTAGCTGTCCTCTACCTCACTAATTGCCTACGCGGTTTCCATATGTTTGTGTACTCCACATCGAAGAAATCTCTGCACTTACCAAGTATAACTTAAATCAAATGAAAATATCTTGCGGAGTATATTTCATGGGCTTGTGGTATTGGACAACAGAAAACTAATAAAAGCGAAGTGTCACGTGCTTCACTAAGAGCCTAAAGTTCGAAAGTCATCTGCTGACGCTAGATAACGGAAAACACTGACGAACAAGAGGTTGCGAATGCTTTTGATGCTGTTTAACAGTAAATGTTAAATTCCACAAATGCAGTTCACAATTCGGCTTTCAACAAACTGGGAGGCCATTGCCTGATAATTCAAGATACCTCACTGTAGTGAAAAGCACCCTTCTTCGGCAGTCGTTATCTTCCTTGATGAACTGAACATGGAAATCAGACTTGTGTTTGTTTCACTTATTTGATGTAAATAGTTCCCTGGTAATATTTTTCAGTTGATAAGTAGTAAACCGTACTCTGTGGTAGCGATGCCCCATTCGGTTCAATTTATTTTGTCCTAATTAGGATGTAATAATTGCTTTATTGACCGTGTGTGGCGATCGGACTCGTAAATTACGGCAGACAGTCACGTGCAGTAGATGCTCTGCTATGTGATGGCCGATCACTTTCTTCTGCCTGAGAGAGTTTGCAGTCTACTACACGACTTAGTGTAAATGACAGTAAACAGGTGTTAACAGCAAATGATCGTACAGGAAACCAAGTTATTTAAACGATAACTGCCTTTGAGGTTGCGACCGTACGGAACGTTAGTTTAGTTCAGCATGGAGCACGTACATTCGCAGGAATGCCTCAGATTACTTTAAAATATTTAACGTTAATATTACACAAATATTTCAGACAGTGTTTGAAAAAGTTTAAGTCACCTAACAATATGTAATCAGAAATGACGTAATGGGTCTCAGTTATTACCTATACCTAACACAAGCTCGGATTTCGTCACACGCCGCTGGTTTCGGTTAGCAAGGTACACAAGCCACCACAGTTTTCTGAAGAAAATACGTGGTAGTTCCACTTTATCTTGCGGTATCGTCTACTCAAAAGTAACAACGACACACAGCATCCATTACGAAATTTCACTTGTTTAGAATTTATATATGAAATCTCAGTGTAGGTCGGCGAAAGATTTTGTATTTAAGAAAATACTAGCTTCCTTCATTGTAAAAATCTTGGGCTTAAAACATTGAAACAGTACGGGTGTTGATTTTTAAATATGTAAATAAACACACGAGATAAGCATTTGCTTTGTAAATAACCATCACATTATTACTCGACTTAAAATTCCAATTATGTCATGGCTTTTACATGTTTTGATAATATGGCTTCCCTGCTCTAACTCCACTTTACGAGGTGCATTCAAGTTCTAAGGCCTCGATTTTTTTTCTCCGGACTGGAAAGAGATAGAAACATGCGCATTGTTTTAATATGAGGCCGCGTTCATTGTCAACACGTCCCAGAGATGGCAGCACCGTATGGCAGATAGAATTTTACCGCCAACGGCGAGAATGAGAACTGTTTTAAATACTTAAAATGGCGACGTTTTCCTTACTAGAACAGCGTGCAATCATTCGTTTTCTGAATTTGCGTGGTGTGAAACCAATTGAAATTCCATCGACAGTTGAAGGAGACATGTGGTGATGGCGTTATGGATGTGTCGAAAGTGCGTTCGTGGGTGCGACAGTTTAATGAAGGCAGAACATCGTGTGACAACAAACCGAAACAACGTCTGGCTCGCGCAAGCCGGTCTGACGACACGATCGAGAAAATGGAGAGAATTGTTTTGGGGGATCGCCGAATGACTGTTGAACAGATCGCCTCCAGAGTTGGCATTTGTGTGGGTTCTGTGCACACAGTCCTGCATGACGACCTGAAAATGCATAAAGTGTCATCCAGGTGGGTGCCACAAATGCTGAACGACAACCACATGGCTGCCCGTGTGGCATGTTGCCAAGCAATGTTGACGCGCAACGACAGCATGGATGGGACTTTCTTTTCGTCGGTTGTGACAATGGATGAGACGTGGATGCCATTTTTCAATCCAGAAACAAAGCGCCAGTCAGCTCAATGGAAGCACACAGATTCACCGCCACCAAAAAAATTTCGGGTAACCGCCAGTGCTGAAAAAATGATGGTGTCCATGTTCTGGGACAGCGAGGGCGTAATCCTTACCCATTGCGTTCCAAAGGGCACTACAGTAACAGGTGCATCCTACGAAAATGTTTTGAAGAACAAATTCCTTCCTGCACTGCAACAAAACGTCCGGGAAGGGCTGTACGTGTGCTGTTTCACCAAGACAACGCACCCGCACATCGAGCTAACGATACGCAACAGTTTCTTCGTGATAACAACTTTGAAGTGATTCCTCATGCACCCTACTCACCTGACCTGGCTCCTAGTGACTTTTGGCTTTTTCCAACAATGAAAGACACTCTCCGTGGCCGCACATTCACCAGCCGCGCTGCTATTGCCTCAGCGATTTTCCAGTGGTCAAAACAGACTCCTAAAGAAGCCATCGCCGCTGCCATGGAATCATGGCGTCAGCGTTGTGAATAATGTGTACGTCTGCAGGGCAATTATGTCGAGAAGTAACGCCAGTTTCATCGATTTCGGGTGAGTAGTTAATTAGAAAAAAAATCGGAGGCCTCAGAACTTGAATGCACCTCGTAGTTTTCAGGTAGGCAAAGAGGCTTGCTCTCCTTGCGTGAAAGTTACCGGTGTTAGGTTGGTGGCGGAAGCCTCATGTCTGGGTTTTCCTGGCCGCGGAATCGCGTGGGAGACGTCTGAGTGTATGAGACTGTCAGTCTTCTTCAAGAGCGCCGAGGGTCTGCAGCCGAGCCCTCTTCGAAGGACGGTGAGTCGGTTTAACCGCAAGGCGCGTTGTCCCGTAGCGAGAGGGGAGCTTTTAGCTTTTGGTCTCGCGTCTCGTCTTATAAAGATCTTTTAACCTTGTCGGAGAAAGGAATGCAAGGCTTCTGCAGACTTTCAGTTTAATTCCTAATGCAGACTTTGATCCGTAAGAAGAACGTAACACAAAAGTGTTGATATGTAAGAAGTGCGCCCCCGGTTCCGTGTGAATGTTTGTCTGCCTGCAACTGCGTCTGTATACGTTCTAATCTTTCCTGCACCTTAATAATTTTGCCTCTTCGTGAATTTTCTTTGTGGCATTTACCTTAGGTCCGTTGGAAGCCGTCCACGTGTGAGTTTGTTGGCCCACTGCCATCACCCTTTGTCCATTCAAATGTGCCTTCTGAAAAATATTAATTGTTCGCGGCTGCGTTGTTGAATGTGGTTAAAACTTGGCCACGGTATGTAGAAATTGTGTCTCCGCAAACCACGTGGGCATACGAGTGTGTCGTGAATCGTGTACCATTTCACGAGAAATTGTACTTAGTTACCAGGCAACAGCAGTTGTGTAGGTGCATTACATGAATGTTTTAAGGAATGAATAATTTTGCGACCAAGCTGATCCTGTGTACCGATGTTACGTCTCTGTTACCTACGCTATTTACCTTGTAGTTTTCTTGTTAGACCATCCATAGAGTTTCCATGCGCACAGGCCCAATAAGTAGTGTTACCGTTTTATTTAAAACAAATTCTTTAGAATAGATGTTGTTTTCAGGAGTGCCGCTGCAAGCTGCTCTTATGCACAGTGTTCACGCATTATTTACTTTATTTTAATATTTGATTCACGTGAACAATGCCTGGACCAAACCCATTCTTTATGATAATAAATGAAAAGCACCAGTTTGCTTTTGTTCCACAATATTATTTTTATTGCTAACCGGTTTTCGGCTTACAAGGCCATCTTCAGGCATTTACTGAGTATTATCACCAAAGAAGTTAAATGTTAGCAGACAACATTGGAAGAGAAGTAACACATCTAGAGTGAAGTTGAAACATACAGTGAGTAACATCTTTGCAATGAAATAGTAAAAACTGAACAGTACATAAATATCAATGGAGTTGACAGGAAAACTTTTAGCACAAAATAAGAATAGCATGCCTACATAACAGTTTCTATTGATAAACAAAACTATTGAAATAAGATAAAATTAGTACTAGGCAAGGCTGCATCAAGAGGTATGAAACATGGAGAGTAATACACAACCAATTAAAAAAGAAGAGACAGTTGTCAATGTAAATACAGAATACACGAGGAACTTAAGCCATATCAATACAATAAACAGAAATTAATAAATGCAGGAAAATTGAGGTGTTTGAGGGAACCTACAGTTTGAGAGTGTGGTGGTACTGCATTTTAACATTAACATTATAATCAAAGCAGTGGCTGTATACCAGTTTACATTAAATAAATGAGCAAAGTAAAATATGAACAGTATTTGATGAGACAACTACAACGGGAGTTAAACATGGACAGTAATACAAGTTAAAAGCAAACCCTTAACTATTGAAACTACAGCATATGTGGAATACAAAGACAACTGCAACAAATAAAACAACTCAATGACTACAGGAAAATGGGAATATGTAGGAAGAGAGAGTGTGGGAAGTAATGAACAACAAAGATGATTATATGAAGTTTAGGAGAGGGGAAGTGTTGAGTTGTGTCTGGTCATTTAGGATGAGATCTGGACTGTGAGCAAGATGTTTGTTAATTTCCAGGGCTTCCAGCAGGTTGAGTTTATGGCCTTTGTTTGCTAAGTGAAGTACATGGGACACTGGCTGGTAGTTGTGACCCTCACTCAGTGCATGCTCAGCAAATGTAGAGTCTGAATTCTGCAACCTCCAGCTGCGTTCATGTTCAGCCAGCCTAGTTGATATGTCTCTGCCTGACTGACCAATGTAAAATTTGTCACAATCAGAACAGGTGATTCTTTATGAGTTATAATACAATGAATGTTCTTTTATGAGTTTTTTTCTTAGGATTAAATTAATTAATTTTCCGATTTAGTCGAACCTTTTATTTGTCGAGTGGCTAGAGTTGGTGACGATCCAATCTTTTACGTTGATTTCTATGTCAGATAGCATTTTCTTATTCAAAGTGAGATTCGCGCAACTTACACATAACACCATTTTCTTTCGCAACTTACAAATAGTGACCATGACGTAAGCTAAGTTACAACGTGAAACATGATATTTTAAATTCGTATATTGAACAATATAACAATATATGTACATTTAGTATTCATATAATTTGGGACCCTTAAAAACTTATTTTTTGCTCCGCTTACTTTTAATCAAATATTTACACGTACTCAATTAATAATTGCGTTCTCGAACGAACTACGTTTTGCTTTCACTACATTGCAGTCAGAGTGAGAGAATAAACTGCCTTCAGCTGTAGTGGCACTGTCTTGTTTTTAAATGAAATTTTCAGCTAGTCAGGTTTTGCAGTGAAGCTTCGAGGCTCGTGGTTGCAGTGACGAACACTTAGATATTTTGCTGCGACATTGCCTCAAAAGTTTCCATTTATTACGTGATGTAGGATACAGAGTGCAAACACATTTGCATTGCGCAGATTGAATCTGTAAGATGTAATCCACATATACGTATAGCACGTTGCTGCATGATATCTACTATGTTATTATATTTACAGTTTTGTTTTGGTTTAGCTTATGTTGAAGCCCACTTTAATTATTTCGTTGGACTGTGAGAAAATTCCTTGTCCCGAAGAAATCTAAAACAAAGGTAACCATGTAGCGTCGTTACAACTGTTATGGCACTACAGCGGAAACTAGCAACTCAAGTAACATAGGCAGCCAGCGGGCGCTAATGTGTCGCCATATTGGTCGCAACAGCATCGCTGTTTATGCATTGTAATGAGGCGGACTAGGCTAAGCTCCATAACCCAGTCAGTGCAGCGGTAACATGAGACTCTTGCAAGACGAGCCTATATAAATAACCATCAATTTTAGCAGAGGTATCAGCAGTCTGGTAGCGCCTACCACCATGAGTAGACTACTCGTGGCAGTGCAGGGATATGAGACAGCAGGCAACTGCCACGAGTTGGGGCTTCCACCACTGCACCATGTTCTAGCACCAGGTCCTCCTTCCTGGACTTGGTGCCGCTACATTGATCGGCTGCTTCCAGGCTGATACAGGGTATTACGTATATAGACTGAAGCGGCGAGTGGAAAATTTGAACCAAAGCCGGGAATCGAACCCAGGTCTCCTGCTTATTCGACAGGTGAGATAATCACTAAGCCAACTTGGCATAACGGTTCACACAAATGTGTGAATGAAACTGTCACGCCTCCATCCAAATTCTCACAGCCCCACCAGTCTGCTTTAAATTCCGCATTATACAAGAACAGAATTGCCGAGGCTTTGCATGTTCTGGAATAGCACCTCAGCATCGAACGTAAATGGGGGATCCACCCTCTACTCATACAAAGACGGTGCGTGGCCGCTGCACCGCGATGCTTCCTGTGTAGCCTCACAAGCTTCAGTACAGTAATTCACTTTTAATGTTGTTTACACTCCTGGAAATGGAAAAAAGAACACATTGCCATCGGTGTGTCAGACCCACCATACTTGCTCCGGACACTGCGAGAGGGCAGTACAAGCAATGATCACACGCACGGCACAGCGGACACACCAGGAACCGCGGTGTTGGCCGTCGAATGGCGCTGGCTGCGCAGCATTTGTGCACCGCCGCCGTCAGTGTCAGCCAGTTTGCCGTGGCATACGGAGCCCCATCGCAGTCTTTAACACTGGTAGCATGCCGCGACAGCGTGGACGTGAACCGTATGTGCAGTTGACGGACTTTGAGCGAGGGCGTATAGTGGGCATGCGGGAGGCCGGGTGGACGTACCGCCGAATTGCTCAACACGTGGGGCGTGAGGTCTCCACAGTACATCGATGTTGTCGCCAGCGGTCGGCGGAAGGTGCACGTGCCCGTCGACCTGGGACCGGACCGCAGAGACGCACGGATGCACGCCTAGACCGTAGGATCCTACGCAGTGCCGTAGGGGACCGCACCGCCACTTCCCAGCAAATTAGGGACACTGTTGCTCCTGGGGTATCGGCGAGGACCATTCGCAACCGTCTCCATGAAGCTGGGCTTCGGTCCCGCACACCGTTAGGCCGTCTTCCGCTCACGCCCCAACATCGTGCAGCCCGCCTCCAGTGGTGTCGCGACAGGCGTGAATGGAGGGACGAATGGAGACGTGTCGTCTTCACCGATGAGAGTCGCTTCTGCCTTGGTGCCAGTGATGGTCGTATGCGTGTTTGGCGCCGTGCAGGTGAGCGCCACAATCAGGACTGCATACGACCGAGGCACACAGGGCCAACACCCGGCATCATGGTGGGGGAGCGATCTCCTACACTGGCCGTACACCACTGGCGATCGTCGAGGCGACATGGAATAGTGCACGGTACATCCAAACCGTCATCGAACCCATCGTTCTACCATTCCTAGACCGGCAAGGGAACTTGCTGTTCCAACAGGACAATGCACGTCCGCATGTATCCCGTGCCACCCAACGTGCTCTAGAAGGTGTAAGTCAACTACCCTGGCCAGCAAGATCTCCGTATCTGTCCCCCATTGAGCATGTTTGGGACTGGATGAAGCGTCGTCTCACGCGGTCTGCACGTCCAGCACGAACGCTGGTCCAACTGAGGCGCCAGGTGGAAATGGCATGGCAAGCCGTTCCACAGGACTACATCCAGCATCTCTACGATCGTCTCCATGGGAGAATAGCAGCCTGCATTGCTGCGAAAGGTGGATATACACTGTACTAGTGCCGACATTGTGCATGCTCTGTTGCCTGTGTCTATGTGCCTGTGGTTCTGTCAGTGTGATCATGTGATGTATCTGACCCCAGGAATGTGTCAATAAAGTTTCCCCTTCCTGGTACAATGAATTCACGGTGTTCTTATTTCAATTTCCAGGAGTGTATCTCAGCTGCCATCGACCTGCACCCTCGTCAAGATTCACCGGTGCAGTCCAACACCGCACAGGGGTGGCTCTTCACCTGGGGCCCACTTCATTCAGATTGCGTTTGTGCATTCATATATACGGGTAAATCTTCAGGGCACTGAGAAACAAGCTACAGCCTTTTATGGATACAGAGGTTACAATTCAGAGTAGTGACAGGCTTTTAAAACAATCAGAGTCAAAGTTTAGCAAACTAACACCACGCGTGGCTGATAAGTATTGTTCTGGGAAGGTGTGTTTTACGTTCTGTAACAAATGAGTGGAATCCAGTAAGGCGTGCCTCTCTAACTCGAGAACCTGTGTCTACCTCACAGACTCACGACTCAGAGTCACCACTCGATACCTACTGGAGACTGACAGTGGAGCATTCTAGTGGCCACTAACGACGCGAATTTAGCACCGGCTGCGTCAGGACAAGTCATGTAGTGTTCGCCTCTGGAGTCCAGCCGTGTATCGAAGGATGGTCCAGCTCTCTAAACTACAGTTGCAGTGAAAGAAAGGACAGTCACACAGTGGTCAAATGGAGACACGAAGAGTAGACTGTAGATACGTGCACAAAGTCTTGAATTCTACAGGCAGCTCTTCCGTTGTGAGCGAACCAGACTTCGGTGCTATCTTTTCTAGTCAGCGTTTAGTTATCGTACACATCGAAGTCAGAAACACTTTTGTCCTTTTATTAGTTTCTGAACTCCACATTGCTTGCTCATCGAGGAACTTCGGTTTTTGCTTTTGGTATAGATTTCCATCCTGTAGGATGCATATTCTCACAGGATGGCAACATAGTGAAAGAACTGGAAGCGAGGTGTAGCAAAGCTAATGCAGTGAGCGCTCAGCTACGATCTACTCTCTTCTGCAAGAAGGAAGTCAGTACCAAGACTAAGTTATCTGTGCACCGTTCAATCTTTCGACCAACTTTGTTGTAAGGGAGCGAAAGCCTGGTGGATTCAGGTTACCTTATCAACAAGGATGAGGTTACGGATATGAAAGTAGCTAGGATGATTGCAGGTACTAGTAGAGGGGAACAATGGCAGGAGGGTGTCCACAATGAGGAAATCAAAGAAAAACTGGGAATGAACTCTATAGATGTAGCAGTCAGGGGGAACAGGCTTAGACAGAGGGGTCATGTTACACGCATGGGAGAAGCAAGGTTACCCAAGAGACTCATGGATTCAGCAGTAGAGGGTAGGAGGAGTCGGGGCAGACCGAGGAGAAGGTACCTGGATTCGGTTAAGAATGATTTTGATGTAATAGGTTTAACATCAGAAGAGGCACCAATGTTAGCACTGAATAGGGGATCATGGAGGAACTGTATAAGGGGGGCTATGCTCCAGACTGCACGCTGAAAGGCATAATCAGTCTTAAATGATGATGATGATGATGATGATGCCATTTGGACTTTGCAGATAGTGGCTGGTTTACGACGACAAAGAACTAACTGGATTTTCTTAACAAGACTGATATAATTGTGTGAGTGTCTAACGATAATTTCAAGAGTGACAAAATGACACTAACTAAAATAATAGATCTATTTTTGTAGATAAGTCTAGCGTTTGGTGTGTGAAAGCCCTTTTAAGTAAACATCGATATTGTGGGGAGAGGTAGTCAATGTGTATTTGCTATTTATTCAGGTATTCGTCCATCTGGAGGAGAAATACTCGTTAAGAGTAACCTAGGGATGTGGGACCGTCAGGTTCTTATGGTTTTATAGACGTCTACCAGCACGTGATATCATAGGACGCGCAAAAAAGGGTACTGTAATGCATTAGCGAGGGGCCAGCGTTAACCTCAAGACAGGAGACGAGATGGGGAATGTCTCCACCAGAGGGCCTGCAAGTGCTGCTGTCTGATCAGTTTAGATGGTTGCAGTTACAATGACGCAGGAATTTGTTCAATAGAGGTGCTTACCACAGATAAATGAACCCGTCAGCGCGAACGAAGCTTGCAGATATTGCAGGAACTGAACGTAAGTCATATCGTGCAGAAATGTCTTTAGCTATGTACTTTCTTGACGATTGTGAATGTCTGTAACTCGAGATATGAAGGCATTATGAAGTAGCTATAAAAATTTGTACCAAATGATTCGATTGGTAAGACGGACTCCCCAAACAGACGAATCAGGTGTAAGGAAATGCCAATAGTTAACTTTGCAGAATGCTAGAACAGCGATATCCTTCCACTGTGCAACACTTCGACGGCAAGCCTTAGGAGGGACAAGTCACTGTTAGGATTGATGACTGGCACTTCAATTCTTGGTGGTTGTCTTCTTCATTGGTGGCAGCCAGCGAGAGCCACAGCTACTAGCATCCCGACCTGTCCTATCCTGTACTGTCCCAGTCCATTTGGACCGATATCGTCCGCCACAGCTCGCAGAGGCTGCCCTTCTGCAGGGCGCAGCATGGATATCATGTAATGGTCGTCCCGACCACAGCCTGATCATCAGCTGGTAATGGCCTGCACTTAACCGCTTCCATCAAAATCCGCCAAATAAAGTTGAGGTTGTTCCACAGTAACGTAAACTACAACTTTGGAACAGTGACCCCATCTACATCTACATACATACTCCGCTAGCCACCAAGTGTTGTGTGGCGGAGAGCACCATTCGCGCCAAAGCCATATTTCCGCCCCTATGTTCCACTCGCAAGGGAAAAACGACTTTCTGAATGCCTCAGTACGAGCCCCAATTTCCCTTATTTTTGAATGGTGATCACTGCGCTATTTGAAAGTTGCTGTTAAAAATATATGATCTACATCCTCGGCGAAGATCGGATTTCGCAATTCCATTTAGCGCGTCGTCCATCTGCAAGTGTGTCCCACTTCAAACTTTCAGTAAAATTAGTAACGCTCTCGCGATGGCTAAATGTACCTGTCGCGAATCTTGCCACTCTTCTTTGGACCTTCTCAATCTCTTGAATCAGACCCAACTGGTCAGGGTCCCATACAGCCGAACAGACTGGACGAACTAACGTATTGTAAGCAATTTCCTTTGTTGAAGGACTGTATCGCTTCAGGATTCTACCAATAAGCCGCAATCTAGAGTTCGCCTTGCCCGTCATTTGTATGATCTGACCATTCCAATTGAGATCATTTCGAACAGTCTCTTGCCGGCCAAAGTGGCCGTGCGGTTAAAGGCGCTGCAGTCTGGAACCGCAAGACCGCTACGGTCGCAGGTTCGAATCCTGCCTCGGGCATGGATGTTTGTGATGTCCTTAGGTTAGTTAGGTTTAACTAGTTCTAAGTTCTAGGGGACTGATGACCTCAGCAGTTGAGTCCCATAGTGCTCAGAGCCATTTTTTTTTTTAACAGTCTCGCTCAGATACTTGACGGATGTTACCGTTTCCTAAGACTGGGCATTTATTTTGGACTCGTACATTAACGGGGATTTTCACCTTGTTATACATAGTAGGTTACACTTACTAATATTGAGAGATAACTGCCAGTCATTACACCATGCGTGTTTTTTCTGCAAATCCTCACTGATTTGTTCACAACTTTCGTGTGATACTACTTTCCTCTAGACTACAGCATCATCGGCAAACAGTCTAATGCCGCTGTCAATACCATCAACCAGATCGTTTATGTAAATCGTGAAAAGCAGTCGACTTATTACGCTGCCCTGGGGCACACCTGAAGCTACTCTTGTTTCTGTTGAAGTCACCCCATTCAGGACGACATACTGCTCTCTGTCTGTTAGAAAACTTTCTATTCAACCGCTTATGTCATCGGATAGACCATAAGCGCTCACTTTTTGGAGCAAGCGACAGTGCGGAACTGAGTCGAACACCTTTCGAAAGTCTAGAAATATGGCGTCAACCTGGGATCCGGTATCTAGAGCCTGTTGTATATCATGCACAAAGAGGGCCAGCTGTGTCTCGCATGACCGCTGTTTCCTAAAACCGCGCTGGTTTCTGCAGATGAGCTTCTCAGAGTCTAGAAAGGTCATTATGTCTGAACACAAAATACGTACCATGATTCTACGACAAATCAATGTCAATGAAATTGACTGGTAATTATGTGCATCCGATTTTCTCCCCTTTTTGTAGACTGCTACGCCTGGGCCTTGTTCTAGTCCCGTGGGTTCCAAAGAACCCCGAGGAGTTACTCGTATTTTATGGGCATGCTGTTGTTTTCTGATTTTAATCACAGTGATAAAAGCTCCTCCCGAACAGGCCATGAAGGCCCAGCTGTACTGATCGGCCGCCGTGTCATCCACAGACCATAGGCGTAGCTGGATGCAGATATGAAGGGGCACGTGGCCTCCAGGCCGTACGTCACTTTACGAGAGCGGAGCCGCTACTTCTCAGTCAAGTAGCTCCTCAGTTTGCCTCACAATGGCTGAGTGCAACCCGCTGGCCGACAATACTCGGCAGACCTGATGGTCACCCATCCAAGTGCTAGCCCAGCCCGAAAGCGCCTAAGTTCGGTGATCTGAAGGGAACCGTTGTTACTACTGCGGCAAGGCCGTTGGCTTTATTCACAGTGATGGAATACATTAAATAACCTGCTCGTGTAGATTAATGCAACGCGCTCTAGCTAGCAGGTGAGAAAAGCCATGATTATACACGTGCAATTGAATGAAGACCGCTGGTGTGGTACATTGGCAAACCAGAGTATTACTTTCAGGCGGTTCTCCACGCTCAAGACATAACAGGGTTGGTTCTCTATACCTGCAGCATAAAATACGATACACAAACGATTACAATATAAGATACAGAACAAAGTTTGCACTACTGTCAGACAGATTGTACACACAACTTTCCCCCTCCCATGAGGTTACATAACAATTGCGACGACAGAAAGGGCGCCTGCTGCAAAGTTTAACTGAAAATATTTTTGGTCATCATGGAAACAGCTTTGAAGAAAAAACTCTAGGCAAGAGAGATGAAAACATAGTAGCAGTTTGCCTGCCGGAGTGGCGGAGCGGTTCTAGGCGCTATAGTCTGTAACCGCGCGACCGCTACGGTCGCTGGTTCGAATTCTGCCTCGGGCATGGATGTGTGTGATGTCCTTAGGTTAGTTAGGTGCTCCCGTAGTGCTCAGAGCCATTTGAACCATTTAGTAGCAGTTTCCTAACTTCTATTTAGCAAACAGTAACTGAAATTAAGTATCTGTGGTCCAGAACAGCATTATTCTGAAAATAAAGCTATTGTACTCTGTTCTGTTTATATTTCTGTACAGATGATCCTACTTACATTACTTATTACTATTCGCAAATGTCGCACTCAACTGCAGCTTTTTTATCTTTCTTTAAACCAACTAAAATCACGTAACAACTTCAATTCTCATTTTCTTTCCGAATTGTTATTTCTTACGCCTTGAAGTCCTTCTAAACTTAGTATTTTATTCTTAAAAAGGTTTCTTTCTGTTGTTTATGAATCTACTTCTACATATACACGAATACTCTGCTATTTTCTGTTAACTGACCGGCAGAGGGTTCAACGAACTCTCTTCATACTATTTCTCTGCTGTTCCAATCTTGAATGGCGCGCTGAAGAAAGGAATAATTAAATCTTCCTGTGCGAGCTCTGATTTCCCTTATTTTATTACGATAATCATTTCGCCCTAGGTAGGTGGCCGACCACAGAATATTTTCGCATTCGGAGGAGAAAGTTGGTGACTGAAGTTTCGTGAAAAGATCTCGCCGCAACGAGAAAAGCCTTTGATCAGTGACTCTCTCTCCACTGTCTCGAAATAATACAAAATGAGCTGCCTTTCTCTGAACTTTTTCGATGGCCCTCGTCTATCCTGACTAATACGGATCCCATACCGCGTAGCGATACTGCAGCATAGCACGGACGAGTGTAGTGTAGGCAGTCTCTTTCTTGTATTGTAATACATGCATTTGTTGATTTGTCTTCTGAGAAACAGAGGAATATTTGGTTCGTTAGTCTACTCTCATTCATTCGGTAGTGTCCAAAGGAGATTTATCTTCGTTTAATCATTAATTCTGATATTTTCGTATATCTTCTCGTTACTTCTCATTTTAAAACCATCTGCTATTTTTATAGCGCACATTACTTAAACTATTAACTTTTACGTATACTGCAAACTTTCCTAATTCATTCTGTTGTGTATTTCCTCCAAGATATTTAAGTTTATTTTCTCTCCCTCTTTTTCCTACTTGTGTTTCAATGTATTTTGATGCATTTTTCACATACGACATAGATTCTGTGTCTTCAAATGAGATTTAGAGACAAGTCTTCGTTATTTTTCCTAAAGATTTATTGAAATAACTGCTTGTGCCAGGTTCTTTTAAAGTACACTAGACTCTCGCTTATCCGGCCTTCAATAGTCGGGCCTCTCAGTGATCCGGTACACATCCAAAAACACGTGCAAAATGAATTATTGTGTGCAACAGTGCTAAGTTAAACAATGCTTTATATATTGTACTTGAAATTGTAGCTTTCTTTACAGTTCGGAAACATGACTTCTAAAAGGAAACACGTTACGCTAGAAATCAATGAGAAACTCGAAATTTTAGATAAGTTAAATCGAGATACTTCGCAGAAAGCCTTTGCTGCTGAGTTCAGTATTGGACGAGCAACTATTTATGACATCAAAAAGAAAGATGATGTTATTCGACTGTACTCAACACAAATGGATAGTGAGTTGGGAAAAAGGAAGTTTATGCGAAAGAGTGAGAGTGAAGAACTGGACGTTACTGTTTATTGATGGTTCATACAACAGTGCAGTAAAGGAATTCCAGCCAGTGGCCCGATTATAAAGGAAACAGCAGCTGCATTTAACAAACGACTTGTTTGCAGCGAGCGAAGGTTGGCTATCAAACCGGGGAAAACGATATGGCATTCAGCGCCTGACAGTCACCGGGGATAGTTGCTCCGATGACGATAAGTTTTCTGATGAGTTTGTAAGCAAGATACGGAAGATAATAGAGGAAAAAGATTTAACTGCTGATCCCTTGTATAATGCCGATGAAACAGGACTCTTTTTACAAGATGCTTCCTTCAAAAACATCAGTACCAACAACGAGAAGGAAGTGGTTACGAGCAACAAAAACAGCAAGTAACATTAATGGCGTGTTGTAATGCAAATGAGAGCCATAAGCTAAGGCTTATGGTGATTGGAAAATCCCAACATCCACGTCGTTTTTAACACTCTCACATAAATACTCTACTAGTGCAGTATTGCCCTCAGAAGAAATCGTGGATGGACAGACAAATATACTCTCGGTGGTTCCAGGAAACGTTTGTACCAGTAGTGAGAAAAGATCTAAAGAAAAAAAAAAAAGGTTCCACTGAAAGCTATCCTTGTAATTGACAATGCTCCCAGTCATCCTTCAGATGTTTCTCTAAAGTCCGATGGTATACAAGCATTCTGTCTTACACCCAGTGTGACAGCCCTAATCCAGCCCATGGACCAGGGAATTTTGGAATCATTTAAATGTCATTATCGACAATCACTTCTCGTCTCCTTGCTGAACGAAAGTGAAAACGGCTCTATTGAGACTATGTTGAAGGCGTGGAAAGCTATTAACATACGTGACGTTGTTTTCCAAGCAGCCAAAGCTTGGGATAAAGTGGAGAGCGCTACCATAACGAAGAGCTGGAGAAAATTGTGGCCATCCATTGATGCCGAGTTGGATCCAGTAGTGAGTGACAGCGCTGAGCCACTCAATTCGGAATTATCAGGTACTTTGTACACTGACATGTTCCACAACTTTCCAGGAACAGATGAAATTGATGATGAAGATGTTAGTAAGTGGCTGAATGAGAAACACTGTGATACGGACCAAACTTTAACAGCTGAAGTAATAATTAAAAGCGTGCAAGAAACTAATGATGAAAGTGATGAAGAAGAGGACACAGGAGGAGAGAGAGCATGAAAGTTTCTAAATGGCTCTGAGCACTATGGGACTTAACATCTATGGTCATCAGTCCCCTAGAACTGAAAACTACTTAAACCTAACTAACCTAAGGACAGCACACAACACCCAGCCATCACGAGGCAGAGAAAATCCCCGACCCCGCCGGGAATCGAACCCGGGAACCCGGGCGTGGGAAGCGAGAACGCTACCGCACGACTACGAGATGCGGGCATGAAAGTTTCTCATACTGCTGGTGCTGAAGCTGCCGAGGTCTTCCTGGAGCACATTATGCAACAACCCGATACATGCAGTACCGATGTAACGCTTGCAAAGCGGTTACGTGATAAAGCATGCCACCGTCGCGTATCAACATTGCGACAGTTAAAAATTAGGGACATATTTCATAGTGAGTGATACGACTGTATAATTATGTACAGTACATTGTACAATCAAGGACTAAGTTTCCTTTGAAAATGAATGTAGTTTTGGATTTAATAAAGTATATCCTCTCTGTTTTAAAATTTTATCTTCCGGTTTAATTAAGTAAAATACACTATATCCCCTATGTTTTCAAAATAAATAAAAAACAAAATAAATTTCAGACACTCAACAATCCGGCACTTCCGCTAATCCGGCACTCATATGTGACAGGAATGGTCGGTTTAGCGAGAGTCTAGTGTAATATAAATTGGACTGCAAAAGACATGCAGTTTACCTGAATTCCATTTATTTTGCTCCCCAGAATTACTGATCACTTTTGTAGTTTTTTGGGCTCAGAATTTCAGATTTTTACAACTTGTTCTAAAACGCAGTGAGCACTGTAGTGTCATGTTTGACACACGTTTTTGTTTCAAAGAACTGAGATGCTTATCTTATAAATTTCACTTTAAGTGTCGTATTTTTATAGAGTTGCAATTATTTTATAAATAGTAAATGTAAAGCACATCTATTATTTTACACATCGTTGTACTTAACGAAAACCGTCATGAGAGTATATATCTCATTTATCTTGTCTACTTAACACTTTCGAGCAGTTTGTCTTAGTCTGATTAACATGTGTTCAAGGATAATCGCTAGAACAATCTCAAACTTTTCAAAAGTATCATTTACAGATTATGAACGTAAATGTTCTTTGTACCAAGATGTATAGTACCTGCGCTACTGAAGAAGGATTATCATAAAAGTACACCATATACTGACGTGACAAAAGCCATGACATTGCACCTAATATCGTATCGGACTTCAATTTGCCAGACATAGTGTAGCAGCTCGATGTCGTATGGACTCAACCACGGCCGCCTGTATTAGAGGCCGGAGGACTGAAATGTGGCAACGTTACGTTAGGGCCTACCGCATGGCTGTGGCTACAAGGTAGCGAACGGAAGCAGTTGTTTACGTACTTTCGCGGTGCCTGTTTTATCCGACATTACAGTGTAATTATGCTATACTGGACCCTGCAAAAATTATAGGACGTAGTCGTGACTACAGTCGAAGATATAACACAATGTAAGTATACAATTCTGTGAAGTTTGTAGTGTTACATGTATATGTGCAAGTGTGCTACGTGATCGACTTTCGTCTACACAATTGCAACAAAAGTCCTACTATATTCTAGATATAATTTGAAAATAAAGTTTTGAATTCGTAAGTTTAGTATCAGAATCTTCTCCTAAGTGATTTTGTGTTAATATTATGAACATTTCTACACATTTGATTCTATTTGTAGACTTGTGTTTCGTGATGTCCAAGCAGTAGAAAAACCAGTGCACTCAAATTCTCATTTGCTATTTTTACATAATAGTATTTTGACGTTAGCAATTAATGCATCATTCTATTTGCAGATGCCAGAAAAATGTGTTCCCGGTTGCAACAGCAACTACAAATCCAGCAAGGAAGAGGGTTACATCTCAGTGTTCAAATTCCCTACTGATTCCCTAACAGATTCATGTCTCTGTGGAAGGCCACTTACTGATATCTACAAAAAGCTGGTGTCCATTATGTGTAACATATTGTTAAATAATTATACCAAACTCCAAAATGATCATTTAATATGTTCCAAGAAGGATGGAGTTAATAGAAAATTAAAAACATTACATAACTTTTGACACAAAATTATAAAACTTCTTTCTTACCCATAACCTCAGTCCTTAAATGCTCTGATTAGTATTGGCAAGGAGGAGGTGGCCACTATGAAATAAACTTTAATGCACTGATGAATTTCAGTCACGCTTCTTATGCAAATCCTACAGCAAGGTCCCCAGTTCATTCTGACTCCGAAAGATGTGTAGATTGTGTATGACCTGTGATTTAAAAAAAAAAAACTAACATACTAATGAACAATACACAAAAAACGTTCGTTAAAAATTACTGCTATTATGCCACCCTCATATACAAAGGTGTGCAAGATATGTTGCAGCTGTCAGAAACTTTTATATTAGTTTGTCATTTATATAGGAAGGAACATGGTAATACATTTTAAATAACAGACTGAAATAATTGAAAATCTGCAAATAATGTTAGTAGGCACCTCACAAAATTGTTTGCTGAACTTTTATCTCCAAATCTCGGGTAAGAAACGTCATAATATACTGCTATGAAGCACACGTGAGTTATTGAAAAGTTCATCATTGCAAGGAAACGAGAGTAAAATGCGTAATTGCGACATAAAGTCGGCGTAATACTGCGAGAAATTAGCTTCTCTAGGTTACTGTATTATTTATGGGGACCAAATGTACGACAAAAGAAACTGGTTGCGTATTTATATCTGACACGTCGTCTGCATTCGACGAAATCTAAACTCCAGTCTCGGCCTAGCTGGTCACGCTAGCCGGCCTACTGACGTCACAGGCTACGACGTTGTCGGCTTGACGACTCCGGCCTCTAATACAGGCGGCCGTGACTCAACAAGTCTGCAGAAATATTCAGCTATGCTGCCTCGATAGCTGTCCGTACCAGTGCAGGTTTTTGTAAACGAACTGACCACTCGATTATATCCTATAACTACTCCACGGGATTCATATCTGGCGATTTGGGTATATCATTGGGCATACCATTCGCTCTAAATGTCCAGAATGTTCTTCAAACCAATGGGGAATAATTGTGGCCCGATGAAATCGTGCATTATCCAAAAAAATTACATTATCGACAAAAATTACATCGTTGTTTGGGGACATGAAGTCTATGAATGGCTGCATATGGTGTCCAAGAAGCCGAACGCATCCAGTTTTAGTCAATTATCGGTTCAGATGGATCTGAGGATCCAGTCCATTCCGTGTAAACCCAGCCCACACCATTATGTAGCCACCACCACGTTACGCAGTGCCTTGCTCTGTGCTTCACTCGAACCCTACCATCAGCTGTTACCAACTTCAATCGGTACTCATCTGACCAGGCCACGGATTTTCAGTCGTCTAGGCTACAATCGACATGTTCACGTGCACAAGAGAGGCGCGGCAGGTGATATCGTGCTGTTAGCACCGGCATTCCAGTCGGTCATCTGCTGACGTAACCCATTCACAGCACATGTCGCCGCACGGTCGTACCGGTTAAGTTCGTCATGCGTCCTACATTGATCTCTGCAGTTATTTCACACAGTCTTACGTGTATTTTGGTATTGACAACTCTGCGCAAACGCCGCTGCTCTCGGTCGTTAAGTTTTTTTTTTTTTTTTTTTTTTTTTTTTTTTTTTTTGTGGTTTTAGGGCGCACAACTTCAATGGTCATTAGCGCCCTGACGACGTTAAGAATGCACCGCGAGGCACAAGTTTAAAACAAAAACTAAAAGGGAAAACACGATAAAAGACAGACTGACAGGCATAGGATTAAAAAACAGCATCATCAAATGTCCTTAGTGAGGTTTGTCAAATTGATAAAACGAAGAACACGAGCAGCTGCTCGTGGGTCATCCGCTAAAACGGCATCTAAAGTACATGGTAGGTTAAGATCGAGACGCAGTGCGTTAAAATCCGGACACGACATTATAATGTGGTGGACCGTCAGCAATTGCCCACATGGGCAGAACGGCGCCGGCGCAGCCCTCAGCAGATGGCGATGGCTGAACCGGCAGTGTCCAATTCTTAACCGGGCCAAAACTACCTCCTCCCGCCGAGAAGGGCGTGAGGAGGACGTCCAAGCCACGGGAAGAGGCTTCAAGGCCCGAAGCTTGTTGGCTGTAAGGGCAGCCCAATCGGCATGCCACAGCGATAAAATGCGCCGACAAATAACCCTGCTAAAATCTGACAAAGGGACACAACAAGAAGCTGTCCGAGGCTGGAGGACCGCAGCCTTGGCCGCGGCATCTGCAGCTTCGTTCCCAGGGATACCGACATGGCCAGGGACCCACATAAAGCTAACCGGAGAACCGACGTCCACCAGCTGCCGAAGAGAGCGTTGGATCCGGTGCACGAAAGGGTGAACCGGATACGGATCACTGAGGCTCTGGATGGCGCTCAGGGAATCGGAGCAGATGACATAAGCAGAATGTCGGTGGCGGCAGATGTAAAGAACAGCCTGGTAGAGGGCAAAGAGCTCAGCTGTGAAGACCGAACAATGGCCATGAAGCCGGTATTTGAAACTTTGTGCCCCGACAATAAAAGAACACCCGACCCCGTCATTGGTCTTAGAGCCATCTGTATAAATGAAAGTCATATTGACGAACTTCGAACGAAGTTCCACAAAACGGGAGTGGTAGACCGAACCGGGGGTAACCTCTTTTGGGAGCGAGCTGAGGTCAAGGTGAACGCGGACCTGAGCCTGGAGCCAAGGTGGCGTGTGGCTCTCGCCCACTCGCGGTCGTTAAGTGATGGCTGACGGCCACAGCGTTGTCCTGGTTTGAGTTAATACCCGATATGTGGCATTCTCAGCGCGCACTTCACATTTTGGATGTTGGAATACTGAATTCCCCGACTATTTTCGAAATGGAATTTGTCATGCTCCTAGCTCCAGCCACCATACCGCGTTCAGAGTCTGTTAATTCCTGTCGTGCGGCCATAATAACGGCGGAAACCTTTTCACACGAACCGCCTGAGTACAAATGACTGCTCCAACTGCTCTTTTGTACCTTGTGTGGACGACACTACTGCCATCTTAACGTGAGCCTGTCGGTATCCGCCGGCCGAAGTGGCCGAGCGGTTAAAGGCGCTACAGTCTGGAACCGCACGACAGCTACGGTCGCAGGTTCGAATCCTGCTTCGGGCATGGATGTGTGTGATGTCCTTAGGTTAGTTAGGTTTAAGTAGTTCTAAGTTCTAGGGAACTTATGACCACAGCAGTTGAGTCCCATAGTGCTCAGAGCCATTTGAACCATTTTGTCGGTATCCCACGACTTCACCTCATTGTATAGCTGCGCTTTCCAGGATTGCTAGGTCTACTCACAAGTAGAGTCGATTACAAATGAGGGCGGTTTGGCGTGGAACACTCAGGTAGTCAACTCGTGAAGGCGCCACGTATAATGGCAGGGTTCCGCGCTGGGACACGGCGAGATTGTTTCGCCTGTCCACAGAGACACTTAGGGGAGACTGGCCGGGCATTACAAGGGGCCGGGCTGGCCTCCCCTCTGTCTAAATAGTCGTCCCGGGGAGCCCTGAACAAACAGTGCGACGGATGGGCGTACAGTGGTTTTAATATGGCGCGCGGCGCGCCCCCGGACTGGATGGGTCTCGGTATCGCGAGGGAGGGCAGGCGGGCCACCCCCCGTACGTGGTCAGCTTCGTAAGCAGCAACGCTCCACTCTCCCCGGAACAAGGAAAATCTCCCCAGTGCGCAGAACATCGCCGAGAGAAGGAGCCTGCAGCCAGTCTCGGCAAACTGCTTGCTGCGGGACATTTTATTAAAGTCTTCCAGGACCCAACGAAGGAAGTTGTTCTCGTGCGACGAATACGAGCAAGCCTACACTATTATCTCAAGACATGTACAGGGTTATTACAAATGGTTGAAGCGATTTCACAGCTCTACAATAACTTTATTATTTGAGATATTTTCACAATGCTTTGCACACACATGCAAAAACTCAAAAAGTTTTTTTAGGCATTCACAAATGTTCGATATGTGCCCTTTTAGTGATTCGGCAGACATCAAGCTGATAATCAAGTTCCTCCCACACTCGGCGCAGCATGTCCCCATCAATGTGTTCGAAAGCATCGTTGATGCGAGCTCGCAGTTCTGGCACGTTTCTTGGTACAGGAGGTTTAAACACTGAATCTTTCACATAACCCCACAGAAAGAAATCGCATGGTAACTAAGACGGGAGAGCGTGGAGGCCATGACATGAATTGCTGATCATGATCTCCACCACGACCGATCCATCGGTTTTCCAATCTCCTGTTTAAGAAATGCCGAAAATCATGGTGGAAGTGCGGTGGAGCACCATCCTGTTGAAAGATGAAGTCGGCGCTGTCGGTCTCCAGTTGTGGCACGAGCCACGCGTGAAACTTGCCCGCACGCGTTCAACCGTTTCTTCGCTCACTGCAGGCCGACCCGTTGATTTCCCCTTACAGAGGCATCCAGAAGCTTTAAACTGCGCATACCATCGCCGAATGAAGTTAGCAGTTGGTGGATCTTTGTTGAACTTCGTCCTGAAGTGTCATTGCACTGTTATGACTGTCTGATCTGAGTGCATTTCAAGCACGACATACGCTTTCTCGGCTCCTGTCGCGATTTTGTCTCACTGCGCTCTCGAGCGCTCTGGCGGCAGAAACCTGAAGCCGAACAAAACTTTATGGGTTTTTCTAGGTGTCTGTAGTGTGTCGTGACCATATGTCAATGAATGGAGCTACAGTAAATTTATGAAATCGCTTCAATCATTTGTAATAGCCCTGTATTTCACGACCTAGTTCAGAGATGGCGCTGAAGTCAATAAAACTGTTCCTGTGGCGTCGGTATACGTACTTCATAAACATAATACAAATGTCAACACAGTCAGTATGTGGTATTGTCTGCACGGCTTTTTTAAGGGATAGTACATTACTGGCCATTAAAATTGCTACAGCACGAGGATGACGTGCTACAGACGTGAAATATAACCGACAGGAAGAAGATGGTGTGATATGCAAATGATTAAATTTTCAGAGCATTCACATAAGGTTGGCGCCGGTGGCGACACCTACAACGTGCTGACATGACGAAAGTTTCCAACCGATTTCTCATACACAAACAGCAGTTGACCGGCGTTGCCTGGTGAAACGTTGTTGTGATGCCTCGTGTAAGGAGGAGAAATGCATACCATCACGTTTCCGACTTTGATAAAGGTCGGATTGTAGCCTATCGCGATTGCGGTTTATCGTATCGCGACATTGCTGATCGCGTTGGTCGACATCCAATCACTGTTAGCAGTATATGGAATCGGTGGGTTCAGGAGGGTAATGCGAAACGCCGTGCTGGATCCCAACGGCCTCGTATCACTAGCAGTCGAGATGACAGGCATCTTATCCGCATGGCTATGGTTCAAAAAAATGGTTCAAATGGCTCTGAGCACTATGGGACTCAACTGCTGAGGTCATTAGTCCCCTAGAACTTAAAACTAGTTAAACCTAACTAACCTAAGGACATCACAAATATCCATGCCCGAGGCAGGATTCGAACCTACGACCGTAGCGGTCTTGCGGTTCCAGACTGCAGCGCCTTTAACCGCACGGCCACTTCGGCCGGCCGCATGGCTATAACGGATCGTCCAGCCACGTCTCGATCCCTGATCAACAGATGCAAGACAACAACCAACTGCAGCAGCATGGACTATCAGCACGGAGACCACGGCTGCAATTTCCCCTGACGCTACATCACAGACAGGAGCGCCTGAGATGGTGCACGAACGGCAAAACGACATTTTTTCGGATGAATCCAGGTTCTGTTTACAGCATCATAATGGTCGCTACCGTGTTCGGCGACATCGCGGTAAACGCACATTGGAAGCGTGTATTCGTCATCGCCATACTGGCGTATCACCCGGCGTGATGGTATGGGGTGCCCTTGGTCATACGTCTCGGTCACCTCTTGTTCGCATTGACGGCACTTTGAACAGTGAACATTACATTTCAGATGTGTTACGACCCGTGGCTCTACCCTTCATTCGATCCCTACGAAACCCTACATTTCAGCAGGATAATGGACGACCCCATGCCGCAGGTCCTGTACGGGCCTACAGAAAATGATCGACTGCTGCCCTGGCCAGCACATTCTCCAGATCTCTCACCACTTGAAAACGTCTGGTCAATGGTGGCCGAGCGACTAGCTCGTCCCAATACGCCAGTGACTACTCTTGATGAACTGTGGTATCGTGTTGAAGCTGCATGGGCAGCTGTACCTGTACGCGCCATCGAAGCTCTGTTTGAGTCAATGCCCAGGCGTATCAAGGCCGTTATTACGGCCAGAGGTGGTTGTTCTAGGTACTGATTTCTCAGGATCTACGCACCCAAATTGCGTGAAAATGTAATTACATGCCGGATCCAGTACAATATATTTGTCCAATGAATAGCCGTTTATCATCCTTAGCAATTTTAATGGCCAGTAGTGTATTATGTCGTCCTCAGTTGTAATGCTAAGTTCGTTTTGTCGATGCGTGTAGGTAGTGCCAAGAACGATATTAAAGACCAGTTTTTTGCAAATCTGTGAGTCCTGAAAACATTAAATGTGGATAGCAGGACGGAGAACTGAACCGCAGTCCTCTGGAATAGAGGCTGTTCCCGTAATCACTCTACCACATTCCTCGGCACCTAAACGAAGTGAACAGGGCACGAGATATGTGAGGAGAATATGATTAAATTTCTCTGATTACCATGTTATTTCTTCTTTGTTGCCGAAGAACAGACTAGTATTCCCGCAGAGTCCCTCTTCTGAACACAGCGGTCAGATACGCCTGAGTTACAGGTGTCAATAAGTGTGCGCCGTAGTTAACATTCACGCCGGGTACCTCCTTTAGTTCTAACGGCTTGTTTTTCTGACGACCGTCTGATGATCTCCAAAGTTTTTGTCGCCCCCTCTCTCCCTCCCCCCCCCCCCCACTCATCGCCGAGTCTGGGCGGCACCGCTGCTACACCAATTCTTATTCCGTCGCCTTTGATCAACGAGAGCCGTTATTTCGTACAGTTAAGGCCGTGGAGCTCATCGTGAATGTTAAGGAGGGGTCCACGGGCTCCAAATTGCCTTTGAGCGCGCCACGCTGCTCTCTCTCTCTCTCTCTCTCCCTCCCTCCCTCCCTCCCTTCGCAGTTCCTCGGCGTCTCCCGCAGAAATTGGCCCCTTCACGCCTCTGGCCCTGGGCCGCGTATTACAAATTCTGTGCCGGTGCGGCTCGGCGGCTGCGGCGGTCTCCGCGACTTATTGTGTTAGGGCCGTCCGCTCGCGCACGGATGCCTTTGAATTTCTTTCTGCGCCAATATAAATATTTAAATTCCCCGAGGGAAGGCGGGTCGACGCGCTATCCCTTTTCCCTCGGCCGATAACCGCGTTACTGCGAGAAGTCGCGCCGCCAGCAGGAGTCGAGCCCAGCTCCTGCCCCAGGGAGCGCGGCATGTCGGCTGAACCGCCGCCCGCTACGTATCTCGCCGTTCAGACAGCCGATACGATGGCGGTAGCAATTCGATTTTACGCCCCGCCTCCAGGCAGCCGCAACTCTTTCACTTCCTTACCCCCCTCTCTCCCCTGCCCCCTCCACTCCATCACACTCTCCCCCCTTCTTTTTATCCTCCAGGTACTGCTCTGCTGTTTTTCATATAGTTTCCTGCTGGTCCATTTTACATCGACAAATTCAAAGCGACTAAGTTTCCTGCCACTGTTTGGTGTCGTATGGGAAGTTGATTCTTCCTCGTTCTTCGAGCATTGTCCTAGCAATGAATCACGATTGTCGTCGTCGTCGTCCTCATCACCCGAAGTGCGAAGTAACGGGATTTTTTTTAGAGATAAATTGATTTATTTGTTGCCTAAACCAGCTGAAAGGCTCCCACGACCGTTAAAATCTCTGAATTTAAGTTCACATAAACTCTGAACAAGTTCCACGCTGAATTTTACATTAAATCTACCGTTGTGGAACCCTGGATAACGCAATATGACTTGTAAAATGGCATGGTAGAGCCCTTGCAGAAGCAAAGGCGGTGTTACTCGTAAAGCATTTCTACTAACACAGATTGAATGTAAAGTATACATATTGCCTAAACAAAGACGAAAATTTAATGACTCTTGCGCTATACGTTCGATTTGTGCAGGACAAATGTGCTTGGCGTCTGTTACAGATGAAAAAAAGCACTGCGTCTACAGCCCACGTTTCGCCTACCGGGACCATCCGACCGCCGTGTCATCCTCAGAGGAGGATGCGGACAGGAGGGGCGCGGGGTCAGCACACCGCTCTCCTGCTCGTTAAGATGGTATCCTTGACCGAAACCGCTACTATTCGCTCGAGTAGCTCCTCAATTGGCATCACGAGGCTGAGTGCACCCAGGAAAATTGCAACAGAACATGGCGGGTAGATGGTCACCCATCCAAGTGCCGGCCACGCCCAACAGCGCTTAACTTCGGTGATCTCACGGGAACCGATGTACCCACTGTGGCAAGGCCCGTTGCCGTCTGTTACAGATACCACTTTAAAATTAATAAACAATGATCGATGTGGTCCTGGAAATTATTAACTCCAAAATACTTCAATCACAGTCCTATGTACCTGAGAAGCAAACATCACATATTTCATAAATAAACGCTAACACGCTCGAACTCGTCGGTCCTTTTTTCGTAAACTTAACTAAAACAGATGTTTATTTTATAATTTTTCCTAACCTAAATGTAGTCTACAAATCAAATTAAAACGAGAAGAAAAAATTCGGGGCTGAAAGGGAAACACTAATATCATTAGCAACATCCCTGATTGTGATTCGGCGATTGTTCTAAATTATTTCTTTCATTTTTTCCTCGATGTCTGCATCTAATGATGTGCCGGTTCGTCCATCTTCAGTCTTCACAGCCTTCTTCGAGACGCTTATACCATTGATTTACTCGTAGAACACTCACTAAGAGTACTACCTAATGTTGCTAAAACATTTTTGCTCTTTAATCCGTTCTTATACTAAAATTTAATATAAATTATGTGATTCATGTTTGTACAAAATAAATTACCGCCGATACTAATAAGACACAGTTATTATTATTATTATTATTATTATGTGACAGCTCACTACAGACTAAATATCCGATATGGCCAAATCTGTACAGACATTTTTTCATGCATCTTCATAAGCGCAGCTACGAAAGAATCGATCGAATCAGTCTAACACAACCTGCAAAATAACAAATTTCATGTTATTTTTTGAACAACATATAGCAAAAATATGGAACTGCATATATTTTAGTGGAATGAATAACTTTATTATTATTTTTGATATTAAAAAACTCTTTATATTTTATCGTCATTAAAATTGTTCGTTGTTAGTGTGAGGAGATCAGCAGCCAATAGCGTCGCGAAACGGTTAGAAATACACTCGAGAAAGAGATCGCCAGCATCGTTAGTGTACGCGATTAAAGGGTATTAAAGGGATAAAATACCTAGTAAACGAACACTGTGACTGTACTGTGTGACAATGAGATAACAAAAGTCAACCGGCCGCGGTGGCCAAGAGGGTCTAGGCGCTTCAGTCCGGAACCACGCAGCTGCTGCGGTCGCAGGTTCGAATCCTGCCTCGGGCATGGATGTGTGTGACGTCCTTAGGTTAGTTAGGTTTAAGTAGTTCCAAGTTCTAGGGGACTGATGACCATAGATGTTAAGTCCCATAGTGCTCAGAGCCATTTTTTAACAAAACTCATGGGATACCTCATAATATCGTATAGGACTTCCTTTTTTGAGACATAATGCAGCAGCTCGACGTGACATGGACTCGACAAGTCGTTCTGAGTCCCCCGCAGACATATTGAGCGATCCTGCCTATGTAATAGTCCATACTTGCGGAAGCGCTACCGTCGCATGATTTTGTGCACGAACTGACCGCTCTATTATGTCCCATAAATGTTCGTTGGGATTCATGTCACGCATTGCGGGTAGCCACATCATTCGCTCGAAATATCCAGAATGTTCTTAAAATCAGTTGAGGACAACTGCGGCCCGTTGGCATGGCGCCCTCTCATCCATAAACATTCCGTCGTTGTTTGGGAACATTGGTCGACAAGTAGCCGAACGTTACCATTTCCAATCAATTATCGCTCCAGTTGGACCAGAGGACCCAGTACGTTCCTTGTAAATACAGCCCACATCATTACAGAGTCACTACCAGCTTGCACACTGCCTTGTTGAAAACTTGTCTCCGTCGCTTCGTGAAGTCTGTTCCACGCTAGGAGCCTACCATCAGCTCTTACCAACTGAAACCCGGACTCGTCTGACAAGGCCACGGTTTTCCAGTAGTCTAGGGTACAACTAACGTGGTTAATATCTCAGGAGACTCGCTGCGGGCGATATCGTGCTGTTAGCAAAGGCAATCGCGTCGGTCGTGTACTGCCATAGCCCATTAACACTACATTTCACCGCACTGTTGTAACAAATAAGTTCGCCGCACGTCCCTCATCGTCTTCTGCGGTTATTTCACGGAACGTTGGTCGTCTGTTAGAGCCTACAACTCTAAACAAACGCCGTTGCTGTCGGTCGCTAAGTGAAGTCCGTCCCACGCTGTGTTGTCTGTGGTGAGAGGTAATGCCTGAATTTTGGTATTCTCTGCGCACTTTTGACACTGTGGACCTCGGAATATTGAATTCCCTAACGATTTGTGAAATGGACAACTGACAAACCAGGCATTGCCCAGGCACTCCTACTGCGAACTCTGTATCAGAAACGGATTTTAAATTATGAAACAGTCGTACAAAGATGGTTCAAATGGCTCTGAGCACTATGGGACTTAACATCTATGGTCATCAGTCCCCTAGAACTTAAAACTACTTAAACCTAACTAACCTAAGGACAGCACACAACACCCAGCCATCACGAGGCAGAGAAAATCCATGACCCCGCCGGGAACCGAACCCGGGAACCCGGGCGTGGGAAGCGAGAACGCTACCGCACGACCACGAGATGCGGGCAGTATTACAAAGAAATACACATAATATACACACGAGTAAGTACGGTTCCTTCGTGTGTCTACAACGCGATTCGTTAACGCCTCTCTGGCAAAGCCTCTTCATAGCTCTACAGATGGCTACTGTTTTCAAAAATGGTTCAAATGTCTCTGAGCACTATGCGACTTAATTTCTGAAGTCATCAGTCGCCTAAAACTTAGAACGAATTAAACCTAACTAACCTAAGGACGTCTCACACATCCATGCCCGAGGCAGGATCCGAACCTGCGACCGTAGCGGTCGCCCGGTTCCAGACTGTAGCGCCTAGAACCGCACGGCCACTCTGGCTGGCTACTGTTTTCACACACAGCCATTTGTGTTCTGCAGTTCAAAGCTGTTAAACGCGCTGGCAGGTGTAAGGTATTTTTCTATGCTGACTCGGTTATAGGTGTGTCTTACTAGTGACGGAAAATGTATAAGAACATGCGGCATTTTGCCACGCACCTTAGTGTTTATGAAATCATGTCTCTTGACATATGTCTCGTAAAGTGCTGTATAGATATATTTAGGTAGCCACCCTATAGGTAATATTTAGCGGCATATGTGGATACTGTCTGCGAACCATGTTGGAAATAAGGTTAGTAGCAAAGAAATAATAAACTTAAATGCCATGCACAGTGCGGCAGCTTTTCACCAACCTCATTGTTTATGACGTCATATCTCTTGAATTATGACAGGTAATCGGATCTTACTGAAACGATAGGAGCTGGACGGGAATGGTAAGGTGCCAAGACACTTTAGAAATATACCTCAAAAAACATTTATTGGTGGTCTCTTCAACACTTTTAAACACTGTAACACTGACTGTCAACTCAGAAAATTTTCAACAAACTCTGATAAACAGCATTAAAGGACATTATTATCTTTAAAATCTGTTTGGTTGGTTGGTTGGTTTGAGGAAGGAGACCAGACAGCGTGGTCATCGGTCTCATCGGATTAGGGAAGGATTGGGAAGGAAGTCGGCCGTGCCCTTTCAGAGGAACCATCCCGGCATTTGCCTGGAGCGATTTAGGGAAATCACGGAAAACCTAAATCAGGATGGCCGGACGCGGGATTGAACCGTCGTCCTCCCGAATGCGAGTCCAGTGTCTAACCACTGCGCCACCCCGCTCGGTAAAATCTGATTGCTGACAGTAAAATAATATTGACGATAAACAATATGCACAGTACAATGAATTCCAAGAATCTTCAAGTATCATTTTTTTCGCTTTAAAACATATAATTACAACTCACAATTTAACAGGAGACTAGCTAGAGATATCTCTCGAGAACATCAACTAAACAACAGATACAATCCTTGGAAATCCATTGACAACCACGGTATAAACAACATTACTTCACTTGTGTGTGTAGGTGGTGGGGAGACGAGGGGTCATACACTACAATAATGGTATTAATTTTACTAATACTACGTCCTCCAGTGCCCTTGGTGATCTTACTCTTTACAACAGTCCGCGTCTTGGCCCCTTTGCTCAGAATATCTTATGTTACCTGTAACATAAAGCTATTAGCACCAGGCATAGATAAGAAGTTACACTGCTTAATTAAAATGTCTAATAACGGCAATAAAGATAAGTAAACCTCTCCCCCCACCGCCAACCCCACACACACGCACAGAAAATTTGCAATAAAAAGCAGTTAGGAGTATGAGAACGAAGTTAGGAGTGTTGCAATTATTTCTTGACATTAAACGCCACAAACTCATTTAATTTTACATTTCAATTTAACCCGTTTGCGAATTAAACCAATACATGATCGCTCATTCTCATACCAACTTAACAAACCAACGGTTTGAGGTGACTTGCAGACTTCAAGTGAGAAGTAATTATTTGCCCAATGCAAACAAGAACACTTGACTCAATGAAACGACTCCGTATCAATAGCAGTACAAACAGTTTAAGCCAGTGAGTCGTATTCCACATGCAGGTAGTAAGTGAACAGCTAGTTCACAAACGCCTCCTAGGTTAATGAGATGCAGCTGGGTCAGCCCACTTAATCATATTAGAATTATAAACAATTCATTGATCTGAAACTTCCTGGCAGATTAAAACTGTGTGCCGGACCGAGACTCGAACTCGGGACCATTGCCGTTCGCGGGCAAGTGCTCTACCATCTGAGCTATCCAAGCACGACTCACGCCCCCTCCTCACAGCTCTAATTCCGCCAGTACCTCGTCTCCTACCTTCCAAACTTCACAGAAGCTCTCCTGCGGACCTGGAATTAGGGCTGTGAGGACGGAGCGTGAGTCGTGCTTGGGTGGCTCAGTTGGTAGAGCACTTGCCCGCGAAAAGCAAAGGTCCCGAGTTCGAGTCTCGGTCCGGGTCACAGTTTTAATCTGCTAAGAAGTTTCATATCAGCGCACACTCCGCTGTAGAGTGACAATTTCATTCTAATTCACTGATCATACACCCAGCTAATGGGTGAGTAGAAGGAACTCTCTTTAAGGCACATATGGTTCATAAGGCTCTGAGCACTATGGGACTTAACATCTATGGTCATCAGTCCCCCAGAACTTAGAACTACTTAAACCTAACTAACCTAAGGACAGCACACAACACCCAGCCATCACGAGGCAGAGAAAATCCCTGACCCCGCCGGGAATCGAACCCGGGAACCCGGGCGTGGGAAGCGAGAACGCTACCGCACGACCACGAGATGCAGGCTGAAATATGAGTCACGGCCTTAATCTGTTTGCATTGCTGTTGATACGGAGTTCTTTCATTAGGTAAAGTGCTCTTGAGGCAATGGGCAAATAGTTATA
The DNA here is from genome assembly GCF_023864275.1 of Schistocerca cancellata. Lineage (NCBI taxonomy): Eukaryota > Metazoa > Arthropoda > Insecta > Orthoptera > Acrididae > Schistocerca > Schistocerca cancellata. The sequence continues at coordinate 116,385,870 of NC_064633.1, read as the reverse complement.
TCTAACTTCAAGACTGGAAATGATTCAAACTGTTGGTTTGTTAAGTTGGTATGAGAGGGAGCAATCATCTATTGGCTTAATTCACACACGGGATAAATTAAAACGTTAAAATTAAATGGGTTTGTGGTGTTTAATGTCAACGGATGCTTCTAATACTTCTAACTACTTTTCATTACAAACTTTCTGTCTTTCGTCTCCCTCCCTCCCTCTCTCTCTCTCTCTCTCTCTCTTTCCCTCCCTCCCTCCCTGTCTCTCTCTCTCTCTCTCTCTCTCTCTCCGCGCGCGCGCGCGCGCGCGTGTGTGTGTGTGTGTGTGTGTGTGTGTGTGTGTGTATGTGCGCGCGCGTGTGTGGAGGTATGTTGCCGTTAGGCATAGAGGTATGATAATTAAGCCTTGTGACTTCTTCTCCATGCCTGGTGCTAATAGGTTTATGTTACAGGTATCATAAGTTATTCTGAGCAGAAGGGCCAAGAGGCGGACTACTGTAAAGAGGAAAGCCAGTAAGCGCACTGGAGAACCTACGATTTGCAAAACTAATACCAATATTGTGGCGCATAACTCTCCTTGCTCCCACAAGTCAAGTGCTGTTGTTTATACAGTTACTAGGACATACATACAGCCGGCCGTAGTGGCCGTGCGGTTCTAGGCGCTACAGTCTGGAACCGGGCGACCTCTACGGTCGCAGGTTCGAATCCTGCCTCGGGCATGGATGTGTGTGATGTCCTTAGGTTAGTTAGGTTTAATTAGTTCTAAGTTCTAGGCGACTGATGACCTCAGAAGTGAAGTCGCATAGTGCTCACAGCCATTTGAACCATTTTTGAACATACACACACACACACACACACACACACACACACACAGACACGCACACACGCACGCACGCACGCGCCCAGACATCCGTTTTTATAATATCTATGGGATTCTCCGTGTATATTATTTTAATTTGTACCAAGGTGTTTCCAGTACGGTTTAATAAACCGAAACGTAATTGAAACAACGCGAATAGTTGGTAAGAGTACCGTATACCAGTACCACAATATAGACTGCCGCAAGCTTGCGTTTGTTTGGAATATCTGCCTCTTTACTTTATTGATCCGTTCCGAAGACTGTAAAATGTCTTGGATACAGCTGACGTCTCGAGTTTTGACAAAGGCCGTACGAATCTGTAAAATATTCCACCTTGCAGCCGCAAACCCGTTCACAGACATCCACCGAGGTACGTAGAAGCACAAGAGTGACGGTACAACTAGTTCCACCTCGTTTACCGGAAGCTACTCGGAATTTTCGAGGGGTGAATATATCATGGCGTCCCCGTTTGGAAGCTCCGCAATTAATTTCGAAACAACACGCGACGTCTGGAAGTCGGTGAGGTTGGCTGGTTGGGGCCGGGGGGGGGGGGGGGAAGGGGGCGCGGACTGAGTCCGGAGGGCAAGACGCACGAGTTTGTTTCGGCTGGTCTGGTCCGCGCTGCGCCACGCCGGTTACAAAGTCAATTTGTCCGTCTCACGCGACGGCCAGCGGGCAGGACGCGTCCGCCGCTCTGGCGTTGTGGCGTTGCGGCGCGCCAGGGAGAAAGTTCACGGCGGCGCCAGTAAATATAAATTATAAAGGCTTAATCACGCGGCGGTAATGTACAAAGTTGGAATGGCCTCTGGAACTGTGTCGGGCGGCAGTGCGACCGCGGACGGCACATATTTTTCTTTCTTTTTTTACCGTGGCTCCTTCGTCCACGTAAAGGGGAGCAAGGTAAAAAAGGGAGGAAGCATATACAAGGTGAGAGGAGGCAAGAAGAAGCGAGATTTTCAATCTTGCGTTTGTACAAAATATTTGTAGATATTAAAATGTTTTGTAAGGTGTAGAGCGTCAGGTTTTTGTCTTGGTGGGGTACAGAAACAAATTGTGTCAGCTAGTGTCAAGACAGAGCAACTTCTTCAGTTGGTGCATGTAGAAAGAGAATGTTGTTACTTGGCAAGACAACCAAGCCTCTCTGAGGAAGCCGAAAGGCACGCGTTTAAGTTCACGCAGGCTGGCGTGAGGTCTGGAACAGGTAAAGTAATTATACTAGCAAAAAAGGTACGTAGCTTCTGTAATACTTAACTTTAATCCATAATTGGTGAACATCGGTCTGACGGTACATGCATCACAAGATAAATAGCAAATGATAATGGCGCCTTGCCAGGTCGTAGTAAATGACGTACCTGAAGGCTATGCTAACTATCGTCTCGGCAAATGAGAGCGTAATTTGTCAGTGAACCATCGCTAGCAAAGTCGGCCGTACAACTGGGGCGAGTGCTAGGAAGTCTCTCTAGACCTGCCGTGTGGCGGCGCTCCGTCTGCAATCACTGAAAGTGGCGACACGCGGGTCCGACGTATACTAGCGGACCGCGGCCGATTTAAAGGCTACCACCTAGCAAGTGTGGTGTCTGGCGGTGACACCACAGAGAAAATCTTAAGCCAATGAATGGAAAGCTTTAAAATCAATGGCTATAAATCCAAAAATACGAAATCTGTTCAAAAATTTCGGAATATTCGTAATTTCGCGCCAACGGTTGTAACTAACCTGTTTCTACGGGTTATTACGTTAAGAGTGGGAATGGAAATGCTTATTGATTGTGAAATTAACGTGAGAAGATTAGGGTCGCCACCGACTCTAACCATACAACTAATCAAAGGTTTGGCTGAGTCGGAAAATAAATTAATTTGATCACAGACCAAAAACTCATAAAAATACGTACGTCGTGATATCGCTCATAGGGGATGCGATGTAATTAATAGTATTTCCTGTGCACTGTCCACGCGAATCAACCATTTAAAATAAAATAGTACATGCATGAACACAAACTTTAATGTTCAACCACGTGGTCGGTTCCCCACGGGCGAAAGATACATAAAAAAAGGCAAATTTACGAGAAGGCAAAGCTATTAATATTTAGAAAATTGAAAGCTTATACAGGCACAGCTGAAGGCAGACAGACATTCATACAGAAGCGAGTGCTCACTTCTTATCGACACCTCTGTGTGGCGCCCTTCCGGTGGATCCAAGTCTGCTATAGAAATTTACTAAAAGAAAAATCTGCCAAAGTTTTGCATTCCTTGCTGCGACAAAGCAAAGCAATCTTTCAGAGTTGAAAAGCGAGACCAAAAGCTAACAGCTCTTCTATCGCCAAGTAACAACGCGCCACGCGGTCAGTCTAACTCACCCTTCTTCGACTGGAGCACAGCTGTGGACGCTTCCCGTACCGGCGGCAGACTGCCTTCCTTTTACTTCTCCAGCCTCTTCCACGCTCCGCGCGGCCCGGAAAACCCAAAGATGCCATTTCCGCCACCAACCCAACGCAGGTGGATTTCTCACAAGTAGCGAAAACCTCTTTGCCTACTTGACCACTACAAGAGTTGGCTATTCTTTACAACTGATGCTGAATCTGTATGACTACCGCAGACTTTCTGCAGCAGACTAGGCCACCGTCTAGCAACGTGACACACAACCACATTCATTCAGTCGCACCATTATGAGAGTTATGAGGAAAGAGAAACAATGAAAAGAAGGAGAAATGCTAGTAAAAATGGGCTACCGGACTAATGAAAAGTGGCTACCGGACCCTTTCACGGTGTGTTCAAGCGAAATGTGGTTGGTATCTCTGTACACGCCTGTGTTTAATGTGTAACTGCCGGAAGTTTCACTGTTGTATGTCTGTTAGTTATTGTTCAGCGCTGTATTTAGTAGAACGTTGTGTGAAACAGTTAGTGAATTTCGAGATCGCAGTGTTAGAGGACCAACACGCCTGCATTAAATTTTGCGTGAAACTCAAGAAAATCTCGACAGAGACATACCAGATGATGCAGGAAGACTACGGTGATGAGTGCTTAAACCGTACTCGGTGTTACGAATGGTTCAAATGGTTTAAAAATGGCCTGCCGGAAGTTAATGATGACCTACGCCCCGTCCGCTTTTCGACTTCTACCGACTTAGCTCATGTCAGAAACGCCAACGAAATTGTTCGTGGTAAACGAAGACTGGCTGTCGGAGAGATTGTACAAGAATGTAACATTTCAGTTGGATCACGTCATAAAATTCTGAAACAAATTCATAGAATGCTTCGTATTGCCGCGAAGTTCGTCCCAAGGCTCATGAATCAAGACAAGCGCAATCTGTGAACAGATTTTGGATCGCGGAAATGAGAAGGAGATGTTCCTTAAGAGAATCGTAGGGCTCCTGCGGACTTTTCTTACTCCTAAAGTTTAAAACCCAGTTGGAAGGAGCCGGCCGTCGTGGCCGAACGGTTCTAGGCGCTACAGTCTGGAACCGCGTGACCGCTACGGTCGCAGGTTCGAATCCTGCCTCGGGCATGGATGTGTGTGTTGTCCTTAGGTTAGTTAGGTTTTAGTAGTTCTAAGTTCTCGGGGACTGATGACCTTAGAAGTTAAGTCCCATAATGCTAAGAGCCCATTTTTTTGAGGCGGTGGGAAAGACAAGGATGTGAAAAGAAAGACGATATAAAACAAAATTCGCAGACGGTTCTTCACGCGATCCAGCAAGAGACGTACTAACACTCTTCCGGAAGTGGAAACGGCATTGGGATCGGTGTACCAATTGTGGAGGAGAGTATTTCGAAGTAAAAGGTAAGCGAAGAAAAATTTTGTGGACAAAGTTCCTGAATTTTTTGAACAGAGCTCGTGAGGACGCAGTTGAAATACTACATAAAACTTCTATATCAAAAATTTAAAAGAGACAATATTTGTATCATTACAAAAGTATTGTGGTAACAGTATTTTATTTAATCTACGTTACATAAAATATACATTAAAGGAACTCTAAGAAACTGGAACAAAAATTACACTGCCTGACAAAAAAAGCCAAGCATCTAGAAGACATGGTCGGATATCAGTGTAACTTCGTACACACATCAACGACGTGAATGTAAATCATTATGGTTATCTCTGTTACAAGAAGAACGACCACCAGATAGCATTAGTGTTGAAACTTGTTGACAGATTAAAACTGTGTGCCGGACCGAGATTCGAACTCGGGACCTTTACCTTTCGCGGGCAAGTGTTCTAGCGGCTGATCTACCCAAGCACAACTCACGACCCCTTCTCAAAGTTTTAATTCTGTCAGTAGGGTTTCTCATAGCTGTGAGGACCGACCGTGAGTCGTGCTTGGCTAGTTCAGTCGATAGAGCACTTCCCCGCGAAAGGAAAAGGTCCTAAGTTCGAGTCTCGGTCCGGCACACAGTTTTAATCTGCCAGAAAGTTTCATATCTGCGAACACTCCGCTGCATAGTGAAAATGTCATTCTGGAAGCATTAGCGTTGTTCGTGTTTAGTGTTGTCACCAGCCCTAGTATGGTGAATCCAGGACCAAGAACATCTTCAGATACTCCCTGCCGCCGTTGGATAAGCAGCTGCAGCAGCAAGTCGTATACTCTTAGCTCACTTATTAGTTATATAGTTTAATTCTTAATTTCTTTGCGTGTTTTTGGTATTTGCGTTGTTTAACTCATAAATTTCTGGCGTATTGTAGTATTTGAGAGTTGTAGCATCGCGTTTTAGTACCTGAATAGTGTAAAATCGCGTAGTCTCCTTCCGCCGCCGAGCAGTGTGTCAGCAGTGCGCAAGTAGCAGCATTACTGCATTTACTAGGCAATCTTGTATTTTAATAACCGTTTAAATTTTGTGTCGAATTGTTTGTGCTCTCTGTAGATTAGTTCAGACGTTCTTTGCACAACAGTTTTTAGCATGGATAGGGACTGCAACTGCTGTGTTCGGATGCAGGCTGAGTAGGCATCCCTTCGCTCCCAGCTTCAGGCAGTGTTGGCTTCGGTCACACAGTTTGAGGCTGTTGGCAATGGGCATCACTGTGGGGGTCCGGATGGGGGTTTGTCGGGGACGGCCAGCTCGTCCCACGCATCCCCCGATCGGACTACGACTGTGGCTGCCCGGGATACTGCCCACATTGAGGTCGTCTCGAGGAGTGGCAGGGGGCGAAGACATTCCGGAGGGCTGAACGGAAGGCCTCTCCAGTTTGTCTAACGAACCGGTTTCAGGCTCTGTCTCAGGCTGATACTGATCTTCGGCCGTACATGGCTGCCTGTCCTGTTCCAGAGGTTGCCCCTCAGTCTGCAAGATCCGGGCGGTCGCAGAGGGTGGGCTTACTGGTAGTAGGGAGCTCCAACGTCAGGCGCGTAATGGGGCCCCTTAGGGATATGGCAGCAAGAGAGGGGAAGAAAACCAATGTGCACTCGGTGTGCATACCGGGGGGAGTCATTCCAGATGTGGAAAGGGTTCTTCCGGATGCCATGAAGGGTACAGGGTGCACCCATCTGCAGGTGGTCGCTCATGTCGGCACCAATGATTTGTGTCACTATGGATCGGAGGAAATCCTCTCTGGCTTCCGGCGGCTATCTAATTTGGTGAAGACTGCCAGTCTCGCTAGTGGGATGAAAGCAGAGCTCACCATCTGCAGCATCGTCGACAGGACTGACTGCGGACCTTTGATACAGAGCCGAGTGGAGGGTCTGAATCAGAGGCTGAGACGGTTCAGCGACCGTGTGGGCTGCAGATTCCTCGACTTGCGCCGTAGGGTGGTGGGGTTTCGGGTTCTGCTGGATAGGTCAGGAGTCCACTACACGCAGCAAGCAGCTACACGGGTAGCAGGGGTTGTGTGGCGTGGACTGGGCGTTTTTTTAGGTTAGATGGCCTCGGGCAAGTACAGAAAGGGCAGCAGCCTCAAAGGGTGCGGGGCAAAGTCAGGACATGCGGGGACCAAGCAGCAATCGGTATTGTAATTGTAAACTGTCGAAGCTGTATTGGTAAAGTACCGGAACTTCAAGCGCTGATAGAAAGCACCGAAGCTGAAATCGTTATCGGTACAGAAAGCTGGCTGAAGCCAGAGATAAATTCTGCCGAAATTTTTACAAAGGCACAGACGGTGTTTAGAAAGGATAGATTGCATGCCACTGGTGGTGGCGTGTTTGTCGCTGCTAGTAGTAGTTTATCCCGTAGTGAAGTAGAAGTGGATAGTTCCTGTGAATTATTATGGGTGGAAGTTACACTCAACAACCGAGCTTGGTTAATAGTTGGCTGCTTTTGCCGACCTCCCGACTCAGCAGCATTAGTGGCAGAACAACTGAGATAAAATTTGGAATACATTTCACATAAATTTTCTCAGCATAGTATAGTCTTAGCTGGAGATTTTAATTTACCAGATATAGACTGGGACACTCAAATATTTAGGACGGGTGGTAGGGACAGAGCATCGAGTGACATTATACTGAGTGCACTATCCGAAAATTACCTCGAGGAATTAAACAGAGAACCGACTCGTGGAGATAACATCTTGGACCTACTGATAACGAACAGACCCGAACTTTTCGACTCTGTAAGTGCAGAACAGGGAATCAGTGATCACAAGGCCGTTGCAGCATCCCTGAATATGAAAGTTAATAGGAATATAAAAAAAGGGAGGAAGATTTATCTGTTTAGCAAGAGTAATAGAAGGCAGATTTCAGACTACCTAACAGATCAAAACGAAAACTTCTGTTCCGACACTGACAATGTTGAGTGTTTATGGAAAAAGTTCAAGGCAATCGTAAAATGCATCTTAGACAGGTACGTGCCGAGTAAAACTGTGAGGGACGGGAAAAACCCACCGTGGTTCAACAACAAAATTAGGAAATACTGCGAAAGCAAAGAGAGCTTCACTCCATGTGCAAACGCAGCCAAAACCTCTCAGACAAACAGAAGCTAAACGATGTCAAAGTTAGCGTAACGAAGGCTATGCGTGAAGCGTTCAGTGAATTCGAAAGTAAAATTCTATGTACCGACTTGACAGAAAATCCTAGGAAGTTCTGGTCTTACGTTTAATCAGTAAGTGTCTCGAAACAACATATCCAGACACTCCGGGATGATGATGGCATTGAAACAGAAGATGACACGCGTAAAGCTGAAATACTAAACACCTTTTTCCAAAGCTGTTTCACAGAGGAAGACCGCACTGCAGTTCCTTCTCTAAACCCTCGCACAAACGAAAAAATGGCTGACATCGAAATAAGTGTCCAAGGAATAGAAAATCAACTGGAATCACTCAACAGAGGAAAGTCTTCTGGACCTGACGGGATACCAATTCGATTCTACACAGAGTACGCGAAAGAACTTGCCCCCCTTCTAACAGCCGTGTACCGCAAGTCTCTAGAAGAACGGAAGGTTCCAAATGATTGGAAAAGAGCACAGGTAGTCCCAGTCTTCAAGAAGGGTCGTCGAGCAGATGCGCAAAACTATAGACCTATATCTCTGACGTCGATCTGTTGTAGAATTTTAGAACATGGTTTTTGCTCGCGTATCATGTCGTTTTTAGAAACCCAGAATCTACTCTGTAGGAATCAACATGTATTCCGGAAACAGCGATCGTGTGAGACCCAACTCGCTTTATTTGTTCATGAGACCCAGAAAATATTAGATACAGGCTCCCAGGTAGATGCTATTTTCCTTGACTTCCGGAAGGCGTTCGATACAGTTCCGCACTTATGCCTGATAAACAAAGTAAGAGCCTACGGAATATCAGACCAGCTGTGTGGCTGGATTAAAGAATTTTTAGCAAACAGAACACAGCATGTTGTTATCAATGGGGAGACGTCTACAGGCGTTAAAGTAACCTCTGGCGTGCCACAGGGGAGTGTTATGGGACCATTGCTTTTCACAAAATATATAAATGACCTAGTAGATAGTGTCGGAAGTTCCATGCGGCTTTTCGCGGATGATGCTGTAGTATACAGAGAAGTTGCAGAATTAGAAAATTGGAGCGAAATGCAGAAAGATCTGCAGCGGATAGGCACTTGGTGCAGGGAGTGACAGCTGACCCTTAACATAGACAAATGTAATGTATTGCGAATACATAGAAAGAAGGATCCTTTATTGTATGATTATATGATAGCGGAGCAAACACTGGTAGCAGTTACTTCTGCAAAATATCTGGGAGTATGCGTGCAGAACGATTTGAAGTGGAATGATCATATAAATTTAATTGTTGGTAAGGCAGGTGCCAGGTTGAGATTCATTGGGAGAGTCCTTAGAAAATGTAGTCCATCAACAAAGGAGGTGGCTTACAAAACACTCGTTTGACCTATACTTGAGTATTGCTCATCAGTGTGGGATCCGTACCAGATCGGGTTGACGGAGGAGATAGAGAAGATCCAAAGAAGAGCGGCGCGTTTCGTCACAGGGTTATTTGGTAACCGTGATAGCGTTACGGAGATGTTTAGCAAACTCAAGTGGCAGACTCTGCAAGAGAGGCGCTCTGCATCGCGGTGTAGCTTGCTCGCCAGGTTTCGAGAGGGTGCGTTTCTCTGGCTCTGAGCACTATGGGACTTAACAGCTATGGTCATCAGTCCCCTAGAACCTAGAACTACTTAAACCTAACTAACTTAAGGACAGCACACAACACCCAGCCATCACGAGGCAGAGAAAATCCCTGACCCCGCCGGGAATCGAACCCGGAAACCCGGGCGTGGGAAGCGAGAGCGCTACCGCACGACCACGAGATGCGGGCCGTGCGTTTCTCGATGAGGTATCGAATATATTGCTTTCCCCTACTTATACCTCCCGAGGAGATCACGAATGTAAAATTAGAGAGATTCGAGCGCGTACGGAGGCTTTCAGACAGTCGTTCTTCCCGCGAACCATACGCGACTGGAACAGAAAAGGGAGGTAATGACCGTGGCACATAAAGTGCCCTCCGCCACACACCGTTGGGTGGCTTGCAGAGTATAAATGTAGATGTAGATTTAGATACTGAGTGATCACAGTCTAGGAGACAGACATGCCGCTTAAACTTGTGAGACAGCGGTATCAGCACGTGACAGCGTCTCATCGCGGGTCTCCATTTGGCCAGCTACTCGAGTTTTCCAATAAACAGAGTTGGGGCATTCGGATATGACAGTGGCCTACAGTTGGACTGCATCAGAACTTGAACGGTGGTACACTATATGTCAAGGTTCCGGTCGAGGGCGTCTGACAACCACAAGGAATGATAGCCGTATCGTGCACCAAGCACATCGTAACCCCTTTGTGCTTCCTGCCCGAGAGCAAGTGTTAGAGCCCCTAGAACACTCTGTGTCATTCCGCAACACTTGTCGGATAATACCAGCAGGCGGACTAGTGAATTATCGTTCCACGTGTGGGATGCCATTTAAACCACAACACAAACGGCTGTGTTTGGTGTGTTGCCGCGACCGGGAAGCGTCTACTGCAGATGAATAACACCACAATGTCCTCACCGATGAACCGCGGCTCTGCACTGTTCCGAATGACAATTGTCTGCGAGTATGGCGGCGACCTGGTGGATTAATGTGGACGGCTTCCGGCAAGATAGCCAGCACCTTGTCAGAGTGTCTTTGCTAGTCTCGAAATCCAGCTCATCGTGATACAAGGTGTAAAGTTCTCAGAAAGTTATTTCTTCCTTACATTATTTATGATACAATAGAAGTTGCTGCCTAATAGCGCATTATTGCACATCGTCTACGGCACATACACTGTACGCACTTCGCTGCCTTTTCTTTGGGGTGACTACATCAGTATCACTCCCCTCAGCTTTGTACCCCTCCTGCTATAGTTAGCATATCATCAATTTGCCCTGCTCTAACATTTTGCCTGCATGTTCCGTCACTTTCTCCATCAGCAACCTCCTTCCCATCGCCAATAGATTTAATTATATCAGCAGCAAGCAGCCACAGCTTCCCGCGTAATTATTTTCCCCAATCGCCTTTCATGTTTGCACTATCAGTGAACAACACGCAGTACTTTGAACCTGGCCACCTGACAAAGTATTTATTCACTTAATGGTTTCAGGCAAAGCCTATTTCAGAAGGTACAATTATGTCTCATGATGAAAGAAACTTGCCGTTTTTATGATTTTATTAAAATATATAAAACATAATTCTTTTATTTGCAGAGTCTTCCCTTACATTTAGGCAGACCAATTTCATATTTAATGTTGAATAACAAGAACATTGCTTTCGTGCTACTGATTACTCTTTTTATTTCTAACTAGTTTTCGGCTTAGTACGTCATCCTCAGGAAACAACTGACTAGCGTCTGCAAGGGTCACTACTCCTTACTAGAGATGGGGGATCCGCTCTTGAACTAATTCATAGAGTTGAATCTTTCAAAGGAGTGAACCATCAGTGATTCAGAAAAGAAGAATGGTAGCTCCAAACATTTCCCACGGCAGAGAGAGAGAGAGAGAGAGACGGAGCATATCAGCAGCGCCTCTGCTGGTCAGAGCACAGTGCACGCCACACAACACAGCCAGCGCCGGCCTCTGCCCTGCTTCTACCTTGGTTGCCTGCATTGTGCAGTGCCCCATTGGATTTTGTGTTTCACATATGCCGTGCCGTCTCTGTGCGTCGTCTGCCGTGTGCACTGTGCAGTGTCTGGCGCAGCTTAACTTCGCATCGCACTCTGTCGGCGATCGTTTCAGTCGCACGTCCTGCCCTCTGGGCAGTTGATGCGAGCAACAGGACAGAGAGCCACCTAGCGGATAACATAGGAACTACTTGCAAAAACCTGCTCGCAAGGGAACGGACGATTTGTCTCGGAGCGGGTGAGTTCACCGCTCCCCCCCACCCTCGGAACTCGCCCGCTCAACGCTCACCCCACCATCTCGACTCTAGCCAGAGCGTCGAGCAAAGCGACTCAGATGTCACTCTGGTCTCTGCGGTCTCAGCTCACGCAGTAATACAGCTCGCGGCTCGACCTGCTCGACTCAGCGCCTCTGCATCGGAGTTCGTCCCCACTAGATATTGTTCTTCGTAGTAATACCACTATGTATATTACATTATTATGTTCTGTATACATCAATTGTTTTTATTTTATTTTTATTTGTTTAAACTGATTAGATTAGGTTCCTGATGACTCCTCTTACTATAGGATTTTTATTATGGACACTCGAATTTACGCTTTAATTATGAGCGAACCGATAAACGTATCGCAAAATGTGATACACCAATATTTTCCTTGTTTTATTCTGCGTAAGGCTATATGCAGCACTTTCGTTTTACAGTCAAATTTATATATTTTTTTCTTATTCTGGTACGGATTTTGCAATTTTAGGCGTCTTCAGAAGGAAACGTTCACTTTAAAAATATATGGCTTGCGATGTATTTGTATGAGGTTAATGAAATTTTAATACATTATAGCCAAATATATTGTTAATGTAAATCTCAAGTTATAACATTTTCCGATCACCCAAAAAACCACGATAGTGTAAAATATATCAATAATCAAAAACTTTGTCATATCGTGGAAATTTCAATAAACAATACAAAATTCTTACTCATTATCTGTGTTACTTCAAAATAGGATCAAATAAGATCAAAATACAGGTATAGTACTGGAATAAACCAAGTTTAAAGGGCAATGTGCCTTCCATTTATTTTATATTGTAAATGAGTGGTGAGTCATGAAAAAGAGCTAATTCATTTCAGGGAGTGAACAGTTCTGATCCAATCTCTGAAAAGAACAGTTTTGCCCATTTCTAGTCCTTACGTAACCAAACATTACCAGCAAAAATACAATGCAGTTGCATGGAACCCTGTGCGCCAAACCCGTTTTTTAACGTTGAAATTACGCTTTATGCAATGGGCAATGTTAAGTACAGTAAATAATTACACTGCACAATATTATAGTATTACAAGTTACATGTTTGTAATGCTAAAGTTTGTAAGATCTTAACATTGGTTGAGAATCTTTCAAACTGACCACTCTTCATTTATGTTGTGCACCAAACAAGTTTCTTAACACTGTAAATTACATGTTACGCAGTAGACAATATTGAACGCAATAATTATAATACAGAATATTACAGGACTGAAGGTTTTATGATTATGATGCCATAGTGTATGAGTTCGTGACATTGGTTCAGAACTGTCTAACTGAGCACAAGTCACTTACAATTGTGCAGTTAACATGTTTTACATTGTGAATTGCAATGGGCAGTATTAAACGCAATACATGGTCAAAAGACACAATATTACAGCACTGCAAGTTATATTGTTATCATACTGAAGTTTGTGAGATAAAAAAGGTAAAGAATACGAAATTCTATTGTGTTTTAATTTTGCATTGTACTATGTGTCATTTTGATGGTCTGCTTCACATGATGCAACCAACTAGCCACGTACCCACAGACTGTCACAATGACACACACTGTTGTTGTGATGGTCTGATTCACATGATGCAACCAACTAGCCACATACCCACAGACTGTAACAATGACATATACTGTTACACAAAATTAAAACACAATAGAATTTCACACTGTTTACCCCATAAAGATCAACATTAGAGCAGTAGAACTTGTAATAATGTGTATTTTAATTACATACTGTGCTTAACATTGCCCACTGCATAAACTGTAGTTTACAATGTGAAACATGTTTGTTGCACAACATAAGTGAATGGTGGTCAGTTAGGCAATTCTGAACCAATGTCACAGCCTCACGAACTGTAGCATCATAACCATATAACCCATAATACTGTAATGTTGCGTATTGCAGTTACTGTATTTAATACTGCCGATTGTGTAAAGTGTAATTTATACTTCAAAAACTTTTTGATGCACAATATAAATGAAGAGTGCTCAGTTTGACATTTTTTCAACCAATGTTAAGACCTTATAAACCTTAGCATTATAAACATATAACTTGTAATATTGTAATATTGTTTTAATTATTTATTGTGCTTAATGTGATCCATTGCATAAAGTGAAATTTCAATGTTAAAAAATAAGTTTGGTGCACAACACTCTGTGCTAATGGATTGTATCATTGCTTATCATGTTTGGTTCCCCAAGAACTAGTGTCCCTTGAAGACACTAGTCAGTCCTCTGAAGATGACCTAATGAGCTGAAAACTAGTTAGAAAGAAACAAAAATCAGTAGAACAAGAACAGTGTACTTGTGTTGTGGAATATTCACGGCTACCCCCAGCACATTTCAGCCGCCACATTTACGTGCATGGCCTCTGACTCTCCTGGGAGGTTATTCTTAACCGTCTGTGCTGGTGTAAGCGCACCAGTCAGCAAAGATGTAGCAAGAAGATCGATAGTAGGCGCTGGGTCAAGCACGCCTATCAGGCGAGAGGCCAAAGACAGACTCGCTAGCAACACGCCGCCAACGCCCTCTCGACGGCATGTACTGTATTTAGATCGCCACCACTAACAGGAGGGCGCAGTGAGTCACTAGTCAGTCCCAGTCACTAGCTCAGCCGCTCAGTCACTGGCGCACTAACTCGCATTCCAAGTTGGTGTCTGTCATTAACCGCGTAGCAGGACTTTTACTGCATCAGCACTGAGCCTAACGTTGACTATTAGTGGAGAGCTTGTACCATAACACATGGACTCTTAAAGTTAATTATCTTCCTGTTTATGTAAATAAAGGATCCTGTTAATACATGTGTGCAGTTGTGTTGTAGCAAGAGGACACTGGCCAGCAGACTACATCCTCTCCCTTGATCCCTACAGTGCAAGACTCAGCACAGAGGAGGCAAGGTACTGTGGACAGACAAGCCGCCAGCAGTCGCCACAGCGTCTGGGGGCGCAAGTCTCGTCACTACGTGGCGTGCGAGACGCAGCACACAGTGCTGCAGTTGCGGGCACTAATTTACGTCCACACAGTCATACGCTCACGTGGTACCACGCATGCTCCTTCCGCAAACGTGTACTTAAGGGGACGACACCCTGCCTATATAACCCATGTTAATTTAGGCAAGTATATGACCCATTTCTGAAAAACTATTTGATGCAGGGCCTTAATACACTCCTGGAAATTGAAATAAGAACACCGTGAATTCATTGTCCCAGGAAGGGGAAACTTTATTGACACATTCCTGGGGTCAGATACATCACATGATCACACTGACAGAACCACAGGCACATAGACACAGGCAACAGAGCATGCACAATGTCGGCACTAGTACAGTGTATATCCACCTTTCGCAGCAATGCAGGCTGCTATTCTCCCATGGAGACGATCGTAGAGATGCTGGATGTAGTCCTGTGGAACGGCTTGCCATGCCATTTCCACCTGGCGCCTCAGTTGGACCAGCGTTCGTGCTGGACGTGCAGACCGCGTGAGACGACGCTTCATCCAGTCCCAAACATGCTCAATGGGGGACAGATCCGGAGATCTTGCTGGCCAGGGTAGTTGACTTACACCTTCTAGAGCACGTTGGGTGGCACGGGATACATGCGGACGTGCATTGTCCTGCTGGAACAGCAAGTTCCCTTGCCGGTCTAGGAATGGTAGAACGATGGGTTCGATGACGGTTTGGATGTACCGTGCACTATTCAGTGTCCCCTCGACGATCACCAGTGGTGTACGGCCAGTGTAGGAGATCGCTCCCCACACCATGATGCCGGGTGTTGGCCCTGTGTGCCTCGGTCGTATGCAGTCCTGATTGTGGCGCTCACCTGCACGGCGCCAAACACGCATACGACCATCATTGGCACCAAGGCAGAAGCGACTCTCATCGCTGAAGACGACACGTCTCCATTCGTCCCTCCATTCACGCCTGTCGCGACACCACTGGAGGCGGGCTGCACGATGTTGGGGCGTGAGCGGAAGACGGCCTAACGGTGTGCGGGACCGTAGCCCAGCTTCATGGAGACGGTTGCGAATGGTCCTCGCCGATACCCCAGGAGCAACAGTGTCCCTAATTTGCTGGGAAGTGGCGGTGCGGTCCCCTACGGCACTGCGTAGGATCCTACGGTCTTGGCGTGCACCCGTGCGTCGCTGCCGTCCGGTCCCAGGTCGACGGGCACGTGCACCTTCCGCCGACCACTGGCGACAACATCGATGTACTGTGGAGACCTCACGCCCCACGTGTTGAGCAATTCGGCGGTACGTCCACCCGGCCTCCCGCATGCCCACTATACGCCCTCGCTCAAAGTCCGTCAACTGCACATACGGTTCACGTCCACGCTGTCGCGGCATGCTACCAGTGTTAAAGACTGCGATGGAGCTCCGTATGCCACGGCAAACTGGCTGACACTGACGGCGGCGGTGCACAAATGCTGCGCAGCTAGCGCCATTCGACGGCCAACACCGCGGTTTCTGGTGTGTCCGCTGTGCCGTGCGTGTGATCATTGCTTGTACAGCCCTCTCGCAGTGTCCGGAGCAAGTATGGTGGGTCTGACACACCGGTGTCAATGTGTTCTTTTTTCCATTTCCAGGAGTGTATTTTTACTGTATGTTACATGATGATAATAGAGTCAACTGTACTAAAATCTACTTTACTCATTTTATAGTGTTTAAGAATTCTTTTTTAAATTTATTAACAAAAAATATTAAGTTTTTCCGCAGCAAATATTTTTTTGTGAACTTCATAATGGGGGAATATTAATGAATGTTTTATGTTATGCAGAGTCTCTGAAAATTTCATTCATTTATCTATGATAGTTTCTGATATAATGGGACATATGTAATGAAAATTTTAGTTTGCAGAAAACTGGCTTTAAAGAAAAAACTTTTGAAATTTGTTACTTACAGTTAATTGAAACTGTCCTGCTGCATATGATGGCCTTTGGCCTCTAGCAGGTCTTCCAGCTTCTTTTTCACCTTCCTGGATGTTTGTCTTGCTTTCTTGGCCATATTAGATGCAGAAGTGTCTGCATCGTCTATCCTCATTTTATCGCAATGTTACAGCCCAGTGATCAAATTTTCACCAGGATTGATTCCCAGCGTTTTCAGTACCCAACACTTTCCAATATTACCACATTTGATTGTAATAACAGCATCATGAACTGCTAGCTTCATTGTATGCATGCATACAAATTCAGTTTTAGGGAGGCGGTTCCAAATTATGCTGTTGAAACATTCATTTGGGTTCTGTGTCTGCCCTTGCAGACATTTCCTTAGAAGGTCAGGATGAGCCAAGTCTCTTAAAATAGGTTTAATCGCTGTAATAACAGCAGCAGGAAGAGAATGCTGGTGAGAATAAGATTCTCCAGTTGCCTGAGCCCTGTTGTATTTGCACCACGAATTTTCTCCTGATGTACACAATCCACGACATGGCTTATCATCAGTAGAGGACTTATGGAAGAATGTGGCCCAAACATCTCTCTTAATTGCCTCCAGAATTTCTTTATTTCTCCTAATTGCCTGCCCGTAGTGTGCCTGCAAATTTTCTATAACAACTACTCGCAATCACACTTGAACAAAACTAACCATGTGTTTGAAAGCGTGTTGTTTACAAACAGCAGAAACAAAAGAATACCGACCGTTGGATTCCAAGGATAGCCAACACACTCGGTAGAAAAAGCAAAAATCCCTAACGTGCTATATAGGGGATATAAAGATCTATAATATGTGCAGAAAAGTGGGTGACAGGAAAGTGGGCGTGGCACATAAACACACGTGGTCGGAAAATGCTCTTTAAATGCTCCAAAAATTTTTTTTCAGCAAAATCCTTTTCAGAGTACTTAAATAAAACCTTAATCTATCGAAATATGATGAAAACCGAAAATCGATTTTTTTCGACCTGAACCACGGTGTGGTCCCCGCCCACTGAGAGCCAGTTACGTCCCGAGCTGCGAGCAACGGACAGCTGCCTCGAAGCTCCGCCTACGGACACCGACTGCCGCTGCCACTTCTCGGCCTGCCGGTGTGCGGTGCCGCCCTCGTCCTGAGCCAAATCGAGCGCTGCGCTTCCACCAGCTGTTCCGATGGCACCGCATCTCAGTACCTGTTCTGACTGCCCACGCGATCATCGTCTTTTGAGATCGTGTCGTTATCAGTAGTCTGCCCGTAGGCAGAGTTCCCAACTTCATAGGACCGTGTCGATACAGCACCTTGTAATATCAGTAATTTTCGCCTCACAAACATTTATATACGCTCAATAGTAAACGCCTAATGGCCCAAAGTTATCGAACAATTGTAAAGTGAAAGAAATGAACCATCGCATAGCAGCGACAGAATCTAGTATTCTTTACCTTTGCCGTTCGTGAGCGGTGCCTGTAAATCTCTACGTACATGTATCGATAAATGATACAAATAATAATTTTGTTGTTTCAGGACAAGTGAGGCATTGTGCGCCTCACCTTTTACTGTTTGTATTCCAAGGAAGGCGGACGTGGACTTGCTGCATTCCGCATTGGTATTTCATATTTTATGTGAATATATTCAGTAAATATGCTAATAGTTATTTTTCCAATCAGAAAACATGTAGTTTCTTGTAACTGATTACGAACAGACAGCAACACGGGGAAATTTTGACTGTTATGTATAAAGTATTTAACCACAATGGTCATCTGTTGTAATTTAATATGAAAACTTACGTAGTATTAAAAAACGTGTGTTAAAGATAAATGTGCTTATTTCACTAAATTAACCTTGATGATTTCCATCTCCTCACTTACTTGAATGTTAATTATTTTCTGTTAGTTCATCACCAGAAATTACGATCTCGCTGATGGGTCGAACACAGCATGAGGCAGAAGGAACACTATCGTTTTCCTATTATTTCTGAATCAGCTTTCTTTTAATTGTGTAGTGCTGCATTTCTTTTAAAGTCTATAAATCTTCTGGTCCCTCAGTGTTGTTCCGGGTATGACTACATCGCGACTATAAAAATGCACAAAAATGATAATGTTTCTTCCGAACGATCTCAAATAAATCAGTCTGCTGCTCTTGTTCAAAATAATCCAACCTGGTATTTAATGCTCAAAGTATATTATAATAGTGTAATCAATCCCTGATTCTGTTGCCAAGTGGCCCACCAAAACATTCACTTTTTCGACATTTTTCAAAAAATATAAAACAACGATTCTTTTTCTTTTCACCCCCCAAGAGCAACGTTACAACATGATGCTCATCGCGAGACTGCCTACGAGTTACCAGCCTCGTGGGACTGTGTCGTTGTTAATCTTCCCTGCTTCACAATAGACCAGTGTTCTCAAGTTTCGTACACATTATCCTCAGAGGTTGTGTATAGCTTAGATCTTTTAATATACAATTGTTATTGCAAGGTGTATGTCTCACTTCAGCTAGTCTCGCTCCTCTAGAACAGAACAGAACAGTTATTCTGCCTTAAACACATTGTACTACATAACTATCTACACATCTTATAAACTAAAGTCCACCGCATAAATTTCTGTCTCTATTTGAAGCCTAATATGGGCAACTGCTGCAGGAATTTTGATACGGTTTTCAGTAGCAGAGGAACTGATTTACATGGGGTGACTTATAAGGACAGTTTTTATTTTCCCGGCCGTGGTGGCCGAGAGGTTCTAGGCCCTTCAGTCCGGAACCGCGCGACTGCTACGGTCGCAGGTTCGAATCCTGCCTTGGGCATGGATGTGTGTGATGTCTTTAGGTTAGTTAGGTTTAAGTAGATCTAAGCTCTCAGAGACTGATGACCTTAGATGTTAAGTCCCATAGTGCTCAGAGCCATTTGAACCATTTTTGAAGTTTTTAATTATAATAATGATTAGTGTGTAATGTATGTATTGTTGGCAGTTCTGTATTTAATTGGCGTCAAGAGTGATATCTCGTGACAATAACGTGAGCTACGAGCTTGTTAGCCACAGAGGAGGCGGTATCTGGTAGGGAAAGCAGCGAATTAAACAGCCGCCGCAACTCCAAAGAGCATCGAAGCTTGACCAGAATCTACATATACCCATACATATTATAATTTAAGTTTACCGTCGCGTTTTTCTGTCTGTACGGTTCGGCATATCTCATAAACTACTGTAGGGACCTTGACACGGTTTTCACTAGCGGAGAAACTGACTCACGAGGAAGGTTCGTGTTTTATTATAGCCGTGTGTCATTACAGCTGCGCCAGACTAGTAGTGTGGGCGTAGATACACAGTGCTACCTGTGCGAGCCTGAGTGGGTCGCCAATATGGCAGAGATGTCTCCTTTTGTTTACATTAATGTCACTTCCTCTTAGTCTGTTAATGGTATCTGTCCGTGGTGGCCGAGCGGTTTTAGGCGCTTCAGTCCGGAACTGCGCGACTGCTACTGTTGCAGGATCGAATCCTGCCTCGGGGTTGTATGTGTGTGATGTCCTTAGGTTAGTTAAGTTTAAGTAGTTCTAAGTCTAACGAGCTGATGACCTCAGATGTTGAGTCCCGTAGTGCTGAGAGCCATTTGAACCATAATGGTGTTACGTTAGGTTGGTGCATATGTTCGTAGCGTTTTTGTGTTGCATGTTGGTATTTCGTATGCTATCTTGTAGTTCACTGTTTCTATCTGAGTTTACATTTTGTCAGTTGAAGATAGTGAGTGGAGCTGTGACCGGTAGAAAGTGGAGTGCGAAGTGGAGAGATCGGGACATTTCCAACGTATTGTTTCGTCTGAGTTCATTAGAGGGGTGACAGCAGCGTAAGCAGCCAGAAAAAATTGCGCCACGCATGAGGATAATAGCACTGGACAGAGCCCAACAAGTAGGATCGTTTTGAGATTAGTGACTCTCCACGTTCAGGACCTTCGGGGTTTGACGAAGATCGTTTCAATGCTTTAATCCACAATGATCCAAGTCAGTGCATTCGACAACTGACAGCTGTGGTGAACTGTGATCATTCGAACATCGTGCGATATTTGCAGGCAGTGGGGAAGGTTCAGAAATTGGGTGTATGTGCACAGCGTGTTCTAAGCCAGAATCGCAGCAATCTGCGGGTCCATATGCGCATCTCTGCTTCCTCGTCGTCAACCGACCATTTCTGGTGACAAGAAATGGTGTATTTCTGCTAACAAAAGGAGAGTAAAGGAATGGTTGAGCCCAAACAAAGGGGCAACTCCCCGTACAAAGAGCTGCACGCATCCACAAAAGACAATGTTATGCGTGTAGTGGAACAGCGACGATATGGTGTGCTATTAACTGCTTCCCCGAGGCTTAACCATCACTGCTGGCATTTATTGTCAACAACTGGGACGTCTTGCAGACGCAGTTGAAGAACAACGACCAGGAAGTCTGTGTGAAGTGATGCTACCCCACGATAAGACCCGCCTGCATTCTGCTAGACTGACAAAAAATGCTGTTCAAGAGCTGGGTTGGGAAGTCATTCCGCACCCTCCTTATTCATCATTTCTTGCGCCCTCCGTTTTTCACCTTTTCCATTCTGTATCGAGCAAGCTTCAAGAAAATTCCTTTCCGGATGAAAACGTCCTCAGAACGTGGCTCGACGAGTTCTTCGCCTCAAAACCACGTGATTTCTACAGTGGCGGAATTGAAAAGTTACCCCAGAGTTGACAGACTGTTGTAAATAGTGAAGGAGAATGTATTATTGATAACCTAATTCTCTTATGTGTATCTGTCGTGTTTCTTAAACTTATGAAAAAACGCTACGAACTTTTACACCAACCCAATATCACCAGCAATACCACGCAAACCTTGTTACACGATGAGCTGTTATGGCTCAAAGATTATACCCTCCATAGCACGACTGTGCTCCAACCAGGGACCCTCATTCGTACTAAAGAGTCAACATTCTATGAATGTGGGATGATAGAGGTTGTAAACCACTTGTTCTTTGGATGCTGCAATTGACGACAACAGTGCACAACAATGAATCGGCGTCTGGTGGCGTTAAAACGTTCTCCTCCAACGTTTGTTTTGACGCTCCCGGCGAGAAGACACTGTATGGTATATAAGGAACTCTTCTCTTCCGCTGAGCAGAAAAAAGTATATGTGCAACATATATACAGGATGTTGCCAACTTACACCGACAAACTTAGATGGGTGTCTTGAGGAACAAACTGAGGACAGGAACCTGTGACCGGAAACGTCATGCAATGACACTACAAAGCGTTGTGGTTATGATCACTGGCGCCTGTACATGTATGTTCAACAGTGTAATTCCGTGATGATGTTACAAGCTTTCACTGATGATGGAGAAGGATAACACTAGTAATCTGAAATAAGGGAGCCTGGTACCGAAACTAACGAGTCCAAAATTATAAGCGAAAAACGTTCTGATACTTCTGCGAGTGGAATACATGTACCTGTACTGTTATTGCTAAGATTGTAGATAGACAACTTTCAGGCGGTAGTATGGACAGAAAAAAAGGATAGTTTGGCAAACATACACGCTAAAATGCATATCTTATTCAATAGAGGAGACGTGTTTCACAATAGACGAACAAGTGCTCATAGTTCCTCAAGTGTGCATTTTAAAGCCCATATTTTCTGGACATTTTGATCCATACCATCACCTCTGTAAGTTGCCTACTCTACAGTCTCAGCAACAACAGTACCAGTAACTATATTGTAGTGTCAAACGTATGAGAACGATTTTCGCTTAAATTTTTCGACTCGTTCGTTTCTGAAGTACGGTCCCTTAACTCAAATTGATACGTCTATCCTACTCCCCATCCTCCATGAAAGTTTGAAACATCATCACGGAATTACCCTGTAAATATATTCAGGCACCAGCTCCTGTATTAGATGTTCTGTAGCGTCGTTGGATGACGTTTCCAGACATGGGTTCCTATCCTCATTTTGTTTCTCAAGATGCCTTCTACATCCACTCGAAGCTTATCGGTGTAATTTTGAAAAATTCTGTATACAACCAGATGAATAACTGTTGAACTGAGACAGAAGAAGCGTGTAAATCTGAGTTTCCCCGTTGATTCACACGAGTTAATACAGTTAACTATAACTGACTCATGGACGACTTATGCAGCATTTATGAGTATATTGGTACTAGGCCTGCTTCTGTCAATAACGTGATTCTGCAAATTATCTAGCTATGTTGTGCATACCTTACATTATGATTTTATCTATTTCTATTTTACTCTCTCTTGTTTCAGTAGACCTAACGCAATACCACATACTGTCTAATTGTGAACCATTATTCTATCTAGTTATTTCTGTTCATACACTTAATCAAAAATGCTGTATCCGACATAACTAGACCAGTTAATAAAACATACTCATAAACTGTAAGAATTAAGTAGTAAATATTAGAAGCCATATGTGTGTGAGTCAATAAATAAATAAAAGTTAAGGTTCAAAATGGTT
The DNA here is from genome assembly GCF_023864275.1 of Schistocerca cancellata. Taxonomy (NCBI): domain Eukaryota; kingdom Metazoa; phylum Arthropoda; class Insecta; order Orthoptera; family Acrididae; genus Schistocerca; species Schistocerca cancellata. Next base: position 116,362,856 of record NC_064633.1, on the reverse strand, counting down.
CAAATGGCTCTGAGCACTATGGGACTTAACATCTATGGTCATCAGTCCCCTAGAACTTAAACTACTTAAACCTAACTAACCTAAGGACGTCACACAGCACCCAGTCATCACGAGGCAGAGAAAATCCCTGACCCAGCTGGGAATCGAACCCGGGAACCCGAGCGCGGGAAGCGAGAACGCTACCGCACGACCACGAGCTGCGGACAAAAGTTAAGGAGGCATGGTATCTGTTGCTGAATCGGCAAGTACCATCTACCATGGACGTTCCGATCCACGTAGACTAACATCATTCATTCCGTTTCTGCTCGATTGGCGAGTATACTATGAAAATCTCAGTATAGTAGCGGTATATCGATGGGAAGTAGATGCTGCACCATTATTCCCAGTTGCTATGTAAGTCCGTGGCCCCAAATATCTATGTGTTATGTTGTTCATTGTAGCGTGAGGAAGCTATTCCCACTACTAACTGAGTTCCAGTTCGCTTTGCCGAATAATAACGGAATATATTGGTTTCACTGTGCTGTCTTGCCGAAATAGAGACACCAACACCCACCTTGTGTCACCAAGTGTACGTGCCCCGGTGTTTGGTTGTAACAGACAAACTGGTCAAGTTAGGATTTGTGGTTGGGGATGTTTTCTATTGGACTCCTACCTCGTATCTTCTAAAAATGTCTCTCTCGCATTAGATGATAGCACCAGGTCATGGCATCGTTAAAATGTCGTCGCACTGTTACAATTGTAGAAAAGTAAGGAGCTAATCTGTAGTAAAGAGCACATCATGTGATAATGTGATTTAAAGCATTACATGTTTTATTACGGTCTGCAAGTCTGCTACAGCACAGTGTTCAGGCAAAATTATATTTGCAATCTTTGATTACAGTCAGAAGTACACTTGCTGGTTTATAAATCCAGTAATGCCTAACCGTACACCCTGTAAGCTGAGTGGTCAGAGTGTCTAAATGCTATGCAGTGAGCCTAGGTTCGATTCCTGGTCGAGTAGGAGATTTTCTCCGCTTGGGGGACTGGGTGTTGCGCTGTCCTCATCATCTTTTTATCATTATTGACACGCAATGTCGGCAGCCGAACGTCCCCATGTGGGGATTCCCGGCCATCAGTGTCACAAATTCATCATCAGCAATACCTAGCTGCACTTCAGAGTAATAAGGTCGTCCTTGGCAGTAGTTTGGTCAAAACTTATTCTACGCGGCGGCGATTTTGGCCATCACATTCGCGTGCTATTGCGTCACCTTTAATAATATGATTTTTCCTAACAACTGTCTTTTGCCATCTCCATCGGGACTGTTTAATTTGTCTGTCACAATGATATTGTCTTTAATAAATGATTAATACTATTTTACAACAACTGACGAGAACCACCACCAGCCTCAGACTGTGGAACTCGTTACCAGCCTGACGCTAGTAGCAAACAAAATAGAGTGCCTGCCGACTCATAGTAGATTCTGATTAAAGTATTTTAGCCTCCTATATCAAAGGAAATTATGTGCTGCTATATACAGTGGAGCCAATAGCTTACTTAGCCAATAGCAAGTGAAGTCCTTGCTTCCAGATCGATGAGACCACGCGACGTGAGTAAAATTCCACCCTGGAACCTTCACATGCCCTTCTGTCCAAGCTATAGGTGTTATGACAAGTTGCACCATATTACGAATATTCAATACCCATTTTAATGAAAGTATTGGGAGAAGACGTTTCACGCTGTGAGCCGGCTGGAGTGGCCGAGCGGTTCTAGGCGCTACAGTCTGGAGCTGCGCGACCGCTACGGTCGCAAGTTCGAATCCTGCCTCGGGCATGGATGTGTGTGATGTCCTTAGGTTAGTTAGGTTTAAGTAGTTCCAAGTTCTAGGGGACTGATGACCTCAAAAGTTAAGTCCCATAGTGCTCATAGCCATTTTTTTGACACTGTGATCCATAAGTGAAGCTACTACTGATGAAATAGCTCTTCTCCAACCACACCTCTTACCGCAGTAACACGAAACGAGAATAAAAAGAAAGGAAACAAGAAGACTGACAGCGATATTGAAAACCACACAATTATAGCATTACGATTCTTTTGGGTACCTTCCAACACCGACACAAGACTTATAACCCACAGAGAAAAATTTCCTTGTGGTGATTTATCACTGAAGTTCTGCGCAGATTGTGTAAAGGAATTGATATATTTATTAATGTGAAACATAAAATTTTGCGTAAGCTGTTGGTGACAACCGAGGGGAGAAAGTTCTTTTATATAGAAAGTTCCTTAACGTATTACAGATAAGATATTTCCAAATGGTGGGTTTCTTTAGTGCTGATCGCAGACGCCTCAACTGTCGCCAATTTCGTTCCTCCTTCGCCCTTTTGTGTTTGTGGGACGGGCAGAAAAACAAGCAGACGGTAAAAGCGGCAAAGGCGCCACCGCTCGCCACGAGACTCGACTGCGCAGGGAGGAGGAGTTTTGAAAGTGCTATTTCTCTTTTACCGGTCATTAACTCCGTCCCACGACCGTCTGCGACTGACTTGGACAAAATATCAGTTTCGCGGAAGAGAGGAACGAGGCGATAGGGGGAACGCGAGCGTGGGAGGGCGCGGGAAATGACGCCACTTGGCGCAGTAGCCGCGGCCATATTTTGTGTCCTAACGGTGCGGTCGCCGCCGGGGGTTAGGTTGGGGTGGATCAGGCCTTGGGAAGGCGGGGCAGGTGTGCTGCGCGCGCGGTGAGGGGCGGCGGCCACCGAGTCGCTCAACTCCTCAGCGGGGCTGCGGTGAGGCAGTGGCGCCGCTCCCCTGACTTCACTTGTACCACAACATAAATTATTCTGTCCAACTTTTGCGACTCCAGTGGTTTGCTTCCAACTGGGGTGCATCCAGGGTGCGATTCTGGGATGGTGAGGACCACAGCTTACTAATGTCTCATCCCCTCCTAGCAGATATTAATTATAGTCGAGCTTGTTGTTGTTGTGGTCTTCAGTCCTGAGACTGGTTTGATGCAGCTCTCCATGCTACTCTATCCTGTGAAAGCTTCTTCATCTCCCAGTACTTGCTGCAACCTACATCCTTCTGAATCTGCTTAGTGCATTCATCTCTTGGTCTCCCTCTACGAGTTTTACCCTTCACGCTGCCCTCCAATACTAAATTGGTGATCCCTTGATGACTCAGAACATGTCCTATCAACCGATCCCTTCTTCTAGTGAAGTTGTGCCACAAGCTCCTCTTCTCCGCAATTCTATTCAATAACTCCTCATTAGTTATGTGATCTACCCATCTGATCTTCAGCATTCTTCTATAGGCCACATTTCGAAAGCTTCTATTCTCTTCTTGACCAAACTATTTATCGTCCACGTTTTACTTCCATACATGGCTACACTCTATACAAATACTTTCAGAAACGACTTCCTAACACTTAAATCTATACTCGATGTGAACAAATTTCTCTTCTTCAGAAACGCTTTCCTTGCCATTGCCAGTCTACATTTTATATCCCCCCTACTTCGACCATCATCAGTTATTTTGCTTCCCAAATACCAAAACTCCTTTACTACTCTAAGTGTCTCATTTCCTAATCTAATTCCCTCAGCATCACCCGACTTAATTCGACTACATTCCATTATCATCGTTTTGCTTTTGTTGATGTTCATCTTATATCCTCCTTTCAACACACTGTCCATTCCGTTCAACTGCTCTTCCAAGTCCTTTGCTGTGTCTGACAAAATTACAATGTCATCGGTGAACCTCAAAGTTTTTATTTCTTCTCCATGGATTTTTATCTACTCCAAATTTTTCTTTTGTTTCCTTTATTGCATGCTCAATATACAGATTGAATAACATCGGGGAGAGGCTACAACCCTGTGTCACTCCCTCCCCAACCGCTGCTTCCGTTTCATGCCCCTCGACTCTTATAACTGCCATCTGATTCCTGTACAAATTGTAAATAGCTTTTCGTTCCCTGTATTTTACCCCTGCCACCTTCAGAATTTGAAAGAGAGTGTTCCAGTCAACATTGTCAAAAGCTTTCTCTAAGTCTACAAATGCTAGAAACATAGGTTTGCCTTTCCTTAATCTGTCTTCTAAGATAAGTCGTAGAGTCAGTATTGCCTCACGTGTTCCAACATTTCTACGGAATCCAAACTGATCTTCCCCGAGGTCGACTTCTACCAGTTTTTCCATTCGTTTGTAAAGAATTCGTGTTAGTATTTTGCAGCTGTGACTTATTAAACTGATAGTTCTGTAATTTTCACACCTGTCAATACCTGCATTCTTTGGGATTGGAATTATATTCTTCTTGAACTCTGAGGGTATTTCGCCTGTCTCATACATCTTGCTCACCAGATGGTAGAGTTTTGTCAGGACTGCCTCTCCCAAGGCCGTCAGTAGTTCCAATGGAATGTTATCTACTCCCGGGGCCTTGTTTCGACTCAGGTCTTTCAGTGCTCTGTCAAACTCTTCGAGCAGTATCATATCTCCCATTTCATCTTCATCTACATCCTCTTCCATTTCCATAATATTGTCCTCAAGTACATCGCCCTTGTATAGACACTCTATTTACTCCTTCCTCCTTTCTGCTTACCCGTCTTTGCTTAAAACTGGGTTTCCATCTGAGCTCTTGATATTCATACAAGTGGCTCTCTTTTCTCCAAAGGTCTCTTTAATTTTCCTGTAGGCAGTGTCTGTCTTACCCCTAGTGAGATATTTCTCTACATCCTTACATTTGTCCTCTAGCCATGCCTGCTTAGCCATTTTGCCCTTCCTGTCGATCTTATTTTTGAGACGTTTGTATTCCTTTTTGCCTGCTTCATTTACTGCATTTTTATATTTTCTCCTTTCATCAGTTAAATTAAATATTTCTTCCGTTACCCAAGGATTTTTACTAGCCCTCGTCTTTTTACCTACTTGATCCTCTGCTGCCTTTACTACTTCATCCCTCGAAGCTACCCATTCTTCTTCTACTGTATTTCTTTCCCCCATTCCTGTCAATTATTTCCTTATGCTCTCCCTAAAACTCTGTAGAACCTCTGGTTTAGTCAGTTTATCCAGGTCCCATCTCTTTAATTTCCCACCTTTTTGCAGTTTCTTCAGTTTTAATCTACAGTTCATAACCAATAGGTTGTGGTCAGAGTCCACATCTGCCCCTTGAAATGTCTTACAATTTAAAACCTGGTTCCTAAATCTCTGTCTTACCATTATATAATCAATCTGATACCTTTTAGTCTCTCCAGGATTCTTCCATGTATACAACCTTTGTTTATGATTCTTGAACCAAGTGTGAGCTATGATTAAGTTAAGCTCTGTACAAAATTCTACCAGACGGCTTCCTCTTTCATTTCTTACCCCCAATCCATATTCACCTACTATGTTTCCTTGTCACCCTTTTCCTACTCTTGAATTCCAGTCACCCATGACTATTAAATTTGCGTCTCCCTTCACTACCTGAATAGTAGTCGAGCTTATTGGGCAGAAATTTGACAAGAAGACCACCGAACTCTTTAAGCATGTCCTGACCTCAACGTATTTTGTGTTTAATGGGGAATACTATGAGCAAACGAATTGAGTCGCAATGGGCAGCCGACTCTCTCCGGTGGTCGCGAATTTGTACATGGAGTACTTCGAGAAGGAATCCTTGGCGTCATCCAATTGGAAACCTACTTGTTTCTTCCGTTATGTCGATGACACGTTCGTCATCTGGCCCCATGGTAGGGACAAGCTCCTGGATTTCCTTACACACCTAAACTCCATACATCCAAACATCAGATTCACTATGGAGACCGAAGCAGAAGGAAGATTACCATTCCTGGACGTCATGGTCAAGAGAAGAGCTGATGGTACCCTGAGCCACTGTGTGTACAGGAAGAAAACGCACACTGACCTGTACCTGCATGCAGACAGCTGCCACCACCCTTCTCAGAGGAATGGAGTACTAAAAACACTAGAAAACAGGGCGCGCAGTGTTGTGACTTGGCAAGACAACCAAGCCACTATGAGGAAGCCGAAAGGCACGCGTTTAAACTCACGCAGGCTGGCGTGAGGTCTGGAACAGGTCAAGTAATGGAGACTAGCAAATAAAGTACGTAGCTGCTGGAATACTTAACTTTAATCCATAATTGGTGAACATCACACTTGACGGTACATACTTTACAGCTTCAATAGTAACTGGTAATGGCGCCTTGCTAGGTCGTAGCAAATGACGTAGCTGAAGGCTATGCTAACTATCGTCTCGGCAAATGAGAGCGTAATTTGTCGGTGAACCATCCCTAGCAAAGTCGGCTGTACAACTAGGGCGAGTGCTAGGACGTCTCTCTAGACTTGCCGTGTGGCGGCGCTCGGTCTGCAATCACTGACAGTGGCGACACGCGGGTCCGACGTATATTAGCGGACCGCGGCCGATTTAAAGGCTACCACCTAGCAAGTGTGGTGTCTGGCGGTGACACCACACGCAGCATTTCAGACGCAGAGACTTTGCCCCAGGAATTGGAAAACCTCAAAACAGTGTTCCGAGAAAACGGGTACTCCGAATGGCAGATTAGACGCGCTCTCCGTTCCACCACCACATCACAACCTGTGGAGACGGATGAAGTCACGGAAGAAGAGGTAGCCACTGCCTTTATTCTGTACAATGGCGCACTATCGGGGAAAATCGGCCGTATATTAAAGAAACACCGAGTTAAAACCGTCTTTTGCCCGCCCAATAAAACACGGGCATTACTGGAAAGTGTGAAAGATGACCTAGGTTTGAGGAAGGCCGCCATACACCAAATTCCCTGTGAGTGAGGGAAGACTCATATGGGACAAACAGTACGCACCATCGAAGATCGTTGCCGAGAACATCAAAGGCACACTCGACTGAAATATCCAAATAAGTCGGCGGTAGCAGAGCACTGTTTGTCCGAGAAACACGAGATGGATTATGAGCGTACCAAGATCCTGGCTCAGACCTCTAAATATTGGAACAGCGTTATAAGGGAGGCTATCGAAATTCGCACCAGGGAAGATCTTATCCAAGGAGATTGCGGCTAGAATATCAACAAGGCTTGGGACCCGGTATTGAATGTAATTAAGAAGACTCTCAGCAAGAAGTACGAACTGGCGACGAGGACGGACGCAGCAAGCACATCGACGCTACGACAGATTCCGACGCCCACGTCTTCGCGACCGCCGGCGTGCGGGCGCGGACGGCGAAGAGAGCGGCCCGCGGATGGAGGGGATTTAAATCGGCCGCCCGCCCTCAGGAGCTCAGTTCGTCAGCGCACCTCACGATGGCGACATGTCTGATCGCCGAAACATTGTGCCCGTTGGACACTATGAACCCGCAGTATACCCGTGGACTGTTCGAGCAAAAGTACGCCGGGAGAAACTGAAGAATCACATTAATTATAGTCACCCACAGCTTTAACGTGCTACAGAAGCCTACGATTTTAGTAACATTTGAACCAATTTTCGCAACAAGACAGCTATAGGAACAAAACTACGAACGTTGCTTAGATCCGCTGATGGGCTTCCTGGACACTGAAAAAGCATCTGATAATGTATGTAGAAACAAGTTATGGAAATTGCTGGAGAACAGTGGTGTAGAGGAGCAGGCTGTTTGGAGGCTACATCTACATATTCGGCAAGCCACCTTATGGTACTTGTTGCAGGGTATTTTTTTGTACCAATGTCACTTTACCCTTTTCATTTTCTTGTCTCGTATGTTTTGCGGAAAGAATGACTGCTGATATGCCTCTGTGTGCTCGGATATCTCAAATCTTGTCTTCGTGGTCTTTTCGTGATATGTACGTAGGAGGGAGGAATAGATTGAGTCTCATAGGAGCGTACGCTCAAGGAAATTTGGCGGTAAACCACACCTTGATCCAGTGTCTGCCACTGGAGTCGACTGAGCACATCCGTGACGCTTTCGCGCTTACTTAACGAACCTGTAACGTAACGTGCTGCTCTCCTCTGGATCTTATGTATTTTCTCTGTCAGTCCTGATCCCACACTGACGAGTTTTTTATAAGCTACTTCCTTTGCTGATGGACTACATTTCCTGAGTATTCCTCCAATGAATCTCAGTCTTGCATCTGCCTTATCCGCTACAAATTTATGTCGTCGTTGCATTTCAGATTTCTCCTGAATATTTTGTGGCACTAACTGCTTCCAGCGATTGTACCGCAATCGTGTAATTATGCAATAACCAGTCTTTGTCTATGAATTCTCAGTACACTACAATTTTTTATACTGAATGTCAACTGCCACTACCTGCCCCAAGGGTCGATCCTCTACAGGACTTCCTGCATTTCGCTTCAGTTTCCTAGCGTTACCTGTGTACAACAGCATCAACCGCGAGAAGCCTCTTAGAACGTCATCTACATACTGGGAAGAGTAATGGCCCGATAACCCAATCTTGTGAAACGCTGGAGCTTACTTTTGTGTCTGATGATTTCTCTCCATGGAGAATGCCATGCTGTTTACTGTTTACTAGTAAGTCTTCAATCCAGTCACACAGTTGGTGTAATATTCCGTACTCTCAGATTTTGGACGTTAGACGACAGTGCTGAACTGCATCGAATAAGACAGTGTGAGTTGCGTGAAAGTGGGAAAATGGCAATTGGCTGGCACAGAAAGATTCCTTGTGGCGGGGAAGTAAACTTTCGCCATTGCTTCAGTGTCGTGCGGATGAGGTAATGACCGGAGTGGTGCAAGTAAATGGTGAAGGAAAGATGTAAGCAATCGTGTTTACAGATGATTTGTGAAACGAGGAGGAGGAAGAACAGGAGGAGAAGTGCGTATTGCAATGATTATTACAAAGAAATGGAATCAAGCAAAAGTAAGTGCGAAATAGTGATCACAGACAGGAATAAGGACAGAATGACAACTGGAATAATAATTGTTGGGCAACGACTGAGGAAGGTGGAGAGTTTCAGGTACGTGGGAAGCTTAATACATTAGATGAAAAAAACGACAGAGAAATAAATGGCCGGAGCCCATGCAGAAGCGTCCCAGAACAGTGTTAGAAACCCAAGCAAGGATGTCACTCAAAACAGCAAAAGGGTTGTATATCGTTCGTAGTATACTCCATTCCTGACGTATGCTTCAAACTTCGGTAACGAAGGGAAACGACAGAAGTTAGACACAGACTAGTAAGATGAAATTTTGAGAAATAGCACTGAACTGAAAAATATGTTCAGTTTGAGGAAGCAGAGGATCGGGAACTTCGTGAAGGAGGAACGATTACTGGATTGAATAGAGGAAGCAAAGCTTACCTGCTATGTACATACTAAATGACTGGAGGAGAAGATGATACCCAGAAAGATAGACGAAATGGAAGGAAAGGGAGAAAGACAAGGACGAACACCTAGAGTCAGGTGGGTGGAAAGAGTGAAGGACTCCGTGTAAAAGAGAGGAGGACACAGGTCACAGAGGAGGCAGAGAGATGGTGGAAAGATAAAAGATGGAGACCCTTGTTACAAACAGTCGTGCCATTGGCTGGAAACTGTACAAGATGGTGGTGAGTACGATGACGATGATCATGATGATAATAATGATGATGACGATGAAAATCTGAAAATATATGAAATGTTTTAATGTAATAATAATAATAATTTATTTATACCAATAACTTACTTCATGCAATTACGGGCTTAGTCAGAATTACACTATACAATTTTTTGAAAACTAAGTATTATTTTTCTTTCATAGTAGTTTTTAGTTTCATGCATAAGTCGGTTGCCAAATGTATTTATCGTTTCATCCGTCGTTGTAAAATGGAACTTTAAAATTTGTTTCTTGCAGTTCTCTGCAAATTCCTTAAGAATTTCACAGAGTCTAAAGAATGAAATCCCACATGCACCGGAAGGATCTGCTATGCACTTTCTTGCGACTACAGTGAGGAAGTTCATCTTCTCCACCGTCTTACGTACCTCTCCTCAGTCGGCATTGAACATTTCACTTGTGGGAATTGGTCCTTGAACTGTTTAGCAGTACGCTGGAATGCGCTCCATGAAATGCTTAATTTCGATTTTACCGCATTTATGAAATGGTGGTGTGCAGCTACTAAACGACGGTAATTGGAAATTTGTGGTAAGGTCTTATGGGACCAAACTTCTGAGGTCATCAGCCCCTAAGCCCACACACTACTTAATCGAACTTTAACTTATGCTACGGAAAACACACACACACCCATGCCCGAGGGAGGACTCGAAACACCGACGTGGGGAGCCGAGCAAATGATGGGGGTCAAAGAGTTTCACTGGCAAGTTTCTACAAAATACACAAAGCAGGCGTTGAAGACATTGGAAAATATGTTCAGTTTGCATCCTGTGCAGACGATATAATTTCGACTCGATTCAGACTCGGCCCCTGACGACGAACCATAGCGGCAATCGTCGAGATTGGCATTGTATCCGAATTTGACATGGCACGTTAAGCGAGAAATTCTTATAATAGTAACACACTATTACAACTTTGGTGTCAGATTTCACACAGTAAAAAACGAAAGTATACTTTCAGTGTTATTTCACTGTTATTATTACACACAAAGATGCAAGCTATGGCTGCGAAAGGGAGTCATTAGGATGATTGCTGTTTCTTTCTGTCATTTCCCTCTATGTTTAGGAAGACCACCTTCATGAATTTTTTCCTTTATCAATTGATGACATAAAGTCCCAAAATAAGTTAGTGATCATATTTTGGCACTTTATTTTACAGGTCCGTGTTGATCACACAAACTTTTACACTTCACTATTACCGGTTTCGGCTACTGCCATCTTCAGATCTGTTACAAACGGAAACAGGGTGTAACTAACTAAGTTGAGTTTGCTAACGCTAAGTCTATAAAAGCCTAGTGCTACATAAGATGGTTCAAATGGTTCTGAGCACTATGGGACGTAACATCTATGGTCAGTCCCCTAGAACTTAGAACTACTTAAACCTAACTAACCGAAGGACAGCACACAACACCCAGCCATTACGAGGCAGAGAAAATCCCTGACCCCGCCGGGAATCGAACCCGGGAACCCGGGCGTGGAAAGCGAGAACGCTACCGCACGACCACGAGATGCGGGCGCTACATAAGAAAGACGAAAAGTGTTTACATGATTAACAGCCGTGTATACCAGTCATACATACTATAAAATATTCTGATGTAATATCAGCGTCAAACTAAACATGTAGGTACATAGTAAGTGTTGGTTATGATCAGAATGCGTCTGGTATTTACACAAAAAACTGATGCCAGCAGAGGGCACTATTGGTAGTGTACATGATTAACCAGTATCGCAAATTTAATGGTACTATGCGGGATGGTAGTCATTAATTAAAATTACTTCACATGGCAAAAAGAGCGTCTGACAATAAAACATGTAGTGACATACAAGAATTTTGACGGCTGCTGTGGCCGAGCGGTTCAAGACGCTTCAGTCCGGAACCGCGCTGCTGCTACGGTCACAGGTTTCTATCCCGCCTCGGGCATGCATGTGTGTGATGTCCTTAGGTTAGTTAGGTTTAAGTAGTTCTAAGTCCAGGGGACTGATGACCTCAGATGTTAAGTCCCATAGTGCTTGGAGCCATTTGAACCTGAAGAATTTTCGTGGCTCTTTGCTTGTTACGTACGTAGTTAAACAGTTGAACTTCTCGCAGTGTACCTGATGATTGCCTTAGTGAACACAATCCTATGTAACCAGTGGTTGTTTCTCTATACGTCTTCAGATCCTCCAAAGGACGATTCAAGAAAAAAAGAGTACCTCAACGTTAGATGTATTAGATGTATGTTTAACACCTTAGTTTTGATGAGCCTACTGGTTTTGTCATATGACGAAGTGTTATTTCAATTCCCGAAGGCAGAGTAGTTCCATCCCAAATAATTAAGTTCACTGTCGTTTCTCCTCCAACCGCCCACCAGCATAGACAACTAATACCATAATATGCGCCACATTACCCCACTACCTTTTGTTTGAAGCATTTTCCTGTTTCGTCAAAAATGTCCGTTGCCCTTCTTTGCTTACCTTACGCCGTATAAAATAAGAGAACAAGTCAAGTCAATAATGATTCTTATGATATACAGGCAGTAATTTCGACTGTCTCAGACGATACTAGCACATACCCGATAAGTTACGTTCTCCACTCCGTTAATTTGCCAAAAGTGAACCAAATTGGTTATTACATGATTATTAAATCATTTCGATATTGTATTATCCCCATAGAAAATTTAAAAAGAAATGCCTCCCCCCCTCCACCCCTGTGTCTACACAATTTTTACATTCTCACTGTTTTAGGAATCTCATTTTTCAGGGTTTTGTAGGAAGTCTCTACAATAGCTTAGAAAATGGGTTAAGCAGAGGAACTGCTACATAATTATCGATACCAACTTTGCTACCCTTTTTATGGAGGGATCTATCAATAGTATACTGAAGCCTATCTGACGATATGACGTGAGATAGTAGAGAGGGTTGCGTTGGGTTGTTTGGAAGAGGAGACCAAACAGCGAGGTCATCGGTCTCATCGAATTAGGGAAGGACGGAGAAGGAAGTCGGCCGTGCCCTTTCAAAGGAACCATCCCGGCATTTGCCTGGAGCGATTTAGGCTCTGGCTCTAAGCACTATGGGACTAAACATCTATGGTCATCAGTCCCCTAGAACTTAGAACTACTTAAATCTAACTAACCTAAGGACATCACACAACACCCAGAAATCACGAGGCAGAGAAAATCCCTGACCCCGCCGGGAATCGGAGCGATTTAGGGAAATCACGGAAAACCTAAATCAGGATGTCCGGACGCGAGATTGAACCATCCTCCTCCCGAATGCGAGTCCAGGGTGCTAACCACTGCGCCACCTCGCTCGGTAAATAGAGAAATACAGACCCAGTAACAACATAACAAAATTTCAGTAATTTACTTCAAATATTACCAGCTGCATTGCAGCTGCAGTTTTGAGTAAGTAATCAGATTTACTTTACGACCGCAGCTTTAAGGAGACTGTAAGCATATGACATTGTTTTTCGCATATGCTCAGTGATTATATCTCTTGAGTTGACAGCTCTCGTGTTTTAGCTAGAAAAGGAATCGACGACGAAAATAAAATATTCACTGTTTTGCAGTGTCAATCAGTTCACAAGGAGAACGCTTAGTTTATGATAGTGTTTTTATGTGACCGATAAAGAATTGCACAGGATGCGTGTATTTGGTGACATGGAAGTAAATATTTCGAAGGCTGTATGATGGCACTGGGTATCGTGAAGCGCCATAACGCAATACAAAGAGGAGTTGGCTCTGAAAATACTGCATAGCGCCGCCATCTTTTTGATCTGACAGAGATTTTCCGCTTTTTAGCTCACTTCTTAGGATATATTTCTACTACGGATAAGTGAATTACACTCGTACAGGGAAAGAATTTTGTCCCTACCACCCACCCCTCCCGCAGAACTGTAACTGGTTTCTTCCAGATCGAACTTAACCGTGTCGCCGCTATTTAGTGACCTCTGTCACGAAGGTACTCAGTTCACCCATTAAGCCTCAAACATTTAAGCGACAAGGAACGCAAGTGCCAATAGTCGTTATCTTTTTTTTTAATTTGTCTTTTGTTATAATGGTTTCCATCACGATACTGTAGGAATCCTGCCAGGAGCAAAATCAACGACAAATTTCAGGTTTAGAAAGACTACATATTAAATTCTCAATGTTTCCGTGCCTCTTTAAGCCTAGTTGCCGGCAGCAGAAACAGTCACACAATGTTACAAATCACCGCTGATGGTGTGTACATAGGCCACTGGAAAACACTCACGGTGACGGGGGAAATACGACTGTTGTTGCGTAAAAAAAGGCATCGTCTTTAGAAAATACGAATGAGCAATGAGTTGTGGATGCGGCCTACCTACTTGCTTGCTCCTTTCCACGAAGGACCTTGTTTAAATACCCATCTCTCTTTTCCTTTGGACCGTAAAAAAAACAGTTATTTACAGTGCCCACGTTCTGGGAGAAAACACGCAAAGAGCAAACAACTGCTATCCTGGTGACAGCAACAAAACAGCGCGGACGTAAATTAAACGTTCTCAGAAGTCAGCGCGCGCCCCGGCAGTACGACCACTGCAGCCGACTTCCGTTACTGCGGCATCTGTTCGCTGGTAAACAAAATGCAGCAAATCCGATGACTTGAAAGAAAGATCTGGTTCTTCCGTACCATGATTGTAGACTGTAAATCAGAGAATCACAGCAGCGTCACCAGATGTATTTCTCGTAGGCTAACCTACTTTTCGCTACCTTGCAAAAATGAACAGCGCCCCCGCCCCCCTCCCCCCACACCCTTTCTAGACCGGTTTCTGATGCTATAATCCAAGTCGCTATTTGTCGTACCTCTGTTGCACGTCACATGTAATTTAGCCGATAAAAGTGTGCAGAGGTACCCTGTTTGGACAGTGACTCTTTCGTTGTTCTTGGAATTTTACATCGATACTGAACTCTCTACGGCTGTCTTACTCGCGCTTGTTACAATAACAGAACTGGTGACATGCTCGACACTAAATCGGTTCTATGTATTTTTAGCCCAGTTCTCAGCCATATCTGTAACTTTTCCTTTAGGAGTAGTCAGTTTCCTGACCGATTAAAGTACTCGGTAGTAAAGCCACTTTATAAAAAGGGAGACATTGATAATGTTGACAATTTTAGACCTATTTCTATGTCATCGGTGTTTGCTAAAGTTATCGAGAAGGTTGTATATACAAGGTTACTGGAGCATTTAAATTCACATAATTTGCTGTCAAATGTTTAGTTTGGTTTTAGAAATGGTTTAACAACTGAAAATGCTATATTCTCTTTTCTCTGTGAGGTTTTGGACGGATTAAATAAAAGGTGGCGAACGCTAGGTGTTTTCTTTGATTTAACGAAGGCTTTTGACTGTGTTGACCACAAAATATTACTGCAGAAGTTGGACCATTATGGAGGAAGGGGAGTAGCTTACAATTGGTTCGCCTCTTACTTTAAGAACAGAAAGCAGATGGTAATTCTCCGCAATATTGAGAGTGGTAGTGATGTTCAGTCCCAATGGGGCACTGTTAAGTGGGGCGTTCCCCAAGGGTCGGTGCTGGGGCCACTGCTATTTCTTATTTATATAAATGATATGCCTTCTAGTATTACAGGTGATTCAAAAATATTTCTGTTTGCTGATGACACCAGCTTGGTAGTGAAGGATCTTGTGTGTAATATTGAAACAGTAACAAATAATGTAGTTCATGAAATAAGTTCGTGGCTTGTGGAAAATAATTTGATGCTAAATCACAGTAAGACTCAGCTTTTACAGTTTCTAACGCACAATTCAACAAGAACCGATATTTTGATCAGACAGAATGGGCATATTATAAGCGAGACGGATCAGTTCAAATTCCTAGGCGTTCGGATAGATAGTAAGCTGTTGTGGAAAGCCCATGTCCAGGATCTTGTTCAGAAGTTAAATGCTGCTTTATTTACCATTAGAACAGTATCTGAAATAAGTGACACTTCAACACGAAAAGTAGTCTACTTCGCATATTTTCATACGCTCATGTCGTATGGTATTATTTTTTGGGGTAATTCTTCTGATTCAAACAGGGTATTTTTGGCTCAAAAACGGGCTGTTCGAGCTATATGTGGTGTGAGTTCGAGAACCTCTTGTCGACCCCTATTCAAAAATCTGGGAATTCTGACATTGCCCTCACAGTATATATTTTCTTTAATGTCGTTTGTTGTTAGCAATATTAGCCTATTCCCAAGAGTTAGCAGCTTTCACTCAGTTAATACTAGGCAGAAATCAAATCTGCATGTAGAATGCACTTCCTTGACTCTTGTGCAGAAAGGAGTGCAGTATTCTGCTGCATCCATTTTCAATAAGCTACCACAAGAACTCAAAAATCTTAGCAGTAGCCCAAACTCTTGTAAGTCTAAACTGAAGAGTTTCCTCATGGCTCACTCCTTCTACTCTGTCGAGGAGCTCCTGGAAGAGCTAAAAAATTAAGCAAATTCCAGTGTTACATTGTTGATTGTCTTCATTTAAACTTACGACTTGTCACCTGAATATGTTTTTTTTTATATTTCATTTTATCTGTTTCTAATATCGTGTTATAATTTCATGTATTGACTCGTTCCATGACCATGGAGACTTCTCCTTAATTTGGTCCCACGGAACAATAAATAAATAAATGAATAAATAAACAAATAAAGTGGCTACCGTCTTGAAGCTGGGTTTAAGTTGTCTGTAAAAGCTAAAGGCGCTGGAACCGCACAAGGAAAGTTTGTGAAGTTACGGCAATAACAAGTACTGCAATAATAACTGGTGCAAAGTTATCGACTGTAGTAGTTAACCCAGCTGCAAAAACCGTTGTTGGCGCAAAAGGTGCAAGGAACTAAGCTAGTTTCAAATCTGTCGCTACGGCCTCCGCCAACGTTTCCTCCAACTGATATGTGGATGTATTCCCATGCATACAACACTTATAATGTAACGAGATTCAGTGTTATCCTCTAGCACAGTTTTTTTCGAAATCCTTCTTCAACTGAATCTGTTTAAGAATCACTATCAATGCGCTCAAATGGTTCATATGGCTCTGAGCACTATGGGACTTAACTTCTCAGGTCATCAGTCCCCTAGAATTACTTAAACCTAACTAACCTAAGGACTTCACACACATCCATGCCCGAGGCAGGATTCGAACCTGCGACCGTAGCGGTCGCGCGGATCCAGACTAAAGCGCCTAGAACCGCTCGGCCACCCGGCCGGCTCAATGGGATCGTTGCACGTTAATTTCTCCAATGAGAGACATGCGGTCCCTACTCCCTTGGACATCATGCAACATATTAAGCGACGTTGCCAAACATGAAAGATCTCCCTGGAATAAGCTAGCGTTACTGTTCATACAATGGCGGAAGAATATCCCATCACCAGGAAATAATTAATGTAAAGTCATGAAATTTCGGGAATACATTTGCCTAGGTAACATATTAAAGTGATTCACGTTGCAAGATCACAGATTATTATAAGTGAGAGAAAAGACATTGTAAATGTGAAATTCTGGTACTTTATTAAACAAAATGTTGAATGCAATTATGCAGACGCGTATATATTGTGTCCTACAAACGCGGAATGGCAGTTTGTTGAATGGAGTTCCATGCCTGTTGCATTTGATCAGTACACGGAAGGTTAATGATGGTTGTGGATGGCATGGAGATGGAGTTGTCGTCCAATAGTGTCCCATTCCCAACTGGAGGTAGATATGGTGATCGAGCAGACCTAGGCAACTTTTCGACACTCTGAAAACGTATTGGGCTTCAAGATCAGTACGTGGGCGAGCGTTATTCTGTTGGGAACACAGTTGGAATGCCTGAACGGCAGCAAAACAAGTCGAATCACCAGATTGACGTAGAAATTTGTAGTCATGGGGCGTGGGATATCCGCGATAGTGCTGCTTCTGTCTTACCAAACTGCACTGCAGACCAAAATTCCAGCTGAAGGTCTAGTGTGTATAGGCTGCAGACAGATTGGCTGCATCAGAAAACACAACAGAGCTCCATTTCGGACTGCAGTGAGCTCTCACTGGACACCCCTGAAGTCGCAAACTGCGGGCGTTTGGGGACAGTGGAATGCACGCTACAGGTTCTTTGACTTAGAGGCTTGGAGCTGTCCTTGAAGTACCCGATGCGTAACAGATAGTTGGGTCACTGTGGTGCCAACTGCTGCTCGAACTGTTGCTGCAAATGCTTGCAGCAACTGATGTGTGACAGTTAGTTGCGTCACTGTGGTGCCAACTGCTGCTCGAACTGTTGCTGCAAATGCTTGAAGCAACTGATGTGTGACAGTTAGTTGCGTCACTGTGGTGCCAACTGCTGCTCGAACTGTTGCTGCAAATGCTTGAAGCAACTGATGCGTAACAGTTAGTTGGGTCACTGTGGTGCCAACTGCTGCTCGAACTGTTGCTGCAAACACTTGAAGCAACTGATGCGTAACAGTTAGTTGGGTCACTGTGGTGCCAACTGCTGCTCGAACTGTTGCTGCAAACACTTGAAGCAACTGATGCGTAACAGTTAGTTGGGTCACTGTGGTGCCAACTGCTGCTCGAACTGTTGCTGCAAACGCTTGAAGCAACTGATGCGTGACAGTTAGTTGTGTCACTCTGGTGCCAACTGCTGCTCTAACTGTTGCTGCAAACGCTTGAAGCAACTGATGCGTAACAGATAGTTGGGTCACTGTGGTGCCAACTGCTGCTCGAACTGTTGCTGCAAACGCTTGAAGCAACTGATGCGTAACAGTTAGTTGGGTCACTGTGGTGCCAACTGCTGCTCGAACTGTTGCTGCAAATGCTTGAAGCAACTGATGCATAGTAGTTAGTTGGGTCACTGTGGTGCCAACTGCAGCTCGAACTGTTGCTGCAAATGCTTGAAGTAACCAATGCGTAACAGTTAGTTGTGGCACTGTGGCGCCAACTGCTGCTCTAATTGTTGCATCAAACGCAGCACGATGCGCCACAGCCATACGCCGAACATGACAGTCTTCACTGTCGGTAGCGCCAAGTAGCCGTCCGTTGCCGTGTCTTGTTGCGACCCTAGATTCTCGTGATCACCGCGCCAGGAATCATATACAGTGGCTATATTCCTGCCAAGTTTTTCTGCAATATCACAGAAGGAACTTCTTGTATCCCAGTTATACACCTTGTTCAAACTCAGTGAGCTGCTGATAATGGTGCCTTCGTCGTCTTAAAGGCGTTCTTGGCCAACATCAACTCTCTACGTCCAATCTCAAAGGTAACTGACGCTCATGACCATTACAGCGTGTATTTAAAGCAAACCTGATTTACATTCCCATAATGACGCCGATAGCGACCCGCCAGGGTTGTCGAGAGCGCTAACGCGCTGCTTCCTGGAGTTAAGGTAGGCGCGCCGGCCCCGGATCGAATCCAAATGGTTCAAATGGCTCTGAGCACTATGGGACATAACTTCTAAGGTCATCAGTCCCCTAGAACTTAGAACTACTTAAACCTAACTAACCTAAGGACATCACACGCATCCATGCCTGAGGCAGGATTCGAACATGCGACCGTAGCGGCCACGCGGTTCCAGACGGTAGTGCCTTTAACCGCTTGGCCACATCGGCCGGCCGTGTGGAACATTCTCCATGACAATTGTTACTACCTTTATCACTTACAGTGTATGCAGGGCTTACTAGCGACAAACTTTCCGCACAGGCAGCAGTTTTTGTCACTGGTTTCTTAACCAGACAACCACGATTCCTGGATTTGTGTCATCCATACTATTCATATATGAGGAAATCTTTACACGGAGTGATATATTCAGCTGTCATAACAGTTATCTGTGGGATAGTATGCAGAATCTTCATGGTATGGTGACAGCGAACCATCAGCATGGGTGTAGCCGGAATATATGGGCCAGGGTAATTGGCGATCGTATTTTGAAACCAGTCTTGTTTCCACGTTGCCTACTTCTAAGGCCATCAGTCCCCTAGAACTTAGAACTACTTAAACCTAACTAACCTAAGGACATCACACGCATCCATGCCTGAGGCAGGATTCGAACATGCGACCGTAGCGGCCACGCGGTTCCAGACGGTAGTTCCTTTAACCGCTTGGCCACATCGGCCGGCCGTGTGGAACATTCTCCATGACAATTGTTACTACCTTTATCACTTACAGTGTATGCAGGGCTTACTAGCGACAAACTTTCCGCACAGGCAGCAGTTTTTGTCACTGGTTTCTTAACCAGACAACCACGATTCCTGGATTTGTGTCATCCATACTATTCATATATGAGGAAATCTTTACACGGAGTGATATATTCAGCTGTCATAACAGTTATCTGTGGGATAGTATGCAGAACCCTCATGGTATGATGACAGCGAACCATCAGCATGGGTGTAGCCGGAATATATGGGCCAGGGTAATTGGCGATCGTATTTTGAAACCAGTCTTGTTTCCACGTTGCCTACCAGGACGGAACTGTCGGTGTTTCTTGCGGGTGACTGTGCCTCCCCTGCTGGAAGAAGTTCCACTGATGATTCGAAGGGTTATGTGGCTGCTACATGATGGTGCTCCAGCCCGCTTTGCCGTTAACGAACGGACGCATTTCAATCGTGTCTTCCCTGGTCGATGCATCGGACGACGGGGTCCAATTGCATGGCCTGCTCATTCACCGGATCTCAATCCGTGCGATTTCTGGTTATTGCGCCATCTCAAAAGAATCGTGGATGCAGAGCCCATTCCAGGTGTGGAGACACTGGGGCAGCGTATTCATGCCGCCTTTGACACTGTTTGGAAGCAACCTGCACGATATCAACGTGCGAGACAGAACATGTGCATGTGTTGAGGCACATGGAACCCATTTTCGACATATATTGTAACTGCGGCTGCATGGTACAGCGCGTAATAGAGTGCAGTATCTGTAACAATATATGACTGAATAAATGTTCTCTAGCATGGAAACCATACATTTCCGGACAGACATAAGTTCATTAGACGTTTCTTGTTCCGCATTCTCTCTCTCATCAATCCCTGGACTTTGAACACGGTGGAAAAAAATCACGCTGGATGTGTTGATATCCTTCCATGTTTAGCTATTTTTTAAAAACAGTAAGAGGAACACATCGTAACCAAGAAAAACACGCTCACAAACTAACACCATATCTTCTGTACTTTACTCTTGGCACTACACACGATGGTATGTAACATTCCCCTGGTATTCGCCAAATTTAGGCCCCCTACAGGTTTGCACATGGTATAGTGTCATACATTTCTCCAAATCAGTCGTTTACACTCGTCCACAGTAAAGTGGCGTCTGTCTTCAGACGGCCTCAAGTGTTGCTTAGGACTGACCACTGATACGTGTGGCTTATGAGGCGTTTCTCGGCCAATGTAACCAGTTCCTTCCAACCCCTTATCCCCGGTCACTGGGCTAGCTGATATGCTGGTAGCACTTGGGAACTCACGAGTGATTCCTTCCACTGATTTCAAGCGTTTATTTAGGACCGCCCTTCGCAATGCTAGACGGTGCATGAGGTCTCTGTGGTCTTGGTTTATCTGTGGCTGCCCCTCCGCATTACTACTTCACAATCAAATCACCAACAGCTGACTTGGTCAGCTTTAGAGTGGTTAAAATGTCACTGATGGATCCGTTACTCAGATGACATCCAATGACTAGTCTACATTCGAAGTCAATGGGCTCCCCTGACCCATCCACTCCCCTGTTACTGCTTCTCTACTGAGAACGGCTGGTCCCGGCGGAGGTTCGAGTCCTCCCTTGGGCATGGGTGTGTGTGTTTGTCCTTAGCTGGTTTTGGCGTGTGTTCACCCCAACTAATTGACTAACAGATCAAAAGAGAGTGCAAAACTGCCGCAATATCGGATAACGCAAAAACGTAATATGGCTCTGTGACTCCTGATTGAACTGCTGCAGCAGTGTTGACATTAATTTATTCAGAATTGATCACTTTTAATTAAAAAGGGGTGCACATTGATGTTACATTCAGCTACTGAACACCAGATGCAAATGTTGAACATAAAATTAATTAAGAAAGGACTTGAGATTTCAACTACTTGATTGAAAACAGGTGCAGTCGATTAGCACAAAATTATTTTAACTCTCGACCTTCAATCACCACATTACAAGACTCTCCTATCAGGCAGTGGTAATAAATTGCGTTTGTGTGGAGTAAAGCGCGATAACTCAAAAGTAATTCCTATCGGCTGACCCAGGTGTAATGCGAAGTGCGAGAAGAATTCTACAATACACGGCCCATGAAACCCTCGTGGAAACTTTGTCGACGTAATCCAACAAATTAATAAGTCGCCGGAGCGGGCGCAATATCACCGAATACAGCGTGGCGGAGCGGCGTCGTTGTGTGGACGTCGGCCGACCTCGTGGTGCTGCAAGGCTGCGCTCGTCTATTCATTCCTAGCTATCTTGCTCAGTACATAGCTGAACCAAAACCTCCTATCTCCAAGCTCAATCGTTCCCTTTGCTAAGTCCTAAACTGCAGAGATGCTCACTCTTTCTCAGGCAAACTGAGTCAAGAACGCCACGTCCGCACTCTAGGCAAGCTGGGAACGGAAGACCTCTATGGAGACTTCTCCCAGTCCACTCTTCGCCTCGGTTTCCCTCCAGCAAAATCACTTACGCCAATTGTGGCAAAAGTCGCGTTAATTATGCGTCGCTTCCCAGCGCCGACCAATGCCTGCTCTGGGAAGTGAACAAATTCCCACAAAATTTCCCTTCCTCTCAACTTCTTCTATTTAGCTCCCCCCAGGCCACCCATCAAGGTTAGCGTCTGCACAAACACCAAGTTTTCCGGAATTCTGACTCCCAGGAGAGTACATCAAATTCCTTGGTCCTAAGTTCCCACTGTCACTCTTCACCTGATTAACTTCAACCTCTGTGGACCGTGAATTCAGCATGAAGTTGCTATAGTCACAAACATGCATATTTTCACCTCTGTTGACCGCTCCACCGTAGCTTTGCGCGGCTTTCTCGCATGTTTCCCTGAAAACGGGACGACGGACATTTATCAACAGGCATACAAGTTCTCCGTCTGCTTCCCGGTAAACCAGCATGGAGTTGGGGTCAACCACCCACTCACTGTCACTCATCTTAAGGCAGCTGGAGGCCGCGCACCATTACCACTTTCTCAGAGCTTGAGCCACCCTAAGCTGCCTATTGTCGCTTCCCTTTGCCGCTCCCCAGGCGGCCACGGTCAATTCTGAGTACTTCCCTGGGGTAAACTAGCGTCCAGTAAATCGACTCGTTTCCACAAAGTTTTCACGTCGTGTGAATTACTTTAAAACCATCAGCCGACATTAATTATTCCAGTACATCCATACTATACCCTCTACAAGATGCATTGTGCCTTGTCAGTCATTTTTTTCAGCCCTACTGTTCGCTCAACGTGAGTTAGGTGATCTTTAATGACTTCATGTAAGGGGCATAGTTCTTGCCATCTTACAGTGTGTAAGCTTAGGGACTGATGACCTTAGCAGTTAAGTCCCACAAGATTTCACACACATTTGAACAATTTTCTACTGAGAATACAATAGTGCTTGTCTCTTTTTAAACTAGCGGTTCCTTCCCTCATGACGTCTAGTTGTTAATTCCATGATACATAGGGTATCCGCATACCTTTGTCCAGACAGTGTTTCCGCATTTACCTAACTGATCGTGGGAAATCGCATAAAAAGCTATACGCCACCTTGCTGGTGCACCAGACCAACTGTCATCAATCGAATAAACTGACCGGTTTAAGATCTCAATCGCCTCACTGTCTCACAAGCTAAAGCACTGTGTGCTAAATTAAATTAGCAGTCTAGCTCTTCATACTGGCGCTGTTTATCACTGCCAGTCCGTCATGTTCCGACGTAAGTCTGAATGGCTCATTCACGTGACGGTGTCCAGTATTTACGGCACGTGAAGCCTGCTTTGGTACACATCACAACAACACAACACCGAGACACGGTGTGTGTACTTTGTCAGAAGTGGCCCACTTATCTGTTGTTTGCTGAGGCAAGCACATCCGCGCGTCGTGACCTCAGACATGCCGGAAACCAATTCTAAACAACAGTGAACCACTTAACTTGCTTCTTGCTCTCCTAATGTTGACCGCATTTCTGAAGTCCCATCTAGTTTCTGCTACATAGTGTCACTACAGTACAATAACTTTCACATCTTTGAACCAAACCTAACGTAGTGTCTTTCACTGCATCAGACAGCAAATATGAGCTACTATTCAAAAGACAGACAGCAGTCACAGAGTTGTATAAGACAGTACGACAAATCCTGACCTATTCATTGTTGCATCTTCAGTAGTGGAAAACTTTTTATTTCGACGTTTGTGTTTGAAATGTATGACCATATACATGACCATAAACTATTCCATATCAAGTGTTAGAACATCTCTGCATTCAATATTCGTTCTTATTAGACCCAGTATTGTGGAGCGAAGTAAACTACGAAGCACACGTAGTGTTAAAGAAATCAACTGTCGCTCAGTTTTCTAGAGCCATTTCAACTTCCATGATCATCTCAAGGTAGAGCTGAATAGGCTGGAGGAGCGAAACGTAATCACACCAGTTACAACCAACTAGCGGAAGGGGAGAGGGGGGGGGAGGGTGGGTGGTTACGCCCCAATTTGTCGTGCGGAAATCTGGTGAGAATTTTGGGCTGTGTCGCGACCTATAAAGTATGGTAAATACACAGTACGAAATCTGTAGGAATTCTATTCTTCACGTCGAATAACTCATATCAAAGCTAGCAGTGGGTAGGGTTGAGGAGAGAAGGTAGCGGGTTGTGTGGGGCTCGAAAAGAAACAGAATTTTTCAAAATTGTCTTACAGCTACCATATCACTCGTACAGCTCGCCACCGGAATTCTTAACGCCAACTGCCATTCAGTCAGTTCATCAAGTTTTGCATCACCCCGATTCCCAAAAATTATGCAGATAGGCGTTGACTGTGGATATTGTATCACAGACACAGTGACGTTAACTATTCAGAGATATCACTAAACCCGCCTAAAGATGTAAACGACCAAGCATGAGCAGCGCCAATTAGTCGGAGGGGGTCCGACAGCCGATCACTTCCAGTCATTCCACCAGGAAGGAGCTACACGGCTCCTTTTGTCTGTTAGTTCAATCATGCCTAGACGGTCAATACCGCGGTTCGATCACGTCTGCATTGTTACTTTGTGCCAGGGAAGGCTCTCAACGAGAGAAGTATCCAGGCGTCTCGGAGTGAACCAAAGCGATGATGTTCGGAACTGGAGGAGATACATAGAGACAGGGACTGTCGATGACATGCCTCGCTCAGGTCACCACAGGGCTACTACTGCAGATGATGACCGCTACCTACGGATTATGGCTCGGAGGAACACTAACACCAACGCCACCATGTTGAATATTGCTTGTCGTGCAGCGACAGGACGTCGTGTTACGACTCAAACTGTGCGCAATAGCCTGCATGATGTGCAACTTCACTCCCGATGTCCATCGTGAGGTCCATTTTTGCAAACACGACAGCATGCAGCGCGGTACAGATGAGCGCAACAACATGCCGTATGGACCACTCAGGATTGGCATCACGTTCTCTTCACCAATGAGTGTCGCATATGCCTTTGGCCAGAAAATTGTCGGAAACGTGTTTGGAGGCAACCGGGTCAGGCTGAACGCCTTAGACACACTGCCCAGCGAGTGTAGCAAGGTGGAGGTCCTCTGCTGTTTTAGGGTGGCAGTATGTGGGACTGTCGTACGCCGCTGGTGGTCATGGAAGACGCCGTTACGGCTGTACGATACGTGAATGCCATCCTCCGACCGATAGTGCAACCATATCGGCAGCATACTGGAGAGGCATTCGTCTTCATGGACGGTAATTCGTGCCCCCATCGTGCACATCTTGTAAATGTCTTCTTTCAGGATAACGACATCGTTCGACTAGAGTGGCCAGCATGTTCTCCAGACATGAGCCCTATCGAACATGCCTGGGGTTGACTGAAAAGGGCATTCTATGGATGACGTGACCCACCGACCGCTCTGAGGGATCTACGCCGAATCACCATTGAGGAGTGGGACAATTTAGACCAACAGTGCCTTAATGAACTTGTGGATAGTATGCCACGACGAATACAGGCATGCCTCAATGCAAGAGGACGTACTACTGAGTATTAGAAGTAACGGTGTGTACAGCAGTCTACACTACCTATATTGAAGATCTCACTGTATGGTGGTACAACATGCAATGCGTGGTTTTCATGAGCAATAAAAAGAGCGGACATGATGTTTATGTTGATCTCTATTCCAATTTTCTGTACACTTTCCGATACTCTCGGAATCGAGGTGTTGCAAAAATTTTTTATGTGTGTATAACGTTGTAATGTTAATGCATTCACTAATTGGATGGCATCATCACAACAATGTACGAAAACAGAAAATGAGAAACGTAGAAGCACTGTCCTAGACGCTTCAAGGTAACAGGCAAAAGTGCTATTTGAGTAAGTGATATTTCTTTCGAATGTTTAGGATATACATGGTGTCATATAATTAGTAGCAAAAATTGTTACGTTTGAAAGTAAACATAATTGGAAGCAAACATTTCTCATTAAAAATGGACCTGCAGAAGAGTTATTTAAGAGACAATTGCGAATGTGTGATTATGTCTCACCACTGACTTGAGTATGAAATCCCCATCCAACTGTGTCCAAAATTCAAACATAGCCTACCTTAACATTAAAAACAGTACTGCTTCACATTTCACATGTTACAGTTTTCTGTACTCTCTTACTTGTTAGGGAAGGTGTTCAACACGTCATCCCAGTATTTAGGAGCAATACACTCGCCTCTGCAGTGAGCTACAAAATTCTTTCTAACATACCCAGATTATCTCATAAATCTTGACAAAGAAAAACGATTCGCTGCTCCACTCGTTCAACCGTAGCAGTGGCAGTGCTGTACATTTCGAAAGAAAAATAGAGAGATTGAGATCAGGTCGCTTGGAGGTCAGGGTACAGGTTCTGCTCGACCTATCCGCGTTGGACAGTACTAACTCGCTGGATGTTGTTTTACATCAGCAGGTAAATGTGTCGATGCCCTATCAATTATGTACCACATACCCCAACCATGCACGTAGTTTGAGCCCAATTAGATGGGAACATAATGGAAAAGGTTACGCTTCAAATACATTGGTATTAAGTAGGGCAGTATCTCATAATGAAGTCAGGAGCAACTCGTGAGGACACGTTACCAGTTATCTCGCAAAGGCACACTTGTGGACCCATGTTTACTGAAATGTTTTTGCTTGTTTTACCCTATACTTTCACCAGTGTTAGTTTTCACTGTTAAATGTGATACACTGTGAATTTAAATAAGTACACCTTGAAACCAACACAGAGGCATATTGGCATTGCCCCCCTTAGCTATATCATGCAAGCACGAAAGCAAGATATAATGGTCCAGTTACAATATTTTTTTTGTACGCCTCTAAAATATTTATTTCAGACATAAAGCTAGGGAAATATTAAATCGATGCAATTGCTGCGCGATTGGAGAAGGCTGAAAAGTGCGGAAAAATCCTTTGATCAGTACTTTCGGGGAAAATTTTTTTTCATGATCACATTTAAGGGCGTCCGAGACGCCACCCAACTTCCCGCTCTACTCAAGTAAGAGTATATAGAAAACTGTAAAATGTGACGTGTTGAAGCGGTACTGTATTTATTGTTAGGGTAGGCGATGTTTGAATTTTGGTCACATTAAATGGGGACTTAACCAAAAGTTTGCATTTCAAATACATTATAGTAGCTACCACAATACAGTAACCAGTACACTGACCTGAATGCGGCACAGGCGTTGAGCAAGGGGCACGGCGTCCAAAACTCGACGCTGTCTCGCAGAAATAGGGATATTAAGACACTGTTTTACTCTATATGAAGTTGGTATCTGTTCTTTCGGACATGTCCGAAAGAACACATACCATCCGTGACTGTACAGCTCTCTAGAATGAAAGAAAAGAAATATGTAGTTTGAAATATTTTTGCACAGAACGGTACACTATTCCGTTCTGTCCCATACCGTTCCCACCCAAAAGCACATTTCAGGTTAGCGACGGTTCATATAGTTAAGGCTAAACGGCCATTGGCCTTCGTATGTGCGGATGCACAGGCATTGGCCGAACTCTTACGGGATTCGGTCAGTTTGGTTGCCGCGAACAAAGACTGTAATGGGCAGGGGCTATTCACAAAATGTATTTGGTTCATGAGGGATGGGTTCAGTGAAGTAACGGAACGTTAACGGTGTTGAGAACTAGAAATAATTGTACATTTTTCAAAATCTCATTAAAATATTCACTTAATGTTAACAGATTTTGAAGATGCCGTACTTCTTAATCTTAACTTTTCGTTATATAACGTTATGTCTTAGTTTCAAGATGATATTCCCAATAATATCAACGTTTATGCAGCAAGTTCACAATAAAATGTCCTACCCCATTCTGCGCCGTAAATGGTGCTGAACGGGAAATAAGCACGCATTTCTTTGAAAAAATGTGAAAAATACATGACATACAGTTTAAGCGATTTTCAAAAAATGGTTCAAATGCCTCTGAGCACTATGGGACTTAACATCTTAGGTCATCTGTCCCCTAGAACTTAGAACTACTTAAACCTAACTAACCTAAGGACATCACACACATCCATGACCGAAGCAGGATTCGAACCTGCGACCGTAGTGGCCTAAGCGATTTTCAAGTAAGGTACGTTAGGTTACACTACAAAGTGACTTTCCATACCTTTAAGGAGTGTTTTCTTGTGTTCCTTTATTTTACAGAAGTTGCTAGGCCCCGAGTTCCCCTATAGGCGCCGGCCGGGGTGGCCGAGCTGTGCTAGGCGCTACAGTCTGGAACCGCGCAAAAGCTACGGTCGCAGGTTCGAATCCTGCTTCGGGCATGGATGTGTGTGATGTCCTTAGGTTAGTTAGGTTTAAGTAGTTCTAAGTTCTATGGGACTGATGACCTAAGATGTTAAGTCCCATAGTGCTCAGAGGTAGCCAGCCCCAATAGGCATGTGGCAACCTCAGTTTCTGTTCGCAGTAAATGAGGACAAAATAACAAGTTTGTTTGTGTGGCCATCCTCCGCAGCAAGCATATAAATACTTGTTTTGTAAATAAAACTGCCTTCTCCTGCTGCTAGTTACGTTATTTATCCCATAGCCGTTTCGCCTTCTCCTGTCCTAAGGCATCATCAGTGGGATCTATAACGATACAGGTTTGTTAGTTTTAGAGTATTAAACAGTTCACTTCGCGATTTTATTGTAAAAATAGTAATTACTTACGATTTGCTGCTCTGCGTTTCCTCATATCTGGTCTGGACAAAAAATTCAGAAATTTGACAATACTAATACAGCGTACAATCCACCATGCACTGTACAGTGGCTTGCGAAGTTTAGATGTGGGGGTTGACGTAGAAAAAATGTTCAAATGTGTGTGAAACCTTACGGGACTTAAGGGGCTCCGGAACGCCCTATACTTGCAATGTTAAAATAACGCTTATAAATTACATCTTTCCTCACAAAGTATTTGAGGTAGGAAGTTGAACTTTTTACAGATTATTTATTGGAATATGGGCTACAACTTAACACAGGGATTTTACAAAATTTTAGTTCAGTTATTAAAGATGATTTTTTTTCAATTGTAATGAAAATTCACAACATTTTTTTTGCTATTTTTTATTTATATATTCAAAAATATACAGTTTTTTGGAAAAAGGCTGTGTTAAATTATGCAGAAGGTACTGTGTAACATTTACTGAAAGTTTGAAACAAATATGTTTGGAAGATCCTTAGAAAACATGTAATTAGTATGAGAAAATAAAAGTTTTGGGAATCGAGCGACAAAGATTGGATTAACTTTTTAGTGCATTCCAGGTCCATAGGATGGATTATCTTCATCCTCTGCAAACTCCTCCTCCAGCTTCCTCTTGTTCCTCCTCCTGTTTACTCTTGCTTGTATTTCTAGACTCTTTACAGCCCTGTCTGCAGCCCGAAGGCGTTCCTTGTCTAAAGCAAGCATCGCTTGTACCATGTTAGAATGTTATTATTTACAGTAATAACACATACCTTTGACTTTCCAACATTTCTCCTTTTCTTAAAAGCCTTCAGAGGATTTCTAATAACTTTACTTTTACTCATTATTATACTTCAACAAAACAGAGACTCAAGAAACAGAATTAATTACGAATATTTTCGAGATAACGACAGAGTAAATAAACATGGAACAATCGACAATCACACCAGCGATATATATTGAACCATCACAGGTTAGCCACAACACATACTTTATCTCACATCACTAAAATGTACCTGATGAACACGGACGTTAATAATAACACCATTTGACAGCAGTTTAACAGCGCCACAGTGGGTCACGCCCATGTAGAACACATTTCAAAAAAATTTAAAAATAGTTGTAGTCTTCGGAATTGAATAAATTATATATCTATTAAAAGGTAATAGTCTGCAGATTCAGAAAACGCAAAAAAGTCAAAATTGAACTTTTCATGATTTTGAACCTTTCCGGAGCCCCTTAACTGCTAAGGCCATCATTCCCTAAGCTTACACACTACTTAACCTAAATTACTGTAAGGAGAAACACACACACCCATGCCCGAGGGAGTACTCGAACCTCCGCCGGGACCAGCCGCACAATCCATGACTGCAGCGCCTGAGACCGCTCGGCTAATCCCTAACGCCGTTGACGTAGATGTTACATTGATTACACACAATTTACCACGTCCGTCTAGTAGGGCGTTCAGAACTCAGCCAGGGCTGTAAATCGGTACGTTCAACCATTCACAGATTGCACGTTCATAGATACAGGGGCGTTTGATTTTTAATATAGCACTCCGCCTCCTACAGCTATTCCAGGTGCGCGAACACCGAAGCTGTGGACCAATGTCACGTAGCAGCCAAACTCGACAGCAGAAATGCAACAGGAAGCGTTCCCAGATCAATTTCAGTCGCTCCAAGACACGCGTACAACGACACGACGCAGTATCCTGTACATCCAGTTAAAGGTTTCAAAGTAGGATTAAGTAATCCCGTTAACTTAATTGAAGGTAACGAGCGGCGTTGCGCAGCGGAGCATGTAGTCGGTAGTTGACAGTAATCTGTTGGGACTGCCGTCTCTATAAGCGACCGTGTAACTGCCAGGGAGAATAACAAGCCCGGAGTATTTATCGGGCTGCACGGAAGACAGACGGCGGCTAAGTGCGCCGAGATCTCGATCTGCGGTGACGAGGTAATTAATTGGGCGCGCTGTCGGGTCGCCGTGGGACTGGCGCGGCGTTACTAATGGCGGGTGGCGGCGGACGTTAATTGAGACGGCCCGGCCAGCGGCCACCAGCATCCAGACACCGGCCAGCGGCAGCCGGCGGCCGGGCCCGCATTCCTTCCGGCCGCAGTCGCAGCCTCGCATTCGTCAGATGCGGTGGGCGGTCTGCCCTGCGGGCGCCCGCCCCGGCAGCCAACAGGACGCCGCCAGACAGAACAGAACGGATCCGGTGCCCGGGGGGATGTATGCTGCACGGGGGTGACTCGAGTCACGATACAGTACGTTGCACTGAACACGGATCGAGCATGATGACTTTCCTGACTACAGAAAGTTACCTCTCAATGGAACTATGTCAGATACGTGGTTTGTTGAAAATGATAGCATAACTCGGAAAGTCTTTTACTAACATACATCCTCATGCGCTCGTTTTGTTGCGTGTACAACTTGTAGGCTTTTCCCATCATTGGTCAACGCCTCTACAGCTTGTAAGGTGGCGTGGTCTCCTTCATTTCTAACATACACTACTGGCTATTAAAATCGCTACACCAAGAAGAAATGCAGATGATAAACGGGTATTCATTGGACAAATATATTATACTAGAACTGACATGTGATTACATTTTCACGCAATTTGGGTGCATAGATCCTGAGAAATCAGTACCCAGAACAACCAACTGTGGCTGTAATAACAGCCTTGATACTCTTGGGCATTGAGTCAAACAGAGCTTGGATGGCGTGTACAGGTACAGCTGCCCACGCAGCTTCAACACGATACCACAGTTCATCAAGAGTAGTGACTGGCGTATTGTGATAAGCCAGTTGCTCGGCCACCATTGACCAGACGTTTTCAAATGGTGAGAGATCTGGAGAATGTGCTGGCCAGGGCAGCAGTCGAACATTTTCTGCGTCCAGAAAGACCCATACAGGACCTGCAACATGCGGTCGTGGATTATCCTGCAGAAATGTAATGTTTCGCAGGAACTGAATAAAGGGTAGAGCCATGGGTCGTAACACATCTGAAATGTAACCTCCACTGTTCAGAGTGCCGTCAATGCGAACAAAATGTGACCGAGACGTGTAACCAATGGCAACCCATGCCATCACGCCGGGTGATACGCTAATATGGCGACGACGAATACACGCTTCCAATGTGTGTTCACCGCGATGTCGCCAAACACGACTGCGACCATCACGATGCTGTAAACAGAACCTGGATTCAGCCGAAAAATGACGTTTTGCCATTCGTGCACCCAGGTTCGTCGCTAAGTACACCATCGCAAACGATCCTGTCTGTGATGCAGCGTCAAGGATAACCGCAGCCATGGTCTCCGTGCTGATAGTCCATGCTGCTGCAAACTTCGTCGAATTGTTCGTGCAGGAGGTTATCATCTTCCAAACGTCCCCATCTGTTGACTCAGGGATCGAGACATAGCTGCACGATCCATTACGGCCATGCAGATAAGATGCCTATCATCTCGACAGCTAGTGATACGAGGCCATTGAGATGCAGCACGGCGTTCCGTATTACCCTCCTGAACCCACATATTCCATATTCTGCTAACAGTCATTGGATCTCAGCCAATGCAAGTAGCAATGTCGCGATACAATAAACCGCAATCGCGATAGGCTACAATCTGACCTTTATCAAAGTCGGAAATGTGATGGTACGCATTTCTCCTCCTTACACGAGGCATCAAAACAACGTTTCACCAGGGAACGCTGGTCAACTGCTGTTTGTGTATGAGAAATCGGTTGGAAACTTTCCGTATGTCAGCACGTTGTAGGTGTCGCCACCAGCGCCAACCTTGTCTGAATGATCTGAAAAGCTAATCATTTGCATATCACAGAATCTTCTTCCTGTCGGTTAAATTTCGCGTCTGTAGCGCATCATCTTCGTGGTGTAGCAATTTTAAAGGCCAGTAGTGTATTCCGTCCTCACAATTGTACTCTGCAATCAAGACGCTTCATTCGAACACAAACTCAATAAGATACAGTCGATTTTGTATGAATTCATGTAAGCGATATACAAATCTAATAAGTAAATCGCAAGTGTGCACCGAGGTTGAAAAAGTCGGGGGCTGGCGTACACAACACGACAGCCACAGGAATTTTCGTTCTACTCGTAGGGAGGCGGTCGGCTCACTGGGAAGCCCGTCCCTTCAGAGGGGTAAGTCGGCGCACACCTACTTCGGCTGGAACGACCGCCCATAGACAGGACAGCTTTTGCCAGAGCGAAAGGATTACAACACCCGTGTTCGACTTAAAAGAAAATGCCGGCCGAAGTGGCCGAGCGGTTCTAGGCGCCCCAGTCTGGAACTGCGCGACTGTTACGGTCGCAGTTTCGAATCCTGCCTCAGGCATGAATGTGTGTGATGTCCTTAGGTTAGTTAGGTTTAAGTAGTTCTAACTTCTAGGGGACTGATGACCTCAACAGTCAAGTCCCATTGTGCTCAGAGCCACTTTAAAAAAAAAATACTGCTACATTGTGTGGGAGCGTCCAGAAGACACATTTTTTGACGGACCGATTGCGTAGTTATGGAGTTCTCACAGGAGGACAGTATACGCCTTCCGCATTGCTCGACTTAAACGAAACGTCATTCTTCTGTTTAAAAGAGCAATGCTGATTGGCGGAATATTTCTGACACAAAGAGCCAGAGGAGTGAGGGAAGACAGCAAATGATATACCCTTACAACTTTTCCAGAAAAGGGGGCTGTTCCGTTGTCGCTCTTGGAGCAGCAACACGTAACGAGAGTGAGTGCGCTCATACGTGTACGCAAAGAGCGAGGTACAAAGTCTCTCCTCAGTACTGCACTGGGAGAGCACCTCTGTCGATAGCGAATTGGAGTGAAACTCTACACTGAGTCGCTCGCAATTAAGCTTTGTTCACTGTGTTACCCGCCACACTTATTGCGCGGTGTGAACACGGACTGAGAACTAGTTAAACGCCTGAGAGCGAATATTGAGTGGCATCGCGGTGGACTGGTTATCTGTCCGGTGTACCACGTCAATAGTTAGCCTAGAGGCAGATAGGAGTCCTTGAATTCATCAAGGCGTAGGGAGATTTTGCTTGGAGAAGGTCAATCCAGACAGAAAGAGATAGTTGTGTTATTGGTCAGCAGCGAGCGACGCAGGCAGCAGTCATCGCAGCTCACGGTATTGTGCGCTACAGCGTATGCGAGCCCCATCTGTCCTCCATAAGAGTACACTCCATTACATTTCTCATGCGACAACCTTGACCGTACGTAGAGAAGTTATTCAAGTTGTGTAGACACGGCTCTCAGAGCCATTCTGACGAGTAAATAACATTCTTAAAGAAAAAGGAGAAAAGAACCTTTCCATACATTGTAAAATAATAGCATTAATAGCATTCCTATCCGTAAGTGGCCATCTACTGTTCCGAAAAGAACCCGATAATTTATTAATTAATAGGAAAAAGTTTCGCTTGATTTCTCCGAATTTTTTTGCAATAAATAGTATTTTTCGTTCATTTAATGTTTTTCTTACACTAACTAGCAAAACTCCAGTACCCAGGTAACCCACTAGTTACGAAAGAATGTAGAATATTTTTGTGTCTTTTCCTTACAGTGGACGACTCCAGAAGGTATTTGTTGCTGAATATTTTTCAAGCAGTTCTTGTTGGTACATTAGGAGCGTCTGTCTGACTTCTGTAGTAGTGTGAGGTGGAAATTGTTTGTTGCAGGAGCCAAAGGGTACTTGTTGGATCAGTCCATTGCGCAACTTGACAAAAAATAAAACACACACACTGACAAGCTCTATGCAATAAGATTTTGCACAACAGGAACGGATGATCTGAAGACTTTATATTTAACGTAAACACAAAAAAATCGTCAGGATGGAAAGAGGCAAGCCAATCAGGTCGTATCTTTTTTTCATATTTGGTAAATAATTCCACAGTAAGCGAAATGAGTTAGACAGGGTTCGATCATACAAATTTTGATAAGGATTAATGTGATTATAGTGGTTGTAAGCTATGACTTCATCTTCTCCTCTTTTTAACAACATTTGATTTAACCCGGTACTGCCAATTTCGACTGCTTTTATGGGTGAGCTTTAGCCTTGACATATGCTGATGATATGGTCATATGGGACAGAGTAGTCACTAGAGTGGCTTGCCAGAGCTAACCACCTGAGGGCAGAGGGAACACGTTGTTTGCAGAACTACTAACTAGGTGATCGACAGGTGGAAGTTCCCCCGATTGCCTCACCTAGCATCATACTGAAATCCAGACTACTGTGCAGTTTACTGCACGTTTCAGCTTTGGACGACGAAACTGAAAGCATTCCTTGCGGGCGACGGAACTGCTTGGCAGGAGGCGGCCGTCCGGGCCGTGTTAAGAAAAATTTATTTAGCTGGTAAATATATCAAGGCTGTCCCAAAGAAAGAACATATCAAAACAACTCTGACATATTACAGTTTCATAAGATGCTACAGAGTTGGCCGGTGTAGAGAAACAACTGAAAGATTTGAAGGCTAATAAACCATCAAGTTCGGATGAAATCCCACTTCGATTTTACAAAGAGTGCTCTACGCCATTGGCCCCTACCTAGTTTGCATTTATCACGAGCCTCTTGCCCAGCGCAAAGCCTCAAGCGAATGGGAAAAGGCGTAGGTGACTCCAGTATATAAGAAGGGTAAAAAACAGACCCGCAAAATTACAGACCAATATCCCGAACTGCTGTTTGCTCAGTTCGAATACAATGAACTTTCTTGCGAGTGACTAATCAGCTTGGCTTCAGAAGGCATCGCTCGTCCGAAACTCAGCTTGCTCTTTTCTCACACGACGTGATATGAACTATGGATGAAGGGCAGACAGACAGATCCCACATTTCTACATTTTCGGAAAGCATTTAACACCGTGCCCCACTGCCGGCTGTTAACGAAGGTAAGAGCATAATCAATAGGTAAGAGCATAAGCAATAAGTTCACAGATATGTGAGTGGTTCGAAGACTTCTTAAATAATAGAACCCAGTATTTTTCCTCAACAGCGAGTGTTCATCGGAGACAGGAGTACCGTCAGAGGTGCCCCAGAGAAGTTTGACAGGACCACTGTTCTTCTCTATATACATAAATGACTTGGCAGACGGTGTGGGCAGAAATCTGCGGTTGTTTGCTGATGATGTCGTGGTGTACGGAAGGTGTCGAAGATGAGTGACTATAGGAAGATGCAAGACGACTTAGACAAAATTTCTAATTGGTGTGATTAAGGGGAGGTATACTATCTTTTGGTTCAAAAAAATTTTTTTTAATTGCATTTTTGGATCGGAATACGGAACGGAAATGTTTGTTATTTGCAGTTGAACCAAAAAAAAAAAAAAGGACCAGCCTGAAAGCGGACTTATTCACGCACAAGTTTTTTTCCCGGAATTTCGTCTTCGTAGCGGCGAAAAATTATTCTATGTGCTTGCCCATGACTAAAACTGATAAAGTGATCAAGGAGCTAACGACGTACTACGACTTGGCAATCCGACGGCATTCCAGTCCGGTGGAACAGATGAAGAAGGCAATTTGGGCAACATATTTCCACGAGTGTTCGACGGATGACCACACACAACACAAAAATTGTCCGGCTGGGGAAATTAGTTGGTGCTAGTGGCGCATTGCAGAGGCTACCGGACGTCTATACGAATAACAACAAGACCAGCCGCTCTTCAAAGAAAAAGTGATTCATCCGATCTATGAGGCCCTTTCGGAGGACGAGTTATTGTACCGGTGCTTGGGAGGAAACACAAAATTCAAATGAAAGTTTGAACGCTTATGTTTGGAAGTTAGCCCCCAAGCATTTTCATTCCGGTAAGAAGACTGTGGAGATTGCGACTTCCCTGGCAGTGAGCAGCTTCAGCGAAGGGTATTCAGCAATTCTGAAGACCATGACAACGATAGACGTCACCCTGGGAATCTATTCGACGCAGTTCGCCAAGCATTCGGACGACCACCGGATTCAAGCGGCCGAAAACCGCTTGTCACCGGCCGTACGAGCGGCTCTGGAGCAGCGCAGGATGGCTCAGATCGAGCAGAACGCCCTCTATGAGGAAGAGGAAGGACTAGTTTACGGACCCGGAACAGCAGAGTGAACGTAAGTAGCATAATATTGCATTTTATATGTAGTCAAAACTTCAATCACTTTTTTCTCGAAATGACTTTCTTTATACACTCCTGGAAATTGAAATAAGAACACCGTGAATTCATTGTCCCAAGAAGGGGAAACTTTATTGACACATTCCTGGGGTCAGATACATCACATGATCACACTGACAGAACCACAGGCACATAGCCACAGGCAACAGAGCATGCACAATGTCAGCACTAGTACAGTGTATATCCACCTTTCGCAGCAATGCAGGCTGCTATTTTCCCATGGAGACGATCGTAGAGATGCTGGATGTAGTCCTGTGGAACGGCTTGCCATGCCATTTCCACCTGGCGCCTCAGGTGGACCAGCGTTCGTGCTGGACGTGCAGACCGCGTGAGACGACGCTTCATCCAGTCCCAAACATGCTCAATGGGGGACAGATCCGGAGATCTTGCTGGCCAGGGTAGTTGACTTACACCTTCTAGAGCACGTTGGGTGGCACGGGATACATGCGGACGTGCATTGTCCTGTTGGAACAGCAAGTTCCCTTGCCGATCTAGGAATGGTAGAACGATGGGTTCGATGACGGTTTGGATGTACCGTGCACTATTCAGTGTCCCGTCGACGATCACCAGTGGTGTACGGCCAGTGTAGGAGATCGCTCCCCACACCATGATGCCGGGTGTTGGCCCTGTGTGCCTCGGTCGTATGCAGTCCTGATTGTGGCGCTCACCTGCACGGCGCCAAACACGCATACGACCATCATTGGCACCAAGGCAGAAGCGACTCTCATCGCTGAAGACGACACGTCTCCATTCGTCCCTCCATTCACGCCTGTCGCGACACCACTGGAGGCGGGCTGCACGATGTTGGGGCGTGAGCGGAAGACGGCCTAACGGTGTGCGGGACCGTAGCCCAACTTCATGGAGACGGTTGCGAATGGTCCTCGCCGATACCCCAGGAGCAACAGTGTCCCTAATTTGCTGGGAAGTGGCGGTGCGGTCCCCTACGGCACTGCGTAGTATCCTACGGTCTTGGCGTGCATCCGTGCGTCGCTGCGGTCCGGTCCCAGGTCGACGGGCACGTGCACCTTCCGCCGACCACTGGCGACAACATCGATGTACTGTGGAGACCTCACGCCCCACGTGTTGAGCAATTCGGCGGTACGTCCACCCGGCCTCCCGCATGCCCACTATACGCCCTCGCTCAAAGTCCGTCAACTGCACATACGGTTCACGTCCACGCTGTCGCGGCATGCTACCAGTGTTAAAGACTGCGATGGAGCTTCGTATGCCACGGCAAACTGGCTGACACTGACGGCGGCGGTGCACAAATGCTGCGCAGCTAGCGCCATTCGACGGCCAACACCGCGGTTCCTGGTGTGTCCGCTGTGCCGTGCGTGTGATCATTGCTTGTACAGCCCTCTCGCAGTGTCCGGAGCAAGTATGGTGGGTCTGACACACAGGTGTCAATGTGTTCTTTTTTCCATTTCCAGGAGTGTAGCACGGTAGGGTAACTTCAAATCTACTGAACCGCTTGGCATGATTCTTTGTTTCCGACGAAGCTAACTAAATTGTCTAGACGTTGTGCCACTTTTATTTCGATCCAACAACTATAAATATTTTTACTTGGCTGACGAAGTGGAAAAATCGATGAAAAAAACTTAATTTCTTTCAAATGGCCGCCATTTTTTTCCTATGGTCCAAATAACTTAAGGGAGGTACAATTCCTAAAGAACCTTATATAGTTCGCTAACGTCAGCTCAGTTTTGATTTCAGACGAGCCGGCTGACCTGTGACAAACCGCGCGTGGGCGTCTACGTGTTTAGATGCCTGTTGATACTCACCCTTTTTAATGAACTAAAGAGTTCATGTCTTTGAGTAGATAGTCTCCATTTGGTCATATTTAACAGTTTTCAATGATAAAATCTACATCTATTACAGCATTGGGTCTTAAGGGTGCGTCTGCACCACGCTTAGTTTTGATATTGTTAACGTCAATCACGCACTAGTGGGTTTTCGCAGATAAGGGCTACGACTGGTGAACATGGTGGCCAGGGTGTTGGACCGTCTCATCTGATCCAACTGTCGAGAAAGGTTTTCGTTCTAGAACCCCAATGTGGTGTGCTCCATCTTGTTGAAACACTACACGAGGTTGAAAATTCTGTATTTGAAGTGCAACGTAAATTTCCAACATGTCCAGCTAAAGTATTGCAATAAACGTACGCTCAGCGAAAAAGAACGGCCCAATTATTGTGTTGTGCAATAAGCCACACCACACATTCACTTTCAGGCTATCCTTAACCTGCTGTATTCCGATAGGTAGGTTCCCCGACATTATGCCTGTTTACTTACCGAGAGATGTGAAAACTCGCTTCATCGGAAAAATGTTATTAGTGTAGTCGCTGTCTCCATCGATTCGTTCCAACACTTCCCAGGAAGTTCGGCATATATGGATCAATCATCTGGTTTCAAACCTTCCAGGAGTTACGCTTTATATGCATAAAAGTAGTACCTTCACCACAGTACTCTGAGTTATGCGTGTTTCTCTGGAAACAGGAGTAGTTGGTTTCTGTGGACTGCGTTGAACTGCTCTGCGGTCGTTATCAACACTCCAGGTCTACCGCATCTTGCCGTATCACCAATACCGACAGTCTCTTTAAGGTTTTTACAGCATTCTTTGATGCTCTTCACACGTGGCAGACACTGAGAATAGGCATTTCGGAGCTGTCGCTCAACAGTAATAGACGACTGTGCTTCCTGAAACGCCTAAAGAATATATCTTTAGACTTTAAGCAATTTGCCGTGGTTGTATATTATATAGATTTCGCCTCACACTGGATTTTATGTGCACGTTTTACGTGTACAAGTGGGGTAAATTGAACATCTATATGTCGGAACGGATAGAGATATGAAGAAAAATTTCAAGGCTGTTAGACAGCGGTATCTAAGGAATACATTATACAAATTTCAGCCATTTACTGTGCATAGCCTTGATGGAAACCGCAGCGTGGTTTTCGTACCCAAAAACCATATTCTCGGGTTTTCTCGGGAAGCAATGATAAAAGTGGGACATACACACAACAAATGCTAAATATCTCAAAGGAAGTGTCTTCTCCAAGTTGTAGATAGTACCTGCAATAGTCCATAAATTGCTTCATTACTCGTGTAGAAACAGATAAATGAATTAATTGGCAGAACAATACAGAAATAACTACATAAGGACTTCTATAGCGCTGTAACAGAATTATTATTATTATTCTTATTATTATCACTCTTAGTGACTGTGGTCGGACGCAAACCATTAACGTCCTGAAGTCTTCCAATTTCTGCCAGTTCAGAAGTAAGAAGTTCAGCAATCAAGTGATTTACGAACAGTAAGTATAGCGCACACATTTCAATTGGTTGATTTTAAATGGGCTTGTAGGTGCAGCAAGTGCCGCAGTGGAGAGGAGTAATGCAGAGGAAGTACCTTTTCCAACAATTGTCTACCCTCACTGCGAATAGTTAGCAGTCTTATATGAGAAGGAGCTGGATCACTTGTTGCGATTCATCTCAAATTCATTCGTCATTCATTGTAACACGCACGCACGCACACACACACACACACACACACACACACACACACACACACACACACACACACCAAGTAAATATCACTCATCTTCAAACATTTTCAAACAAAAATGTTACACGAAAAGTCTTTCATTCTACAATTTAATACGGTGCTAAATTTGGTTAATATCTAATTCCATTCAGGGTAATAGACTGAAAAAATTGGAAACCACTGCATTAAACCAACCGGAAATGTTGTCCAACTATTTCGAAATTTCCTCAAACCGACCAAAAACAGCGCATTTTTGGAAACAGATGCATCGTCAGAGAACTATCTAATGGTGCTCCGAACAGTCAGTTATGTCAGCTTACCGGACAAAATACGTCACCTCCTTACATGAGCACACTAGTGTTGCAGAAGGTACAGAATCGGAATCAGGCATTAATGAGCGATTCCATCAGTTACGCAGCCTATGCTGGTGAGGTTATTTTAGTATTCCAGTCAATTGCATGGCGTCAGCGCAGTTCAATGCGTCGACGTGGAGACATGAAAGACTGACGGAAGATACCTACACTATTGGCCATTAAAATTGCTATACCACGAAGATGACGTGTTTCAGACGCGAAATTTAACCGACAGGAAGAAGATTCTGTGATATGCAAATGATTAGCTTTTCAGAGCATTCATACAAGGTTGACGCCGGTGCCGACACCTACAACGTGCTCACATGAGGAAAGTTTCCAACCGATTTCTCATACACAAACAGCAGCTGACCGGCGTTTCCTGGTGAAACGTTGTTGTGATCCCTCGTGTAAGGAGGAGAAATGCGTACCATCACGTTTCCGACTTTGATAGAGATCGGATTGTAGCCTATCGCGATTGCGGTTTATCGTATCGCAACACCGCTGCTCGCGTTGGTCGAGATTCAATAACTGTTAGCAGACTATGAAGTCGGTGGGTTCAGGAGGGTAATACGGAACGCCGTCCTGGATCCCAACGGTCTCGTATCACTAGCAGTCGAGATGACAGGCATGTTATCCGCATGGCTGTAACGGATCGTGCAGCCACGTCTCGATCCCTGAGTCAACAAATGGGGACGTTTGCAAGACAACAACCGTCTGCACGAAGAGTTCGACGACGTTTGCAGCAGCATGGACTATCAGCTCGGAGACCATGGCTGCGGTTACCCTTGACGCTGCATCACAGACAGGAGCGCCTGCGATGGTGTACTCAACGACGAACCTGGGTGCACGAATGGCAAAACGTTATTTTTTCGGATGAATCCAGGTTCTGTTTACAGCACTATGATGGTCGCATCTGTGATTGGCGACATCGCGGTGAACGCACATTGGAAGCGTGTATTAGTCATCGCCATACTGGAGTATCACCCGGCGTGATGGTATGGGGTGCCATTGGTTACACGTCTCCGTCACCTCTTGCTCACGTTGACGGCACGGCACTACCCTTCATTCGATCACTGCGAAACCCTACATTTCAGTAGGATAATGCACAACCGCATGTTGCAGGTCCTGTACAGGTCTTTCTGGATATAGAAAATATTCGACTGCTGTCCTGGCCAGCACATTCTCCAGATCTCACCAATTGAAAACCTCTGGTCAATGGTGGCCGAGCAACTGGCTCGTCACAATACGCCAGTGACTACTCTTGATGAACTGTGATATCGTGCCGAAGCTGCATGGGCAGCTGTACCTGTACACGCCATCCAAGCTCTGTTTGACTCAATGCCCAGGCGTTTCAAGGCCGTTATTACGGCCAGAGGTGGTTGTTCTGGGTACTGATTTCTCAAGATCTGTGCACCCAAATTGCGTGAAAATGTAATCACATGTCAGTTCTAGTATAATATTTTTTGTCCAATGAATAACTGTTTATCATCTGCATTTCTTCTTGGTGTAGCAATTTTAATGGCCAGTAGTGTATTGTATTCGCACGTGTCCATCATCACGCCAGCCGCTGCTCGTATTGGCACATCAAGCTGCACAGGTTCAGTGCGTTGAATGACACAGAAACTGGACAGTGACTGACTGAAGGCACGTAATGTAGACCCAGCAGTCGTGATTTTGCTTCTTTTCGTATGACACAAAGCATCTACTGCATCTGCTTCCCAAGGATGCAATGCGTTAAAGGTTTAGTTGAGGTCAGAAGTGGTTCTGCCATGTTTTGACATGACTTTTGTAAGGCAGCAAGATTTTCCTTCCCCCATTTAATGCTATGTAAATTCTTTTACATTTATATTTGCCTTAGATCACTGTTTGTGATGGAAAAACGGATTGTTAATCATTTCTTTGGCTGATACTGGCTAGCATCACGTACTATCAATTTCTCTAGTACTGCATTTCTGGGAATTAATTAGAGGTGAGTGCTGGCAAAGAGGACAAAGTGGGCAATGGATTCCTCAGAAGACGCTGTCAGCTGAAGAGGTGCTGGGTAGAGAGTTGTTATGTTGTGTAGGGGCAGACATTTACTACCCTGGGAAAGAGCACAGCGAGGAGGCGGTAGTTCATAACACTGGAGGCAGAGTAATGTAGACAGTACGGATGGGAGGTTCCACTCTGATGGGCCGAAAAGAAAAATTCAGAATTGCGTACCTGGTGAGAGGACTTCGGGGGGCAGAGCAAGGCGAAAAGACATCCTTTTTTGTGTGAAGGAATGCGCTGGGTCACAACTGATGGTCATGAGCTGACCTCCGAGGAATCGTCGCATGGAAAGTGCCGGGGCACGCTTCTCACCAGAAAGCGGAGACACGTATTTGATTGGCGGAGTGCTAAGGATGTAGCAGAGGGAAATGAAACTTCCAGTAAAAATTATGAAAGAAGTATGAGGTAACGCGCGCA
Source organism: Schistocerca cancellata (assembly GCF_023864275.1). Lineage (NCBI taxonomy): Eukaryota > Metazoa > Arthropoda > Insecta > Orthoptera > Acrididae > Schistocerca > Schistocerca cancellata. The sequence goes on along the minus strand of NC_064633.1, from coordinate 116,319,567 downwards.
TGTGGCACACGATACTCATTAAAGCCTGTACTATGGTAAGTTGACGGGCTTCACCTTATGAGAAAGGATTTTCGTATAGATATTGACCGCGTGTACCTGAATGGTGGCAAATCAGACTTACACATACTCTGTAATAACAATGATACGTCAAGCAAGTTCGAAATGCAACTACACGTCAGTACGGACAAAAACAACGCAGAAGATGCTACCAATTTGTTAATAATACGGTCGCCAGCCTAATTAGGCATTAACTGAGTTTCTTCCCTGTACAAGTTGACAGATATTCGTGCAACGCAACAAGGAGTAACACTGCATAATATAGTAGAATTTCAGAACCAGAAAATCTATTGAACAGATAATTTCACTTTCTGTACTAATATGGATAATCCATATATACATAACACCACACTTTAATGTTTACTACAAAATTTCGTACTGTCTATTGTTCTGATTAAAATCGGGCATAGGTTACCCTGGAAATAGCAATTTCGAGCCACAAACAAAATGTCAATTTTTAATAAAGATAAGACACTGATAAATTTTGGTTTTTATATTGGCTTTAACTTTGCTGGTCAAATCAGTTTAGAACACTTCAGAATTCAAATGAATAAAAAAAAGGGGGGGGGGACCCTGAAACTGTTATGATCACTGTATTAAAAAATTTGATTACTGAAATCCTTATGTGCTCAAGATTTCCAATATACGAGTTACTACTCTTTTCATCTTATTTCCTGCTCATTTAAATACCATTATATCTGTCTCAAAATAATTAAACTTCATTACTAAATCAATATCAAAATTATCTTCCAACTTTGTCAGACCTTCGTTACTTATCTATTGGTTCATTAACAAAACAGTTCTTTAAACATCATTCTAACATAGTTAGGTCTTCAGGTAATTATTATTAACACAAACTTTAATTATTCATCTCGGGACACTCGGATAGCACAACATTTGGAAAGGACTCTGTCTAGGTTAGTTGTAAGGAAAATTAAATAATAGGACAGTTCTGGTAAAATTTAAGTTGTTATTGAACAGTATGGAACAAAAGTAACACTGGTCCACACGAATACAGTACTAAAAGTTTCAACCTGTTCGTATCGATGCGGCGGTTGGCGGGCGGCGAGATGGTGAGGCGCAGAGCACACATACAACCACAGCAATGGCTCTTTATGTATCGGCTCTTTACTTCTTCTTAGAGTCGCAATACTTTTCCATTTAGTGCCTATGGAATTTTGCCATGCTGTATAGGCGTTGGAACGGCATATCCGAGGCTCAGTGAAACCACGTCTTCCAGGAGAGCCTCCTAGATCCAGAACGTGTTGCTCAGACCAATGCCCAACTCCGACTACTACTGCCGAGCCTGTTATGCCGTGCAGCGCCCGTGTGCATTTTCCCGCGCTCGCCTGCCATTCACCTTTTACCGCTCCCTTACAGACAGGGTATTCACCCGAGGTTTTGCATTCTATATATCCAATACATTGCCTACGTATGGATCAGACGCACAATTACAACTTTAACATCTTACAACAGTCTCAACATTTGTTACACTTCAATTCTATAACAATATTGCTTGAAATTTGACATAAACATTAATATTCACATTGAAAATTGTTTACAGTTTCCTTAACATAATGGCATGAAACAAAAAAGAAATGAATTCAGAACATCGATTACACTAATTTATCGAAAACTCAGATGGAAAAAAATTTACTTATATGTACAACAGTACAGCGTTGTTGTTGTTACAAGGTGGCTGGCACATTTGTGTCACACGTAGTTGGTCTTAATGCTTTTGCAAGGTAGCTGGGCCTCGTCGCCTGAGATCAAACGTAGACGCCACGTGTCTAGGAGGGAGGAGATATATGGCGTGGAGACATTTCTGTGTGGGAATATATCAAAGACACTTTCCTTAGGGGACTGATCTAAAGACTTCGGTGGTGAGAATCACAGTGGAGAATCTGGCGTTTAGATTTTGATAAGTGTTGATTTCGCCGCAAGGAGCGCGTGAACTCGTTTTTCTGTGAACTGAGTTGTTATTATATTAAGCAGATAGTGTATGCTGAGAGCATCCGTGATTTGACACCTGGAGGAACGCATACAACACGCCTGCGAACAAATTGCAGGAGACACTCTCCTCCTTATGCGGTCAGAGTAGTTGCGGCGACTACAATTGTGCATTGCACGGGATGGACAACACGTAGAGCATGTGTTGTAGCAGTCGGTATGAAAGTAATTTCTCAACTTTGAACATTAATAACTGATGTGTTGGCAGAAGAGCCAACACCGTGTTGCTAGAGGAGGCCAAAATGCACGCGTTTAAGCTCACGCAGACTGGCGTGAGGTCTGGAACAAGGTAAAGTAGTTGAGTCTAGTAAGAAAAGAACGTAGTTGCTGGAATACTTAACTTTAATCCATAATTGGAGAACATCGCTCTTGTTAGACATGAATTACAACCTCAATATAAACTGGTAATGGCGCCTTGCTAGGTCGTAGCAAATGACGTAGCTGAAGGCTATGCTAACTATCGTCTCGGCAAATGAGAGCGTATTTGTCAGTGTAGCTTCGCTAGCAAAGTCGGCTGTACAACTGGGGCGAGTGCTAGTACGTCTCTCTAGACCTGCCGTGTGGCGGCGCTCGGTCTGCAATCATTGACAGTGGCGACACGCGGATCCGACGTATACTAACGGACCGCGGCCGATTTAAAGGCCACCACCTAGCAAGTGTGGTGTCTGGCGGGGACACCACAATAACTTCTAAACTGTACAAGATAAATGGTTCAAATGGCTCTAAGCACTATGGGACTCAACATCTGAGGTCATCAGTCCCCTAGAACTTAGAACTACTTAAACCTAACTAACCTAAGGACATCACACACATCCATGCCCCAGGCAGGATTCGAACCTGCGACCGTAGCAGTCACGCGGTTCCGGACTGAAGTGCCTAGAACCGCACGGCCACCGCGGTCGCCTGTACAAGATAGACAAAATCAAATTACACCACTAATTTCCAGAGCTCAAGCTAGTGTTATTTGATGTGTCATACAGCCCCTTCCCAGTTTAAAAAAAAATGACATGAATCCAAAATGGCGGATTTCGAGATGGGGACCATGAATGACATTCAAAGTTGCGGCGCCATGTCAAACCTATGTTCCCATCATCACCTTCCAATTTTCCCTTTAATCTTTCAACTTATGAAGGTGTCCAAGGACTTTTGACTCGCCCTGTATAATGAAACCTCCTCCGTATTATTGTTGCAGCGATCGTGAGGGAAAAGATTCCATAAATTACAGTGTGCAGAGATATTTAAACATCATTACTGCGTTTCACACGTGAATGGAATGGGAAGAAGTCTTAAAAACTGGTACAACGGGAAAGCATCCTCTGCCATGCTATTTACAGTGGTCTGCAGAATATGAATGTGAATGTAGAATACATTAAAGCGTGACCAACTGGAGCCAATTATTCGACACAAAATGTGTCACTCTACACGCGTGAGGGGCCGCCGGTGTCATGAACTGAGTCTATTCACCTTCTTGGAATACTGGCCTAGTCAGCAGGAGGACCTGGCGATGCTTCCAAAATAGAGATGGGCAAACTCGTTCATCCTTGGGAACTAGTTCACAGCTGATCGTTCTTCTTTGGGAACCGTTCATTTTTTCTCGTTCACCGTTCATTTGTGCTTGGTATATGGTTCTTATGAAAAACTGAAAACTAGTAGTGTAGGTGACTGAAGGATGGAGGGCACTAAGAGGGGGCACTTACCTCCCCCCTGGAGTGTAGAGTTTTTATTCATTACAGAATACTTACACACTTTTAGAAGTAATTTCTGTGATTCTGCAGAACCTGTCGTTTAGCCATCCGTAGCCTTGTGTGGCTGATCGCAGGGAAATAATATAGGGTGGCGCACGGAAAACCGGCCTCGAGTACAGACTGCTCGCCACTTACGGACGATGTGTTGCCCGTTGCGAGCAGATACAACAAACAGACAAACATGTAATAATTAGGCATTGAAGAAATAACAAGCTAATGCAAGCAACAATTGCGAAACAATCGATGACGGTGTGTAGAGAGCTGGAGAAGAGAACATGAAACGTAATCTCCATTCAATGCTACGGCCTTACGCCACCTTGAAATGAGGGCCTGTATGCCTGCACGGTACCATTCCACTGGTCGATGTCGGAGCCAACGTCGTACTGCACCAATAACTTCTTCATCATCCACGTAGTGCCTCCCACGGATTGCGTCCTTCATTGGGTCAAACATATGGAAATCCGACGGTGCGAAATCGGGGCTGTAGGGTGCATGAGGAAGAACAGTCCACTGAAGTTTTGTGATCTCCTCTCGGGTGCGAAGACTTGTGTTGTCATGAAGAAGGAGAAGTTCGTTCAGATTTTTATGCCTCCGAACACGCTGAAGTCGTTTGTTCAATTTCTGAAGAGTAGCACAATACACTTCAGAGTTGATCGTTTGACCATGGGGAAGGACATCGAACAGAATAACCCCTTCAGCGTCCCAGAAGACTGTAACCATGACTTTACCGGCTGAAGGTATGGCTTTAAACTTTTTCTTGGTAGGGGAGTGGGTGTGGCGCCACTCCATTGATTGCCGTTTTGTTTCAGGTTCGAAGTGATGAACCCATGTTTCATCGCCCGTAACAATCTTTGACAAGAAATTGTCACCCTCAGCCACATGACGAGCAAGCAATTCCGCACAGATGGTTCTCCTTTGCTCTTTATGGTGTTCGGTTAGACAACGAGCGACCCAGCGGGAACAAACCTTTGAATATCCCAACTGGTGAACAATTGTGACAGCACTACCAACAGAGATGTCAAGTTGAGCACTGAGTTGTTTGATGGTGATCCGTCGATCATCTCGAACGAGTGTGTTCGCACGCTCCGCCATTGCAGGAGTCACAGCTGTGCACGGCCGGCCCGCACGCGGGAGATCAGACAGTCTTGCTTGAACTTGCGGCGATGATGACACACGCTTTGCCCAACGACTCACCGTGCTTTTGTCCACTGCCCGATCACCGTAGACATTCTGCAAGCGCCTATGATTATCTGAGATGCCCTGGTTTTCCGCCAAAAGAAACTCGATCACTGCCTGTTGTTTGCAACGCACATCCGTTACAGACGCCATTTTAACAGCTGCGTACAGCGCTGCCACCTGTCGGAAGTCAATGAAACTATACGAGACGAAGCGGGAATGTTTGAAAATATTCCACAAGAAATTTCCAGTTTTTTCAACCAAAATTGGCCGAGTCAAAAAATGTGTTGCATTACTTATTGAACTGCCCTCGTACATTAAAGCGTGACCAACTAGAACCAATTACTCGACCCAAAATGTGTCACTCTACACGTGTGAGGGGCCGGCGGTGTCATGAACTGAGTCTATTCACCTTCTTGGAATACTGGCCTAGTCAGCAGGAGGACCTGGCGATGCTTCCAAACTAGAGATGGGCAAACTCGTTCATCCTTGGGAACTAGTTCACTGCTGATCGTTCTTCTTTGGGAACCGTTCATTTTTTCTCGTTCACCGTTCATTTGTGCTTGGTATATGGTTCTTAAGAAAAACTTAAAACTAGTAGTGTAGGTGACTGAAGGATGGAGGGCACTAAGAGGGGGCACTTACCTCCACCCTGGAGTGTAGAGTTTTTATTCATTACAGAATTCTTACACACTTTTAGAAGTAATTTCTGTGATTCTGCAGAACCTGTCGTTTAGCCATCCGTAGCCTTGTGTGGCTGATCGCAGGGAAATAATATAGGGTGGCGCACGGAAAACCGGCCTCGAGTACAGACTGCTCGCCACTTACGGACGATGTGTTGCCCGTTGCGAGCAGATACAACAAACAGACAAACATGTAATAACTAGGCATTGAAGAAATAACAAGCTAATGCAAGCAACAATTGCGAAACAATCGATGACGGTGTGTAGAGAGCTGGAGAAGAGAACATGAAAATCTCAGGCGACCCGCATAGGCTATAGCTCATGTAGTCTTGTAAACCTGTTGGTGGCTGTTTCCCAACTTAATAGACCACAAGTGTCTTGTATAAAATTCTTCGTTTCGACTTCCACTACATAGCTATGCTACGTTGTAAACAATAATCGTTTACACCCTATATGTACTTCACTTTGTCTCTGAAGTCGTAGGGGAAGTAGAGACTTTATGGAAGCATAAAAAAAAGGTGGTTTTCTCATCCTTGCGTCAGCGCATAGTAAAAATTAGGTTTTAATGTTGCATCATTAACGTTAATGCAGCAATAATAATAATAATTAAGTTCGCAGTAATAAAGTTTTTGGTTTGAATGCTCCTTCTGAACAAATGTTTTTGAGATAATAAGTAAATATGATTTTATGGCAATCTATGTCTTTTCAAATGGAGAGGCACCGCTTTTCCTACTGAGCCAAAACGACCCACAACCCAATATTTTTTTTTCCTTCAAAGAAACCAAACTAGCAGGTAATGCAAATTGCAAACAACCAAACTTAAAAATAATTAGAGCCTTCCTAAATGTAATGTTTAGTATATGAAAGATACACGAAAATCGTTTTATATGAATTTTCTTACACTAAAAAATTAAGCAAAATATTGAAACTTAGGTGCTAAATCAAGTCGATGAAACCAAAAAATATATAAATAACAGAAAGAACTTGCCTTGTATGTCATCTGCTGTTCATCGATATAATGAAGTGAGCTGATATGCCCTTTTGTTACCTGAAAAGACGCACCTATTACATACAACGTAATTTTTATGTAATTTACGTAACTATAAAATACTTTTTGATTACCGGTCTTGGACGCTGAATAGCCAGAACCAAGTGCAAGAACAGTTTGGAACACATGTAAAATAGGCGAGCGCAGTGAACGAAACGAACAACTGGATACTGATACTAACTAGGAGCAGTCGGCAGTGGAACTGAGACAGATGGTCATGCGAAGAACGACGAGTGCGGCCGAGGGAGACCGAGACTGAGACGAGCACGCGACCGAGGCTGGAACGAGAACTGCCGAAGTGACCGCCGCGACCGAAGTGAACTAGTGAACTACGAACCGATCGTTCCTAGTTCCCGGGAACTATAAGTAGACCGCCGCGACCGAAGTGAACTATGAACCGATCGTTCCTTGGAATACGTTCCTCGGTCCTTTCGTTCATCTTGGTGAACCATTCCTTTGCACCCGTTCGTTCGCGAACTACCCATCTCTATTCCAAACGCTAATGCTAGCCTCCAGCGGAAGGCCCGATTCCGTATATACACTACTGGCCATTAAAATTGCTACACCACGAAGATGACGTGCTACAGACGCGAAGTTTAACCGACAGGAAGAAGATGCTATGATATGCAAATGATTAGCTTTTCAGAACATTCACACAAGGTTGGCGCCGGTGGCGACGCCTACAACGTGCTGACATGAGGAAAGATTCCAACCGATTTCTCATACACAAACAGCAGTTGACCTGCGTTGCCGGGTGAAACTTTGTGATGCCTAGTGTAAGGAGGAGAAATGCGTACCATCACGTTTCCGACTTTGATAGACGTCGGATTGTAGCCTATCGCGATTGTGGTTTATCGTATCGCGACATTGCTGCTCGCGTTGGTCGAGATCCAATGACTGTTAGCAGAATATAGAATCAGTGGGTTCAGGAGGGTAATACGGAACGCCATGCTGGATCCCAACGGCCTCGTATCACTAGCAGTCGAAATGACAGACATCTTATCCGCATGGCTGTAACGGATCGTGCAGCCACGTCTCGATCCCTGAGTCAACAAATGGGGACGTTTGCAAGACAACAACCATCTGCACGAACAGTTCGACGACGTTTGCAGCTCCAGGGACTATCAGCTTGGAGACCATGGCTGCGGTTACCCTTGACGCTGCATCACAGACAGGAGTGCCTGTGATGGTGTACTCAACGACGAACCTGGGTGCACGAATGGCAAAACGTAATTTTTTCGGATGAATCCAGGTTGTGTTTACAGCATCATGATGGTCGTATACGTGTTTGGCGACATCGCGGTGAACGCACATTGGAAGCATGTATTCGTCATCACCACACTGGCCATGATGGTATGGGGTGCCATTGGTTACACGTGTCGGTCACCTCTTGTTCGTATTGACGGCACTTTGAACAGTAGTCTGATGTATTACGACCCGTGGCTCTACCCTTCAGTCGATCTCTGCGAAACCATACATTCAGCAGGATAACGCACGACCGCATGTTGCAGGTCCTGTACGGGCCTTTCTGGATATAGAAAATGTTCGACTGCTGCCCTGGCCAGCACACCCCACAGATCTCCCACCAATTGAAGACGTCTGGCCAATGGTGTAGCAATTTTAATGGCCAGTAGTGTATTACGCTACTGACAGGGAAAAACTATCAACATTCAATACTATCTCCAGGGATAACCGCAGCACACGATCCCATAAACCTGAAAGTACCGCACCACGAAGTTCAACAACTGACATACGTGCGTGGGTGTATGTTGTGGGTGTGCCGAACAGCTGGCGCCCGCTTCGCAGTTCCTGGCAGGTGTGCAGCCCCAAAACGGCGATCGTAGGACAGCGCAGGGCGCCCGAGGGAGAGAAAGTTGGCCTTGGCGGCCATTCCGCTAAAGAGCGGCCGATCCCGGCCATCCATCCACATCGGGGCCTTCCTCCGGGGTCAGGGACACCGCCGGCCTAAGGGGGAAATTGCTCGCTAACGAAGTTATTGTTCGGTTCGGCCGCACGGCGCGCCGTGGAGACCTGCTGGCTGCGGCACGGCCGAGATTGCTTTCGTTTCCCGGAGGACGTAATTCGATAAGACCGCCGGACAGGGGCGAACGGCCGCGAGTCCGGCGTCCCTCCTGTGCCCACGGCGCGGAACCCCGGGCAAGGGTTGCCAACACTGACTCACGCGCCGGCCAGGCCGCCCGACCGCTAAGCTAATCCCAGGCCACCCCCACCCCCCAATTGGCTAATGGCCGCAATGAAGTTAGCGCCCCCGAGTTGGTGGCGCTACGGCGGCCATATTGCGGCCGGCCGTCGTGAAGCGAAAGGGCGACATCTTCCTCTGGCCAATAGTAGGAGCATCGTGGGTGGATGTGGGGGGGAAGCTTCTAGGCCGCAAAGTTAACGTCATCCTCGGCTGAGTTTCGTTCTGGTCAGCTCAGGAAATCCCATCTTATCTATCTCTTAGCTGACTCGGAGTTGTAAAGAATCTCGTCCCGTTTGATTGTTTCGAATAGAATAACCGGAACAGCATTCATCGGTGATAGGGGAAGGTTGCTACCAACTGGCCACCTAAGGAAAACGTGCAATAAAACCCTCAGATATTGTAATAAACACTTCATTTACATTGTTCCTTGAAATTATGTTTTGTATTTCTCTACAGTGGACAAAGAAGACATAAATATTCACAACTGTTAATGAAAGAGACTGACGGGGAAAAAAATCCAACACCAAAAAATAATTAATGTAGAAATTGAAATTTCGGGAAAACATTTGTCTGTGTTACATATGTAAGTAGGCTGTTTAGGATTTTATGTTGGTAACGCCACGTAGCGCTCTGTATGAAAATCACTTGCTGTGCTGTGTGCAGTCTGTGGCTGGTTGGCGTTGTTGGAATATTCGATATTGTAGGGTTGGGCAGATGGATGTGAACAGCGCGTAGCGTTGCGCAGTTGGCGGTGAGCCGACAGCAGTGGTGGATGTGGGGAGAGAGACGCCAGAATTTTGAGAGCGGACGATCTGGACGTGTGTCTGTCAGAGAGTAAATTTGTAATACTGTATATCATGAAGTGATATATATATATATATATATATATATATATATATATATATATATATATATATACACTCCTGGAAATTGAAATAAGAACACCGTGAATTCATTGTCCCAGGAAGGGGAAACTTTATTGACACATTCCTGGGGTCACATACATCACATGATCACACTGAGAGAACCACAGGCACATAGACACAGGCAACAGAGCATGCACAATGTCGGCACTAGTACAGTGTATATCCACCTTTCGCAGCAATGCAGGCTGCTATTCTCCCATGGAGACGATCGTAGAGATGCTGGATGTAGTCCTGTGGAACGGCTTGCCATGCCATTTCCACCTGGCGCCTCAGTTGGACCAGCGTTCGTGCTGGACGTGCAGACCGCGTGAGACGACGCTTCATCCAGTCCCAAACATGCTCAATGGGGGACAGATCCGGAGATCTTGCTGGCCAGGGTAGTTGACTTACACCTTCTAGAGCACGTTGGGTGGCACGGGATACATGCGGACGTGCATTGTCCTGTTGGAACAGCAAGTTCCCTTGCCGGTCTAGGAATGGTAGAACGATGGGTTCGATGACGGTTTGGATGTACCGTGCACTATTCAGTGTCCCCTCGACGATCACCAGTGGTGTACGGCCAGTGTAGGAGATCGCTCCCCACACCATGATGCCGGGTGTTGGCCCTGTGTGCCTCGGTCGTATGCAGTCCTGATTGTGGCGCTCACCTGCACGGCGCCAAACACGCATACGACCATCATTGGCACCAAGGCAGAAGCGACTCTCATCGCTGAAGACGACACGTCTCCATTCGTCCCTCCATTCACGCCTGTCGCGACACCACTGGAGGCGGGCTGCACGATGTTGGGGCGTGAGCGGAAGACGGCCTAACGGTGTGCGGGACCGTAGCCCAGCTTCATGGAGAAGGTTGCGAATGGTCCTCGCCGATACCCCAGGAGCAACAGTGTCCCTAATTTGCTGGGAAGTGGCAGTGCGGTCCCCTACGGCACTGCGTAGGATCCTACGGTCTTGGCGTGCATCCGTGCGTCGCTGCGGTCCGGTCCCAGGTCGATGGGCACGTGCACCTTCCGCCGACCACTGGCGACGACATCGATGTACTGTGGAGACCTCACGCCCCACGTGTTGAGCAATTCAGCGGTACGTCCACCCGGCCTCCCGCATGCCCACTATACGCCCTCGCTCAAAGTCCGTCAACTGCATATACGGTTCACGTCCACGCTGTCGCGGCATGCTACCAGTGTTAAAGACTGCGATGGAGCTCCGTATGCCACGGCAAACTGGCTGGCACTGACGGCGGCGGTGCACAAATGCTGCGCAGCTAGCGCCATTCGACGGCCAACACCGCGGTTCCTGGTGTGTCCTCTGTGCCGTGCGTGTGATCATTGCTTGTACAGCCCTCTCGCAGTGTCCGGAGCAAGTATGGTGGGTCTGACACACCGGTGTCAATGTGTTCTTTTTTCCATTTCCAGGAGTATATATATATATATATGATGACTTTTGAATATTATTACGGTAAATACATTGTTTGGTCTCTATCAAAAGCTTTCATTTGCTAACTATGCCTATCAGTAGTTAGTGCCTTCAGTAGTTAGAATCCTTTATTTAGCTGGCAGTATTCACGCTCGCTGTATTGCAGTAGTTCGAGTAACGCAGATTATTGTGAGGTAAGTCATTCATGAAAGGTATAAGTTATTGTCACTCAGGGCCATTCTTTTGTAGGGATTATTGCGCTAAAAACATTGTGCGTCAGTTTAGTGTTGATCAGAATAAGTAAAGAGAGAAATGTCTGAGTACGTTCAGTTCTGCTCAGCTGTTTGAAAATCAAATAACTTAAGGGGTTTAGCAGCACAGTAATTCATAAATTTTTCAAAGGGGAGGTTTCACATAATCTACATCCATACTCTGCAAGTCACCTGACGGTGTGTGGCGGAGGGTACTTTGAGTACCTCTATTGGTTGTCCCTTCTATTCCAGTGTCGTATTGTTCGTGCACAGAAAGATTGTCGGTATGCCTCTGTGTGGGCTCTAATCTCTCTGATTTTATCCTCATGGTCTCTTCGCGAGATATACGTAGGAGGGAGCAATACACTGCTTGACTCCTCGCTGAAGGTATGTTCTAGAAACTTCAACAAAAGCCCGTACCGAGCTACTGAGCGTCTCTCCTGCAGAGTCTTCCACTGGAGTGTATGTATCATCTCCGTAACGCTTTCGCGATTACTAAATGATCCTGTAACGAAGCGCACTGCTCTCTGTTGGATCTTGTCTATATCTTTTATCGACCCTACCTGGTACAGGTCCCACACTGGTGAGCAATATTCAAGCAGTGGGCGAACAAGTGTACTGTAAATTACTTCCTTTGTTTTCGGATTGCATTTCCTTAGGATTCTTCAAAAAATCCATGATTTGAGACACATGGAGGAACGCATACAACACGCCTGTGACCAAATTGCAGGAGACACTCTCCTCTGTGTGCAGTCAGAGTGGTTGCGGCGACTACAGTTGTGCATTGCACGGGATGGACAACAGGTAGAACACGTGTTGTAGTAGTCGGTATGAAGGTAATTTCTCAACTTTGAACATTAATAACTTCTAAACTGTACAAGAAAAATGGTTTAAATGGCTCTGAGCGCCTAGAACCGCTAGACACCGCGGCCGGCTAGGATTCTTCCAATGAATCTCGGTTTGGCATCTGCTTTACCGGCGATCAATTTAATATGATCATTGCGTTTTAAATCACTCCTAGTGCCTACCCCCAGATAATTTATGGAATTTACTTCCTCCAGTTGCTGACCCGCTATTTTGCAGCTAAATGATAAAGGATCTTTATTTCTATGTATTCGCAGCACATTAAACTTGTCTACATTGAGATTCAGTTGCCATTCCCTGCACCATGCGTCTATTCGTTGCAGATCCACCTGCATTTCAGTACAATTTTCTATTGTTACAACTTCTCGATATACTACAGCATCATCCGCAAAAAGTCTCAGTGAACTTCCGATGTTATCCACAAGGACATTTATGTATATTGTGAATAGCAACGGTCCTACGACACTCCCCTGCGGCACACCTGAAATCACTCTTACTTAGGAAGACTCCTCTCCGTCGGTCGGAGTGGCCGAGCGGTTAAAGGCGCTACAGTCTGGAACCGCACGACCGCTACGGTCGCTGGTTCGAATCCTGCCTCGGGCATGGATATGTGTGCTGTCCTTAGGTTAGTTAGGTTTAAGTAGTTCTAAGTTCTAGGGGACTTATGACCACAGCAGTTGAGTCCCATAGTGCTCAGAGCCATTTGAAGACTCCTCTCCATTGAGAATGACATGGTGCGTTCTGTTATCTAGGAACTCTTCAATCCAATCACACAATTGGTCTGACAGTCCATATGCTCTTAATTTGTTCATTAAACGACTGTGGGGAACTAAATCGAACGCCTTGTGGAAGTCAAGAAACACGGTATCTACCTGGGAACCTGTGTCTATGGCACTCTGAGTCTCGTGGACGAATAGCGCGAGCTGGGTTTCACACGATCGTCTTTTTCGAAACCCATGCTGATTCCTACAGAGTAGATTTCTAGTCTCCAGAAAAGTCATTATACTCGAACATAATGCGTGTTCCAAAATTCTACAACTGATCGACGTAAGAGATATAGGTCTATAGTTCTGCACGTCTGTTTGACGTCCCTTCTTGAAAACGGGGATGACCTGTGCCCTTTTCCAGGAACAGTTAATGCTGGTTGCAGATGACGCTGGAGTTGTCGTCCGATGATGCCCCATATGTGCTCGCATAGAGACAGGTATGGTGTTCGTGCAGGCCGAGGCACCATGTCAACACTCTGTACAGACTGTTGGGTTACAATAGCGGTATGTGGGCAAACGTTCATGAATAGCAGCACAAAAGGTCGATTCACCAGACGGACATACAGTTCTGCAGTCACGGCGCGTAATATAACCATAAATCGCTCCTGCTGTCATACGAACTCGCACCCTAGACCGTAACTCCACGTGTAGGTTCAGTGTGTGTAGAATGCAGGCAGGTTGCTTGCAGTCCCTCAGCTTGCCTCCTCCTAATCACACGCAGTCATCACTGGTAGAGTCCTGCATGACCGAGTAAGCGAGCACAAAATACGAGATGGGGCGAGCACACCCTAACTGGATAGGCTGCCCGCACTAGTACTAGTGACCGAGCATAGAAGCCGTGACCGAATACGTAGCACGCAACTTCAAACACATTACACGTGTCATTATCCGTGCGAGACTGCAGCCAGTACGGGCTTCTTATTTGTGGTGTCTCTCTGTCTGCAATCATGCAGTGCGAGGAAACCAGTGCAGTAAGACGAAAGATTGAAATCAATATTTACACGTTGAAGAGACGGGAAGGTCTAAAAAGCCAAGTACGGAGCATATTTTTGGTGGTTGTAGACGAAAACAGTGCGTCTACTGGGTACGTATCGTGCATAAACTGCTCCACATTATTGTGTTTCCAATCGCGAACCACTCTTTTAAAGAAACACAGTTGCGAGAAACCTCACAAAGGTACAGCTCCTTCAGGAATACCGGCAGTAATAAAAAATAGTATTACAGCAAAGTGTGTTGCAATGTGTGCTAAAGATATGAGACCTTTTAATGCTGTTTGCGGTGAAGGTTTCAGAGAACTAGGCCAAGAATTAATACATCTAGGTGCGCATTATGGAAAAGTTAACGTGGCAGATGTCATGCCACATCCCTCTACTATAAGCAGACATGTCAAAGAACAAGCTGATGCAATACGAAACAGTATAATGCCTTCTGTTATTGCGGAAGTTATTAATAAAACATGTGCTGCCACAGTTGATATGTGGACTGATTCGCATAATCAGGTGCACTATTTGACGCTTACATCTCATTACATTAACGCAGATTGATCTCTTGTGATCAATGTTTTATTTACAACAAAATTCCCGGACGTTAGGAAGACGGGAGTAAATATTATAAAAGAAAGTGCTCTATGAATTTAGCTGTGTAACGTACCCGTTCTTGGAAACGTTACTTTTGTATTAAAAGAAAGAGAGAGAGATAGAGAGAGAGAGAGAGAGAGAGAGAGAAAGAGAGAGGTGTTGGATTTGTACAGTAAAGTACAGTGCAGCGAGCCGTGGCGAGGAGAGGTGAGACGTCAGCGGTGGCCGGTCATGCTCGGTTATCCGCGTGTCCGGAATCCGGACATCAGACATGGGGCGAGAACGTGACCGAGCCGAGTCGTGTGGGGCCGGACATGAGCGGCTCGGTCCCCCGTCAACAGGCGAGCCGTGACCGGTCAAACATGGAGCGTTGCAGCACTCTAATCACTGGCACCGAAGCAGAACCGGCTTGCATCAGAAAACATAAAAGACCTCCAGAAGACACAACAGATATCCACCATGCTCTCTCTTCAAGTGGTTCAAATGGCTCTGAGCACTATGGGACTTAACATATGAGGTCATCAGTCCCCTAGAACGTAGAACTACTTAAACCTAACTAACCTAAGGACATCACACACATCCATTCCCAAGGCAGGAGTCGAACCTGCGACAGCAGCGGTCGCGCGGTTCCAGACTGAAGCGCCTAGAACCGCTCGGAAACTGCGGCAGGCGCTCTCTCTTCACTCCAGCCGCCTGGCTCGCGGCTGTCCTAGAGGTAATAGATTTGTAACACTTCGTTGTGTCACTGTAGTGCCAAGTACGGCTCAAATTGCTGCTGCAGATGCTTTACGATGCGCCGGGGTCATACATCGAACACGACGGTCTTCCCTCTCGTTAGTTTCACGCGGCCGACCAGAACCCGGTCATCTTCCGGTCGTCCATCCTCGTGACCACGGCTGCCATCAGTCATGTATTGTGGCTACATTCCTGCGAAGTCTTTGTGCAGTGTCGTGGATGGAACATCCAGCTTCTCGTACTCCGTTACACGACCTCGTTCGAACTCAGTGAGGTGTTGATAATAGCGATTTCGACGCCTTAAAGGGATTATTGACTAACCAGACGTAAACACCTCTTACGTCCGTTACAGCGTGTACTTAAAGCAAATCTGCTTCGCATGCTCATAGCGGTGCTACTAGTGGCAGTCTTATGCAACTGGCGTGAAATTAGAATTGACATCATCTTTCAGATGAAGAAACACACCTAAAACTTTCGGTCATGTCACATAACTACTTGTTGATGTTGCGATTTAATGTATCTGAAAAATTAAATACGTGTGTCATCAGCGCATTCAACAGGACTGGTTTCCTTCATTCAGCCAGGCAATTCCCTTGAATGGGCTACAGGGTAGTAGCTCTTAAAAATTACAGACCTCTAAATAACTGACAATATATTCCATATTTTTACTGTCGTATTTTTTGCTAGCATCTGTAATCGAATGACACGTATGCAAATCCAATGAGGCTAGAAAAAGAAATGTCGCCCTTGAAGGTAAAAAAGAAGAAATTCGACTGATTATTAAAACACAAACCATTAGAGAACAATTAATGAAAACTATTAGCTAAATTTTATTCACAGTGGCCTTCTTAGGCCTAAATTAGACAAAATTCGAAGTGGCTCATTCAAGGTAATTCGCACTGCAGTGCTTAACAACACACAGCCTCCGTCAACAGCAGGTAACTTATTGCTGTGAATATGACAAAATGGTGCGAACTGCACTTCCTGGACATTGGTACAAAGTGTTCAGCCAGAACTTGGCGCTTGGTAACAGAATTATTTACATCGTTGTTATGTCAATAAACCGTAGACCGGTGATGTATTTATTGTGTTATTCCTAGTTATAACACAATAAGAAATGGCGACGAGCCAGCAACGATCTACATTGGCAACTGTACTCACGCAACTTATTCATCAGCACGAAGAGAACCAGAAGCGGCTACTGAACACCCTTCAACCACTTCTACAAAGCGTATTGCAGAAGCAAGAAACACAGTAAGTGCCGGCTTTTTCTTCCTTTGATAAGGCTTTAGAGGATTGGGAAGCGCACGAATCAAGATTACTGGAACGTTTCCAAGTAATCAAAGTAAATGACGCCAGCGTCATAAAATCTTTGTTTTTTCCATGGTCAAAACCTAAGATTTACCGACTGCTGTGCAAACTGGCCCCCATATCTAAGCCTTTAGAGCTCACCTTTCCAAATATTCATTCGTTGCTGACTACATATTACTAGCGGCATACCCATGTTATTTCCTCCCTGGTAGCATTTTACCGGTGCGAGAAACAGCCTAACCAGACTCATAGAGAACGGGCCGCAGAGTTGCAAGTTTTAGAGCGAAAATGTCATTTTGTTACCCTTAAAAGCAAGGAGTGATAGGCAGAAGGAATTGTCAGGGACATGATCATCTGGGGTACTCCAGACAGGGATTTCCAACACGAGGCACTTCCACTCGAAGACCCGTCATCAGACAAAGTTTTGGACTTAGCACAAAGCTTCGAAGTGAGCCGAGCAGCAGGCAAGAAACTGCAGTCGTGGATCGACATGGCAGCCCTTGATATAAAAACATCCGACCCAGCAGCCAATGGCGATTTGGACGCAGTAACTGTGCAGACAGGATGCCTTACCATAAACCAACAACGTCCTCCACCCCGCTCCAGCCGATCAAACTGACCTTGGGTATCGGAACGATTGCCATCGCGTCCGGATTGTTTTAAGAAACATCAACGTGAAGACTGTTCCGACAGATGGGCCTACTGTCGAAACTGTTCTGCCAACGGTCACTTAGCTTCTATACGTTGTAAGTCTCGTCAGGCAAGACAGCCTCCTGGCCAACAGATGAATGTTAATCTGTTAGCCACTATATACCATCAAGAGACGTTCAATAAGCTTTTCGTAGAAGTGCAAATCGCAGACAAACCACTCCAATAACAAGTAGATACCGGCGCAGCCGTGACCATTATGAATTACGGTGCCAATTTAAAACTTGGAGCTCCTTTCTTGCAAGAAACAAAGAGGCGTCTAATGGCGTGTAATGAACATACCATTCCAGTCAAGTCGAATTGCCAAACATACACTCCTGGAAATGGAAAAAAGAACACATTGACACCGGTGTGTCAGACCCACCATACTTGCTCCGGACACTGCGAGAGGGCTGTACAAGCAATGATCACACGCACGGCACAGCGGACACACCAGGAACCGCATGCCGCGACAGCGTGGACGTGAACCGTATGTGCAGTTGACGGACTTTGAGCGAGGGCGTATAGTGGGCATGCGGGAGGCCGGGTGGACGTACCGCCGAATTGCTCAACACGTGGGGCGTGAGGTCTCCACAGTACATCGATGTTGTCGCCAGTGGTCGGCGGAAGGTGCACGTGCCCGTCGACCTGGGACCGGACCGCAGCGACGCACGGATGCACGCCAAGACCGTAGGATCCTACGCAGTGCCGTAGGGGACCGCACCGCCACTTCCCAGCAAATTAGGGACACTGTTGCTCCTGGGGTATCGGCGAGGACCATTCGCAACCGTCTCCATGAAGATGGGCTACGGTCCCGCACACCGTTAGGCCGTCTTCCGCTCACGCCCCAACATCGTGCAGCCCGCCTCCAGTGGTGTCGCGACAGGCGTGAATGGAGGGACGAATGGAGACGTGTCGTCTTCAGCGATGAGAGTCGCTTCTGCCTTGGTGCCAATGATGGTCGTATGCGTGTTTGGCGCCGTGCAGGTGAGCGCCACAATCAGGACTGCATACGACCGAGGCACACAGGGCCAACACCCGGCATCATGGTGTGGGGAGCGATCTCCTACACTGGCCGTATACCACTGGTGATCGTCGAGGGGACAGTGAATAGTGCACGGTACATCCAAACCGTCATCGAACCCATCGTTCTACCATTCCTAGACCGGCAAGGGATCTTGCTGTTCCAACAGGACAATGCACGTCCGCATGTATCCCGTGCCAACCAACGTGCTCTAGAAGGTGTAAGTCAACTACCCTGGCCAGCAAGATCTCCGGATCTGTCCCCCATTGAGCATGTTTGGGACTGGATGAAGCGTCGTCTCACGAGGTCTGCACGTCCAGCACGAACGCTGGTCCAACTGAGGCGCCAGGTGGAAATGGCATGGCAAGCCGTTCCACAGGACTACATCCAGCATCTCTACGATCGTCTCCATGGGAGAATAGCAGCCTGCATTGCTGCGAAAGGTGGATATACACTGTACTAGTGCCGACATTGTGCATGCTCTGTTGCCTGTGTCTATGTGCCTGTGGTTCTGTCAGTGTGATCATGTGATGTATCTGACCCCAGGAATGTGTCAATAAAGTTTCCCCTTCCTGGGACAATGAATTCACGGTGTTCTTATTTCAATTTCCAGGAGTGGATCATATCATAATGTAACCTGTAACATTACCTTCTTAGTCGTTAACAGCTATTCCGCTATTTGCACTTGACACTCTTTTCAGAAATTCGGACTTTCAATGGACGATGATGTTCCGTACTCGGACCTAGAGACACTTCGCCACGATTATGAGGACCCGTTCACCCCGGACCTCAGCACCGCAACGGATTTTGAGGCGCACATCGCACCGAAACGCAATGCACGGCCCCGGTACTTTAAGCACAGTGCGGAAGACATCGGGGACGATCCGCCTGTACGGCGATTTTAAAGTAACTGTCAATGCCCAATCAGAGGTTGTGCCATATCCTATTCCGAAAGCCGGAAGAATTACTGTCAAAATTAAAAGGTGGAAAGGTCTTCTCTAAAACAGACCTTGCAGATGCATACTTTCAACTTCCCCTTGGTACAGAATCTCAACTGTTTCTTGCACTTACCACGCCGCACGGGCTTTATCGTTTAAACGCCTAATGATTGGTATAACAAGTACCCCCGCCATGTTTCAACGGTCTTTGGAACAATTAATATTCAAAGTAGATGAATGCATTAACTTTTTAGACGACATCATTGTAACAGGGAGAACCACGGAGGAACACCTTCGCAATCTGAAATCTTTATTCAGCGTCTTAAGGTCGGCTGGCTTAAAGTGCAGGAAAGAGAGACGTTATTTTTCCAGCCTGAGATTGAGTACCTCGACCACATCATTTCCAGCACGGGCATTCGTCCTCTGGGCCAGCCGGGGTGGCCGAGCGGTTCTAGGCGCTACAGTCTGGAACCGCGCCACCACTACGGCCGCGGGTTTGAATGCTGCTTCGGGCATGCATGTGTGTGATGTCCTTAGGTTAGTTAGGTTTAAGTAGTTCTAAGTCCTAGGGGACTGATGACCTCAGAAGTTAAGGTCCGTAGTGCTCAGTGCCATTTGAACGGTCCTCTGGATAAACATGTCGAAGCCATGATCAAAATCCCAGACCAACAACGCTTAAGCAACTTCGTTCCTTTCTGGGTAATATGTCACATTACTGGAAGATATTACCCGCAGCAGTAACAGAAACCGCCCCCTTGTCCAAGGTACGCAAAACAGGGACGCCTTTCCAATGGACACCAGCTTGCGAGCGTGCCTTCCACAGGTTGAAATCCCATTTATTGACGGCCCCGTGCCTCGCACGTTTTGGTACAACAAAGACAGTTACTGCAACGGAAGCATTTGATACAGGCATCTGAGCAGTCCTGGCACACAGGGAAGCGGATGGCTCTGAGCACTGGGCTATGCATCCAAAACATTGACTCACACCCAACGCAGGTACTCCCAAATAGAAAAAGAAACGCTGGGCATCGTCTTCGCATTAAAGAAATTCCACGTTTTTGTTTACGGCACAAAATTTCACCTGGTCACAGACCTTAAACCGCTGATCTCCTTATTCGGTCCAGCAGCGAAGATTCCAGACAGGACTGCTCACGGCCTCCTGCACTGAGCGCTTCCATTATGCGATTCACTTCCGCGACACTACCGAGCGTGCCAAGGCTGATGCCCTCTCCCGCCTTCCACGGGGCACGATCCAGAGTTCGACAAAGAAGAAATTAAGTGTTTTCACATCGCTGAAGAAGCAGAAGCCGCCATAGATTCTTTTTCCATTACCAGCTCGCGGGTCGAAGACGCAACCGGCAGCGACTGGGTACTCCAACAAGTCCGGAAACACATACTTATGGATGGCCCGGACGACAACCTCCCAAGACTTCCTGTCATCCCGTCAATTCTTTAATGCCCGCCATCAGTTCATGTTGATCGATGGGGCAATTTTACTCGTTTCCGACGAGGGACACACAAGAATATTCATTCCTTATTCTTTACGTCGGCACTTCCTGCAACTATTGCACGAGGGTCAGTGGGGGTATCTCGAACAAAACTCCTGCCTCGAAGGTTCCCTTACTGGCCAGGCATGAACCAAGAGATTGAACGACTCACACCAATGTGTCCATCCTGCCAAAGCCAACAGCCAGCCCCATGACATTAACTTGCTTCTTGGGAACCATGTGCTTGATCTTGGGAGCGGGTGAACATTGATTTTGCCGGACCAGTGTAACGCCATGTTCTTTATAGTGGTTGACGCCTACTCCCGATTTCCGTACATTGTCTGATGCAATGCCACGTCAACTACCAACACCATCACAGCCTTAGAGAAAGTTTTTGCGATTGAGGGTCTGCCGGAAGTGCTCGTAACTGATAACGGTCCACAATTCAGCGAGAAGTTTCGTGCTTTCTGTGCCCAGTATGGCAATCGCCACATTCCAACACACCCTATCCATCCACAATCGAATGTAGAAGCCGAGAAGATGGTCCGTGTAGATGAAGAAATACCTCCAGGATCACTCCACCAATGCATCACTAACTTTTTTCTTGCAGTTACAGGTCCATCCCCATCAGAGACAAAAGTCCCGTGGAAATTATCCACAGACGGCAGCTCCAGACCCTCTTGAGCCTGCTCATGCCAACGCCACGGCCAGTACCACCACCGACTGCTTCCAAGTTCCGTCCTGGAATCTTGGTACGGACGAAAGAATTTGGTCGGCAGCCAGCCTGGATTCAGGGTACAGCACCGGGGCCGCAAGGTCTTCAGGGTGTAGCTTCCGGAGCGGGAGGTTCTGCAACATGCCGATCAACTTTGTCCCCGATTAGTTTCTCAACAGTTTTCTCCGTTCCCCTCACCGCACCACCATTACCAGTCACCGAGTTCCCATCCTACCCCAAGCCAGCCAGTCAGTGTAACAACACACTTATATGTGCCTTTTGCGCACAGCCAGCTGACCAACACCAAACCCCAAAAAGTGCGACTTATCAATTATTCAGAAACAGTTTTAATCGATTTTATTATTATTATACCGCCAACCGGTTTCAACCCGACGTAGGGGTCACCTTCTGGGCGTTTACACCATTGGTCGACTGCTGGTGATGTCAGTTCTGTCTACATAACGGCAGGAAACTATAGTTTCCTATAGTATTCTTTAGTGGTTGTCGGCGGAGTATTATTGAAGGAATTCAGGCACGCATTTCAGGGCCTCACATATGACCTTTATATCGGTAACTTAAATTTTCCAGGGGATATTTGTTTTAGGCCCCTTCAAGTGTTATTACATCGCACCAACAGTGTGTAATGATTGGATCTAAATGGTCGCAAATGAAGGATGTAGTATCAGAGGGCCCACAATGATCAGTACTGGGTCCACTACCTGTTTCATAAAATGTTAACCATGTGTCAACTATTCTCTCCCACTGCAGGTATCACCTATACGTCGACGACATTTACTTAGTTCTAAATGCAAGTCCAAAAAACATGTGCACAGCAATCTAGCATGTCTATACTGATTTATTTGCCTCAGCTGAGTCGACGAAGAGTTAACCCGTCAAAAACGCAAGCAATCTTAGTCGCTCACAAAGGACTTATTACTACGCAGTTCACAGAATCTCTTCCACCCTTAACCCTAAACGGCATATAAACAATCTCCTCCTGTTCTGCAAAAAACTTGGTATTAATTGTGGACCATCACTCAGACTAAACAGAAAACTCAACTGAAGTCTGGAAGGTGTCAGCGTTATTTCATGCAGTCTGTACAAATGTGTCAGCGTCATTTCAGTGTCTATAGAAATATAAAAAAAGCATTTCTTTCGAGGTCAAAAAGAAGCTCACAGAGTCACTAGTAGTCGCTGTACTTGACTATGCTGATGCTATTCTCCAACGACTTTCGCACTAACGTTCACGCAGGTTAGAAATGGCGCTGGCGTCGAATGCCTATGCTCGATACATTTCTGACGTACGCTATTTCGACCATATCACTCCAGCCTATGAACAATTGTCATGGGTATGTACCGATAAGCGTAGAGACTACCATAGTTATGCGTGATCTACTGTCTTCTCAGTCGTTGCATCTTCGACTTGCACACTACTGTCTGAAAAGCACAGTAGAAATACTAGTTCTCAACAAAGTAAAATCCGTGTCATCACAAAACGCCGCCATGTTCTGTAACTCATATTCTTGTATTAGGAATCCGACTTTGGAATAGCCAACACTAAAAAAAAAAAAAAAAAAAAAAAAAAAAATCTTTCGATACTTAAAAAGACAGTTAATGCCCCACTTTCTATTACAGGAGCCATCTCCCCATATAGTAGTCCACAGCTTACTCTCGTCAAAGCCCCGTCTCCCACAACTTTTCCCTCCCCCATACTGGCAGATTTCTTTATTTAAGTTCTGTTATCTCCTAGCAGCCACTTTCACCGTCATTTCACTCTTCTACTCCTTCTTTACCCCTTGCGTTTCTATAGTACTAAACAAGTATTCACATATGCTAAATCCATCTACATCATTCTTAATGCCCCTTATTATTATTATCATTTTTCTTGTTAGTGTCCACTACAATTCGTATTATTGTTATTATTCTCCATTATTATCGTCATTATTAGTGTCAATAATAATAATAATAATTATTATTATTATTATCACTGTTGTTACTGTGACTGTTTTTGTAATATCATTGGTATGTGTTGTTCCTGGTCAGATAAAGGAGAAGGCGTTAAGGCCCTAATCTGTTCACGCCAATAAACAATATATAAGTAAATACAGCCCTGGTTAACCCGAAAACAGCAGTAAGAACTTAATTAAAAAAAAAAAGGAAGGGGCCGCTACAATACCGATTTTTGGCACTACCAGTAAATATTTACACGATGAGATGTGCTGTACGTGCTCTAGATGTTCACGCTAACACTAACCATTTAATCGGATACTGTCGCTTTCTCCCCGTTTGTTACAGGCACTTCACCACATGTAACGTCAGCGACGTCGATTAATACGACCTGAGCGCCCCACAGTGGTTACGTCCAGCGTTCTGTTTTGCGTATAAGCATGCTAACATGAGGTAAGAAACTGATGCCGGCAGCGTTAAGCCGTCGGCACACGGAACGTGCTGTCGAACGTTAACGTTGAGCGTGCCAAGTTCAACGTGCTGCTGAACGCTCAGGAATGATGCGACTTGTGCATACGGTACGTGGCCGCCAACGTGGTATACGCGATCGCAACGCACTCCAGCGGCAGTTGAGGGATGTTTCTAGTTCGTAAACCACACTGTTTACTCAATGGGCGTGCGTAAAATTCCCACGTTAGCTCTATTAAAACACACATTTCCTCCATCGTCCACGAAAAGGAAAGTACCACGTCCAATCAGTGAGGAGAGAGACATGTAACAGTTCCATTACAAATAGTGCGGTACAAATTTGGAATACTTCTCCGCATAAGATAAACATTATTTCATCATTCCCATATTTTAGTAAAACCCTAAACATTATTTCATAATTCCCACATTTTAGTAAAACCCTAAGGTCAGTCTTACTTGATCACTGTTCCTACCCAGTAGCAGAGTCTTTGCAACGCGTGAATTACGAAGCGTAAAAGAAAAAGGAGCAAAATAGCTTTACACAAGTAGGGCAAGGTGTCCTGTAGATCAAGCCAATCGAACCAAGTCACCCCTCAAAAAAAGGTGAACTTGTATTTACATAACATCAGATATTATAGTCTATACTTATATTAAACAAATAAGAAAGTATGAGAACCTGATAAAAAAGTGGATGTCAGGAAAAAAAATTGGTTGTGTCAGGACGCGAACCACCGCCCCAACAAAAAAACTCATAATAGACAGTGACGCTATTCATTACGCTAAACCATCACAGCTTTCGTCGCAAATCATAGTATCGTACTACTTGCTAAAACATTAATCGTAGATATGTTACTAACTGAAATTTAATTATAACAAATTGTACCAAGAACAATGCGTTTTCGGTGGATCTTCAGTGTGATGCTGCCTTCAAACAGCCTACTCTCACTATACGCAAGTTACAAACGAATATCATGCTTCTCATTATTTTATTGGGACGAATCACACAGTTAACAACGGGTTTTGCAGTGATTCTCAATTTTCTGGTGCTCGGAACGGTATATATACATATAGGCTTGAAATAAATGCCAATATGGCGCCTCACAACTCTGTACCGAAGGGAGATGGCGTGCGTGTGACGTAGGTGGCGTTGTGCCATCTCATTGGTCAACGCTCAGACGCACGCTCAGAATATCTGACATGCCAGATATTGCTTTGCACGTTCGGAAAGACTCCCGAACGTGCTATTCCACGCTATGTCGTCAGAAACTCGGCACGCTCAACGCTCAACGTTCGGATGCACGGTCAGTGTGCCGACGGCTTTACAGAGTATGACCGACCGAACGAATGAATGAATAAGTAAATAAATAAAATTCAGGACCAGCAGGTTTTCGTAGAGTGGCGGCGTTGCTGTCCCAGGAGGAACCAAAGGAAAAGTCGCAGAAGACGACCGAGGAGGAAGCGATCTATATCTTCCTCAGCCGCTCATAATGCCACGCCTGAGAGTAACGGGTGCCGCGAGAAATGAGATTTGCCTCCGGGTTAAGAAGTAATTTCACTTCCTTTTCAGCGGCGCCCGCCAGCCCCTTAATCCCTTCCCGGAGGGCCCAGCCCGGCCATTCTTTCGTGGCTCCTTGCGTCTACGCGCACGTTGGATCCTCCGGCCCCCCTACCAATTCCGCGTCGGCCACCACCATTGGTTCATCCCCCCTTCCCCCATCCCTGGTCCTTCTAGGCCACCAGCTGATCCGTTCCATTCCTTATCTTCACCTGGCAGCCGCCCTGACTGCCAGATCTTTGTGGAGTAGTCTGCTGCGAACCCTGGGAGACATCGAAACCCAGCTCTCCGTTCGCCACTCAGCCTCACACCTGCTAACGGATGTTACCAACACCCGGGAGAGAGAGGGAAAAAAATTAATCGAAGCTCCCGAACGACGCGGTGTTTGCTGGTGCTGCTGATTGATTTTCCGGAGTTTTAATCAAACGGTTCCGCCTGATTAAAAGGATGGTCTCGCGAAGACCCGCTCGGTACGACAAATTACATTTCTCCGGACAGCGAACGAGCTCTTTTTACCATATTGATTCCTAAGTCACACCAAGTTTACTAACCGGTCCTCGTTCTCTCTGCCGTCAATTTTAGGTGCAACATAGTTAATATATTAAAAAAGTAGATTACTTACTCCTCCTGTCCCTACTATTTTTCATTTTTTGCTTCCTAGCGCACGTACTTTTTTACTTTATTCTGTAGCTCCATTATCGCAGTATTTTCACTTTCCAAATATTTTGTTCCTTCCCACATTTCCCACTACGCATAATTCATTTCATAAACAAAACACGTCTTCAGATAATATTTCTGTAAATTTTTGGCGAATATTTGAGACCAGGAGGTAAATTATCCATCACTTACGTCCGTCTTCACATTATAATCTCCAACAAGATTAATGTAAATTCTAGTATATCAGAACTTTTTCATTTCGTCTGTCTGTTTTTATTGTAATTCTCTGCTTTTGCTCGTGTAAATCCTCCAGCTGCCAGTCCTCGATGATTTTATGTTTTCTTTTATCCTTCTCTAAGATTCAGCCTTCAATAGCTGATTTTTTAAACACAATAGTTCGTCTAACACGTCTTTACCTCTAGCCAGGGGTACTATCTCATCAGCGACCTCAGTACACATATTCCTTAGGTTATCGTTCGACGTGGGAGTAATACAGGTAGTAACATAACTAGTATCGCACAACTGAAACTGTGTTATAATACAAGAAAGATGTTACAGTGAAAATGGGTTAGAAGATGAGCCACTCGCGAAACAATAACAAAGGTATGGTTTCGAGTCGCCACTGACTTCTATATGAAATATTGTCCTAGTTAGTAGAAATGTATTTGAAATTTACGCTTTTCCATCAAGTCTGCATGTAAGTGGGCTCAAATTTCAAAATGATTTACTTCAAATTGAAATGTATAACTTACTGAAGCACAAGGGGCATTCAAAAAGAAACGAGCCGGAGGCATAATTACAGAAACCAGTACCTGTATGTTAGAAGTATTGACCCTGGCTGTTGAGACCCTTGTCCCACTGTGACACAAGGCTGTGAACGACTGTCTCATAAAATTACCGGGGCTACGATGTGAACCAGTTCCACCCGTACAGCTGGACGTCGTCGTCCAGGTGAATCGTTTGCCGCTCAGAGGCTTTTTAAGGGGACCAAAAATTGCGTAATCACAGGAAGAGAGGTCCGGACTGTATGGCGGGTGGCCGAAAACCTCCCATTTGAATTTCTCCAAGAGTGCCGCGACTACGTCTGCCGTATGAGGCATTGCATTGTCGTGGAGCCGAATGATCGCACGGGTGAGGTAGCCTGGTCGTTTTGATTTGATCGATTAGCGATGGGTGGTCAAGGTTTGCGACTAATGCTGGCCATTCGTTGTTGTCCCGTACTGCAGGAAGTGAACCAGAAGGGGGCCATCTGGGTCAAAGAAGAACGTCAGCATAACCTTTCAAGCTTTATTTGTCCGTCGCTGACATAGAAGACCGCAAACCTTCTTTCCTTCCCGTCTGGGCAAGCTGTGCAGTGACTAGAGTACGTGTAAAGCTTACTGGGACAGGGTAAATGTTAGCTACAATGAAGCCGATAACTGCATTGTAATATTGGGATTTCAATTTGATATCCCCCACAACTGACAAAATTTACAAAAAAAAATGTTAATTTCTTTGTCCACCCACACACTCCTGAGAATGGCACATTAACAATTTGCAATTATGCGCCCCTATTACCGGCAGCTACGTTGATAAATACATGGCACCTCCCAAGGATAACTACCAGATCAAGAATATTAGGGAAATTGTTGGAAGAGGTTAAGCGTTGGTGAAAATGTCGCTTCTGAGCACACAAAGAGCTCTAACCGCAGAAGTCTGCACGGAATACGCGTTGGTGCAGTGCTGCGATGCAGACCGTATATCTCCCTTCGAAGACGATGGCCAAGACGCCGTCTCCAAGTCCGTACCGCTCGATGGTTGAAGGCGAAGTCCACCACTCCACAATTCTCCCGTCTCCCACGCGTACGAAAACGCGGCGGAAGAATACTCTGTTTCGGCCAATGTCGAACGCTATATCATCGTCAAAATCCATCCACTGAGATCTACCCAATGACTGAGTAGGTCATAACGCCCCTAGGCAAACGAAATTCCCGTCTTCGCCACGTGATGTCCAGCACAGGTGGCTCCGGATGCCGGGCTACCCCCAAAAGCGCCGTATTGTCCCACGTTTCCGGTGACCGCTACCTGCCGCCCACGGCGGCCCGGCGAGCTACGGCCATCTGTACACTTTACATTCCACAATTCTCAACTTCCGACACTTTTCACTAACGCTTTAATTTAGTCGCTGAATCATGCAGACATGCAGGGAGTACTGCTCGAGAGTGCCTCATATTTATCATAATTCAATAGAGTCATTATCTGATGCCCTTGCCAGTCCCTTTATTATTAATACTAATGTTGGTAAGCTAACGTGTAATTTCCCATGTCCTGGCACCTTGCAACCTCTCCTGCACTCGTGTGGACGATGACGTCCAGCTGTAAGTGCGGAACTGGTTCACATCGCAGCTCCGGGAATTTTATGAGACAGCCGTTCACCGCCTTGTGTCACAGTGGGACAAGTGTCTCAACAGCCAGGGCCAATACTTCTAACATACAGGTATTGGTTTCTGTAATTCCGACTCCGCCTCGTTTCTTTTTGAACGCCCATTATAGTACTGTGTTTCAATTTACTGTAAATTCATACTTCTTAAAAGAGATATTTCACGTATTTTTCACGCATTTTTATGTAATACAGCACTCCCTGTGCAGTGAATTAAGAATTCTCTCCAATACCCTCGGGTCATCTCGTAAATCTTGACAATACTATTGAGTTTGCTGCAACATTTCTTCAGCAGTATCAGTGGTGGTGCTGAACACTTACTTCACTTTCGAGATTCTCCCTAACAGAAAAATCCAGAACATTGTGGCCTGGTGATCAACAACGTAAAGTACAATCCGTGCTCGACCTATCTGTCTTGGACCATACAGCCGATTTTGATATTGTCTTACATCAGCAGCACAATGTGCTAGTGCTCCACCATGTGTATCCCAAATTTCCCGGCCATACGTTATAGGTGAAATTTGTGCTCAGTAAGATAGGAATTTAAAAGAAAAGCCTATACTTATAATATATACTACTGGCCATTAAAATTGCTACACCATGAAGATGACGTGCTACAGATGCGAAATTTAACCGACAAGAAGAAGATGCTGTGATATGCAAATGATTAGCTTTTCAGAACATTCACACAAAGTTGACGCCGGTGGCGTCACCTACAACGTGCTGACATGAGGAAAGTTTCCAACCGATTTCTCATACACAAGCAGCAGTAGACCGGCTTGCCTGATGAAACGTTGTTGTGATGCCTCGCGTAAAGAGGAGAAATGCGTACCATCACGTTTCCGACTTTGATAAAGGTCGGATTGTAGCCTATCGCGATTGCGGTTTATCGTATCGCGACCTTGCTGCTCGCGTTGGTCGAGGTCCAATGACTGTTAGTAGAATATGGAATCTGTGGGTTCAGGAGAGTAATACGGAACGCCGTGCTGGATCCCAACGGCCTCGTGTCACTAGCAGTCGAGATGACAGGCATCTTATCCGCATGGCTATAACGGATCGTGCAGCCACGTCTCGATCCCTGAGTCAACAGATGGGAACGTTTGCAAGACAACAATCATCTGCACGAACAGTTCGACGACGTTTGCAGCAGCATGGACTATCAGCTCGGAGACCATGGCTGCGGTTACCCTTGACGCTGCATCACAGACAGGAGCGCCTGCGATGGTGTACTCAACAACGAACCTGGGTGCACCAATGGCAAAACGTCATTTTTTCGCATGAAAGCCAGGTTTTGTTTACAGCACGATGATGGTCGGATCCGTGTTTGGCGACATCGTGGTGAACGCACATTGGAAGCGTGTATTCTTCGTCGCCATACTGGCGTATCTTCTGGCGTGATGGTATGGGGTGCCACTGGTTACACGTCTCGGTCAGCTCTTGTTCACACTGACGGCACTTTGAACAGTGGACGTTACATTTCAGATGTGTTACGACCCGTGGCTCTACTCTTCATTCGATCCTTGCGAAACCCTACATATCAGCAGGATAAAGCACGACCGCATGTTGCAGGTCCTGTACGGGCCTTTCTGGATACAGAAAAGTTCGACTGCTGCCCTGGCCAGCACATTCTTCAGATCTCTGACCAATGGAAAACGTCTGGTCAATGGTGGCCGAGCAATTGGCTCGTTACAATGCGCCAGTCACTACTCTTGATGAACTGTGGTATCGTGTTGAAGCTGCATGGGCAGCTGTACCTGTACACGACATCCAAGCTCTGTTTGAGTGAATACCCAGGCGTATTAAGGCCGTTATTACGGCCAGAGGTGGTTGTTCAGGGTACTGATTTCTCAGGCTCTATGCACCGAAATTGTGTGAAAATGTAATCGCATGTCAGTTCTAGTATAATATATTTGTCCAATGAATACCCGTTTATGATCTGCATTTCTTATTGGTGTAGCAATTTTAGTGGTCAGTAGTGTATTTGTTATAACTTGAACAATATTATACACTGAAATCATTCGCGTACGTAACCGGACGTCTGCAATTGCGACGGACGTTCAGTAAGTAATGCAACACATTTTTTCTCCGAAAATTCAGGTTGAAAAAATGCAGATTTCGCTGTATGACATCGTGGAATATTCCAGCTTCAGCCCCTACAGTTTCATGAATTTCCGATACGTCGCGACGCTATACACATCCTTCAAAGTGGCGTCTATAACAGAGATGCATTCCATGCAGAGAGCTGTCATTAAGTTCCTTTTTCCGGAAGATCAGAGCATCATAGGTATTCATAGGTGCTTGCAGACTGTCTACGGAGACCTGCCGATAAACAAAAGCGCGGTGAGCGTTTGGGCGAGGCGGTTGTCATCATCGCAACAAGGCCGTGCAGAACTGTCCGATCTCCCTCGTACCAACTGGCCGCACATAACTGTGACTTCTGTTAACACTGGAAAGTGCAGACAGTCTCATTCGTGGTGATCGACGGATCACAATGAGACACCTCGCTGCTCAACTGGATGTTTCTATTGGTAGTGATGACGTACTCATCCACAAGTTGAAGTACTCAAAGGTGCGTGACCGCTGGGTTAATCGACGCCTAACAGAATACCATAACAGCAACGAAGGACTGTCTGTGGCGAATTGCTGGAGCGCGTTACGAGGCTGAAAACTGGCTCTGAGCACTATGGGACTTAACAGCTGTGGTCATCAGTCCCCTAGAACTTAGAACTACTTAAACCTAACTAACCTAAGGACATCACACACACCCATGCCCGAGGCAGGATTCGAACCTGCGACCGTAGCAGTCGCACGGTTCCGGACTGCGCGCCTAGAACCGCGAGACCACCGCGGCCGGCATACGAGGCTGATTGTAATAGTTTTTTGTCGAACATCGTTACAGCACGACGTTGTCTCCGTCGTCAACCAATAGAGGTACACTGCCGCCATATTGGCTCTACCAGTAAGGTGGAATAAGAACGTCTCATTGAACGGGTATTATGTTAAAAAATACGGTTTTGTAGCCAACAGAGTGAGGAATAACAGCGTAATGGAATCCCGAATAAAACCAACCTGCTTTCAGAAAAAAATGTATTGCATTACATATTGAGCGCCCATCGTACGTGACAAGCGAATCAATGTTTTTGCCTTCTTTAATGAATATTTTCACCATCGGCAACTTTCACTCCACTAGAGAGTGGAAATTAATTTTGGAAAGAATCGGCTGTGGATAAGCCATGTCTCCGTAATATCCTTTCTTCCAGGAGTGCCAGTCACGAAAGCTGTGCTGGAGAACTTCAGTGAAGTTTTGACGCCAGGTATTGATGGTAGTAAAACTGTGACGCGGGATGTGTTCGGAGAGCTCAGGTGGTGAAGTTGTTACTCGTGATAGTCAAAGGTCCCATATTACAGTCCCAGTCTGGCACACAGCTGTAATCTGCTAGGGAGTTTCATATCAGAACACACTCCGCTAAGAGTGGAATCTCATTCTGGGGACAATCCCCCAGGCAGCTGCTAAGACATGTCTCTGCAGTACCCTTTCTCCTAAGAGTGCTAGCCCAGCAAGCTACAGAGGAGAACTTCTGTGAGGTTTGGAGGCTAGGAGATGAGGTACTGGCGGAAGTAAAGCTGTGAAGACAAGTCGTGAGTAATGCTCGGCTAACTCAGTTGGCAGAGCCCTTGCCCGCAAAAAGCAACGGGCCCTGGTTCGAATTCCTGTGTGGCACACACTTATAATCTGCCAGGACGTTTCATAACAGAGATATTATGCTGCAAAGAGAAAATTCATTCTGTTTACTTAACTTGTTTCCGCAAGCTGTACTGTTGTATCACTCAGTCAAAATGGCTGCTGCAGTATATGGTTGTGTGAGGCAATGTACTGGTATTTAGTTCCTGTGTTATGAGAACGAGACAGTGGCAAACATTGACAAAAGACTGAA
This sequence comes from Schistocerca cancellata, assembly GCF_023864275.1. Lineage (NCBI taxonomy): Eukaryota > Metazoa > Arthropoda > Insecta > Orthoptera > Acrididae > Schistocerca > Schistocerca cancellata. The sequence goes on along the minus strand of NC_064633.1, from coordinate 116,286,972 downwards.
AAAATGTATGGCAATGACGCTGTTCGCTGTATAGTTAGTCACTGGATAAGCAGGTTATCTGGTGAAAGTGGACATGCCGATATTCGGGACCAATAGCGCAGACTCCGTACAGGGTGCAACATATTCATAGTCTGATTGTTGCTGAGTAACGCGTAACAGTGAACGAACTGCAATTGCAAAAGGAGAAGCGAGAGTCGGCAGAATGCAGAGACAGTTGAAACTGAAAGAGGTTTGCCTCATGTGAATTCCGAGAATGTTGACGTGTGCCCACAAAGAAACAAGGAAGACAGTGAAATTTTGGAACAGTAAGAGAATTCTGCTGATGTCTTCCTAGCAGGAATTGTGACAGAAGATGAAATTTTGTTGGAAAACTATTAACTTCAGACGAAAAGGAAACCGCCGGAATGGCACCATGCAAATTCGAAGAAGAAGAAGAAGAAATTGAAAACAGCGTCTTTAACAGGAAAAGTGATGGCTACTGAGTTTTTTGACTTAGAAACACTATTGTTGGGTGGCCATCTAGCCACAGAAAACCATTGTCAATTCTGACGCGTATGTGGCAACCCTTAAAAAACTGAATGCTGGAGAACGTCGCTTTGGAGAACATAGGCGAAAAGACAATGTTTGCTGCTCGCATGATAAAGCCAGGTCACAAGTAGGTGAGAAAAACACCACCGAAATCACAAACCTTGGGTGGACAACACTGAACCACCTACCCCACTGTCTGATCTGGTGGCATCTTGTGATCACCACCACTTTGGCAAGCCGGGGTGGCCGAGCAGTTCTAGGCGCTACAGTCTGGAACCGCACGACAGCCACGGTAGCAGGTTCAAATCCTGCCTCGAGCATGGATGTGTGTGATGTCCTTAGGTTAGTTAGGTTTAAGTAGTTCTAAGTTCTAGGGGACTGATAACCTCAGAAGTTAAGTCCCATAGTGCTCAGAGCCATTTTTGAACCACCACTTTGGTAAGCTGAAGGAATTCCTTCGTGAAACGAGATTTGAAGCTGATCTTCTGAAGGCTGCTAAACAGTGGCTCAAATGTGCTGGTCCTGACTTCTACTGTACAGTTTTACAAGCCGTAGTTTGATGGTGATGTAAGGCAATTGGAAACGATGGAGGTTATGAGGAGAAATGACATTTTTTTTCTGTCAAGAATGTATCAACGTACGAGGTGCATTCAAGTTCTAAAGCCTCAATTTTTTTTTTCCCCGGACTGGAAAGAGATAGAAACATGTGCATAGTTTTAAAATGAGGCCGCATTCATTGTCAATACGTCCCAGAGATGGCAGCACCGTACGGCAGATGGAATTTTACCGCCAGCGGCGAGAATGAGAACTGTTTTAAATACTTAAAATGGCGACGTTTTCCTTACTAGAACAGCGTGCAATCATTCGTTTTCTGAATTTGCGTGGTGTGAAAACAATTGAAATTCATCGACAGTTGAAGGAGACATGTGGTGATGGAGTTACGGATGTGTCGAAAGTGCGTTCGTGGGTGAGACAGTTTAATGAAGGCAGAACATCGTGTGACAACAAACCGAAACAACCTCTGGCTCGCACAAGCCGGTCTGACGACATGATCGAGAAAGTGGAGAGAATTGTTTTGGGGGATCGCCGAATGACTGTTGAACAGATCGCCTCCAGAGATGGCATTTCTGTGGGTTCTGTGCACACAATCCTGCATGAGGACCTGAAAATGCGAAAAGTGTCATCCAGGTGGGTGCCACGAATGCTGACGGACGACCACACGGCTGCCCGTGTGGCATGTTGCCAAGCAATGTTGACGCGCAACGACAGCATGAATGGGACTTTCTTTTCGTCGGTTTTGACAATGGATGAGACGTGGATGCCATTTTTCAATCCAGAAACAAAGCGCCAGTCAGCTCAATGGAAGCACACAGATTCACCGCCACCAAAAAAATTTCGGGTAACCGCCAGTGCTGAAAAAACGATGTTGTCCATGTTCTGGGACAGCGAGGGCGTAATCCTTACCCATTGCGTTCCAAAGGGCACTACGGTAACAGGTGCATCCTACGAAAATGTTTTGAAGAACAAATTCCTTCCTGCACTGCAACAAAAACGTCCGGGAAGGTCTGCGCGTGTGCTGTTTCACCAAGACAACGCACCCGCACATCGAGCTAAAGTTACGCAACAGTTTCTTCGTGATAACAACTTTGAAGTGATTCCTCATGCTCCCTACTCACCTGACCTAGCTCCTAGTGACTTTTGGCTTTTTCCAGCTATGAAAGACACTCTTCGTGGCCGCACATTCACCAGCCGTGCTGCTATTGCCTCAGCGATTTTCCAGTGGTCAAAACAGACGCCTAAAGAAGCCTTCGCCGCTGCCATGGAATCATGGCGTCAGCGTTGTGAAAAATGTGTACGTCTGCAGCGCGATTACGTTGAGAAGTAACGCCAGTTTCATCGATTTCGGGTGAGTAGTTAATTAGAAAAAAAATCGGAGGCCTTAGAACTTGAATGCACCTCGTACTGTAAAAATACCAAAGATATGGAAAACAAGTCGGATGCTTAAAAAAAATATTGTGCATACCTTAGGAGCGACAGACACTCCTACAGGTATTCTTATATGGCACATATTTTCTCTACACAAATACTGAGTAACTAGTAACGGAATCAGCTGGTTGTGAGTAGTCCGACATTTGAGGTCGAGACTGTTGGAACGACCGGACGGCTGGTAATTGGCCGTCCGGGAGGATTAACGCGCAGATGCGCTGCCAGCCACTCGGGCATCGGTAATTGTGTGCGCTGTCCCGTGGACGGACGGGCGTGACACGCGGGATCGGTCATCTGCGGCGTGCTGCGCATTGCGCCCTCATGTGACGCACCTTATCCGAAACTGTTCTCGTAATCGCGACGAGGGTGGTAGCACTGCAGTTTCGGTGTAGCACGAGGTACCCACCCATACTTGTATTACGTACTGAATAAGGCGCGAATGAGGTCGCCAGTGCAATGGACTATTGCTTAATTACTGATTATATAGTGTTTTGTTTCTGTAGCCATACGTTACAATAGAGGTCAAGGGAAAGCAGTGAGTGGAAACGGGAGCACATATAAGGTGTCCTGGAAGAATAATAAATATTTCATAAAGGAGTAATACAGATTAATTCGAGTAAAATATTTCATAAAACAGTGTCCAGTTGTTATTGGCTGAAAGATTACAGCTGTTAGAATTTGACCGAAACACTAGAGGAGAATAGGAGAGTCATATAGTTCCTAGTTGATTTTTGTAAGTAAATAATAAATGTCGTGTGACTAGGGCCTCTCATCAGGTAGACCGTTCACCGGTTGCAAGTATTTCGATTTTCGAACACGGGCCCTTAGATTAACATTCTGTCGCGCTAACTACTTTTTTTTTTTTTTGATCGTTGTGTTCAGCCGCTGCTGACGTCACATGACATCCGTTCAAGTTCGGTTGTTGATCCTTCTACGCAGGTGGACAAGGAATGTGACCATATACTCCTCACCATCTTTCGGGGTTTTTTAAGCTTAGATGACGTGTCGCTTGACGACTCTCGTCTCCAGCACTCTCTGGTTAAGAAATCGACTGATGGATTGGATTGGATTGTTTGAGGAAGGAGACCAGACAGCGAGGTCATCGGTCTCATCGGATTAGGGAAGGATGGGGAAGGAAGTCGGCCGTGCCCTTTCAATGGAACCATCCCGCCATTTGCCTGCAGCGATTTAGGGAAATCGCGGAAAATCTAAATCAGGATGGCCGGACGTGGGATTGAACCGTCGTCCTCCCGAATCGATTGATGTACTCTGACGTACCAGCAGCGTTTCCATTACAGTACTCGTTCACAAATACCGTATCATCATACTCAGCATATGAAAGAACGTGCAATATGCTTAAGCTACAGTAAAGCGCCAGAGACACTGATACACCTGCCTAATATCGTGTAGGACCCCCGCTAGCACCCAGAAGTGCCGCAACACGACGTGCCATGGACTCGACTGATGTGTGAAGTAGTGCTGGAGGGAAATGACACTATGAATCCTGCAGAGCTGTCCATAAATCCGTAAGAGTAAGGGCGGGTAGAGATCTTTTCTGAACAGCACGATGCAGTGCATCCCAGATATGCGCGTCTCTGCCGCCGACCAACGTCTCTGGCGCATTTGCATCTGTGGCCGCATGCGCATAAAGGGACGAAGCGAGCACTGGAGCAGCAGTCTTGCGGCTCACTCTGAAGATGGCTGAACGTTATACAGCCGAAATATTAGAAGAAGAACGAGATTTCTTGCGGCTGCACACCCGAAACTTAATGGAACATGCTTGATAATGTTCGTGTCTGGGGAGTTTGGTGGCCAACAGAAGTGTTTAAACTCAGAAGAGTGTTCTGGAGCCACTCTGTAGCAATTCTGGACGTATGGCGTATCATATTCTGCTGCTGGAATTGCTCAAGTCCGTCGGAATGCACAATGGACATGAATGGATGCAGGTGATCAGGCAGCAGGCTTACTACGTCTTACCTGTCAGAGTAATATCTAGACGTATCAAAGGTTCCATATCACTCCAACTGCACACGCTGCACACCATTACAAAGCCCCCACCAGCTTGAACGGTCCCCTGATGACATACAGAGTACATCGATTCATGAGGTTGTCTCCATACCCGTACACGTCCACCCGCTCGACACAATTTCAAACGACACTCGTCCGACCAAGCAACATGTTTACAGTCATCAACAGTCGAGTGTCGGTGTTGACGGACCCAGGCGAGGCGTAAGGCTTTGCGTCGTGCAATCATCAAGGATACACTAGTGGACCTTCGGCTCCGAAAGCCCATATCGATGATATTTCGTTGAATGCTTCGCACACTGACACTTGTTAATGGCCCAGTACTGAAATCTGCAGCAATTTGCGAAGGGTTGCACTTCTGTCAGGTTGAATGATTGTCTTCGGTCGTCGTTGGTCCCCTTCTTGCAGGATCTTTCTCCGACCGCAGCGATGTCTGAGATTTGATGTTTTACCGGATTCCTGATATTCACGGTTCAATAGAGAAATGGTCGAACGGGAAAATCCCCACTTCATCGCTACATCCGAGATGTTGTGTACCCTCACTCGTGCGCCGGCTAATGACACCACGTTCAAATTCACTTAAAGCTTGATAACCTGTCATTGTAGAAGCAGTAACCGATCTAACAACTGCACCAGACACTTTTTGTCTTATATAGGCCATATTCTGCCTGTTTACACATCTCTGTGTTTGAATACGCATCCCTATACGAGTTTCTTTGGCGCTTCAGTATACAGGGTGTCCCAGCTATCTTGTCCACCCAAAATATCTGTGGAACAACAACAGCTATTGGAAAACGACTTTCACCGGTATCAATGTAGGTCTGGGGCCCATGAATGTACATATTTGGAAACATTCTAAAACGAAAGCATATGTATTTTTAACACAAACTTATGTTTTTTTAAATGGACCTCCTATATTTTTTCTTCAGCAATCCATAGCATGACAAAGCACATACACAATGGCGTTGATTGCATCGCAATATTCCCATTACATCCCGATATATTAAGACGCGAAGTTGACGCTTGAAACACCCGACATGCGCTGCTAGCGCACGTCCTGAGGCTCAGGCGTGAAACCTATGCTGCCCGTAATCGCGATGTGATTGACATGCGTAATCACACTTCCATACTTATCAAGAGGTCCGAAACGAATAATACGGTCTGCTGCCATCCTGAATTAATGTCGTACATTCCAGCACGTATTTATCCCATAGGCTAGGGGTGATGCGGTTCTGTAACATGACAGGCACAATGGGTCATATAACGCATTAGATAAACCTTATTTTGGGTGTGCAGGATAAACAAGACAACCTGGCGGGTGTACACCGATCGGTACTAGTTCATAGTGTGTACGTAGATACGTAAAAAGTGCAAGAGGGAAACCATTATGTGCTTATGATAGTTGATGGCAGCATACCGTATTATTCGTTTCGGACCTCTTGATAAGTATGAAGTGTGATTACACATGTAAAGCACATCGCGATTACGGGCAGCAGCGCATGTCGGGTGTTTCAAGCGTCAACTTCGCGTCTTAATATCTCGGAATGTAATGGGAATATTGCGATGCAATCAACGCCATAGTGTATATGCTTTGTCATGCTATGGATTGCTGAAGGAAAAATATAGGAGGTCCATTTAAAAAAAACATAAATTAGTGTTAAAAAACTCATATGCTTTCGTTTTAGAATGTTTCCGAATATGTACATTCATGGGCCCCAGCCCTACATTGATACCGGTGAAAGTCGTTTTCCAATAGCTGTTATTGTTCCACAGATATTTTGGGTGGACAAGATAGCTGGGACACCCTGTATATAACAGAAATGGCTAACAAATCACAGTGACATGCATAGTTTGTGAAAGTGTGGGGTTGCTATTCCGTGAGGATTAGCCGAGCAGGCTAAGGCGCTGCAGTCATGGACTGTGCGGCTGGTCCCGTTGGAGGTTCGAGTCCTCCTTCGGGCATGGGTGTGTGTGTTTGTCCTTAGGGTAGTTTAGGTTAAATAGTGTGTAAGCTTAGGGACTCATGACCTTAGCAGTTAAGTCCCATAAGATTTCACACACATTTGAACATTTTTGCTATTCTGTCATTCTGCGCTACGGATTAATCTGAGAGGTACTCTTTACCCTGCGGCTCCTGCAAGATGCAATTTCCACCCCCACACTACTACAGAAGTCAGACAGACGCTCTTAACGTTCTAAAGAGAAATACCTGAAAAACTTTCAGCAATAAATATCTTCTGGAGTCGTCCGCTGTAAGGAAATGACACAAAAATTTACAAAATTTCTTACGTAACTAGTGGGATACTTGGGTATTGGAGTAGTGCTAGATAGTGTAAGAAAAACATGAAACTGACGATAATTATTATTTATTTTGCTAAAATTCTGAGAAATCACAATGGCACCTTTAGTTATGAACTGAAGTTATTTCTGGGTTCTTTTTGGAATGTGAAGTTACCTCTCAAGGATAGGATTAGCTAATGAAATTTTTATACAGAATTTAAGATTATTATTGACTTGGCAGAATGGCTGAGAGCCGCGCCTACTCAACTTGAATAATTATCCATTAGAATGTTGCTAGGTATGGTTGAGGCAGTCGCGTGTGAAATGCAGTGAAGTGTACTGTGGTGGAGGGAATATGGGGCTAGCAAGAGCTGTAGCGCACAATACCGTAAGCTGCGATGACTGCTGTCTGCGCCGCTCGTTGCTGACAAATAAGATAACTCTCGTTCTATTTGGATCGATCTTCGCCAATCAAACTCTCCCTACACCTTGAGGAAGTCAAGGACTCCTATTCGCCCCTAGTCTAACTACTGGCGTGGTACATCGGTCAGATAACCAGTCCACCGTGATGCCACTCAAAAATTCGCTCACAGGCGTTTAACTATAACTCTGTCCATTCACACCACACATTAAGTGTGGCAGCCAACACAGTGAACAACGCTTAATCGCAAGGACTCAGTATAGAGTCACACTCTGATTCGCTCTCGGCAGAGGTGCTCTCCCAGTGAAGTACTGAGGAGAGACTTGTTCCTCGCTCTATGAGTACATGTATGGGCATGCACGCTCTCGTTACGTGTTCTCGCTCCAAGAGCGACAATGGAACGGCCCCTCTCCACGCCAGACATGAAGGGGTATATCTTTCGGTCTCTTCCATTACTCCTTCAGCTCAAGGCATCAGGAATATCGTCTGCCAATCAGCATTGCTCTTCTTAACTGGGAGAACGACGTTTCGTTTGAGGCGACCAATCCGGAAATCTGTAGCATCGGTGTTTGGCGTTTGCTGTCTCCCTGTGAAAATCTCTGAAACTGCCTGCTATATTTGTAAAGAATGCGTAGGCTGGGCGCTCCCACACAATATAGCGGAATTTGCTTTTAAGCCGAACACGGGGTCGTCCTTTCACTCGGGCAAACTCTGTCTGCTCTATTGGCGGTCAGCAGCCGACGTAGATAGGTTGGGACCGGCCTCCTGGCGTGCGGTTGCTCTCCTGAACTAAAAGCCCCTGCGACCGTCGTGTCTTGAATGTGTGTGTATACGCCAGCCTCGAGTATTTCAATCTCGGTGCGCATTTGCGATTTATTAGTTATTTGCATATAGTTTACATGAATTCATACAACATTGACTTTATCTTATCGAGTTTGGGTTCGAATGAAGCGTCTTGATGTGCGGAATATGGTTGTGAGGGCGTAATATGTAAGCAATGAAGGTCACGAGACCACGACGTCATACAAGTTTAAAAATGCAGTTATGTGAAATAAAGCACAGCTTCACAACTTGAACTTCAAAACAAAGCTTACAGTCGATAGATAAACCTATAGCAGCTCGACATCAATGTGCGGCATGAATAGTCATCGTTGTGATTAGCTGTATCTCTGAGAAGAATAAAAGTTTGACACATCTTGTATGGAATATTTTACTTGAATTAGTGTGTACTACTAATACCATCTCCTCAAATTTTTACTCTTCTGCCTGTAATCCTCTGCATGGTTTGCTCTTAAACACTGCTAAAAAGAGCTAGGAGAACACGAATATCAACGACTAGTATGTTAAATCTATTTTGATAGGGATTTATCTGTTGTCTTATTGCTTGGCTTGAGAACTACGCTTCCTATGAACGCAACAATTACAATCATTCACAATACAATGGCTGGTTTCGCATTAGTGTCATCTGACCCCTCAGAAGAAACTGAGTACCGCTATCCAATTGTTTTTTAGTAAAGTACACAGATAGCAGTTGTCATTAGTGGATGTTGTATTAACCGAAATCATGCAATGCGACATCTTAATGCAGTGCAAGTTGTAAAGGCGATCTGCCTAATCCAAAAAGCATGAACTTTTGGTCTTATTGCTGCAGATGCCAATGCCACTCGATGTGTCATCCATTGTTTGTTGACACGCTACAGAGAGACAAGTCGGTACATAAGGCGGGTTGGACAAGGTCGCCGACGTATTACGACCCAACGAGAGGATCGATCGCTGGTCATCTGCACTGCTGGAGTCGCAAGGACACCGCCAGAGCACTGCAAGATGCTCTCAGAGGGACCAGAGAGGCCGTTGTGTCCGATGAGACTGCTATGAGCGGGCTACGAAAAAGGACCTTACGACGCAATCGTCCCGTTCGACTGCCCCGCTTTACACGACAACTTCTTGCAGCTCGCCTTCAGTTCTACCGTTCCCATGTCAGCTGGAAACTTCGTCATTGGCAAAACGTGTTATTCACAGACGAATCCAGATATCCTCTGAAGCAAAGTGACGGCCGTTTTCCTGTGAGAAAACCCATGGAGAGCGGCACTTCCCAAATGTTGTCCTGGAAATCGACAGATTTGCAACCTTCTGTAATATTGTGGGGAGGCTTCGTTGTTAACAGCCATGCGGATCTTGTCGTTGTCCACAGTCGCCTTACCGCCAGGTAGCACATCGAACAGATCCTGTTGGACTACGTGGTGGCTGCTGCATTCGGTGGTAGCCATGAATTCCTTCTAATGCCAGGGCCTTTGTGGCGGGCGCCAGATGAAGTATCTTATGAAGCCTGGACATTGAAATAATGGAATGGCCGGCAGTGAGTCCCGACCGAAGCCCCATCGTGCATATGTGGGACATGCTTGACAGGCGCGGTCGTAGTTGTGTTGTTCCGCCAGAGACCCTCCAAAAACTCCCATGGACTCTTATTTCAGAATAGGAACAGATATCACAGGGCGACCTCCGTACACTTATACGGAGCATACCACGTTGGTGTCAGTCAGTGACAAACGCTCACGGAGGGCATACACGTTCAAAAAAATGGTTCAAATTGCTCTGAGCACTATGGGACTTAACATCTGTGGTCATCAGTCCCCTAGAACTTAGAACTACTTAAACCTAACTAACCTAAGGACATCACACACATCCATGCCCGAGGCAGGATTCGAACCTGCGACCGGAGCGGTTGAACGGTTCCAGACTGAAGCGCCTAGACCGAACGGCCACACCGGCCGGCGGCATACACGTTCTTGAAGCTCTTAAATTCCAACGGAAAGCACCCAAGATGACGGGATGAATGATTGTTTCCACTTTGTTTTCGTCACCTGTCAAAGATTTCAGTTTTTTTTATGTAAAAGAGTGAGGCTGTAATGATATTTAGTTGTTTACTTAATTCGTGAAAGATAAATGTGTAATTCGGTAACATATCCAGCCCTAAATTATTGCTCAATGGAGTGTGGCAGACGCCCAAAGTAATATTCCCCTAATTCCTTTGAGCAGCATAGTTCCACGGTGAATCGACGGTCCGCTGTATGTTCTCTCTGAATGATATGTTGCACGAAACCTTAACCCATGGCGTTGTCATCAAATCTGATGTTGTCATCAAGATCTATACGTAGCCTTCCAGCCCGCACTGTCACGCAGCTTTTATTCTGCCAAACTTCGCTTTTATCATTATGATGTGGACAGACTGTTGCCAAGTTCAGTGGCTCCGTCCCCCAATGTGCATTACTATCCTCAGACACTGAGACGGATCGTGACAGACTACGATCTCGACGCAAAACAAATCAGAGTGAGGAAGTAAGTGTCATGCCGCGTAATCTCACGACTGATCCTCGACCTTCATCCATGCAAGTGGTGCGTCGGTTTCTTCGTGAGCCAAGATCCATTATGTATTGCTAACGGCTGAGGTTGATATGGGTCTCACAATAGTTCTCTGAATGTTGTGCTGCTACAGGTTGACACCCGTGCCCACTACCCAATTTTAGGATGATGCACAGGAGGCTTTCTGAGTACGCTGGTATCATGGACCCGCGGTATCCGTAGACTCATTACAGAGCAACAATATAACTGTCATCTATTCGGTTTGTTACCCCATTTACATTCATCTCTGTGAAAACATCTTCATAACAGTGAAAAAGCCTGTAATATGAAAACACCCAAAATTACAACATGTACTTGTCGCTGCAGGAACAGCCCACAATAGCATCGTTGTATAGCTCTTTCATTGCATTCAGTGAATCCAGACATGGGGTGTGTGGTGTCACCGTCAGACACCACACTTGCTAGGTGGTAGCCTTTAAATCGGCCGCGGTCCGTTAGTATACGTCGGACCCGCTTGTCGACACTATCAGTGATTGCAGACCGAGCGCCGCCACACGGCAGGTCTAGAGAGACTTCCTAGCACTCGCCCCAGCTGTTCAGCCGACTTTGCTAGCGAGGATTCACTGACAAATTACGCTCTCATTTGCCGAGACGATAGTTAGCATAGCCTTCAGCTACGTCATTTGCTACGACCTAGCAGGGCGCCATTACCAGTTGCTATTGATGCAGTAAAATATGTACCGTCAAGAGCGATGTTCACCTATTATGGATTAAAGTTAAGTATTCTACCAGTACCTCCTTTTTTCTGAAGTCTAAAATCCGTGTCCTGTTCCAGACCTCACGCCAGCCTGCGTGAGCTTAAACGCGTGCCTTTTGGCTTCCTGTCATAGTGGATTGGCTGTCTTGCCAATCCACAACAGGGTGCATTAAGACCAATTCTTCATTACTAAACATACCGATATTACTGCATATCTCTGTAAACGTACAACTACCACTGCCTGGAGAGAAAAACGGGCATTAGTTTTGTCAACAGTAACCACCGTGAGAGAATGTAACAACTTTGTTTGTAGCCTGGCCTTCATGGATACTACGGAATCGATACGCAGGGGGCTGAAGAATATCTCTAGTTCTTCACTTAATACTGTTTCTTGAGATCCCAAACACTGCAGCCTTATTGTGTTATGATGACCAGGAACGAATCGTCGCCAGTGTTGACTGGTGGCCAATGCTAAATAGAAACATATAACTCACAGCAGGTTTGTCAGTAACGTCGATAAGGTGCTGGCTGCATGGTCTGGATCAGTAACGACTAAAGTAATTAGAAGTCTTTGGTAAAAATAATATATATTGTACTTAACTGGTTGTACAGGATTCTTCTTGGCTGCATACATATAATTATAAACAGAACGCTATTGAGGCCTCACTTAGGCCATACGTTACTAAGCGCCTTGTTAGAAGTTGCTTCGTATCAACTGAAGGCTATCCTACATTCATCTCTGTGAAAACATCTTTATAACAGTGAAAAAGCCTGTAATATGAAAACACCCAAATTTACAACATGAGGCAATGTAACAATATTCACATGTAAACTTACTGTGATGTACTTGTCGCTGCAGGAACAGCTCAGAATAGCATCGTTGTATAGCTCTTTCATTGCATTCAGTGAATCCAGACATGGGGTGCATTAAGATCAATTCTTCATTACTAAACATACCGATATTATTGTATATCTCTGTAAACGTACAACTACCACTGCCTGGAGAGTAAAATGGGCATTAATTTCGTCAACAGTAACCACCGTGAGAGAATGGAACAACTTTGTTTGTAGCCTGGCCTTCATGGATACTACGGAATCGATACGCAGGGGGCTGAAGAATATCTCTAGTTCTTCACTTAATACTGTTTCTTGAGATCCCAAACACTGCAGCATTATTGTGTTATGATGACCAGGAACGAATCGTCGCCAATGTTGACTGGTGGCCAATGCTAAATAGAAACATATAAATCACAGCAGGTTTGTCAGTAACGTCGATAAGGTGCTGGCTGCATGATCTGGATCAGCAACGACTAAAGTAATTAGAAGTCTTTGGTAAAAATAATATATATTATACTTAACTGGTTGTACAGGATTCTTCTTGGCTGCATACATATAATTATAAACAGAAAGCTATTGAGGCCTCACTTAGGCCATACGTTACTAAGCGCCTTGTTAGAAGTTGCTTCCTATCAGCTGAAGGCTATCCTACATTCTTAGTTGACGTCCCGAGCAACAGTAGACGAGAGCTCGCTAGGTACTTGTCACAAGCCGCGGAGCGGCGCTGGTCGCGACTCGCGGGTCCAACGATACTGATACGGACCGCGGTCGATAACTGCAACCCCTAACAAGTGTGGTATCGAACGTCGATACGACAGTAAGACTGGTTGCACAAGTGAGTTTTAGACAGTCTCCTTTGTACTCTGTTTAAATTTTCGCAGAAATCCTGCCAACGAACGGAGGTGCCCAGCTGCCTTACCTGCGATTAAGCGACTGAGCCTAATTGATCATTTCATTTCATATCCCTAAAAATTGTACCATTTCGGTATTTCTATGAGTTGACTTATTTCCGTTGTCTCATTGATATTGTAGTCGTGGGACACGTTTCCCTGCGTTTTATGAACTGCCCAATTTTATGTTCCTGAAAATTGAAAACTAGATTCCTAACTTTGTACCGCTTTCATAACTTATCACGCTCTGCCCAGTTATTTGAGCAGCTTTTTTGGGATAAGACTTCATTACAGGTAAGTGCGTCATCTGCTAAAAGTTAGAGGTAGTATTAGTATTACCTAACAGATTGTTAAAACACAAGACGAGCAATCAACGTCCCAATAAACTTCCCTGGGGCACGCCTCAATTACTTTTAGTTCTGTCGATAGCTCTCCATACAAAATAACATGCTGCATCTTCCATACAAAGAGATCCTCAATACAGTCGAGAATTTGGTTTTATACCTCATATAATCGTACTTTTGCCATTAAGCGTTGGTGTGTTATTGAATCAGCCGGCCGAAATGACCGAGCGGTTGTAGGCTCTACAGTCTGGAACCGCGCGACCGCTACGGTCGCAGGTTCGAATCCTGCCTCGGGCATGGATGTGTGTGATGTCGTCAGGTTAGTTAGGTTTAAGTAGTTCTAAGTTCTAGGGGACTGATGACCTCAGAAGTTCAAGTCTCATAGTGCTCAGAGTCCTTTTTGTTGTTGAATCAAATGATCATCGGAGGTCAAGAAGTCGCTGATGGGGTTGGAAATCAGTTATATCCTTTTCAAAGGAAGAATCCTCGCATTCGGCTCTCACGATATTGAGGCAAATCTCGAAAAATCTAAATCTCGCTAGGAAAATGGCATCATCTGCGTGATTTCGCAGAAGCTCGGATGCAGCGATGTTCACGATTCTGTATGGATTTGAAATGTTTAATCATTTTCAAAAATGGTGTACGCTTTATGGCTGCCCGTATTAAAAATTCCTGGAACAGACCTGAAGGATGTTAGAAGACTGTACATTGGTACTGCGGGGCGAAATTTGAGAATTATAAATAATCTTGTTTCTTTTAACAATCTTCTACGTGAATGTTTGAATTTTATAATGGCCACTGATAACACATTGAAATAAAATAGAAAATACAAGTAATTCCACGATGAAGGCTGTCTGTTAAAAAGTCTTTCCTATTAAATATCACTATCCTCACTGCGCGATAGCAATGGCGATGTTACTGAAGACAGTGCAACTACAGCACGGTTACTGAACACGGTTTTCCGAGAGTCCTTTTCAAAAGAAGACAAAATAAAATGCCATAGTTCGAAAGAACGACTGCCAACATGAATAACTTAGAAGTAGACTGCAAAATTGCACAAGTCACGCCAATAATCAAGACTGGAAATAGGAGTAATCCTCTGAATTACAGATCCATATCACAAACGTCGATTTGCAGTAGGATTTTGGAACATACACTGTACTTGAAGAATATGAATCACCTCGAGGGAAACGATTTGTTAACACATAGCTAACAAAAATTCAAAAAATATCGTTTTTGTGGAACACAACTAGCTCTTTATTCTAATAAAGCAATCACTGCTACTGACAGGGGACGTCAAAATGATTCCGTAGTTTTGTATTTCCCGAAGGCTTTTGACACCGTTCCTCACAAGCGACTTCTAAGTAAATTGCGAGCCTGAGGAGTATCATCTTAGTTGTGAGACTGGATTCGTGATTTCCTGTCAGAGAAGTCACAGCACGTAATAACTGAAGGAAAGTCATTGAGTAAACTGGAAGTAACATCACACGTTCCTCAAGGAAGTGTTGTAGGCGCTCTGTTGTTTCTGATCTGCATAAACGATTTAGGAGACAATCTGAGCAGCTCTCTTAGATTATTTGCTGATGATGCTGTCATTTACCGTCACTTAAAGTCATCGGGTGATCAAAACGAATTTCAGAGCGATTAGGCAAGATATTTCTATGGTGCAAGAAGTCGCAATTGACTCTAAATCAAGAAATGCGTGAGGTCATCCACATGGGCACCAAAAAGAATTCGTTAAATCTCTATTGCGCGATAAATCACGCAATGCTAAGGGCTGTAAACTCAACTAAATTCTTAGGGATTACAATTACGAATAACTTAAATTGGAACGATCACACAGATAATGTTGTGGGGAAAGCATGTCAAGAACTAAGATTTATTGGCACAACACTGAGGGAATGTAACAAGTCTACCAAAGAGACTCCTTACGATACACTTGTACGCCCTCTTATGGAGTACTGTTGTGCGGTGTGGGATCCGCATCAGATAGGATTGACCCAGGACACCGAAGAAGTTCAAAGAAAAGCAACTCGCTTTTTACTATCTCTAAATAAGCGAGAGACCGCCACGGATGTGATACACGAACTGGGGTCGTGGTCATCAAAACAAAGGAGTTTTTCGCTGCGGCAGGACCTTCTCACGAAGTTTCAATCACCAACTTTCCCCTCAGAGTGTGAAAATATTTTCTTGACGTCCATCTACATATGGAGAAATGATCATCATAATAAAATAATGGAAATTAGAGCTCGCACGTTATATTTTAATAGTTCGAGTTTGCCGCGTGCTCTTCGAGAGTGGAACGGTAGAGAAGTAGCTTAAAGGTGGTTCTATGAACCCTCTGCCAGGCATTTATTTATGAACTGCAGAAAAATCATGTAGATGTAAACGTAGACGCAAGTTGCAAGTCAGTAGCATGGTGGGAACACGCTGTATACACTGTTCTTGTCTGCTAGAGAAGTCACATTTTTGACTGCATAATAAAAGCATATCTGAACGATGTAATTTGAGTGCTGAGCCCAGCTGACCAATCAGGTAGCTAGGTAGTTACAGTTTCCACTTTCATTGCTATGCAGAAGAGCACGAAGGTTCCCTTCCATCTTTTCCCTGCCTCGTGATGACTGGGTGTTGTGTGATGTCCTTAGGTTAGTTAGGTTTAGGTAGTTCTAAGTTCTAGGAGACTGATGACAATAGATGTTAAGTCCCATAGTGCTCAGAGCCATTTGAACCATTTGTTCCCCTCCACCGATCCAGGGCTAGGCCGCCCGCTGCTACTTCAGCAACACGTCACCTGCAGCTATCGTCGTTGTATTTCTTAAGTTCAGATTCTTCCGTCTTCTGTTTGGGCAGGATGGTCACTTCTAAGCTGCAACGTTAGGGAATTTAGGGGAGAGTGGTGCTTCCTAGCGTGCTATCAGGTCGTTATTCAGCTCTGCAGATGTGTTATTTTTGTCAGCAAGGTTATAAATGAAAAGTAAAATGGGTACTGATGTCAGCTGCATCGGGACACTACGCGGAATCAGCGGTGATGAGTGGAAATGTGTGCAGGACCGGCATTCGAACCCACGATCTCCTGCTTACTAGGCAGGTGCGGTAACCACTACGCCACTCGAGACACAGTTTTAACACAACTGCACGGACTATCTCGGCACGCCTCATTGCCGACCTACACTCCCATCGAGCGCCATCTATCCATAGGCCCTGTCCATTTCCTCCATACTCGCTACTCTGACACTCCCAGAGGAGGTCGGACTTATTCATGCACCCACAGTGAAGAAGGTGAATCCATTGCCCGTTTACGCGAATCAATGATATGAATGCGTGGTGTCTGTTCTTTCGAACATGCCTATGTTTGTCCGACTGTTAAGACCCGTTTTTCTTAGCAAAGGGTAGACGATCAAGTTCAAGTTATGTCACCTACTAAGTTCTACGGTCCGTTGTCGGTGTAGACTATTTAAGCGTCTAAATCAACGAAAGCAAAACTCACGGCCATATGTGTGCCATATTTTGATACTCACAAACTCCTTCATCAAAACCTAAATGGTATTCCCCATTCACTTAGAATCATTAAATTTAGCAAGAGGCAGGGTTTCAGAGTAGAGTTAGGAAATAAAATCCGAAAGTTGTTAATCAGAAATATATCAAACGAAAAAAGTATTCTTTTTTTGTCATTTGATATCCGTGTGTCTACCCGTCTGTTAAGAGTCCTTCTTCTCAGGAACGCGTAGAAGTAAAAAGTAGAAATTTATGTCATAGGTTAAAGCCTATGGAACCCTTGCGATGCAGTAACGTTAAGCTTCTAATTCAATTCAGTCAAAAGATACGGCCATTTATGTCATATATTTTGATACTCGTAAACTCAATCATCAAAACCTATAGCGTTCTTCCCGTTGGCCTACAATCATTAAATTTAGCAAGGAGCAAAGTTTCACAGTATTAGTAAAGTAAAAAAATCCTAAGGTTGTTAATTTGTAATTATATCACAAGAAAAAAATTCAACTTTTTTCTTTTGTTATCAGTATGTCTGTCTGTCTGTCTGTCCGCCTGTTAAGACCACTTTTTCTCAGGAATGTGTTGATGTGTCAAGTTGACATTTATGTTAGATACTAAGGCCTATGGACCCCTGGCGATGTAAAAAAATTAAGCTTCTAAGTCACTACAATCAAAATTTATGGACATTTGTATGACATATTTTGATACTCGAAAATTCAGACAGCAAAACCTGTAGGGTACCTCCCATTGACTGAAAATCAAGAAATTTGAGGAGGTGTCACAGTAAAAGTAAGATAAATTCTCTAAGTTGCTGGTTTGTAATTACTTCATATGAAGTTCTTTTTTTTTTTTTTTTTTTTTTTTTTTTTTGTCGTTCGTTATCCGAGTGTCTGCACCTTCCGTCTGTAAACAAGACTTTTCCCGTGGAACGTGCAGACGCACCCCGTTAGCGCGCGATTCCTACTCGCACATAGCTAATTGTTTTTTATTCCCGCGTAGCGCGTTAGAGGACATGTGTAACTTTGTTGGGTAATTTTCATGCTTGTTAAATGAATAATAACAGTAATTTACATATTTTTACGATCTTCATGCCCATTGTCTACTTCTACCGCTTATCCTCTGTTTACATTCCAAACTGATGACATCACAATTCACTACACACGTTCTGCCTTTCAGTGGAGCTGCTGTCATGATACATTATCCTTAGCAGGCAGCATTTATCTTCCTTTGCATTCATATTACAGCTAACATAAGGTTGGACTCAACTGAAGAGAACTTTGACACACGTGCTGCAATGCAGAATCTGGTGAGAGTGGATTTTGGGATTATTGCTTCTTACCAATAGGTGTTAAGCCATACAAAATGCACTCTAGATATGCATCGCATTCGTTTTCTCTATAAGAGATTGTATTACGATGACTGAACGTCTAAGTTGTAATTTTGCGTTACTTAAAACAAGTGTTAAAGACTCCTCTATGCTTTCCGATGCACCACGAAAGTTTTGCCCACCACCAAGTGTTAAATTAATAACAGCCAGCTCCTGCTGGCGCTCATTCATGCGCCAGAATTTTCTATATGAAGATGAAATTAAAAATGGTTCAAATGGCTCTGAGCACTATGGGACTTAACTTCTGAGGTCATGAGTCCCCTAGAACTTAGAACTACTTAAACCTAACTAACCTAAGGACATCACACACATCCATGCCCGCGGCAGGACTCGAAGCTGCGACCGTAGGGTCGCTCGGTTCCAGACTGTAGCGCCTAGAACCGCTCGACCAGCCTGGCCGGCGAGATGAAATTATTCTGGACACTAAAGTCACACCAGTAATGAAGTTAGATTTAGGTCAAAGAGTTAGTAAGCGGTTTTCAACGTCTTGACACTATCACGGTATATTGATAATTTTTACTTATGGACCGTCTGACAGCAACTGAATAAAACACAATTTTAGTGCCATACGCGTTTCGCCTTTATTTTCTGCAAGGCATCATCAGTGGCAGGTTGCGTGGACAATTTCTTACATATTACGCTCCCGTTGCATTTTTGATGTTGTTGTTCTTCTTATGAATACCAATTTCCGGTTTTTTCCCACATTCCACAGCACTATGAACTGAACGGTTGTTTCAACGCAATTTTTCGAAACAACCGTTCAGTTCATAGTGCTGTGGAATGTGGAGAAAAAAACCGCAAGTTGGCATTCATAAGAAGAAGAACAGCACCAAAAATGCAACAGGAGCGTAATATGTAAGCAATTGTCCACGCAACCTGCCACTGATGATGCCTTGCAGAAAATAAAGGCGAAAAGCGTATGGCACTAAAATTGTGTTTTATTCAGTTGCTGTCAGACGGTCCATAAGAATAAATTATCAATATACCGTGATATTACACGCAACTGAGGAAGACAGGACTACAAAAGTTGAAGATGTCCTGACACTATTTTAGGCACAACTGTGGAAAAGGGATATGTCGTGCCCGCCTTCCATCGGCACCTGTGTATCCAACACGCCGTGGTGGTAAACATTTTCGTTGCTTGCTCTACACCACCCGACAACACGTCAGTATTTAAAAGCTCGCCCCGCGGCGCGGGACTTCAGCGCTGCCGTTTTTGTTCTTTCGGGCCGCGCCGTCTGTATTCAATTCTTCCCCCTCCGAAGACAGTGATTCTTGTTTTTTGAAAGACTGCCCCCCTGTCGCCTCGGGGGCGGCATCTCCCCGCCGCCGAACCCTTTTATCTCCGGCGCCAACGACATGTGTCAGTCGGCGGCCACCGTCTCCGCCGCGGGGAAGCAGCGCCCGGCGTCGAGACGCCGGGCTGGCGTCTGGCTCCACTGCTGTGTCCCGTGTCGCGCATTCAGATACACGGGCAGCGACAAGCCGGGGGGCTGCGTGGCTTCAGATGTGTGTGCGCGTGCACCACAGCCGCAGCTGCCTCACTGCCGTCTCCCCCCACGCCCATTTTTTTGCATTACAACGCTACTTCTCCCTTAGTGGCGTTGTTTCCGCCACTGTGTTGCTGTTATTCTTTTCTGAGGGAAAAGTTTCGCCTTTCTTTGTCCTCCCCGCGCGCCCCCGCGCCAACCTCACCCCCAGCTGCGGTACGGTTTGTTTAGGGGTCTGTTATTTTTCCAGGCGCCTCCACGCCGCTCAAACTCGTTCTCCGACAAGTTTACGTCCACTCCGGCCTAGGTTGTCTCCCCCACTCCCAGAAGGACCACGCACGACGAATGTCACCCTCGCGATGCAGCTTTGCGTCCGTGGTAGAGCTCTTCTATAATGCACTGTCTCTTCCCCTCCTCCGAGCACTATCAAACCAGCCCTTAACACCTACGGCCTCATTTCGGAGCATTACATCCATAAGAGTTACATGTCATGGCAGCTTTTAGACAAAACCACATTCGACCATTTTCCCGATATAAACGGTAACTCTAAGTATTACGACATGCAAAATTTGATAACAAGGAAGCATAAATTAATGATCGTTACGGACTACACGAAACAAAAATAACGAGTGGTAAAATTGAAACCACTGCTTCACAGTCCACGTTAAGCTCTAGGTCCCGTTTTAACTGATTAGGTAAGATGGTTCAAGGTCGGAAGAAGACAATGATGCATTACCTGCAGTAGTACCATATGAAGTAAAGCACTGTCCTCCACTACATCTGCCAGCCGGAGTGGCCGTGCGGTTCTAGGCGCTACAGTCTGGAGCCGAGCGACCGCTACGATCGCAGGTTCGAATCCTGCCTCGGGCATGGATATGTGTGATGTCCTTAGTTAGGTTTAATTAGTTCTAAGTTATAGGCGACTGATGACCTCAGAAGTTAAATCGCATAGTGCTCAGAGCCATTTGAACCATTTGTAAGTAGGCTAAATTCGTATATTGGTAACGCCACCGCCACGTAGCGCTCTGTATGAAAATCACTAGCTGTGCTGTGTGCAGTCTGTGGCTGGGTGGCATTGCTGGAATTTGCTATTGTAGTGTTGGACAGTTGGAGGTGAGCCGCCAGCAGTGGTGGATGTGGGGAGAGAGATGGCGGAGTTTTGAGAGTGGATGTTCTGGACGTGTGTCCATCAGAGACAGTAAATTTGTAAGACTGGATGTCATGAACTGATATACATATATTATGACTTTTGAACACTATTAAGGTAAATACATTGTTTGTTTTTTATCAAAATCTTTCATTTGCTAATTACACCTATCAGTAGTTAGTCCTTTCAGTAGTTACAATCTTTTATTTAGCTGGCAGTATTGGCGCTCGCTGTATTGCAGTAGTTCGAGTAACGAAGATTTTTGTGAGGTAAGTCATTCATGAAAGGTATATGTTATTGTTAATCAGGGCCATTCTTTTGTAGGGATTTTTCAAATTCAGATTGCGTTGCACTAAAAATATTGTGTGTCAGCTTAGCGTCGATCAGAATAGGTAAAGAGCGAAATGTCTGAGTACGTTCAGTTCTGCTCAGCTGTTTGAAACTCAAATAATGTAAGAGGTTTATCAGCACAGGAATTTATAAATTTTTCTAAGGTGACGTTTCACATTCTACTACCTCTACATCTATATCTACATGGTTACTCTGAAATTCACACTTAAGTGCCTGGCAGAGGCTTCATCCAACCATTTTCATACCACTTCTCTACCACTCCACTTTCAAATGGCGCGTGGGGAAAAGGAACACCTAAATATTACCGTTCGAGCTCTGATTTCTCTTATTTTATTATGATGATCATTTCTCCCTGCGTAGGTAGGTGTCAAAAAAAAAAAAAAAATTGCGCGTTCGGAAGAGAAAGTTGGTAACTGAAATTTCGTAAATATATATCGCCGCAAAGAAGACCGCCATGGTTTCAGTGACTGGCACCCCAACTAGCGTATCGTGTCAAAAATAGTTCAAATGGCTCTGAGCACTATGGGTCTTAACATCTGAGGTCATCAGTCCCCTTCATCCAACCATTTTCATACCACTTCTCTATCACTCCGCTTTCAAATGGCGCGTGGGGAAAAGGAACACCTAAATACTACCGTTCGAGCTCTGATTTCTCTTATTTTATTATGATGATCATTTCTCCCTGCGTAGGTAGGTGTCAAAAAAAAAAAAAATTGCGCGTTCGGAAGAGAAAGTTGGTAATTGAAATTTCGTAAATATATATCGCCGCAAAGAAGACCGCCTTTGTCTCGGTGACTGGCACCCCAACTAGCGTATCGTATCAAAAATAGTTCAAATGGCTCTGAGCACTATGGGACTTAACATCTGAGATCAGTCCCCTAGAACTCAGAACTACTTAAACCTAACTAACCTAAGGACATCACACACATCCATGCCCGAGGCAGGATTCGAACCTGCGACCGTAGCAGTCGCGGGTTCCGGAGTGAAGCGCCTACAACCGCTCGGCCACAGCGGCCGGCCGTATCGTATCAGTGACACTCCTATTGCGCAATAACACGAAACGAGCTGCCCTTCTTTGCACTTTTTCGAAGTCCTCCGTAAATCCTACCTGATAAGGATCCCACATTGGGCAGCAATATTCCAGCAGAGGACGGACAAGTGTATATAGGCTGTCTCTTTAGTGTGTTTGTCTCATCTTCCAAGTGTTCTTCCAACAAAGCGCATACTTTGTTTCGCCTTCCCCACAGTGTTATCTATGTGGTCATTCCAATTTAAGTTGCTCGTAATTTTAATTCCTAGGTATTTAGTCGAACTGACAGCCCACAGATTTTTGCGATTTATCGTATACCCAAAATTTATCGGATTTCTTTAGTACCCCTGTGGATGACCTCGCATTTTTCTTTGTTTAGGGCCAATTGTTACTTTTCGCACGATACAGAAATTCTCTCTAGATCATTTTGTAATTGGAATTTATCGTCTGATGATTTTACTAGACGGTAAATTACAGCGTTATCTGCAAACAATCTAAGGGGGCTACTCAGATTATCACCCAGATCATTTATGTAAATCAGGAACAGCAGAGGGCCTATGACACTATCTTGCCGAACGCTAGATATCACTTCTGTTCTACTCGATGATTTACCGTCTATCACTACGAACTGTGACCTCTCTGAGAGGAAATGTCACACAAATGAGACGATACTCCATATACACGCAATTTGATTAATAGTCGCTTCTGAGGAACAGTATCAGACGCCTTCTGGAAATATAGGAATATGGAATCGATCTGAGATCCCTTGTCGATAGCACTCATTAATTCATGGGAATAAAGAGCTCTGCATTGCACAAAAACGATAGTTTCTGATTCCGCGTTGATTATGTATCAATCAGTCATTTTCTTCAAGGTGATTCACAATGTTAGAGTATGGTATACGCTCCATAATCCTACTGCAAATTGAGGTCAGTGATATGGATCTGTAATTCAATGAATTACTCGTATTTCGTTTCTTGAATATTGGTGTGACCTGTGCTACTTTCCAGTCTTTAGGAACATACCTTTCGTCAAGTGAGCTGTTGTATATGATTGCTAAGAAAGGCGCTATTGAGTCTGCATACTGTGAAAGGAACCTGACTGATATACTATCTGACCGGAAGAATTGCCTTTCTTAAGTGACTTGAGTTGTTCCGCAACACCTAAGATACCTACTTTTATGTCACTCATGCTAACAGCTGTTCTGGTTTCGAATCATGGAATTTTTACTTCATCTTCTTTCGTGAAGGAATTACGGAAAACTGTATTTAGTAAACCCGCTTTAGTGGCACCTTCATCGGATCATCGGTAACATTTCCATCGCTATTGCACAGTGACGGTATTGACTTTCTTTTGCCACTGGTGTACTTTACATACGACCGGAATCTCATTGGGTTTTCTGCCATATTTTGAGACAATGTTTCATTGTGGAAACTATAAAAGCATCTCGCATTGACGTCCGCACTAAATTTCGAGCTTCCGTGAAACTTAGCCAGTCTTGGGGATTTTGCGTTCTTCTGAATTTGGCATGCTTTTTTCGTTGCTTCTGCAACAGAGTTCTGACGTGTTTTGTGTACCATGGTGGATCAGTCCCCTCTCTTACTAACTTATGCGGTATGAATCTATTATTGCTGTCGATACTGTATCTTTGAATTTGAGCCACATCTGGTCTACACTTACATAATTAGCTTGGAAGGAATGGAGACTCTCTCTTAGGAAGGCATCAAGCGAATTTTTATCTCCAGTTTTAAATAGATATATTTTGCGTTTATTTTTAGTCGTTTGGGTTGATATGGTTTTGAGCCTCGCTACAATGACCTTGTGTTCACTAGTCCCTGCATCCGTCATGACGCTCTCTATTAGATCAGGATTTTGTGTGGCTAAGAGGTGAAGTGTGTTTTTATAACCATTGACGATTCGTGTGGGCTCATGAACTAGTTGTTCAAAGTAATTATCAGAGAAAGCATTTAGTACAATTTCGGAAGATGATTTCTGTCTACCAGCGACTTTGAACATGTATTTTCGCCAACAAATCAAGGGTATACTGAAGTCTTCACCAATTATAACTCTATGAGTAGGGTACTTATTTGTAATGAGATTCAAGTTTTCTTTGAACCTTTCAGCTATTATATCATCTGAGTCGAGGGTCGGTAGAGGGAGCCAATTATTACTTTGGTATGGCTGTTGAGTATAGCCTCTACCTATAGTCATTCCCAGGAACCATCTATTTCCACTTCACTACAAGATAAACTACTACCAACAGACACAAACACACCACCACCTAGTTTATTTAATCTATCCTTTCTGAACACGGTTTGCGCCTCTGTAAAAATTTAGGCAGAATTTATCCCCGGCTTATCCAGCTTTCTGTTCGTACAATGATTTCAGCTTCAGTGGTTTCTATCAGCGCTTGAAGCTCTGGTACTTTTCCAGCACAGCTACGACAATTTACAACTACAATATCGACTGTTGCTTGGTCGATTCTCGTCGTTTCTTTGCCCTGTACCCTTTGAGACTGGAGCCATTTTTGATCATTCCCGAGACTGTCTAACCTAAAAAACCGCCCAGTCCACGCCACACAGCCCCTGATACCCGTGCAGCCATCTCCTGTGTGTAGTGGACACCTGACCTATTTAGCGGAACCCGAAACCCCACTACCCTATAGCGCAAGTCGAGGAATCTGAAGCTTACACAGTCGCAGAACCGTATGAGTGTCTGATTCAGACCCTCCACTCAGCTCTGTACCAAAGGTCCGCAATCGGTCCTGTCGGCAATGCTGCATATGGTGAGCTCTGCCTTCATCTCGCTAGCTAGACTGGCAGCCTTCACCAACTCCGATAGCCGCCGGAAACTAGAGAAACACGTCGTTAGTGCCAACATGAGCCACCACATGCAGTTGGCTGCACCCTGTATCCTTCATGGCATCCGGAAGGAACCTTTCCATATCTTGGGGGACTTCCCCCGGTATGCACACGAAATGCACATTGGCTTTCTTCCCGTCCTTAGCGGCCATATCCATAAGGGGCTCCATCACCCGCCTAACATTGGAGCTCCCAATGACAAGCAATCCCACCCTCTGCCCTTGTCCGGACCTCTCAGGAAGACCGGCCACTGCCGCAACATGGGAGGCCGCCCTTGCTGGCTCAGAAGTACTTTCAGCAGTGAGCAGTTCCTCAAAGCTGTTACGGAGGCGTAAGGGTACAGCCTTGCGGCCAGCACCAACTTCCGCCTTCCGCCCAGGGATTCGCGACCCCACCACGGTTCGCCAATCACCGTCAGGCAAGTGTCGACCGGCAGGGACCTCGAATCCGAGGGCGCAGTGGCATCAGAGATCCCAGGCAATGCTACACTTTCCAGAGGCGCCAAAGCCTTTGCCTCGGGTGTCCCAATGTCACCGCAGCCCAGGGCAACAGCCTGGAGCCTGTCGACCACGGCCTACACAACTGCTCAAACCAACCCACTTTCCCTTTAAAACTGAAACTGAGAAATCAGAAATATTGTCCATAATTTATTTAACTGAAACTGAATTGTCCGCTTGTGGAAAGAAATCCATACAAACTACACTCCTGGAAATTGAAATAAGAACACCGTGAATTCATTGTCCCAGGAAGGGGAAACTTTATTGACACATTCCTGGGGTCAGATACATCACATGATCACGCTGACAGAAGCACAGGCACATAGACACAGGCAACAGAGCATGCACAATGTCGGCACTAGTACAGTGTATATCCACCTTTCGCAGCAATGCAGGCTGCTATTCTCCCATGGAGACGATCGTAGAGATGCTGGATGTAGTCCTGTGGAACGGCTTGCCATGCCATTTCCACCTGGCGCCTCAGTTGGACCAGCGTTCGTGCTGGACGTGCAGACCGCGTGAGACGACGCTTTATCCAGTCCCAAACATGCTCAATGGGGGACAGATCCGGAGATCTTGCTGGCCAGGGTAGTTGACTTACACCTTCTAGAGCACGTTGGGTGGCATGGGATACATGCGAACGTGCATTGTCCTGTTGGAACAGCAAGTTCCCTTGCCGATCTAGGAATGGTAGAACGATGGGTTCGATGACGGTTTGGATGTACCGTGCACTATTCAGTGTCCCCTCGACGATCACCAGTGGTGTACGGCCAGTGTAGGAGATCGCTCCCCACACCATGATGCCGGGTGTTGGCCCTGTGTGCCTCGGTCGTATGCAGTCCTGATTGTGGCGCTCACCTGCACGGCGCCAAACACGCATACGACCATCATTGGCACCAAGGCACAAGCGACTCTCATCGCTGAAGACGACACGTCTCCATTCGTCCCTCCATTCACGCCTGTCGCGACACCACTGGAGGCGGGCTGCACGATGTTGGGGCGTGAGCGGAAGATGGCCTAACGGTGTGCGGGACCGTAGCCCAGCTTCATGGAGACGGTTGCGAATGGTCCTCGCCGATACCCCAGGAACAACAGTGTCCCTAATTTGCTGGAAAGTGGCGGTGCGGTCCCCTACGGCACTGCGTAGGATCCTACGGTCTTGGCGTGCATCCGTGCGTCGCTGCGGTCCGGTCCCAGGTCGACGGGCACGTGCACCTTCCGCCGACCACTGGCGACAACATCGATGTACTGTGGAGACCTCACGCCCCACGTGTTGAGCAATTCGGCGGTACGTCCACCCGGCCTCCCGCATGCCCACTATACGCCCTCGCTCAAAGTCCGTCAACTGCACATACGGTTCACGTCCACGCTGTCGCGGCATGCTACCAGTGTTAAAGACTGCGATGGAGCTCCGTATGCCACGGCAAACTGGCTGACACTGACGGCGGCGGTGCACAAATGCTGCGCAGCTAGCGCCATTCGACGGCCAACACCGCGGTTCCTGGTGTGTCCGCTGTGCCGTGCGTGTGATCATTGCTTGTACAGCCCTCTCGCAGTGTCCGGAGCAAGTATGGTGGGTCTGACACACCGGTGTCAATGTGTTCTTTTTTCCATTTCCAGGAGTGTATAAAAATGGATGTAAGTAAGTATGTATGTACGAGGGTTGGAACTTTAATAGTGGCAGCTATTTATTTACAGCTCGTACGAAATAGATGTGTTTCAAAGTTTTACTGACCTTCAAAGTAGTCACCAGCATTGTGTATAACCCGTTGCCAGCGATGTGAAAGTCGTAGGACACTCTTAGCAGTGCCAGCTGTGTTGACAGTTCGAGCGGCGCGGTCTATTGTCCGACGAATGTGTAGCAGTTCAGAAGTGAATGCCGTGAAGTGTTTCCTTTTGTTTAGAAATCGGTTCGAACTCACGAGGGCTTAAGTTATGGGAGTGCATTGGGTGGTATAGCAATTAGCAGCCCCATCACTCAAACAAATCAGTAACAGCTTGCATTGTACGTGCTTAAGCATTGTCCTGCAAAGTGATGGTCAGGTCCTGCAGAAAGTGTATCTCTTGCAACTGCCTCTCTGGCTGCATTTATATAGGGACGCAGCGGACCGCCAAACGGAACGTCTGTATTAACCGCCTTAGGCATGGGTAGCAGTATCTAAATAGCTCCTTTCTCGGACTATATTAATTAATATCTCTGTCGTTTAGCAATTTACAGTCTACTTAATTTTGATAGTTACCTTTGCTTTAGTTACTAAAAAACTTTTAGCTCCACTGCATTTAAACTTCGCTGGCTAGAATATTTAGAATGGAACCGACGTAGAACATGGCCCCTAATCTGCTTCTTTAAGACTTGTTGTAATTATTGTTATTTACAATACAGTCTTGAAAAATGGTACAACTGTAGTACTGCATGAATATAATCGACAGCTATAAGTAGAAAAAATGGTTGAAATGGCTCTAAGCACTATGGGACTTAACATCTAAGGTCATCAGTCGCGTATAACTTAGAATTCCGTAAACTTAACTAACCTAAGGACATCACACACATCCATGCCCGAGGCGGGATTCGAACCTGCGATCGCAGCAGCAGCACGGTTCCGGGCTGAAGCGCCTAGAGCCGCTCGGCCACAGCTGCCGGCGCTGTAAGTAAAACTTCCTATTACAAATACAAATGATACTTAATCTTTTATGAATAAGGACGCTTTTCCTTCAAATTTGGTTCTAGTAAATAACTCGAAAACCAATAGAGGTAGCTTACTAGTGTCACATTTATTAGGTTTTTACACGTAACTGAGGCTACATACGAAATTTTATCTTTCGGAGTCTAATATCTAGCGACTCTAATTTTTCGTAAAAACGCCGATTTTGCCCAAAATATTGCTTTGATCAAGTTGAGACTTGTAACTTGTAATTGTGAAATACATTTGCATATTCTGACCAGTTTTCAGCTTTGCAGTCTTATTATTCAGCGACACTTTTTTTTCTTAATACCGTATTATTGACCTAACATATTTATTTGATCATTCTGAGACTTTGGAATGTTAACATTACTATACTGAAGCATACATTGAAGAAGTTTGGAAAAGTTATTTAGATTTTTAATTTCATTCTTAGATTATGGTGCATTCCCTTGTTTGTTAAGCATAGGCGTTTATGACATGGCGGTGACAGTGGTGAATTGAGGTAAGCCCTGGCACACTCGCTAGACTCTGTCGCTCCTCAAGCGATACAGGGCTTGTTTCGCCTCAAGATGGAGGGTAGTATAAGAATAGGAAACAATCACGAGAAAACGAGGAGCGTATCAAATGACAGGACTGCATGGAGAGCTACATGTGGAGACCTGCCCTAGGGTAGAAACTGATGATGATGATTATGATTATAATGATAATGATGATCGGCGCAAAATGCATAACGCAGCCACATTTTATTTACACACTACTATAACAACAGGTGACACAGAAATTAAAAAAAAAAATTCTTTCGTCTTACGTTCCATTTTCGAATGGTTCTTATTATTTTTTTTTCCTTTATTGGGTTTCGATTCTCCCTAAATGGGGCGGGCTGGCAGAAGCTTATTACGCCGCTCTTCAGCCTACAGAATTTGTTTTAAAAAGATGAAGATAATAAAAAATAATAACAGTTGGCGATAAAATCGGTGACTTAAAGGTGAAAATGGCAGAAAATTCTGGAGCATAAAACATAAAACACAGGGTCGATGAAGCTAATAAAACACACAGGAAGCAGAAAAACAATAGAGAGACAATTAAAAAAACACAGCGACAGTCTGGGTTCTGTTTGCAAGAGATACAAAAAGCACACCCAGCGACAGCATGATTTCTGTTCTCAACACTGTGGAAGGACGCACAACACCGAACACTCACTTAAACACTGCGCTAAAAGTTGGTACAAATACGACGTACCACACCCGAGAGCATGTGGGGGGAAACTGGTCAGATGACGGGAAAAAGGGGGGGGGGGAAGGAGAGGAAAAGTAAAGGGGGAGGGAATGGTTCTTATTATAGGCAGAATAGAAATCATCCTTTACTTCAAACTTCGCATTTTCGAGAAGAGCAATGGAAGCACGGTTTGGTGCGATTGCCATTACAACTATTAATTATTGCTACGGATCTGCTATATATTAACAGAACTGAGGTTAATGTGGAGTCAGCAACCTAGTGTGTAGTGTAAATGGCTCAACACAGTAGTACCATGAGAGGGTGACACCACGAAGGTACTTCACTCGCCTGGCGCCTTCTTATTTCTGTGCTGCAACTCCAGATGGCACTCGCTTCTCGGGACATCTTTCGGCTTCCGCCGCCATTTATTCATCTGTCAACATTGGTGCCAGCCGTCAGAGAGAGTGCTGTCAATCGGACACTGCTCTGCTTCCTCTTAATACTGGCAGAGGTCCCCTTCCACCGACAGGTACAAAAGACGATGCGCTCCAGACACTCATTTCAGTTCGTCCAGCGCCAGCAGTACAGTTTCTGCAGTGCACGTTGCACAGGCAATGCCAACGTTTCCTGCAATCACGTTACAGAGCAGAGTTCCACGAGTTCCACTCAGAGAACAACAGATCCTACTGAGCAGTTGCTGTTTACAGAGAAATAGAAACATTCAAACGCGTATCAGCATAATTATTTCCAGTGCTAGTGACACTCGATTCCCACGCCCGGGTTCCCGGGTTCGATTCCCGGCGGGGTCAGGGATTTTCTCTGCCTCGTGATGACTGGGTGTTGTGTGCCGTCCTTAGATTAGTTAGGTTTAAGTAGTTCTAAGTTCTAGGGGTCTGATGACCATAGATGTTAAGTCCCATAGTGCTCAGAACCATTTGAACCATTTTTTTTGATAGTGACAATGTCATAGACTGCCAAGAGACAGTCAAATTATTTAAATTTCGTTGTATTAGTTATCGTACTGTTCATTAAGTGCCACGTATCAAACTCGTACCTAAGTAAAATAAGGTTTTCTATCATAACTATAAAACAACGCTATTGGTTATTTCCGGTCAAGTGCCACACTATCAAGCAAGTGCAGAGCTTGATAATAACTAGAGCGTAGACTGACATCCATATACAGGGTGTTACAAAAAGGTACGGCCAAACTTTCAGGAAACATTCCTCACACACAAATAAAGAAAAGATGTTATGTGGACATGTGTCCGGAAACGCTTCATTTCCATGTTAGAGCTCATTTTTAGTTTCGTCAGTATATACTGCACTTCCTCGATTCACCGCTAGTTGGCCCAATTGAAGGAAGGTAATGTTGACTTCGGTGCTTGTGTTGACATGCGACTCATTGCTCTACAGCACTAGCATCAAGCACATCAGTACGTAGCATCAACAGGTTAGTGTTCATCACGAACCTGGTTTTGCAGTCAGTGCAATGTTTACAAACGCGGAGTTGGCAGATGACCATTTGACGTATGGATTAGCAAGGGGCAATAGCCGTGGCGCGGTACGTTTGTATCGAGACAGATTTCCAGAACGAAGGTGTCCCGACAGGAAGACGTTCGAAGCAATTGATCGGCGTCTTAGGGAGCAGGGAACATTCCAGACTATGACTCGCGACTGGGGAAGACCTAGAACGACGAGGACACCTGCAATGGAGGAGGCAATTCTTCGTGCAGTTGACGATAACCCTAATGTCAGCGTCAGAGAGAAGTTGCTGCTGTACAAGGTAACGTTGACCACGTCACTGTATGGACAGTGCTACGGGAGAACCAGTTGATTCCGTACCATGTACAGCGTGTGCAGGCACTATCAGCAGCTGATTGGCCTCCACGGGTACACTTCTGCGAATGGTGCATCTAACAATGTGTCAGTCCTCATTTCAGTGCTGATACTCTCTTTACCGATGAGGCTTCATTCCAACGTGATCAAATGGTAAATTTTCACAGTCAACATGCGTGGGCTGACGAGAATCCGCACGCAATTGTGGAATCACGTCATCAACACAGATTTTCTGTGAACGTTTGGGCAGGCATTGTTGGTGATGTCTTGATTGGGCCCCATGTTCTTCCATCTACGCTCAATGGAGCACGTTATCATGATTTCATACGGGATACTCAACCTGTGCTGCCAGAACATGTGCCTTTACAAGTACGACACATGTGGTTCATGCACGATGGAGCTCCTGCACATTTCAGTCGAAGTGTTCGTACGCTTCTCAACAACTGATTCGGTGACCGACGGATTGGTAGAGCGTACCAATTCCATGGCCTCCACGCTCTCCTGACCTCAACCCTCTTGACTTTAATTTATGGGGGCATTTGAAAGCTCTTGTCTACGCAACCCCGGTACGAAATGTAGACACTCTTCGTGCTCGTATTGTGGACGGCTGTGATACAATACGCCATTCTCCAGAGCTGCATCAGCGCATCAGGGACTCCATGTGACGGAGGGTGGAAGCATGTATCCTCGCTAACGGAGGACATTTTGAACATTTCCTGTAACAAAGTGTTTGAAGTCACGCTGGTACGTGGTGTTGCTGTGTGTTTCCATTCCATAATTAATGTGATTTGAAGAGAAGTAATAAAATGAGCTCTAACATGCAAAGTAAGCGTTACCGGACACATGTCCACATAACATATTTTCTTACTTTGTGTGTGAGGAATGTTTCCTGAAAGTTTGGCCGTACCTTTTTGTAACTCCCTGTATTTGAACTATACTAGAATAACTTTTCTGCTATCGTGGATGATTCGGATGAATTAATAGTAACATTCAGTTTGACATCCCAACATACTACAGTGTCTCTGTGTCTCCATTTAAGATCACTATGCGCCACCTTTTGTTACAGATGACAAGTGATGTATCAGTACATGCTGTATGAGATCCCCCTTACATACTGTTATCACAGTCTAGTAAGTGATACTAATTTTGCAATGTATGTAGTGTTATTCTGTGGACATAAATTATATACCCTTTACTTAACTCGATTTTGGCGTCAGCTTTTAAAAATAGCTTCCATTGCATAGCCTTTACTGAATTACATACAGCCCAGGGTGTCTTCTCTGATAAAACTGCGGCTCAATACCATATTCTCGGTATTATCATTTTTATTTTTAGTTCACTCGTCACAGATGTCACAAAGAATTTTAACAGAACTCAGAAATATTTTCTTACACACTATGTCACAATGTTCGAACCGAGCGAGGTGGCTCAGTGGTTAGCACATTCGGAAGGACGACGGTCCAAACCCGCGTCCGGCCATCCTGATTTAGATTTTGCGTGATTTCCCTAAATCGCTTCAGGCAAATGCTGGGATGATTCCTTTGAAAGGGCACAGCCGGTTTCGTACCTCATCCTTCTCTACTCCGATGTGACCGATGACCTCGCTGTTTGGTGCCCTCTCCCAAATCAATCAATCAACAATGTTCAAACAAAGACAAACTGCGCGGTGCCTCATGAGCTTACAAAGGACAGACTGTCTTGAAGAGACCAAATGAACTGTCTAAATACAAGTCCTGAAGTTCCATATTTTGCACGAATTACATCGCTTATACGAGATTCAACTCCTTCTAGAAACTTCTGGAATGTTATGATAGTCCAAGTAACAGAAATTTTATTTCTGCTTTTAAGAATAAACACAGATTTGAATAAAATTATATTTTTTGAAGGAAAAACTTTTATAAATGTAATAGAAACAAAAGATGTTGAGATGAGTGTGAAAATAGAACTTCTCCGAAATATGCTCCGAGCGGATCTAGGCGCTACAGTCTGGAACCGCGAGACCGCTACGGTCGCAAGATCGAAACCTGCCTCGGGCATGGATGTGTGTGAAGTCCTTAGGTTAGTTAGGTTTAAGTAGTTCTAAGTTCTAAGGGACTGATGACCTCAGAAGTTGAGTCCCATAGTGCTGAGAGGCATTCGAACCATTTTTGAAATATGCCACTTCATAAACTTCGCATAAATTAAGTTCGTAAATTAATCATATGTAGGTGGCGTCTGTTAGAACTGATATTATATAACTTTTATGAAGCAGAAATAAAGACAAGATTATGTTTTGTACTGTACCATGAAATTTATAGGAGAACTTATTTTCGTAGCATAAGATAGAAACATGTAAAATTACCATTACGTTATGGAGCAACTTTCAGCAATAGAGAACCTCACCATGATTTCGTTTTGGAAGGAATCGGGTAATTCATATCGGAAAATTGGTATAAATATCACAAAAAAGTTAATAACAGAAAAGTGGTATCGCCAGTTTCCGTAGACACAGCAAGTTACAGTGAAAGTTGATTTGTTATACGTTACATTCACAGTTACGAAAGAGAGAACAGTCGAGGAAAAAGCAGAGTCAGAAGCGAGGTAGCCCTTTCGGAATGTGTGGCAGGCGCACGGTCGAGGAAGCGTAGTGGCGGGCAGATGGCTCTCCCGCATTAGGCGCAACACATGTCTGCCGAATAATGCGCGCGCGTCGTGCATTTATGCATCGCGGCCGCGGCGCTGGCGAGGCCCGGATATTTCTTGGCGGCGGACACTTGCTCCGCCAGTTGGCGCCAGCTGCCGCCGGCGGAATATCATTTTCCGGACGGACGGCCGCCGGCCTCCTGCTAGCTGTCGCCGCCTCCTCCGCCTCCCCCGCTCCTTGTCACCGCACGTCCACCCCCACCCCCGCCATCAGCCTTCCCACCCACCCCAGCAGACAACTTTGTTTCTCCGTGACGCACCGGCTCCGCAGAAGGGGACGCTTGCACATTTATGAGACACACCACGTATGAAACACGTTTTCTCTTAAAATTACGACAAGCAGGTAAAAGAGGCTGACTGCGTTAAAACCTTGGTATTGCAACTTGATAACCTACACTCCTGGAAATGGAAAAAAGAACACATTGACACCGGTGTGTCAGACCCACCATACTTGCTCCGGACACTGCGAGAGGGCTGTACAAGCAATGATCACGCGCACGGCACAGCGGACACACCAGGAACCGCGGTGTTGGCCGTCGAATGGCGCTAGCTGCGCAGCATTTGTGCACCGCCGCCGTCAGTGTCAGCCAGTTTGCCGTGGCATACGGAGCTCCATCGCAGTCTTTAACACTGGTAGCATGCCGCGACAGCGTGGACGTGAACCGTATGTGCAGTTGACGGACTTTGAGCGAGGGCGTATGGTGGGCATGCGGGAGGCCGGGTGGACGTACCGCCGAATTGCTCAACACGTGGGGCGTGAGGTCTCCACAGTACATCGATGTTGTCGCCAGTGGTCGGCGGAAGGTGCACGTGCCCGTCGACCTGGGACCGGACCGCAGCGACGCACGGATGCACGCCAAGACCGTAGGATCCTACGCAGTGCCGTAGGGGACCGCACCGCCACTTCCCAGCAAATTAGGGACACTGTTGCTCCTGGGGTATCGGCGAGGACCATTCGCAACCGTCTCCATGAAGCTGGGCTACGGTCCCGCACACCGTTAGGCCGTCTTCCGCTCACGCCCCAACATCGTGCAGCCCGCCTCCAGTGGTGTCGCGACAGGCGTGAATGGAGGGACGAATGGAGACGTGTCGTCTTCAGCGATGAGAGTCGCTTCTGCCTTGGTGCCAATGATGGTCGTATGCGTGTTTGGCGCCGTGCAGGTGAGCGCCACAATCAGGACTGCATACGACCGAGGCACACAGGGCCAACACCCGACATCATGGTGTGGGGAGCGATCTCCTACACTGGCCGTACACCACTGGTGATCGTCGAGGGGACACTGAATAGTGCACGGTACATCCAAACCGTCATCGAACCCATCGTTCTACCATTCCTAGACCGGCAAGGGAACTTGCTGTTCCAACAGGACAATGCACGTCCGCATGTATCCCGTGCCACCCAACGTGCTCTAGAAGGTGTAAGTCAACTACCCTGGCCAGCAAGATCTCCGGATCTGTCCCCCATTGAGCATGTTTGGGACTGGATGAAGCGTCGTCTCACGCGGTCTGCACGTCCAGCACGAACGCTGGTCCAACTGAGGCACCAGGTGGAAATGGCATGGCAAGCCGTTCCACAGGACTACATCCACATGGGAGAATAGCAGCCTGCATTGCTGCGAAAGGTGGATATACACTGTACTAGTGTCGACATTGTGCATGCTCTGTTGCCTGTGTCTATGTGCCTGTGGTTCTGTCAGTGTGATCATGTGATGTATCTGACCCCAGGAATGTGTCAATAAAGTTTCCTCTTCCTGGGACAATGAATTCACGGTGTTCTTATTTCAATTTCCAGGAGTGTACATTTCTAGCAGAGAAATCTTTTCACAATGTTGACTGGAATACTCTCTTACAAATACTTATGGCGGCAGGGGTAAAATACAGGGAGCGAAAGGCTATTTACAATTTGTACAGAAACCAGATGGCAGTTATAAGAGTCGAGGGGTATGAAATGGAAGCAATGGTTGGGAAGGAGTGAGACAGGGTTGTAGCCGCTCCTCGATGTTATTCAATCTGTATATTGAGCAAGCAGTAAAGGAAACAAAAGAAAAATTCGCACTAGGAATTAATATCCATGGAGAAGAAATAAAAACTTTGAGGTTCGCTGATGACATAGTAATTCTGTCAGAGACAGCAAAGGACCTGGAAGAGCAGCTGAACGTAATGGACAGTGTCTTGAAAGGAGGATGTAAGATGAACATTAACAAAAGTAAAACGAGGATAATGGAATGTAGTCGAATTAAATCGGGTGATGCTGAGGGTATTAGATTAGGAAATGAGACGCTTAAAGTAGTAAAGGAGTTTGGCTATTTGGGGAGCAAAATAACTGATGATGGTCGAAGTACAGAGGATGTAAAATGTAGACTGGAAATGGCAACGGAAGCGTTTCTGAAGAAGAGAAACGATGATGCCCAAGTAGGTGTTCTAATCCGCACATCAGTAGCAGACAAATTGCGCGAGAATCCGGAATCTCAAAAACGTCGGTGTTGAGAATGCTACATCAACATCGATTGCACCCGTACCATATTTCTATGCACCAGGAATTGCATGGCGACGACTATGAACGTCGTGTGCACTTCTGCCACTGGGCACAAGAGAAATTACGGGACGATGACAGATTTTTTGCACGCGTTCTATTTAGCGTCGAAGCGTCATTCACCAACAGCGGTAACGTAAACCGGGCATAATATGCACTACTGGGCAACGGAAAATCCACGATGGCTGCGACAAGTGGAACATCAGCGACCTTGGCGGTTTAATGTATGGTGCAGCATTATGGGAGGCAGGATAATTGGCCCCCATTTTATCGATGGCAATCTAAATGGTGCAATGTATGCTGATTTCCTACAGAGTGTTCTATCGAAGGTACTACAAGATGTTTCACTGCATGACAGAACGGCGTTGTACTTCCAACATGATGGATGTCCGGCACATAGCTCGCGTGCGGTTGAAGCGGTATTGAATAGCTTATTTCATGACAGGTAGATTGGTCATCGAAGCGCCATACCATGGCCCGCACGTTCACCGTATCTGACGTCCCCGGGTTTTATTTTGTGGAGAAAATTGAAGGATATTTGCTATCGTGATCCACCGGCAACGCCTAGCAACATGCGTCAGCGCATTGTCAATGCATGTGCGAACATTACGGAAGGCGAACTACTCGCTGTTGAAAGGAATGTCGTTACACGTATTGCCTAATGCATTGAGGTTGATGGACATCATTTTGAGCCTTTGTTGGATTGATGTGGTATTTACAGGTAATCACGTTGTAACAGCATGCGTTCTAAGAAATGACAAGTTCACAAAGGTACAT
The DNA here is from genome assembly GCF_023864275.1 of Schistocerca cancellata. NCBI lineage: Eukaryota > Metazoa > Arthropoda > Insecta > Orthoptera > Acrididae > Schistocerca > Schistocerca cancellata. Next base: position 116,249,562 of record NC_064633.1, on the reverse strand, counting down.
GTATCACATTGGAACAACCGAAATAAAATGTTGAAACGTACCTACGTTCTGTACTTTAATTTAAAACCTACCTGTTACCAACTGTTCCTCTAAAATTGTAAGTCATATGTTTGTGACTATTACAGCGCCATCTATCACAAAGCGAAAAAAGTGGTCCAACTAAAACATTCATATTTCTTTACGTACTACACGAATAAGTAATAAAAAATGGAGGTTCCTATTTAAAGCCGGCCGCTGTGGCCGTACGGTTCTGGCGCTGCAGTCCGGAACCGCGGGACTGCTACGGTCGCAGGTTCGAATCCTGCCTCGGGCATGGGTGTGTGTGATGTCCTTAGGTTAGTTAGGTTTAAGTAGTTCTAAGTTCTAGGGGACTTATGACCTAAGATGTTGAGTCCCATAGTGCTCAGAACCATTTGAACCATTCCTATTTTTAAAAAAAACGCAGTTGATATCCGTTTGATCTATGGCAGCGCCATCTAGCGGTCCAACCATACCGCCATCTGGTTTCCCACTTCAAGCTAGACAAGTTTCGTTCTTTGTAGTTTTTTCGTTTGACGTTTATTTAATGCGATATTTGGCCAAGTCACGATCAGTGGACCGCCCTGTATAATAGCGTCATGTGCAGGCTTGTCTAGCATCTGTATTTAAGTTCAAGCAAGCGTGTCTTGCGCTGAGTTTCCGTGCAGCGCCCACTGCAGAGGATGCGCTGGGTGTGGCGCTCCGGTAAGGAATGCCTGCGCGTGCGGCTAATGCGGCAGGCATTACGGCTGTTTGACCCAAGTGCGCCGGCTTTATCGTATGCGTCATTAGAGCGGACAATAGGCGGCGCAGCGGAGGCAGGCATCGCCGCAGACCGACGACGGCCACACGTGCGCCCGTGTCATCCATTTGTCACGCTGAGTGCCTTTTCGCTTACAACGTTCTGGGACGCTTTTTCTATTCTTTCCACTGCTTACTTCGACGGACACATTTGTCTGCTCGTACACTCACTGCACCTTCCCAGGTACGTGGCTTTTTCACTTCTCCAGTCAGAGTTAGTGCGCTTCTTTCCGTTCGTGAAACTTATCGATCGTTCCACAAAATCAGCACAAGTATGGGAGGCCGGCCATAAGGAGGATTTAGGGGAGAGGTGTGAGATGCCTTATTAATGATGTAATAAAGAATGGGATCCTCCTGACCAAGAAGAGCGATAATTCCCAAACTCTGGTGGAGCACGTCGCTGAAATCAAAGCTGCTACCAGACAAGATTCAATTTTCTGTCGCTACATCTACATGGATACTCCGCAAATCACATTTAAGTGCCTGGCAGAGGGTTCATCGAACCACCTTCACAACTCTCTATTATTCCAAAAATGGTTCAAATGGCTCTGAGCACTATGGGACTTAACATCTATGGTCATCAGTCCCCTAGAACTTAGAACTACTTAAACCTAACTAACCTAAGGACATCACACACATACATGCCCGAGGCAGGATTCGAACCTGCGACCGTAGCAGTCGCGCGGCTCCGGACTGAGCGCCTAGAACCGCTAGAGCACCGCGGCCGGCTCTATCATTCCAATCTCGTATAAAGCGCGGGAAGAATGAACACCTATACCTTTCCGTACGAGCTCTGATTTCCCTTATTTTATCTTTGTGATCGTTCCTCCCTATGTAAGTCGCTATCAAAAAAGTATTTTCTTTTAATGATGTCCATCCTAAATCCTGTATCATTTCTGTCACACTCTCTCCCATATTTCACGATAATACAAAACGTGCTGCCTTTCTTTGAACTTTTTCAATGTACTCAGTCAGTCCTATCTGGTAAGGATCCCAAACTGCGCAAAGGTATTCTAAAAGAGGACGGACAAGCGTAGTGTAGGCAGTGTCCTGAGTAGGTCTGTTACATTTTCTAAGTGTCCTGCCAATGAACACAGTCTCTGGTTAGCCTTCCCCACAACATTTTCTATGTGTTCCTTCCAATTTAAATTGTTCGTAATTGTAATACCTAGGTATTTAGTTTAATTTACGGCTTTTAGATTGCTGAGAGCATGCTGAGAGGAGCAGTTGAGAATTACTTTGCACTAGCAACGAAGTCTGTACGTGCCTTCCCTCCCCCCCCCCCCCTCCCCAATCTCCTGTTCAATGTCGTGATCAAATGGGGAGGCAGGTTAAGAGGGCACCGACCGCTCCTCGCACCACCTAAATTAAGTTACACACGACCTAGTTGCCGTGTGGTGAAATAGAAAGATATTTGGATTTTCAGTCACATGACGAAAAAGGAATACGCACTACCTACTTTATCAACATGTCCAACGAAAGATTTACGCCAGCTATACATCCGTAGCACTACTCACTATCGCTCATCCCTATTTTGGCCAAGAAATGGTTCAAATGGCTCTGAGCACTTGGTTCAAATGGCTCTGAGCACTATGGGACTAAACATCTGAGGTCACCAATCCCCTAGAACTAAGAACTACTTAAACCTAACTAATCTAAGGACATCACACACATCCATGCTCGAGGCAGGATTCGAACCTGCGACCGTAGCGGTCGCGCGGTCCCAGACTGTAGCGCCTAGAACCGCTCGGCCACACCAAATAGCTCTGAGCACTTGGTTCAAATGGCTCTGAGCACTATGGGACTAAACATCTGAGGTCATCAGTCCCCTAGAACTAAGAACTACTTAAACCTAACTAACCTAAGGACGTCACACACATCCATGCCCGAGGCAGGATTCGAACCTGCGACCGTAGCGGTCGCGCGGTCCCAGACTGTAGCGCCTAGAACCGCTCGGCCACATCGGCCGGCTACTCTGAGCACTGTGGGACTTAAAATCTGGGGTCATCAGTCCCCTAGAACTTAGAACTACTTAAACCGAACCAACCTAAGGACATCGCACACATCCATGCCCTAGGCAGGATTCGAACCTGCTATTGTAGCGGTCGCGCGGTTCTAGACTGAAGCGCCTAGAACTGCTCGGCCACACCGGCCGGCTGTTGGCGAAGACCAGTTGTTGTTGGCCTTCCTTAAGCGTGATTGTTGTTTTGCACATCAGTTCAGTTCTTGCCGTTAAATTTGATGTAAGTGTTACCGTTTACTGTTTTTGTGTTGTATGATTTTGTGATAGTTTCTAATTACGGATCAGTTGGCAACAAGAAAGGAGAGAAAACAGATTTTGATTCGTTGGCTATCGTTACGGTAAGTTGAAAATATGTTCGCATTATTATAATAGCCTAGTTATCTATTTATAGCAGTTTAATGTTAATACTGGAGTCGTTATTTGGAGGACGGTAGAGCTTTGGGGTTGCAAGATTTCAGTATTTCACACGGCAGCGAAGCGATATATATCATTTAAAATAACATTTTATTAAAATCATTTTATGGAAATACACTACATACACTTGGATTTGCCCGTGCCTCTCAAAAGTCGCGTTCATCACAAAAGTAATTCCTAACGGCGACGGTAGCATTCCTTTAAAAAAATTGCTCAACGGTCTATCATTTGTAGCCCAAATGGCATAGTACCGCCTAATCTGATCACGCAGGTGGTGCTCTCGAAAACCAGTTCCGGTACGGAATGATGGGAAAGCGTAAGGGGTATGTGATGACAGCACATTCTATACTTCGTTCGTTTCTAAAAGATTTTTTCAGCGGGCTGCTTGAATTCTTCCAGGCTAACTACGCTCTGCGACCCTCCATTTCCCTTTCGTCCAAAATCTGTTAACGCTATTGTAACACTAAAATAACTGAAGCCACCAGTTCCATGTCCAATTAAATTTTAAAATATGCATGCATTTACGCGCTACCACAGGCACACGCAGAATTAGAGTAAAGAAGAACGTATTGCCAGAATTCAGTTTTTGTTGTTGTTATGCATTTTATTTTAAAACAATGTACAGTAACCAGTTTTTCCAACTTCTCCACCGATGTGGGATAGTTTTGCGTGTTGAGCCGCTGAGCTAGCAATACTTGGATCAGGGACCAACGTGGTTTGAATCCATTCGCCGGCTACTTTGGAAATGGTGTTCTTTGGTTTCCCATTTTTAGTTTAGGCAAATACTGGGGTTGCTCCTTTCTTATGGCCACAGCGAATTTCTTTCGGATATCTTTCTTTCCTAACGGATTCCGATTTCCCGAAAGATGTAGCCCCTCTGCTTTAATGAAAAGAGCCGCATCGAAGGCGAGCCGATCCTATGTTCGGAGCCTCCCGACATTAAAAGCCATAAGATAAACAAACAATAATCAAAATTCTCCTCATTTAGGTTTCTTACATTGCATGAAGTGACAGACACATACTTAAATGAGGTAATTTGGGAAAGTTTAAGGCTGAATAACTCCAGATCCTTTGTTTTTTCGCCACCAATTTTTTTTTGTTGCTAATTTCTGTGTTGAACACGGATCTCTTTATTCTAAGAGCCCTGTCGGTAATAACTACGGTGTCCCAAAAAACTAGTGCTCGTCCATTCCTAACTGATTTCTCAGCTCAAATCAAGACTGAAAGAAGAAGAGTATCAAATGATCTTAGAGGGTGAGGGGAGGATGTAGCGTGACTGCTTCTTAACGATTTGCCAAACTGGAGCACTCCTAAGTAACGAGATCACCTCTCTGCTTGCTGAAAACTCAGAAATCATTGTTGAATGAAATGGTTCATCGTTCTTTACGGAAATTTTCAGAATAAATGAAAAATAGAAGTGTTTTTGAGTTCCTCTTTGACAAATCGAATCCGTCATTTGACAAAATCCTGACTACGTCCTTGGAGATTTTGAGTCAGCGTTGACTACAGCCCTGGAAGTACCGGAAATAGCCAAGCATTTATCATTATGTTGCGCTCACTAGCTTTGTGGGAAAGACCTTAAATAGCAGAGAGTCAACAGTTGCCTTGTCGGGATTTTAGAATCCACCCAGCTCCTTAGTAATTTTCATGTTGCCTTATGTTGCCTTTTCTTAAGCGTGAACGGCTTTTCCGGTGTATTTTTTTGACATGATTTCAGGTAAGGTACTTAAAAGTTCAATAGCAAGTGATTTTGACACAAATTTAGAATTTGTGTGAGGTACGAGAAGTGTAGGTAGCTATTTAATCGTTATAACAACTCCAGCATTGGTTTGTGAAAGTTTGCAGTGTAAACAAACGATGTTGAATTTTATAGCCCATAATACTGTTACCTATATACTTCGGTTATATTGTAAATTAGAGGCCTATATGTTTGTTGTACACATCGCTATTCACGCAAACTTCAGTAAAGGCTGATAAATCGCCTGGCGTATGATTTTGCGAATTTCGTGGCTTCAAGAGGTTATTTTAATTCTCTTTACCACTTCTGCAACATGTATGGCAATCTAGCATCTCACAAGCAACAGCGGATAATCTCAGACTTTGTCGAAGAAGTACATTTTGTGCACTTTGCCGTAAAGGCCGGGGACCAGTACAAGTCATGTAGCCAACATAGAGCGTTATCAAATAATCACGAAGGACCGCTGCGTCCAATGAAAATGGGAGAGGGCACAAACGGCCAACATCGGTCTAAAAAAATGCGGCTAGTTAGAATGCTGAAAGTTAGAGAGAAAAACGTAGTATTCGATTTAAAGGACGATCCAAAAGAAAAGAAAAAATGCAGCCTCTAATTCACCTGCAAATTGGCAATATGAAACAATTCACAGAAGTCCTACTAGAAGGTGGTGACCCTTTCAAGCATGTGGCACGTAAGTTACCACGGCCGTCAGAATCTAAGGCGAACGAGGTGGTTTCTTCGTCAGCTAACTAACTAACGTACGTGGATGATTGTGGAATAACGCATTTAAACGATCTTCATCAAACCTCTGAATGTGGAGAGTCACTAATGTCAGAAAGATCCTCCATAGAACGAGGAAACCATTTCATCGCCGTGCTCAGTCGAATGGCATTATCCCCATGTACGACGCAAGTGTATCTGGCTGCCTATCCTGCTGTCACCCCTCTACTGAACTCAAAACGAAGAGTATGTCGGAAATGTCCCGATTTCTCCACTTGGCACTCCATTTTCTAGCGTCCGCAGCTCGACTCACTATCTCCAAATGACAAAACGACGATATGTAAACTCAAACGGCACAGTGAACTACAAATAAACATGGTAATAGGTAAATAAACTCACAGCTACCGGAAGACCAACATGCACAACAAGAACGTTACGAACTCATGCACCACTACATGAGATAAAACCTGGATGGCAGAAAAAGTCTAGTTACAGGCCAATACGCTTGCGAGCACAAGTGCTTTTGGGTTAACATTCTACTACTGCGTCTGAACATTGTAAGTAGCCTGTTTAGGTTTTTATGTTGGTAACACCACGTAGCGCTCTGTATGAAAATCACTGACTGTGCTGTGTGCAGTCTGTGGCTGGTTTGCATTGTTGAAATATTCGCTACTGTAGTGTTGGGCAGTTGGATGTGAACAGCGCGTAGCGTTTCGCAGTTGGAGGTGAGCCGCCAGCAATGGTGGATGTGGGGAGAGAGATGGCAGAATTTTAAGTGAGGACGATGTGGACGTGTGTCCGCCAGAAAGAGTTAATTTGTGAAAGAGTTAATATATATATATATATATATATATATATATATATATATATATATATATATATATATATTATGACTTTTGAACATTATTACGGTAAAAATTTTTGTTCTCTATCAAAATCTTTCATTTGCTAAGTATGCCTATCAGTAGTTAGTGCCTTCAGTAGTTAGAATCTTTTATTTAGCTGGCAGTATTGGCGCTCACTGTATTGCAGTAGTTCGACTAACGAAGATTTTTGTGAAGTAAGTGATTCATGAAAGGTATAGGTTATTGTTAGTCAGGGCCATTCTTTTGTTGGGATTATTGAAAGTCAGATTGCGTTGTGCTAAAAATACTGTGTGTCAGTTTAGTGTTGATCAGAATAAGTAAAGAGCGAAATGTCTGAGTACGTTCAGTTTTGCTCAGCTGTTTGAAAATCAAATAACGTAAGATGTTTTCCAGCACTGTCATTTATAAAAGTTTTCTAAGGGGACGTTTCAAACATATCAGCATTTCTATCATTCCCTGGTCTATAGTTAGCCCCAACAATCTGTTTCTTTTGGGGTATTTACTAGTGCTTGATTGAAAATGTAGGGGCAGGAAAGAAGACAGGCTGAGCCCTTATCCAAACACGTTCATTCATTCATTCACTCATTCTCCCGTGCTTAAAAATAATGTCGCGCGCAGCCACTTGAGGAAGCTTAAGGGTAAATGGCCTGGCACCCTCATCAGTGTAGAATGGCGGCGGGTGACTTGTCGATGATATCAGCCTTTTGGCTCGCAGTCACTCGTTCTCAGTCTCCCCTAAGCAGCCAGAGCGTTCATTACGGAGTGCGAGATCAGAATGCAGAAGGGGTGCGCGCGACAGTTTGAGGCACTGCCCTCGCCTCGCAGAGCCTCACGTCGGCCACCGCGGGGCCCTGGGTGCGAGGGGGGGGGGGGGGGCGCCCGGCGTCAGGTCGGGGAAGCCCCGGTCTGAATAATACAGCGGCCGCCGCCACGGGGCGTGAAATAAAACATGGCCGTCAGGAGGCGCGTGCGGCGCGGGGTGCCGCGGCGTGGCTGCGACGGTGGCGTCGCGTGGGGGAATCCCCCCAATGCGAGCCAGCCAACGGAGGACTTGGATTCAGAAAAATAACCTGCTCAAAACGCTGAGCAGACACTCGTCCACTGGTCATCGGTGTCTGTATACATAAGATATTAAAAAAAAAATACATTGCTATATGACTGCTCGTGGGCTGTATGCTGGTTCTTTATATATTGTTAATTTATATTGAACCTGTGTGACCATCTCCTCGCGTTACTTTAGAGAACTGTACTCGACTTTGCGTCCTGGCTGCTAATATACCAGGCCCATAAGAAATGGTGTCTATATTGTGACCCTTATTTGATTAACTTGATAAACAAATTAATTATTTTTGAAATATGAGCAACGGAAACTGGTGCGAGTTTCTCTAAGATAACACGTTCTGGGGTGGTTGAACTCAAAGCCGTCCTATAGCAACTCGTAGCCTATCTAAATTCACATTGCAGATTATTTATGTCTTTCATTAACTTTAGAAAATCGAACTGAATAAGATACAGCCTACCCATTTCATGTGTCAGGTGACTGGGGGAATATTTCTTAACTGAAATGCTGACTCTCATTTAATAGATTTATTTTGTACTTTGACGAAAACTTTAGAAGCCGACACATTACAATTTTTCTTTAGTTTAAAAACTTGTCTGAATCAGCGTTACCTCTCATGGGTAGGACAATGACAAAACGAAAACGCTACACGAATAATTTCATATATGACACATAATTTCATAATAACACAAAAAATATATGACACATAATTTTATAATAACACAGAAAATACATAAGTGGGCCATACCGTCTTTAGCGGGAAAATCGTCATTCATTCTTTAAGACTCACTTATCGTCATGCATGAATTGCACCACTAGAAATTTAAGGTAGGCCACTGCTGAAGGTAGATAACCTCTATCAGAGAAAAGATTCTGGGCAAAAATGATGTACTATTGGCGCCAAAATGAAGTGCGAACTGAACTCACAAATAAAGTACCAAAAATAATTAAATTTCGCGACAGAAATTTCTCGATCTACCATCCGATACGCAATCTGCACTCATTGAGCTAAAAGTGAAGCTTATAACTCGGAAAATAGCTACATGAACTGGTGGTTCCTGTTGCATACTCACTACCACAAAGCAAAATTTCACACACACATTTCAGAGAAAACTATTATAAATAAATTAAAAACGTAATCTGTGCCGATGAAGATATGTTGAATGCGTGCTATGGGCGTACCCTGTCGTGAATTTTTAGCCATATTACCTCATTTCTATCTCACCAAATCTGCGAGCTGCTGTGTTCCCGCGTCCGGTCCGCCTCATGGCTGGCCCCACAGTGCCCTCCACGCGCCGAAATCCGACCAACCTTCCTATTCAAACGCGGTGGTGGGGAGACTCACCTCACCCCCGCACCAACTTTGTAACCTACCCTAGTGCCTGTTTTCATCTTTGCTTGCTGCTCTGGCCTACGTGCCGTTATTCTTGTAATGTTGGCAATGACTGCTATTCCCTTAAACTGTTCCCTCTGGTCCATTCTCCCGCTACATTTGACTTCCATTCATACCCATGCAAACTCATACAGGATGGAACAAGGAGATACATATAAACGTCGTGTGACCTCTTTGTGAAATGATGAAAAATAAACAAATGCGTCAACTATTCCTTTCACCCAGTGAAGTATTGAAGCTGCTAGCAATTAAAGAAAACTTATATTTCGATATATGAAACATAATTACTTCCTACTGTAACCTGAGGCAAAACGAAAGTAACGCCTCAACATAAAAATAAAAATTTGCGTCCACTTTCCTAAGAGACAGTTTCCATTTCTTCCAAAGTAACTACCGACCAGATGTGACTTACATTTAGAGATACAGTGGTTTCGGCGACTGGGAGTTTCGTACCAGATGGTACGCAAAGCAGGTTAGACACTGTTGCAGATGCAAAGAAAAAGGCGTTCCACATTTAAAGGAACAGAAAATCTCCAAAATTGCCGACGTTTCACAGACGTTTGAAGCTCTCCGTGGATTTCAATGCAAGATGCTTTTAGCAGTTTTCATAACGAAACTATGTCTCGAAATCTGGCGGTTAATCCAAAGAGATTCTGGTAGTATGTAAAGATACCATCTCAAGACATAATCATTATCTCCAAAGCACGATAGCAATGCAAATCTTACCGATAACAGTATCACTAAGGTGAAGATATTAAACAGGGTTTTCCGAGATTCCCTCACTAAAGACGGTGCAGTAAATGGTCCAGAATTTCTAATCAAGAACATCTGCCGAGATGAATAATTAAGAAGTAGATACTCTCGGTGTAGCGAAGCCTCTTGATTCACTTAATAAAGGCAGGCAGTCAATTCCAGACTGTATAGCACTTAGGTTCCTTTCGGGGTACCCTGACGAAATAGTTCCAGGTTTAGCGATTATACGTAACAACTCGCTCGACGGGATGACGTCTTTTAGCTTACAGCAATCAGCAGATCAAAACAAATACCAACATTGTTTTGATAAGGTATCTGCATGGACGCTGAACAGCATGTTCATCAACGCCCTAACTTTGAGTCTGCATGCCACACACTGAGTAGGATGGAGGGGGGGGGGGGGGGGAGGGACGTGAAGACGGCTGTCCCCACAGTCGAAGTTGCTTACAAGGCAGCAAAATGTACGTATGGATTATAAATCCGCCCTCATGGTACACCGAACTATGACACATTAATCGACTACAAAAATGCTAAGCTACTCGGGCGGGGTATGCGTTCAGTGCAGGATGAGCTCTCCTCACCAACACTTCAGCGATGAGGCTCCCAGTTACAAAGAATTTCAAAACAAGCGTTACACAGTTGTCATAGTCGGCGAGGATGGTGGGCAGATCCCCAACCAAACTGAGGATTGACCTTATATCACTATAATAAACACACATAGCAAAAACATGTTGAACCGAAAATGGTACACTACACACGTCATAGAGTGGTAGACCTGCCTCCTAAAGACGGAGACCGTGTGTTAATGGACAGTATCGTCTTCGCAGTCTGGTGAACTCGCTCGACGAGAGAGTAATACCTAAAGATTCCAGACTGAGATTTTCACTCTGCAGCGGAGTGTGCGCTGTATGAAACTTTCTGGCAGATTAAAACTGTGTGCCGGACCCACACTCGAATCGGGACCTTTGCCTTTCGCGGGCAAGTGCTCTACCAACTGAGCTACCCAAGCACGACTCACGTCCGTCCTCAGAGAAGTAAGGCTGTGAGGACGGGGCGTGAGTCGTGCTTGGGTAGGTAAGTTGGTAGAGCACTTGCCCGCGAAAGGCAAAGGTCCCGAGTTCGACTCTCCGCCCGGCACACAGTTTTAATCTGCCAGGAAGCCCTTACCTAAAGCTAGTTCACATCAATACACAAGAAAAGGAAACGGAAGGAAGCCGCTGAATTATAAATCTAGATCACTCATATCGTGCCCATGAGGGTGTAGCGGGTACAGCACTAGACCTCGGCCCTGGTGGCTCTGGGTTCGGTCCCAGATAGAAGTTGGGACTTTTTTTCGTTCTAGATACTTCAGGACGGCCCCAGGTCCATTCAGCCTGCTATCAGGTGAACAACAGTCTTTTCTGCCGAAAGTAAAAGGCGGCCTGGGAGATGAGCTTCCTCTCCTACAGCTGTGCAGAAGAAAGGCTACAATCCACTTGCAGTCAGGCCAGTGACCCGGACAAGGGTTTGCACCCAAAACTGTATTTTTTCTACCTTTATCTTTATCTTTCATAGCGACTTGCAGTAGGATTTTGGAACTTGTACTGTCTTCGAACTTTATGAAGTACCTCGAAGATAACTAACTGCTGAGACACAATCAGAATGGATTCAGAAAGTGTCGTTCTTATGAAACGCGGCCTGCTCTTTATTCAGGACGAACCACTGAGAGCTGTCGACAGAGGATGTCAACTTGATTTCGTATTTCTAGATTTCCAGAAGGTTTTTGACACTGTTCACAAGCAGCTAATAATCAAATTGCATGTCTATGCAGTATCTTTTCAGTGGCGTGACTGCATTCGTGATTTCCTGTCAGAAAGGTTCGTAGCAACAATTGTGAAGTTATCTACTGAAACATAACTTAAACACCGCTTTCTCCAAGGAAGTGCTATAGGCCCTCTGCTGTTTCTAATTCATGCGAACAATTTAGGTCACAGTCTGAACTGCCCTCTTAGATTCTTTGCACATGTCTTTTAGCTTACAGTAATCAGCAGATCAAAACGAATACCAACATTGTTTTGATAAGGTATCTGCATGGTGCGAAACAATAAAATATGTGAGGTCCTCCACGTATGCACTACATAAATTCGATATCTACATCTATATCTAATGGTGTGTGACGGAGGGTACTTCTGGTATCACTAACAGATCCCCCCTATCCTATTCCATCCGCGAATGCAGCGTGGGTAGAATGATTCTCGTTAAGCCTCTCTACTGGCTCTAATTTCTCGAATTTTCTCGTCGAGGTCTAAACACGAGATGTATGTGTGAGGAAGGAATATGTTGTTCGACTCTCCCCGGAGAGGGCTCTCTCGAAATTTTGACAGTAAACCTATAAGCGATGCACAACGCCTCTTCTGTCACCTGTCGGTAACTCTCTCGCGCAGACTAAATGACCTCGTGACGAAACGTGCCCATCTTCGTTGGATCTTCTGTATCTCTTCTATCACTCATACATGGTATGGATCCCACACTGATGAATAACACTCAAGACACGGTCAAAAAAGTTGATTACAAGCTACTTCCTTCGTGGATGATTTAAATTTTCTTAAGATTCTTTTATGTGGTCATTCCATTTAAGGTCGCTGTAGTTAGTTACTCCCAGCTTTTTACGGTAGATACTGCTTCCAGCAGTTTCTGTTCAATAGTGTAACTGAACAGTAGCCACTTTCTCTTCCTATGTATCCGCAGTATGTTACATTTATTTACTTTCAGGCCCAACTTCCAGGGCCTGCACCATTCATCTTTGCTCAGCAGCCTATTCTGCAAATCACTGCTGTTGTAAGTAGGCTATGTAAGTAGGCTGTTTATGTTTTCTTATTGGTAAAGTCACGTAGCGCTCTGTATGAAAATCACTGGCTGTGCTGTGTGCAGTCTGTGGCTAGTTTGCATTGTTGTCTGGCATTGTAGTGTTGGGCAGCTGGATGTTAACATCGCGTAGCGTTGTGCAGTTGGAGGTGAGCCGCCAGCAGTGGTGGATGTAGGGAGAGAGATGGCGGAGTTTTGAAATTTGTAATACTGGATGGCATGAACTGCTATATATATTATGATTATTAAGGTAAATACATTGTATGTTCTCTATTAAAATCTTTCATTTGCTAACTATGCCTATCAGTAGTTAGTGCCTTCCGTAGTTTGAATCTTTTATTTAGCTGGCAGTAGTGGCGCTTGCTGTATTGCAGTAGTTCGAGTAATGAAGATTTTTGTTAGGTAAGTGATTTGTGAAAGGTATAGGTTAATGTTAGTCAGGGCCATTCTTTTGTAGCGATTTTTGAAAGTCAGATTGCGTTGCGCTAAAAAATATTGTGTGTTAGTTTAAGCTCAGTCCTGTACAATTTTTCTAAGGGGACGTTTCACTGTTTCTGGCGTTTCAACGTTGGTGTACACAACCACATCGTCTGCGAACGGTCTTAAATAGCACCCGACGCTTTCTGCTAAATCGTTTATATACATTGTAAACAATAACAGTCCTATCACACTTCCTTGAACTACTCCGAAAATTACCTTTACATCTAAGTACTGTGCTGCACATGTTAGCCCTGTACCTAGCCGTATTTGTAATTTTTCCTTTAAGAATGGTTAGTTTCCTGAACGATTAAAGTACTCAGCAATAAACCCGCTATATAAAAAGGGAGAAAGGGATCATGTAGACAATTTTAGACCTATTTCTACGCCATCAGTGTTTGCTAAAGTTATTGAAAAGTCTATGTATGTAAGGATAATTTATCATTTTATATCACATAATGTGCTATCAAATGTACAGTTCGGCATTAGAAGTCGTTTAACAACTAAAAATGCTATATTACCTTTTCTGTCTGAGGTACTAGATGGATTAAACAAAAGGTTTCGAACGCTAGGCATATTTTTTTATTTATCTTAGGCCTTTGATTGGGTTGATCACAAAGTATTGCTCCAGCATTGGACCATTACGGAATACGGGGAGTAGCTCACAATTGGTTCACCTCTTACTTTAACAAAAGACGGCTAAAGCTCATTATTCTCAGTGCTGAGAATGGCTGTGATGTGGGATCTGAGTGGGGTATGGTCAAATGGGGCGAGCAGGCCGAAGTGGCCGAGCGGTTAAAGGCGCTACAGTCTGGAACCGCACGACCGCTACGGTCGCAGGTTCGAATCCTGCCTCGGGCATGGATGTGTGTCATGTCCTTAGGTTAGTTAGGTTTAAGTAGTTCTAAGTTTTAGGGAACTGATGACCACAGCAGTTGAGTCCCATAGTGCTCAGAGCCATTTTCAATTGGGGCGGGGGGAGGGGGGCAGCGGGGTGCCCCAGGAATCAGTGTAGGTTCCATTCCTGTTTCTTATTTATATAAATGATGTGCCCTCTAGTATTACGGGTATTTGTAAAATATTTCTGTTTTCTGATGGCACTAGCTTGGTAGTAAACGATGTTGTGTGCAACATTGGCTCTGTTTCAAATAGTGTAGTTCATGACATAAGTTCGTGGCTTGTAGAAAACAAACTAACGCTAAATCACAGTAAGACAAAGTTTTTACAGTTTCTAACACACAATTCAACAAGACTCGACCTTTCAGTTTCGCAGAATAGGCATGTAATTAGTGAAACTGAACAGCTCAAATTTCCAGGCGTTGAGATAGATAGTAAACTCTCGTGGAAGGCCCACGTTCAGGATCTTGTTCGAATACTTAATGCTGCCGTTTTTACTATTCGAACGGTATCTGATGTAAATGATCGTTCAACACGAAAATTAGTATACTTTGCTTCTTTTCCATTCGCTTATGTGGTTTTATATTTTGGGGTAACTCGTTCCATTCTAAAATAATTTTTTGACTCAGAAATGGGCAGTTCGAGCAATAAGCGGTGTAAATTCGCGGACCTCTTATCGACTCCTGTTCACTAGTCTGTGTATTTTGACATTGGCCTCTCAATATCTATATTCTTTAATGTCGTTTCTTGTTAACAATATCAGCTTATTCCCAAGAATTAGCAGCTTTCACTCAGTTAATACTCGACAGTAATCCAGTCTGCATTTGGATCGCACTTCCTTAACTCTTGTGCAGAAAGGTGTGCAGTATACTGGTGCATCCATTTTCAATAAGCTATCACAAGAATTCAAAAATCTTTGAACTATTTAGTAAATATGAAGAACAATATACTTATTAGGTTTTAATAAAGGGAGGTATAATATAAAAATAAATATGTCGAAGCCACATCAACCAACAGATATATACAGCACGTATCCTCCAGTGTTTTTATAAATTTAAAAAATGTTTTTTAAAAAAATTAATACAGTTTTACCCACCTGACGCATTTAAATGTCTTAATAATAACAACGGACTCACAAGGAGTGAACATGGAAATTACTTGACGATAAAGATGAAATAAATCGGACGACAATGTAACAATTTTACTTATGTTCCATTTTATGTAATTAAATTTGAAGTGGTTTACTTTCATTGAGGTTTATATGTAGTTCACGTAGATGGCGTCATATAACCAATCCATGTGTTCTCCACACAGCCCGCCTTCCGCAAACATTAGTATTCAATGAACTGTGTACAAAAGCCAGACCAACAGGCATTACATGCATTGACCAAAGAAGAATAACGGCATGTAATATACAAACCATATGAGTTAAGCCATTAATTGCAACTTTTTATGACATCCTCTAACTATGTACCTGTTGTATTCTTAGCATTAAGAATGGCTAGTTGCTAGCTGAAATCTAGATCTGACAATAAAAATACCAAATAACGACTGATAGCGGAAATGTATTATTTACAAATCAAAATAACGGTCGCTGCGTGCTACAGCCTCTGAATGGAGGGTAACCTGATGAAACCTGATTTGCGTCCTCACAATACTGCTACTAGCGCCGCACTTATGCGACTGGCACGAAATTTGACCAGACATCTTCTTTTGGATATAGGAACACGCCTACCAAGTTGCGTTTCTGTCATACAGTTCCTTCTTGGTGTTGCGATTTTCTTTTACGTCAGTGTATTTCGTTGGGTTTGCGAAAAAGACAAGAAGAAAAGTCTTGTTGTCTGTCTAAAAGTGTCTTCATGAACACTGATAGTGGGTAAAATATTCAAACTACTTCGCTCAAGTGCCTTAACAATTATTGGGAGCTTGAACCAATTGTCGCTGTTGACGAAGATCGGTATAGCAAGAGCCTGTACAGGGAGTTTATTTTTAAGATGAAGGAGTATGGGCAGTAGCTGTACCAATGCAGCATAGCCGACACCATGAGAGAGCTATTTAGCAGCAGAAACATTATGCTTTCAGATCTGCAGTTGAATTTCGAGTGCACTGAAAAGTGTATACCTATTTAGTGCCTCGAAGATGTTGTGTTTTGTATGTACAAAACAGGAACTGTAGGAATGTTATTTTTCTGTTTTCATTTTCTGCGGAAAACCACCTTTTGCTAGTTGAAGCGTACGAAGAACAAGCTCTGACGGAAACAGCTTGCAGGGATTGGTTTCAATGTCTTAGAGACAACGATTTTGAGGTGAGTGAGATTTCGAGGTGAGTGACTAAATGCGTCCTCGTCGTATAGTGTACCATGAGCTACTACAAACGAGTCAGACAGTAAAGCACGATTATTCAATTTCAATCTCCTCCCTTAACGTCAGACACACTCAATGTGGCCAGAGGTATGACAAAGACATTCCGCTGCTTGACAATGCCAGACCACAAGTTGCAAATCGAGTAGAGGACACAGTCAACCGACTGTGATGGGATGTCTTACTCCGACTTCTATATTCTCTACACATCGCTCGTTCCGATTATCATTTGTTTCGGCCCGTGCAGCATGGTCTCTCTGAACAACACCTCACATCTTTTAACGATCTCGAAAAATGGCTTCATGAGTTTACCACCTCTAAAGAAACTGAATTTTTTATAGCAGAATGCATTTGTTATCGGAAAAGAGGGAAAAGTTTGTAGCTGCCAAGGGGTTCTACTTTCAGTAAATTATCTTATACCATTCTATTCAAATAACTTACGTTTTTTGTTCAAAAACTGCGAAAATTAATTCAAGTACTTAATTGACAGAGGACATTATCTGTGCATATTTTAATTATCGTAGGCTACACTGAACTAACGTAACCTTCCTAATACCACTTAGATGAACTTGAGACAAATATATGTCAGACAGTTACTTGCGATCTTCAGAGTTAACTTTTCTACTAAGAACGAACCACAGCTCGTATTGGACAAGGATGTAGAAGTACATCGGCAGTGTACTTTCCAAAGAAAATTGCCCCATATTCACCTTACGTGATTTATCGAAAACACTTGACATGTAAGGCAGAATGCGGTTCGTACAATATTCGTCCATAATGTGAGTCCAATGTCTGGACCATAGCACCTCATTGAGCAATTTTAATGCCACAGTTCGAAGAAGAGGCCGAAAGTGTCTCTTTTATAGCTAAAAACGAACTGGAAGAGTATGTCAAAAATTATATTTTTGCATTACATATTCACAATAAAATCACATCACCAACAACACTCTCCTGACGAAAAGTGAACGTAGTAACAGCACGGGAACGTGACAGATATGAGCTATGGCATTCCATTTATTACACAATTGTAAGTGCCTAGGAAATTATTATGAAATTAAATATCGATGACTACGGATACAGACTCCTGTTGGAAACATAACTGACTGTTAAGATAAAAACCTATTTCTGAGACCGAGGATTGCATTCGAATTTAGTGCGCAGAGTTTTGCCTAACCTTAGCTCGGAATAGGTTAAAGGTTCCCCAAAGAAATCAGTACTGCTATTATTTATCCACAAGTTAAAATCAAACTTTATGACTGATTAAGACCAGATTAGGACTCGAACGTACACAATTTACTTTCCCAGACTTTAAACAACTGAGGAATCTTGTTGGACTGTTTCATTACTTGTCTCAGTACGCACTTGCTTTATTCATTGACCAGCTGTGAAACCCGGCTTTGAGCGAGTATTCATTTATTTCATTGTTCTACCTGAAACTAAAAAGTACAGTGCTTGATGTGTAAAACTGAAAAAAATTCATTTCCTTGTGAAAACAGCATAGAAATTAGGAAACCGTCAAACAAATCTGTAAGTACAGTAACCGAATTAACAAAAATGCTATTAAAAACCGAACCTCACTGTAATATTTATTTACCTCAGAACTTCACCATAAACAATACCAGGAGTAATGTTTAAAAGACTCTGACTGAAAAGAAGGATACCAGCTACATTATTCTATCTTTCTCGACTCTTTAAAAATATTCCAAAAATCTGGGCCTGTGAACACGTCCGCGATCTTTTTAAGATACAAATCACATATCACTTCCACGCGCTCCCCTACCTCAAACCACTGTAAGCCACTCGTACCCATCCACTTCCACACGCCCATTCTCTCTCAATTATTCAGCCCAACTCATTTTCATCATTTCTCTCCGTCTCTTAACTGTCACTGATTCCTGTCTCACAGCCACAGTCTCCTTCGTTCTGTCCTGCTACTACAGTCCTCTCTCACTATCACAGTCTCCCTAAGATCCCAAATCGAAAAACCTTGAACATTGTCTTCATATTTTTATCTGTCTCCGAGATACATTGGTTCGAAGTACACCACTTCTACACGTAAAATACGCACGTAAAACGTGGTGAGAGGCGACAACGTAGTTTATAAAATGACGTAGCACGGAGAAATATGCTGTGAAGTGTCTTAGTTATCATTAGAAGGGTTCTGGATACCACGTGTTGTAGTACTGAATCACATGCGAAATTTTTGTGGACATGAAATCTGATTGCAGTGTCAAATTAGTTTTGAGTTACTTTAATTTCACATAAGCCAACTATAAAAATTTTACTGATCCATACAGCTCATTTCATATGAGCGACGTACCATTCGGTGGTAGGCAGGAGAAGGGAACCAGCGGAAAAATGCTCCTATCGGAGCACAAAAGCGCAAATATGCTCCGGTTTAAAAGACCCCACTTTAAAAGCAGGGTACCAGATGTTCATTCTACCACCCTCAACACCTTTAAAAATGTCCCCAACAGTGCGAAAGAGATGGATAAGTAATAAAAACTGGAAGATATTAGGCAGAGATTGTGGTATAAAAAGGACGCCTTTCTCGTGAGTACCTGCACCTGCTTTAGATATTGCCCGACATGTGCGTAATTTCGCAACGTTCTGTTCTTGGCCGACTGATAGGGCTAATTCTTTTTTAATCATCTGTCATCGGACACCTTTGAAGCACTCTTCCACAACTTCCTCTTCAGTGAAAACCTGTTTATTTCAGAGTAGTACTTTTTCCGAACGCACTCAGTTATTTGTCGTATTTATGCCAATCTCGGTCTTCCCCAACAAATTTTACCTTCTACAGCTCCCTTTGTTACGATGAAAGATATTGATAGATATGTTAACCCATATCCCATTATCCTGTCCTTCTTCTTGTAAGTATTTTGCGCTTATTTCTATCTTCGCCAATTCTTCGGAATAGTTTTTATTTCTTTTCTTATCAGACCATCCAATTTTCACCACCTTTCTATAGTGCCACAGCTAAACACTAACCTCACTTTACTTAATTTCCCATTGGGGATTCAAGTCAAAAGTTTTGTGCACGGAACTGCCGTCGTAATTGGAGGGTTTATCTCAGAAAAAACTCTCACTGCCTGTGACGTTGCTGGATCAACACTGGAATTGCTCGACAGAATTTAGTTCCTGGGGGACAGTGTTTTAAAAAAATAGTGGTAATGCAGCGCCTTGTAAGGTAAATAAAATTATAAAAAAAATTTTTAATAAGATTTTTATCATCGTTTACAGATCACCGGTAAATTTGAAATTTTCACATTTTTACTGACACCATTCGATGCAGTATTTCCAGTTAATATGCTATCATTTTTGCGAAAAACCCATGTACGTTAGTAGAATTAACTAGACGTAATGTGTGAATGATGCGTCTTGTAAGTTTCGTGAACGCCGGATGGCTGTACGTCATTAATTGATGCATTTGTGACGGAAGCGCGTGTAGCGGACAGCGAGGCGTTACGTATAGCCAGAAGTGCGTGCTGTATAAGACATGAGACGTCGGCCGAAGCGTCGTGCAGCGTGCTGTGTGCGAAGATCGACCTTTTGTCTCTGCCAGGCGTGGCTGTAAATGTTTCACGGTCTGTTTCATTTATTAGCAGGTCGGCAGCGAAGACGCCGACGAACAGCTGGTTGGAGGGTCGGAAACCAGAAAGTCGGAATCCAAAGTGGCGCCGGTAGCTGACTTTCATTCCCGAAGGTTACCAAAGAAGAGGAAATTCCTCTCATGAATTATAACAGCTCAACGAGGAGCACGCAGAGCTAGCGCTTTTGAGGTCTTTCGTTGTCAACGGAAGAACGTCAAGTTCTCTGCAGAAGGTCCTTCAAACCTCTTTATGATTTTACAGGCTGTCGGCAAATGTGAGGATGACCGTCTATGGCGCATTTTATGTCTGTGTCATTCTTCACATGAGCAAAATGTGTACTGGATAATCTACTGGATCTAGGTGTCAAAATTGGGCAATTATCCTTTCAGATTGATCTAGGCACCATGCCAATAGAGAGTTACTTGGTTCCAGTGGAAATTCGTAACCCTTGTAGTTGTTTGTGGTGCAGAGATATGGAATCGCCGCCATGTCCACAGATAACTGCATACCTAACACGCTTAAGCACCACCAGAACACTGTCAATTCGTGTACGTAACATCTGCTTCACTGTACTGCAGTTTGCTGCTCCTTCAGCTTATTGCTCCACTCAGACTTGTGTGTTTTGTGAAACGGAAGTCCAGACTTTCAGCTCATCATGAAACAGGAAGGATGGGCACGTGTCAAAAATCGTTGGGAAGTTGTACACTATTATAAAAAAAGGTTAACGCCAATTTTAATAAAATGCTTTTGACGTAATTTGAGTAAAACGATGCTGCGAGACATGAGATATTGTAGAACGAATATCCTTCGATTTTAACAGTAACTCAAAAATACACAGACAACTTAAAAGCCGTGCCTTACTTTTCTCGTTGATACGGGAACTGCTAAAAGATGTTGTAACAGACAGACCGAATAGGCAAAGCTTTTCGGTTTCGTATCTTGCTCATATGAATCTATGGAAAATTACTTCTATGAAAATATTCCCAACTCAGTAACGTTAACACACTATACCACGTATTCAAAATAAGGCATTCTACTTTCACCACATCGACTGGAATTTTATTCATGACTTGCAGTGAGCCATGACTTTTTTTGACCAATGTATTGCTCTACACGGAAAGAGTATGATTTGACTATATCGGTACCGTAAGTGCAATGACAGATCTGCGTAAGCCAACTTGGCCCTAACAAGGAAAGATGCGAAATCCCCCGACTTCACTTTAGACCGCCCACATGATTCATTTATTAATGAATTACCTTGCTAATCAGAATGATTTTACTTGAAAACTACTCTCATGTGAGACAGTGAATTTCTAGTGAATGAAAATAGGTAGATTGATGTTAATATTGCACCTTTATTAACAAAAGAAGAGAGACTATACGTTTTACGAGTACAAAAAGTGAACCTCCTTATTCTTACCCCCTCTGATAGCGTTGAACATGACCTTGTCGGGGGTAGGGAGCGAAGGAGCTGGTCTAACAGCCTGGCTTTTCCACAACGACGAGGAAACAAAAGTATTGTAGATAAGGAAACGAAGAAGTTATGTTAGTTCTTAATAAGGGAATTAAGTTATCAGCATGCAACCGCCACTACTGTAAACTAAACAGAACACCTGTTGTTGTATCTGAAAATGTTCATAATTTTAAATAGTTTACAAAGCAATTAACAATTTGGCAGTGAACACATAGTGTGTTGTGGGGCGATCACTCTGTTGCAGAAATAATTAAAAAGCCAAGATCGCTTAAACACTGTTTACTAGATGGCCGGTTTGAGCACACAAAAGGTGCCATTATTGGATCTGAATGTAGCTAAACATGTATAAATACTTTGGATATAACGATACATGAGGCAGACCAGCTGATATAAAATCACTGTCGCAGAAATAAAAATTAAGTAACAACTGGTCTCATGGTCATTCTATTCTATTAGATATGTAAAACCGAAGTCACAAAATAAAACTATTTGACACATGACCGCAGCTCGACTAACAGCAGTCGGCATCAGATGAGGAGTGAGAGGAGTGAGAAGAGAAGCGTCTTAAACGTTTTTATCTGAACTGGTTGATATTTCATGTCATTGATGAGAATTTCGGAGACAGTGGACGATAGAAGCCAACAAGAAATACCAGCCACATTCTACCTGTTGTTTTAAACATATCACAGCAATGATTTGTAATGCCCATTGCCTATTATATGTAATTATGGAAACAGAATATGTTTGTATGATTTTGTATTCTCAGCTTCATTTTTGTCAAAAAATTACTAGTTCATCAACTGGAATTACTTTTTCGCTCTGCGTGCACTATTGAGAAAATATACACGCAGACTGATTACTCTATTGTCATGGAAACAAATGAGCATAAAGAAAGTATCAGTCACTCAAGCAAGTACTGCACTCCAACCACTAGACAGTTGATCTTATTCCACATCTGTACACAAAAACTACGACTGTTTTTCTGTTTTGTGTACTGACGCTTTCGGTCTTCCCTCTTCGTTGCTCTCTAGTGTCTTTCTGCAACTGGCCCCTGTGGATGAGCGGTTCTAGGTGCTTCAGTCCGGAACCACGCTGCTGCTACGTTCGCAGCTTCGAATCCTGCCCTCGGGCATGGATATGTGAGGTGTCCTTAGGTTAGTTAAGTTTAAGTAGTTCTAAGTCTAGGGGACTGATGACCTCAGATGTGAAGTCCCATAGTGCTTAGGGCCATTTGAACCATTTTGTCTTTCTGCCTCTATGGCGTTGTCACCATTTCAAGCTTTTCACTCTCTACTTCCCTTTCTTAGCGTCCTCTATTTCGGTGCAACTACGCGCGACCTCACTTTGAACCAAGAGTTTTCGATCTCTCTCTGTGTCGTGTAGCGGTTACGTAAATATCTTTCCCGTCTTTGTAAAAACTGGAGCAGACTGAAATGTGTCACGTGACTAATCTGCAGCTAATTGCTTAAGATTATAAGCTCGAAATATTGGCTGTTCCGGAACGTAGCCCAGCCTGCAACGCTCTGAACCGAAGTAATAAATTGATGCTATTATACAGCGAAATTTCCTCTAAAATTTTTAAAGTGTTGTCTTTAATTGACTCCATTTTCATGAGAAAGGAAACGTGTGACTCTGTTAGCAGACAAGTTTCTGAATTAATTATGAGCCGGGGAATATCACACTTCTAAAAGTCTTGAACTCTTTGCAAGGGGAAACACCATTTGGTCCTCGATACGGTTTGCTGGAATCATCTTCGTGATATAAATGTTACAGTAACTGGATATCTCAGTTGATTATGATCAGAATTTTGGAAAGATAAATGAATGGTGCCCATTGGTTACAATTGACAACTGTAATTTCTAAAGGTATGGAACACTTTTCTAAAAAAAATTTACGGTACTAAAGCTATAATCGCATTTAGTACTATTGTATTAACTGCTATTATTGATCGAATTAAGTATAAGCAGCATAAGCGTCATTGGGAAATAAACAACGAAAGAACACTCGTAAACGACGTCTTAAGTCCCACGTCTTAAGATCACGTGCGGAACATCATAAACAACCTATTACTTATCCTATTCTGAATAGCGCTGTTTGGCCGGCCACTGCAGCCGAGTGGTTCTAGGCGCTTCAGTCTGATTCGGGCATGGATGTGTGTGATGTCCTTAGGTTAGTTAGGTTTAAGTAGTTCTACGTTGTAGGGGACTGATGTAAAGTCCCATAGTGCTCCGGGCCCCAATTGCGCTGTTTATATATTTCCCACTATAGTAGAAAGATACATCAGCATACATTTGTAAAAGAAGTTTTTTTTTCGTACTTGCGTAGGCAAATTTACTGTACTATTAACGGATTGACTAAACCACTGCTCCAACTCAAATAATCTGGCTTAAAAGTGATATGCTTGCTTCGTAAGCTTCTGACAGTTCACAGGAGGCAATCATGTATTTCATAAAGGTAATCGCTTGTTTTATGGACCACAGACATATAGCTACGATGGGCATACCTTGTAAGGTGTCAGGAGGAAAGGACGAAGTAATGGGTATTGCAGAGCTATTTGAGATGGAAACCAGGGAAAGCGAATTCAATGAGGATAATGCGCAGTCGACAGAAGTTGAAAATAAGTTACGAGTGGGCACACAGCCCAACGTATATAATGAAGGAAGTTATGAAGCGACAATTAGAGCATTTAGATGCGATTATGTGGAAGTAGCGATGAAGAAGGAGAAGATAGACGAGGATGAGGAAAAAGTAGAGGATGTTGAAGAAAGCGTAAATGAAGGAAGAAATAGAGAAGTAGCAGTCGAAGTTTATCCTACGGAAAGTTCGAATTCACAAGGGAAATTCCTAAAAAGACTCATGTATGATTCAATGGAGGATTCGTTGATGCAAGAAGAAGAAGAACAGAACCAACCCTTTCAAATTCAGCCAATTGTGAAGGCCATGGTAAAGCATATCCCAGTCAATATTGTAACTGATAGCGGAAGTGAACTGACTGCGATCTCAGAAAATTTATTCATGCAGTGTAATGCCAATGAGGAATTGCCAGTTCTGAAAACATGTAAGATTAAAGTAAGAGGTCCTATTAGAAACAATGCTGCGGAAGTTACGAGACAAACAAGGTTAACTCTTTCGTGTCAAGGTCAAAAGGTCGAAGCCAACTTCATGATTATGCCTAAACTAACTGTAGATTTGATTATAGGTGCAGATTTTTTAAATGAGAGACAAGCGATAATAGATGTGGGGAAAGGTAGCGTAACATTCGGGAATGTTACACTTCTCTCTGAGCAAAAACTAAAATTAGAAAAAATACCAGTTATAAACAAACAATTAAGAATGATGCGAGATAAAGAGGATGAAGAATTAGAATGGTATGCACAAAAGGGGGAATCGCCTCAACTCATGTTAGAAGTCCATAAAGAAATCGACGAAAAATTGCAAGAAGTTCAAGGTATTTCAGAACACAGTAAACAAGAATTAGAGGGTATCTTACGAGATAAAGCAGAGGTATTTTTACCTAAGACTGGCAGTATTAAACACTTTCAGTACAAGTTTGAAGATTAATTTTATTACTGGTAAATAATCAGCACAATATTTCAAGATTATGTTGCAGATAAGATCGTCAGGAGAAAGAAGAATGAAGAGAGAGGAAGGTGGGAAAAAGAAAGTAGTTTCAATAAAAACAAAAACAAAAATAACACCAACAGTACCATAGACTAAGGTGAAGAGATAAAACATAAATAATCTAACAGCATGAAATACTAAAATGCTATACACCACAACACTACACGAAAATAAAAAACGAATTTGAGGATTCTTCTAGAAGTTAAGACTCAAAATATCTTAGAATTATAACATGGAAAGGGCGCCGAAATTTGTAAAGCTTTATAAGAAGGTGTAAAACAATGTAGGTACTAGACATATGTTAGATGATTATAAGTAAAACTTTTTGTAAGAACCATTGTAAAAACTCCAACAAAGACCAGATGCAACGACCCACAAGTTGCAACGCGAGAAGTATCAAGAAAGAAAAGGACATAATTAGCAATAATTAGCAAGACACGATTCCTACAAGGGAGAAGCGTCGAGAGAAGGGAAAGGGCAGCGAGACCAACAGAAGGCCCTTGTAGCTGAAGTGACCTGTATATCAGCTGAACCACAGGGTGGCAGAACCCTGCTGGAACAGAACACGGAACCACAGAGTGGCGGAACACGGAAGAGACCGGTGCAGGGACTGACAAGCAAACACCGGACTTTCACCGCTTGTAGTTTAGTTCTGAAATGGACATTATATAAAGAACAAAAGTAAGGCATAATAAACACTAAAACTATATGGCCACTTATTTTGTCCTCATAAAAATAAGAGAATAACTATATTTTATGTATTTTCTCCTTATAAAAACAAAGAATAAAAAATTATCTTGTTGGATGTTTTCCCTTTTTTTTTAGCATTTGTACCATTTGTTAGGATAATATCTCAATACTTGTGTATGTATATTTCTTTGTCAAAGCAACTCTTGGAAATAATTCTATTTGTTAGTGTAATAATGTTGAAATGAGTGTCTAGAAACAAAAACATTTTACTTGTACATGATATTTAGAAAATGTGTTAGGAATAGATTTTACTTAATTACTACATTTACAAAAACAATATTTCTAAGAAAATCGATGTGAAAGATTCCTCACTTTCGATAACAAACTTCTTAAAAAGCAAATTAACAATTAAATAAAGAAAGAAAATAATTAAAAAATAATAATTATAATAGAATAAAAATATTCTTCCCTTGTCAATATAAACATATTTTTGATAATAATGTGGAAGAATATAAAAATATAAATTAATAATACTAACTAGCATAGAACAGAATAACATGGCTGAACAGTAGGCAACAAAATTTAGATAACGGAATAATTTTTGACTGACTTAGACAATGATTCAATCATTGCCTAACTTCAGTGCAAAAATTAAGTTCGGAGGGTGGTGATATGTAAGGTGTCAGGCAAATCCAACACCTTCCATGAAAACCCTGACATGATAAGCAAATCCAGTAGTATGTCACATAGCTCCGAATAAATCGTGACATTAAATTAACCAAAGTAATACGAGTAATGAGTGAGCAAATGGAATACCACAGACTAACACAAGAATGCCTAAATGCATGTCATACCTTCCCACTGTGAGACAGACGCAGTTCCGAGGGGAGAAACGAGAACAGAAGCCGAGAGCAGAACCATGTTAAGTTAGAAGGCCCTACGATACGGGACAGACACCCACGTTGCCAGCTAACCGCTAGGACCACCCCCAGTCCATGTTAAAAGCTAGAGCCCTCCAGAAGAACAGTATAGATCTTACGATAACACAAAAAGGGCCACCCCAACCGCAAGTTTCAGCGTGAGACTTTTTCTCGTCTCTGTTACGTCAGGACCACCCGCCAGCCCATGTTAAAAGATAGAGCCCTCCAGAAGAACAGTATAGATCTTACGATAACACTAAAAGGACCACACCAGCTGCAAGTTTTAGTGTGAGACTTTTCCGCGTCTCTGTTACGTTGCAAACTTTAAAAACATTGCCCCACCACGAAAAGTATAACGTTTCTCATTGGATAGACAGAATTTTTGTAGGCGGAGCTTAAAGTTAACATTGAGACCCTGTTTGGTCAGATGAAAACACAGCCAGATAGTTTTTTTAAACCAACTTCGATAAATTGTAGTAAGGAGAAGTGAGGGGAGTTGCTTCCGAGACGGCGAGGTGAGCGGAGCTGTGCTGCCCGCTGCCTCCTGACGAACACCGACAAGGTAATGAACGCACGCGATGCCGCATAACAGCGCATAAAGCTTCACTCAGAACTGCAGAAGTCTCATCTGTTACACCCCCTTTTTGCATAATACTAGTGTCGATCGTCAATTAATGCTCATGGTGTTCACATTTGCCACTTGAAGTAAAAATCTGAAACGCCATGATTTTTCTGTATATAGTTATTGAGAAGCCACATCAGCCACTGTAATTTACGACAAGTTAGATAAGTAATTAAAGATAATTGAGGGTCACTGTAGACTATTTTAATAGTTTTCTCTCTTGTGAAACTTAATTTAAACCTAGATTATAGATGTGATATGGCATAGGTCATCCTTCGATCCATTGTAGAACTTGGGAACCCATTCAGGGAATATTCGTTCACATTTTTGTTGAACGCAGTTGGTTTTTACCATCTTGTATTAAAACATTTCCTTTTATCAATAGTGCAATTTATAAACAATGTTTTGTGAGTAGAATAAAATTTCCAATGGTAAGATTAACTGCTTTTTCGACGTTATTTTACCAGCTAACTAAAAATAGGAAAGCCTTGAACCCCTTCCACTAAATTTAGTTAGTATTAAGATTCTTTTACAGGGACTGCAGTGGAGCTGACGTTGAAATCATTAAGTATTTGGTTATATCATCACTAGTGTCACTGAACTCTTCTGAACTCTACATGTCATGTGTGGTCTGGCGTCTCCTTACCAGCAACAGGTCCTAGGTTCAAACTAGTCAATTCACTAAAAAACACGCTCAGAGCGTCGTTGCGCGAAAGTGGTAGGGAGACACGATATAGAACAAACAGATACCACGCAGAATGTTAGAACCTAGAGCAACAGCAGCCATGTCTGAAAAGAAACAACATGATAATACTGTACTATTAGGTCTGTATAATGTATCACAAACAGCGGTACTGGACCATCTGCTTTTTACATTATTGAAACACATTCTTCAATTCGCCTCAGGAAGGAAGATGATCAGGTGGCTCAGTCCTACGTAGGCGAATTTTCTCATGAAACGTGGGTGACTGACAGAATTCTTAAGAAATAAATTTTTATGTTATCACTATTGTTCTAAATAGGCTAACATTTTCATTCGGTACAGTGCTATCACGAAGTCATTTAGACGCTTAAGGAATTATGTTTGCCTTATGAGAAGAAATATGAAGTACTGCTGCGTGGCATTGATGTGTTGGTAAATTAATTATGACATGAAAACAACATAACGTTATTTCTTTAATTACTTAATTTCTATATTATGTAAGACCTGTCTTACTGCCGCAATCTGACCACGCATTGTGTCCATTAATCATCGTACCTCAGTTCACTTTACCGTCCACTAACTTGTAACAAAAATGTGTGTGAAATCTTATGGGACTTAACTGCTAAGGTCATCAGTCGCTAAGCTTACACACTACTTAACCTAAATTACCCTAAGGACAAACACATACACCCATGCCCGAGGGAGGACTCAAACCTCCGCCGGGACCAGCCGCACAGTCTATGAATGCAGCGCCCATTAGACCGCTCGGCTAATCCCGCGCGGCTTGATGTAACACTGAACGTTTGATTTTAAACAGAGCAGGCGATAGCTCATCAACGGCATACTTTTAAAATCTAATCTTTATAGAAAACTATATATTCAGATTCCATGCTAAATGAAGATGAACGCTTACTGGGAGTCCAATGTAAAAAAAAACGGAAATTTCAGTTCCAGAGGACATCCCTCTTTTAACAGCAAAACGGACAATCTCACTGTCTCTTCAGTATGCTTGACAAAAGTGACAAGAGCCAATCCTCCTGTTTTAGCAAGTCACCTCGGCACTTGATTTCCTGACTAATGTCCACAGCAGGAATGGTAGTCAGTCACCAGCTTACGAGTCGCGGGAATTTGGAAGAATATTCCACGACGTTCATTTGAATAAATGGGAAATACGTAGTATGGGAAACTAATATAACTATTTTCTACGAAGAGCTAGAACGTAGTTACAAAACACGCTAGTAAGTGCGGGGCAAAAAATGCCACGGTCATTCACAGGAAAGAGTACAGCTTGTGCACTAGTATGCACATATGTCTATTCACGTCTTTCGAAGAGCAGACCGGTCGCTTTGGAGCGCTGTTTACTGTGTAGAACAGGTACCAGGCAGTCACGCGACCTTCCGTTGATGACGTAATTAACTGCTGTGAGCTATGTTAGTGCAGTGATATAGGTCGATATGGAAAAGTCTCATAATGTCTTTAAAGAGCTATAGTGCTTGGATGTGACCATAAACACACTGTGAATGAAGTTGGCCGCATCCTGTCCATTGTGTGAGCAAGGGCTGGTGTACCACTAGCAGCCGTGTAACAAGGCGGAAGGTCGGTGTTTGTAAAAATAGGCAAACCTAACCGACAGCACTCACAGACGAGTGTCACGCCATCTCAATATTAACTGGTTTCATACCCGACAGGAACTGCTGGTGTCAGTAAATAGACGTCCTTTGCAGCCACTTTTCGAGGGTACACTGCAGCGGGAACTGCATACAATGGCCATGTGGAGTTGGATATATCGCAAAAGGGCATTGCTCACGACGTCAAAAATAGCTGCACATCTTGAGTGGACCAGACTACACATAAATACGACAGTAGCTGGCCTGAGGTACGATTTTGTCTCTTTTACTATAATGCCAGGCGTAGAACGCAGAGGCGGTTCAAAAAAATGGTTCAAATGGCTCTGAGCACTATGGGACTTAACTTCTCAGGTCATCAGTCTTACAACTACTTAAACCTAACTAACCTAAGGACATCACACACATCCATGCCCGAGGCAGGATACGAACCTGCGACCGGACCGGTCGCGCGGTTCCAGAGGCGGTTCATTTTGTCTTTTAACCTCCATTGTATGGAGAGCCTTACGTTCAGGCCACAGATGATTCAGTGATCTGGTTTCCGTACCACGACTTAGGCTGCGTCCTTCAGGTTACCATTAACATGAACCTGGATGATTATTTCACCGTTATCGGTGATCAAGTGCTGCCATTTCTTCTATATCTCTATAAAAAGAAGCCTGTCCACATATCCTTCTTGTACAGTGACAACTGCCGCTTTTCCATTCCTGTATGTGTAGTTCCTGGTTTGACGAACAAATAGTTACCCTGTCTCACAAGGACTGGCCCGCTAGATTCCCCAGTCTTAACCCCACAGGAGATATTTGTGACTACTAGGAACTGTGGGAGAAACGTAACAGTCACCAGATATGCAGTCTGGTAGCTACTCTGGATCTGGTGATCAGTATGCCGCTTCGGCTGAATATGGACTGCCAGAAGAGACAGACTCTTCTTCGCCGAAGGGAGGGCATTGTCAAGGCTGTAGGTAGTGTTACACGATAATAGCGTGACGTCACCTGGAAAGTGACTTATTTGTTGTCCTGTATGCTCATAAATCAGTTTGTAACCCCTATGATAACCGCCGTTGTTCAAGTAGCTCAGAACTACAATCCTATACGTGAGCGTCAATCCTGGCTGCCTCAGAGAACCTCTGCATCGCATCTGCCTTCCACCATAATAGGTGTGAAAAGTTGGCGAACGCTAATCATGTCTCACCCGGTTGCATTAATCGGCGTGATGACGCACATTCTCTGCTACAAGTTTTATTAATAAGGGACGCTCCAGCCAGTCGTTAAAACAGAGGAAGAACAAAAAATGCACAGGTACCTACCCCAACGTTTTTTATTTACTTAGACTACCGAAATACTTATGAAGTTTGTAATTGAAATGCTAAGCTTTGCGACACAACTAAGAAGTTATAAAAGTTTTTTAATTAGTCTGCATTATTACATACTTTTCTAGAAAAGTTTCTGCCTATAAAAGAAATGTCTTACTAGAGATAATGAAATTAAATTACATGTGTTATGAAAATTCCGCAAGTTGCTGCTTTTATACGTCAAATATGGAATAATTGTATTTCATTTGAATTTGTTTTATTACAGGAGTAAATGCCAGGTTGTTACAGTTAAACTGACGGTTTTCTCAGAACTACAGTCCGCATCTCGTGGGCGTGCGGTAGCGTTCTCGCTTCCCACGCCCGGGTTCCCGGGTTCGATTCCCAGAGGGGTCAGGGATTTTCTCTGCCTCGTGATGACTGGGTGTTGTGTGACGTCCTTAGGTTAGTTAGGTTTAAGTAGTTCTAAGTTATAGGGGACTGATGACATAGATGTTAAGTCCGATAGTGCTCAGAGCCATTTGAACCATTTTTTCAGAACTACAGTGCGAGCTGTGTACTTCGCAGGACGACAAAATATTCATACATAGTGTATACATTCATTTAATGGTGCGCTAGCGGAGTATACTGAAAAAAGTAATAGTTCCACTTCCTGCCAAATGGTGAAAACGTGGCGATGTAAGCTGTCAGAATGAGAAATGTTTCCTTTTTGTCGTCGGTGTGCCGTTTATCGCTGGACGATGTACGTTCACTTCTTTTGCGAAGTGACTGTTGGTGTAAAGGATTAAGAAGGTTGAAGTTTTCCGTACGGAACGAAATGGCTATTGAGAAGAAAGACCGTGGACTGCAGATGTTGTTTTATCAGGACGGCACCGACAACAGCGCTGCATTGTGGGAATATGACCGACGGAATCAGCTGCGAAGAGGCCCCATTTCAATAAACGTCCGCCGGAATGCACAATGGACATGAACGGTTGCGGGTGGTCAGACAGGACGCTTACGTACGTGTCACCTGTCAGAGTCCTATCTAGACGTATCAAGGGTCACATATCACTCCAACTGCACACGCGTCACACCATTACAGAGCCTCCACCAGTTTGAACAGTCCAATGCCGGCATGCAAGATCCATAGATTCAAGAGGTTGTCTCCATACCCGAACACGTCCATCCGCTCGATACAATCTGAAAGTAGACTCTTCCGACCAGACAACATGTCTCCAGTCAGCAACAGTCCAATGTCGGTGCTGACGGACCCAGGCGAGACGTAAATGCTTCTGTTGTGCAGTCATAAATGGTACACGAGTGGACCTGCAGCTCCGAAAGCCCATATCGATTTTGTTTCGTTGAATGGTTTGCACGATGACACTTGTTGATGGCCCAGCATTGAAATCTACTGCAATTTGCGGAAGGGTTGCACTTCTGTCACATTGAACGATTCTCTTCAGTCTTCGCTGGTCCCGTTCTAGCAGGATCTCTCTCCAGCCGCTGTGATGTCGGAAATTTGATGTTTTACCGGATTCCTGATATTCACTCGTGAAATGGTCGTATGGGAAAATCCCTACTTCATCGCTACCTCGGAGATGCTATGTCCCATCGCTTGTGCGCCGACTATAACATCACGTTCAAACTCACTTGAATCTTGATAACCTGTCACTGTAGCAGCAGTAACCGATCCAAGAACTGCGCCTAATACTTGTTGCCGACCGCAGCGCTGTATCCTGCTTGTTTACATATCTCTGTATTTGAATAGGCATGCCTTTACCACTTTCTTTGGCGCTTCAGTGTATAAATGTATTTACACACTGACGTTATTTCTCTACATAGATGCTACCCTAATTCAAACATCCGTATTACGATGACACCAGATTCCTTACCCCTTCATCTAAGAACGGTGTCGTCTGGTGTTTCAATCAGTTGCTGACAGCATCCTTGAATCCATCGTTGGTCGTGAAGTGCAGTATAGTGTAGCAGGCCGGGCCTTCATTTTGGTGCCAACTCTGGACTTCAGGGAGGATACTGGAAAATTTCCAGCCAAAGCGTCTGAGTTATTCCTTCTTTCGATTCTCGGTATGGGATCGTAGATTGTCGTGAAGGAGAATGATTCCATTCGGTAATCAATTCGCACCGTTTGTTTTGGATTAAACTTCGGAGTTATCTTTGAATATCGCAATTGACTTATGTTGTTCCATTATGCCCATGCGTTGCTCTTTTAAAATCTGTTGTCAACATTGCTCCACTATCTTATTGGAAAAATTAGTGAGGATCCATTGCTTGGAAAGTTCCTTGGTTTTAGTTCATGTACTGTACCTATGTCTCGTCACCCGTCAGTGGTTTGTGCAAAAAATTCGCCGGCTGTGCGGTTCTGGCGCTGCAGTCCGGAACCGCGGGACTGCTACGGTCGCAGGTTCGAATCCTGCCTCGGGCATGGGTGTGTGTGATGTCCTTAGGTTAGTTAGGTTTAAGTAGTTCTAAGTTCTAGGGGACTTATGACCTAAGATGTTGAGTCCCATAGTGCTCAGTGCCATTTGAACCTTTTTTTTTTTTTTTTGCAAAAAAATTCTACTCTCCCTTCATGGTAGCGCGGAAGAAATAACGAGGCCGTACCCTTTCTTTCAGTTTTGTGAACATCGGTTTAACATTTTGATACGCGCCGTGAACAAAACGTATGGTATGGTAACCTCTTTGTGACAACGTTCAGGAGAATTGTCTTTAAAATGTGAGGAATATTTTATGAAGAATGAAAACTGTGAACCGTTGTCTCGCACAGAAAAGTTCGTCACTATGTTGAACAAGTTAATCAGTCACATTCGAGTGTCATCCTCGACCACTTACTTCACGTACATCTGTGTGACCGAGCTTGAATTTGGTGAACCATTTGCTCGCGACACCATCACACACAATTCCATCCTCAAAAGCAACTACACGTCTCGAAGACGTTGACTCGGCCTGCAGGATGGAAGGGAATGACAGAACATACCTCGCATCTGGCGCATCGTCCATTTCAGTCGCTCGTTTCCAGCATAATGATGAATGAAACAGAGGGTAGACTGACACAACGTGACCTTCTAGTTTTCGTTCGCAACCAAGCAAGTGCCTTGAAGCTACAAGAAATTGTTCATTTTTAATAGCCAATCGGAGTTTAATTTATGAATAGACCTCGTATTTGTGGTCCACACAGACACGTAATTAAGTTGTAAGGGGCGATCAGAAAGTTCCATTTCAGTGCGTCGCTACATTGTGTATGAAACCCAGTGCGAATCCGTTGCGGGTAAATAACGCGAAGGGTTATTGTAGCTTTCGAACGGAAACCTTACAGGGCTATTACAAATGATTGAAGCGATTTCATAAATTCACTGTAGCTCCATTTATTGACATATGGTCACGACACACTACAGATACGTAGAAAAACTCATAAAGTTTCTGCCGCCAGAGCGCTCGAGAGCGCAGTGAGAGAAAATGGCAACAGGAGCCGAGAAAGCGTATGTCGTGCTCGAAATGTACTCACATCAGTCAGTCATAACAGTGCAACGACACTTCAGGACGAAGTTCAACAAAGATCCACCAACTGCTAACTCCATTCGGTGATGGTATGCGCAGTTTAAAGCTTCTGGATGCCTCTGTAAGGGGAAATCAACGGGTCGGCCTGCAGTGAGCGAAGAAACGGTTGAACGCGTGCGGGCAAGTTTCACGCGTAGCCCGCGGAAAATTGGCTCGTGCCACAACTGGAGACCGACAGCGCCGACTTCATCTTTCAACAGGATGGTGCCCCACCGCACTTCCATCATGATGTTCGGCATTTCTTAAACAGGAGTTTGGAAAACCGATGGATCGGTCGTGGTGGAGATCGTGATCAGCAATTCCTACCATGGTCTCCACGCTCTCCCGACTTAACCCCATGCGATTTCTTTCTGTGGGGTTATGTGAAAGATTCAGTGTTTAAACCTCCTCTACCAAGAAAAGTGCCAGAACTGCGAGGTCGCATCAACGATTCTTTCGAACTTATTGATGGGGACATGCTGCGCCGAGTGTGGGAGGAACTTGATTATCGGCTTGATGTCTGCCGAATCACTAAAGGGGCACATATCGAACATTTGTGAATGCCTAAAAAAACTTTTTGAGTTTTTTTATGTGTGTGCAAAGCATTGTGAAAATATCTCAAATAATAAAGTTATTGTAGAGCTGTGAAATCGCTTCAATCATTTGTAATAACCCTGTACTAATTGCCTTTATACATTCACCAGTTGTTCCACCTTTCCTTGTATGCTTCAAACGGAACACTCTGTTCTGGAAGCTGCTGCCGAACAGCGTTCAACGAAACAAGTTAAGTTATGCGAGTGTGAAAAGGAAAGAAGAGAAACAAGCCCAGACGATTACGACACATGAATGAAATCTTCACAATCGCGTAACCGCCTCCGTTTGTTACAGCCACGAGAGCGTGGGTCCGGAGAAAGAAAAATACGCTACAGGTGAGCACAAATGTGGACGTTAAGCCCGAGACCTGCTTGTAAGTCAGAGAGGGCGGCCGTCTGTTTGGAGATCACTATCTCGGGACGTCGCCCACCTGCACCCCTGACGCATCTCGTTAAGCACTTACTTAAACTATATTATTCTTGCTTTTTTTCCGTCTCCCTGTCCAAAACGCCTCCTTTCGAGGGCATAATAATGTCTTAATCATCACGACGTACAAGGGTCTCCTGCATCCCGGAGCCACGGGATAGGTACGATCCAGCGAGACTTGGGAAGGCTCCCACAGGGGAAACGTAAAAAAAAAGGACTATGTAGAAGAGGACGTTGAGGAGGGGTGAGGCGAGGGGTGGGCGTGACAAACGCTGGGAGTCCTCCCGTGGCCATACCCGGAGCAGTGTAAATTACCCTGGCGCGGCCACGGCCAGCCACTTTTCCATTAAACATACTCCCGCAGACGCGCCGCTGGTTGCCTACCCAGCAGGCACCTCGACGCCCGGCACAATGTGTTCCATAAAACATCGCCTCGGCGTCGCGCGCCCATAAAAGTCGAACCGGGCGCCGGTGCGCGCTCCATCAAACGGACGGCGACGCCGCCGCGCCGGGACGCCGCACGCGGCCAAAGTTGTCGCCTCGCCTCAATTAATTCCCTCGAACTTCTTCCGCTCCTCTAACTAGCGAGTAAATACGATCTAAAGCTTTCTAACTTTATGTTTCCTACGGGAATCCGGAGTGACTGAGTGATAAAGCTTGTTCTATCGGTTTAGGCTTGAAAACAGTAGTGTGGTCGATCGTGGAGATATATACCACTCAGTATCACGACGTTATCTTCTTCAGCACGAGAACAAGTTATGATAGTGAAATTCATCCACAACGTTTCATGTTCGCCAGTAACATGTCAAACTACTACACTATAGCCGGCCGCGGTGGTCTAGCGGTTCTGGCGCTGCAGTCCGGAACCGCGGGACTGCTACGGTCGCAGGTTCGAATCCTGCCTCGGGCATGGGTGTGTGTGATGTCCTTAGGTTAGTTAGGTTTAATTAGTTCTAAGTTCTAGGGGACTTATGACCTAAGAAGTTGAGTCCCATAGTGCTCAGAGCCATTTTTGAACTACACTATAGTGAGCTGTTTATCAGTCTCATCAAAGAAAGCTGAACAGAATGGATCAATAAAGAGTGAAAACTGACATGGATGACTGCATACGGCAATACAGTCAAAGATGTTCCAGGAAACGATGGTCCACAAACGAACGCTTCGTGAGATTGCTGCAAATGTTTGGTTACAATTAGTCACTGAATTGAAACTTCCTGGCAGATTAAAACTGTGTGCCGCACCGAGACTCGAACTCGGGACCTTTGCCTTTCGCGGGCAAGTGCTCTACCAACTGAGCTGCCCAAGCACGACTCACGCCCCGTCCTCACAGCTTTACTTCTACCAGTACCTCGTCTCCTACCAGCCAAACTTTACAGAAGCTCTCTTGAGAACCTCGCAGAACTAGCACTCCAAAAAGAAAGGCGAGTATCGGTCCGGCACACAGTTTTAATCTGCCAGGAATTTTCATATCAGCCCACACTCCGCTGCAGAGTGAAAATCTCATTCTGGAAACATCGCCTAGGCTGTGGCCAAGCCATGTCTCCGCAATATCCTTTCTTTCAGGAGTGCTAGCTCTGCAAGGTTCGCAGGAGAGCTTCTGTAAAGTTTGGAAGGTGGCAGACGAGGTACTGGTAGAAGTAAAGCTGTGTGGACGGGGCGTGAGACGTGCTTGGGTAGCTCAGATGTGCCGGCACGGTAGCTCAGCATACAGTCCGGCTTTCGCCGCCGTGCAGTGCGGACGTGTTGTTGTTTCCGCCTGCGGAGCGCGCGCGCTCGCTGTTGTTTACATTTCAGCGGCCGTCACTTACGTGTCGCTTACTTGCACTAGATCCATGGCCAACCGTTTTCGAAAATCAACTTTACGATTCAACTTCTGCAACGACTACGCACGACCAAAGGCCTTGGAAGTGGAACGCTTCCTACGCGACGTTGCTAAGATCCCGGCTTCCGACATCTTGGGCATCCATTTGTCCATATTAAGCAGTACTGTGTACGTCAAAGTCGTCAATGACGCGGTATGTGAAAGAATACTTCGTGACACCAACCATGGATTACGCTTTTGCCACGCCGACGGCAATGTCGGAGCGGTCACTGTCGACCATGCCGGCTTAGGAATGCGCACCATACGAGTTATCGAACTCCCGTTCGAGCTTCCGGCGGAAGACGTTATCGCGGCTTTCCGCCCCTATGGCATTGTACATGGCCACACTGCCGAACGCTGGGCGCAGTTCCAAACGTACCCCGTTCTTAACGGTGTATGGCAAATCACCATCGACCTCCATCGCCACGTGCCATCTTACCTGCAAATTAGCGGGTGCCGCGCGGTTGTCATATACGACGGCCAACGCAAGACCTGTTCCGGGTGCGGCAAAGAAGGCCACCTCATATCTGAGTGTCTTCAGCGACGAATCACCCAATTGACAGCCGCTACCGCTACCGGTTTTACCGATCACCTACGCATCGGCGCTCTTTTCTCCTCCCATCGACCGCCGCCATCGGACCACGTACCGGTGACCCTTCCAGCTGCTACGGATACCGCCGGGGCCGACACCCCTGAAACTCCAACTGCTGCGAGAGATGATATGGGCGTCGGACGTCGATATCGCACTACTACAGGAAGTACACTTGGCCACACTTCCAGACGTCGCGGGATATAGCACTTATCCTTCTCCTGGTGACCACCTGGGACGCGGCGTAGCCATCTACGCCAGAGAAGGCATTCCAGTGGCCAATATCACATACCTTCCATCTGCCCGAGGCATGGCCGTCACCGTCATGGGGACGCGTATCGTCAACATTTACGCTCCGTCAGGCTCCACCCGCAGACGCGACAGGGCACTCTTCTATTCAGAAGAAATCGCTCCTTTGTTTCGTGGACGCTGCGACCATTACTTGCTTGGGGGTGATTTTAATTGTGTCTTGCACCCTAAAGATCAAGTGCCCCACTACAACACCTGTCAAGAACTGCGTCTTGTCGTCCGAGATCTGTTGCTCCGCGACACTTGGGAAGTTCAGCACGGCGACGCGCCTGGACATACCAGACGAGTCACTCAGCGAGCCGCCTTGATAGAATTTACATCTCTCGGGAACTCACACCTGCAGTCCAAGTTGCAGAACTTTGGCCCCTGGCCTTTTCGGACCACTGTGCCTACATCTGCAACATTCTCTTCCCCAAGCCAGTGGTCTGGCGTAGTCGTGCACCGTGGAAGCTAAACACCTCCCGTCTTCATGATCCCGAATGTCTTCAACGTGTTACCGAGACATGGGCCACCTGTGAGCTTACCTAAGTACTGCACGACCTTGACCTGGTGGCTGGAATGTGCCAAACCTGCCATTCGACGTACTTTGATTCAGTATGGAAAAGAAGTTGCTACGTGGCGCCGGCACACTACCGACTATTTCTGCGCCGTTCTCCGCGACCTGGACGCCCAACCGCCCACCCCCGACACCCAGAGGGAACGCAGCAGGATTAAGGCGCAAATTGTAACTTTGACATGCCGTAGACTGCAGCGGGCTATGGTGCGAACCCGATGTCAAGATTCGGCGGAACAAGAACATCCGACCATGCATCATATCGCCTCCGATAGGAAACATCGACGATAACAACTCATCACCGAGATCACCACCTGTCGCGGCCAGCACGTCACTTGCCAGGCCGAAATCGTCAGTGCCTTTGTCGACCACTATCGCAAGATGTACCTGGAGGACACTACCAACAACCACGCTGAGGAGTCTGTGTTACCACACGTCACTCGCACCCTCACCAGCGACGAAGCGGACGAGCTGATGGAGCCCATTACGCGTGACGAAATCCACGATGCAATCAAAAAAGGTGCTCTGAATAAGTCACCTGGTGTCGACGGATTGCCGATAGAATTTTATCGCGCTTTCTTCACACTCATGGCGTCACGGTGGACAACGATGTTTCATGAACTGCTGACGATGGGGAACGCCGTACCGCCGTCCTTCGTCACGGGAATTATTATACCCATCCACAAACCGACACCAGGTGTGACGACAGCACATTACCGTCCCCTGACTCTGCTTAACGCAGACTGGAAAATTTTTACACGCCTACTGGCAACGCGATGTCGCAAGGTCCTGCCTAGCATTCTATCCCCGGAACAGACAACTCCGGGCGGCTCAGTTAATATACAAACGGCCACAGGAGAATGTCGCGATTTAATTGCACTGGCAGCGGCGTGCAGACTCCGCGCCGCAGTGGTTGCCATTGATTTTGACAGCGCATTCGACAAAGTGCGGCATCTTTTTCTGTTCTCAGTGTTGAACCGCATGGGTTTTCCGCCCGCCTTTATCGACTTGATCCGGCGCCTGTGCGGCACCGCCGAATCGCTGATTCAGGTGAATGGCCGTGTGGCGGGACCAGTGGCGATCCGGCATTCCGTACGGCAAGGCTGCCCACTTTCGACCCTACTCTATGCCATAAGCCTGGAGCCACTCATCAGGAGTCTGACGAGCCACCTTTCTGGTCTCACTTTGCGACAGCACAGTTTTCGATGTTGTGCGTATGCGGACGACCTCCTCCTCTTGATCCGCTCACGGTGTGAAACACACACGGTACTTGATTTGATATCAACGTACGGCACTGCAGCGGGCAGTAACATGAATGTGGCTAAATCCGCGGCGATGCCCACTGAACGCGGCCTCTCACACGACGACTTAGCACCTCTCCCGTGTGTACAAAAAATACGATACCTTGGTATCATTTTCACCTCCACCGTGCGCCGCTCCACTGCCATCAATTTTCGGCGTGCACTCCAAACTATCCGCACGACGGTGCGACAAAATCTTCTCCGACGACTCGATTCTTTACAACGTATCCAAAACCTCAATCAACATGTGGCGTCCAGAATGGTCCACATCGCACAGGTCCTCCCGCTGCCATCAACTATTGGACGCAGCCCCCAGGCCGCCTTCGGATACTTTCTTACGGCCGGCACGCTCCTTAAGGTCCGCTACGACATGCTCACCCTTCCCACGCGAGCGGGGGGCCTCGGCCTTGTCAATGTGCGACTCCGCGCGGCGTTCTTGTACATGTCCACCATGCACAAGCAGTAGCACGGGGGCACCTCCCTTACGCGCAGCTTGCTGGAAATTCTTGTGCCCGCGACCATAACACCACCAGTACCAGTCGGACACATCAAGC
Organism: Schistocerca cancellata; assembly: GCF_023864275.1. NCBI lineage: Eukaryota > Metazoa > Arthropoda > Insecta > Orthoptera > Acrididae > Schistocerca > Schistocerca cancellata. The sequence continues at coordinate 116,208,917 of NC_064633.1, read as the reverse complement.
ACCACCTGACGCACATTTCTGATTTCATCGTCGACTTCAGTTATGCTCACACATACTCTCCGACCACGCGTTCTCCTCGACCTAAAGATTTTTACACCCCACTCCTTCGTTCCATATCCAGCAACAATATCGAACTGAGACATCCGTCCACGCGGTGGCCCACGGTTTAGCGTCACATCACCAGCCTTTTCTTCCCTCCAACGTCCGGGCAACATGGTACCAAGCCGCAAATGAAAAATTCGCCACAAATCATCGTCTTCACGCCATCGGACTAAAGGACTCTCCACTTTGTTCCATTTGCCACCTCGTGGATGACGATGTCCATCAACTGACTTATGCTGCCACCAGTGACGTCTGGAAACTTGCCCGACAGTTCGTTGCCTGTTACCTCCGCATTCCGCCGGACTCGGTTGACCCATGGACTTTTATCCATCCTGAGAATACTTATTTCCCCGCCACCAAAAATCATGCGATTGTCTGGGTCAAGGGATGGACGATCACTTACATGATGGCGACAAATCACGCCTTGATTTCTGGCAGTACTTACAAACCGCCCGCAGTGAAGTTGAACACCGACCGCGCTACCGCGCCTTCTTCGCCAATTACCTACATGCGATCTTTACGTCACCCCCGCTCAGTTGGATGGTGCCACACGCCGACAGCACTCCCGCCCCCGCTGCTGACATGTGAGACCCCCCGCGCTACTTTCTACATTGTAACCCACAGTGGAGTAGGCGCATGGACACGCGCCCCCTTTCTTTTACGCACTACACCAGAAAACACTGGTTTTTCCCTCACTCCACTGTATATTGCTTCACACCTCTTAGCTTACATCAGTATTATTATTCTTTTTTTTTCCTACACCATGTTTCACAAAAAAAATTGCTCGCCTTGTACGAGTATAATGTCTTGTGTTATTTTCGCCGGAAGGATGGCATTTCTGTTGTATTTAAGTTTGTACCAATAAAGATCTTTTGTTCATTTACCCTGTTTCTGGTGAAAAAAATAAAAATAATAAAATAAAACAAAAATAAATCAAAAAGCTACTTTGAGGGAGTGATTCAGGGACGGGAGGGGGGAGACATCGCGGCCAGGCCTTGGGTTCCGACCCCTGCCCGCCTTGTCTCCACCTACTCATGCGTGTTCGGTCAGAGAGCGGGTTGGCCTCTGTAATAAAAAAAAAACTGAGTGAAACGATCAACAAACGAACTTGACCGGATGTCATGTGACGTCCGCAACGAACAAACACAATGATCAACAACGAACAAAATGGAGAATAAAAAAAGGATGGTAGAACACTTGCTCGCGAAAGGTAACGGTCCTGAGTTCGAGTCTCGGTCCGGCACGTATTTTTAATCTCCCAGGAAGTTTCATATCAGCGCACACTCCGCTGCAGAGTGAAAATATCATTCTGGAAACATCCCCTAGGCTGTGGCTAAGCCATGTCTCCGCAATATCCTTTCTTTCCGGAGTGCTAATTCTGCAAGGTTCGCAAGAGAGCTTCTGTAAAGTTAGGAAGGTAGGAGATGAGGTACTGGTCGAAGTAAAGCTGTGAGGACGGGGCGTAAGACGTGCTTGGCGAGCTCAGATGGTAGAGCACTTGCCCGCGAAAGGCAAAGGTCCCGAGTTTGAGCCTCGGTCCGGCACACAGTTTTAATCTGCCAGAAAGTTTCATATCAGCGCTCACTCCGCTGCAGAGTGAAAATCTCATTCCAGTCACTGAATTCATTACGAATTATTGTCCAAATTAGTACACATGTAGCATAAGAGGCAGTCAAATAAAACGAAACAGATGGAAGAAAAGCAAGTACACTGTTTAATATTTCGAAAGTAATCACCATAATTGTTGATGTACTTATACCACAGTGAAACGAGACGATCACTGCTTTCATGGGAAATTGTTTGCGCTTGTCTACGGAAGCAATTGTACACAGGCACGAACGTCTTCGCATGAAGCAAATCGACGGCCACTAACATCATTCTTCAGGCCTCCAAAAATAGGGATATCACATCGGGAGAGACCTGGACTATGTGGGGAATGTGTAAGGGCTTTCCAGGAAAACTTCTCCACTACAGTTGAAAGTACGTTGGCGACGTGTGGGCTCAAGCGATTTCGATATTTTTGGAAGCCTGCAGAAAGACTTTCGAGGCCGTCATTTCGCTTCGGGCGAGGAGGTGCACGCCTGGGTACAACCATCGTTCCGTAGCCAACCACAAACATTTTCCCATAAAACCACTGACTGTCTTGTCTTACAGTGGGATAAATGTATTAACAGTTATGGGGATCACTTTTGGAATATTAAACATTTTACTTGCTTTCCTTCCGTCTGTCTCGTTTTCATTCGACTACCCCCTGTACAGAGTGTTTCTGTAAGAGCGTGAAAAATGCAACAGGACACAGAGAATGGTCCACAGAACAATCTGAGATAGGGAACCAAGGGTAGGAGAAGCCTGCTTCGGGTGATATGGAATTAATTTGTCTACCGCTTTGTCTAGCATTGCAGTTTTCCAGCTTATTTACAACTAACATGTGTATAAGTTTACACATACTGTGCTGTTTATTTAGATGTACATTCTTTATTTCCTGCAAGGAAACAGGTTCAAATGGCTCTGAGCACTATGGGACTTAACTTCTGAGGTCATCAGTCCCCTAGAACTTAGAACTACTTAAACCTAACTAACCTAAGGACATCACACACATCCATGCCCGAGGCAGGATTCGAACCTGCGACAGTAGCGGTCGCGCGGTTCCAGACTATAGCGCCTAGAACCGCTCGGCCACCCCGGCCGGCAAAGAAACAGGGAGGACGAGACTGTTTACCAGGAAATCATGATGCAGATTTTGTTTACTTTACTTGTCCATAAGCTGGCTCTAGTCGTATTTACATTGTCCCATGACAGAACGTACAACGAATCGACGACAGACCCACTCTTTACTCAGTGCTATTCACAAACGTATATAACAATACGATGGAGCAGTACTGGTGCAGTATTTCCTGTTCGCTGGATTGGGGGACGTCCTATTCCATGGCCTGCGACGTCACCTGACCTGCATTCCCTTGATTATTTCCTATGAGGCTATCTAAAGTCAATTTTTATGATACACCAGTGGATACGGAGATGCCGGCCGGAGGGGCCAAGCGGTTCTAAGCGCTACAGTCTGGAACCGCGCGACCGCTACGGTCGCAGGTTCGAATCCTGCCTCGGGCATGGATGTGTGTGATATCCTTAGGTTAGTTAGGTTTAACTAATTCTAAGTTCTAGGGGACTGGTGACCTCAGAAGTTAAGTCCCATAGTACTCAGAGCCATTTTTTTGATACGGAGATAGAATTAGTCGCCAGAATTGCAGCTGCCTGTGATGTGATTCGAAACACACTAGGGATATTTTACAGGGTGCGTCAGAACCTTATTCGCCACTGTCAGGCTTACATTGAGGTTGGTCGTTTATGTTATTTGTAAGTAACTAATGTAAAAATGTGATTTTATCCCTATTATCTCCTTAAGTTGGCTTCTCCAACCCTAGGTTCCCTACCTGAAATTGTTCAGTGGAGCATGCTCTATGTCCTGTAAAATTATTGCACGCTCTTACGGAAATGTCTTGTATAGTTGAAATTCTAATTTTCCGATCAGGCCCAGATCTAATTGGACTAAAATATCACTCATGGCCCATGGATGGGGACTATAATACATGCGTAATGGGGCATCGACCCATTCTGATGCTGATGTAAAGCGACTACTAACGCTTCAGTACGGTCCAACACAGACAGGTCGATCAGGGGCTGTACACTGACCTCCAAGACCATCTGAATTTTTCTGTCTGGAGTCATCTCAAAAGTGAAGAGTACAGCACCTCCGCAGGTACAGTTGAAGAAGTGGAGGAGCGAAATTTAGTCTTGTCAATATTTACGAAATAAGACCTGTACGTTTCTAAGCATACGTCTCTCACCACAGAAACGAGTGGAGTATTACAGCCAAGTGTGAGGAAGATACGTGAAACACTTCCTGTAAGAGTGTACAGTAAATTGTAGCATGTAATATGCTGAAACAGTATTACATTTCTTGTTAAGATTGAGCATGGGTGAAATGAGGTTCCAATGATACAGAGAGTTAGTAGAAAAGTTTTCAATTCCAGTGCATTTGTATTATCTGGGATAATATTTCATATGGTGGTCAGCGGTGGCTTGTAACCATACCTGCATGTCCGCCATTAATTACAAATAGCTGCATAAAAAGAACCATATTTAGAAGAACGTTTTTTAAAAAATTATTATTATTTTTTAAAATTGTTCCAGCGTACACTTTCACCGTGTCATTTTTCGTTGTTAATAACCTGGTGTACTTCTATTAATTTATGTCCTCTGGTGAAGGTGATTTTCGGTGCGGTGCTTACGTTGTGATGTCTACACGACAAGGAAATCGAAACAAGTTCCGTCGGTTACGACCTATGATTGAGGTCTTCAGCACGAAAGAATCTGGTTCAAGTCCAGGTGCTAATAGTGACTTTCCTCGATGAAAGTGGAACGGGGTGCACTCCGCCTCGTGAAGTCAATGGAGGAGCTAATTGAGTGAGACGTAGAGGCTCCAAGGTCTTAATAACTGGCAGCGGTAGGGAGGGTGGTGAACTAACTCCATACCGCATCATAGGACATCCGATTTTGGAGTGTACTTTATGCTCACTATAAAAATCACCAAAATTAATTGATTCTTGTTGCCGTATATTGACAACATACTTTGAAATATGTAATGATGTGTAAGTTTGGCCAACAATATGAAAATATCTATTAGCACATTCTTGTCACAATCAACGTATTTTCAACAACGCGTAATTTGATATTTTATGATCACCACAAAAATTTTAAGAAGTGCAAAATTTATTAATTGTTGTACACTTCTAGTAACAACATATACACTCCTGGAAATTGAAATAAGAACACCGTGAATTCATTGTCCCAGGAAGGGGAAACTTTATTGACACATTCCTGGGGTCAGATATATCACATGATCACACTGACAGAACCACAGGCACATAGACACAGGCAACAGAGCATGCACAATGTCGGCACTAGTACAGTGTATATCCACCTTTCGCAGCAATGCAGGCTGCTATTCTCCCATGGAGACGATCGTAGAGATGCTGGATGTAGTCCTGTGGAACGGCTTGCCATGCCATTTCCACCTGGCGCCTCAGTTGGACCAGCGTTCGTGCTGGACGTGCAGACCGCGTGAGACGACGCTTCATCCAGTCCCAAACATGCTCAATGGGGGACAGATCCGGAGATCTTGCTGGCCAGGGTAGTTGACTTACACCTTCTAGAGCACGTTGGGTGGCACGGGATACATGCGGACGTGCATTGTCCTGTTGGAACAGCAAGTTCCCTTGCCGGTCTAGGAATGGTAGAACGATGGGTTCGATGACGGTTTGGATGTACCGTGCACTATTCAGTGTCCCCTCGACGATCACCAGTGGTGTACGGCCAGTGTAGGAGATCGCTCCCCACACCATGATGCCGGGTGTTGGCCCTGTGTGCCTCGGTCGTATGCAGTCCTGATTGTGGCGCTCACCTGCACGGCGCCAAACACGCATACGACCATCATTGGCACCAAGGCAGAAGCGACTCTCATCGCTGAAGACGACACGTCTCCATTCGTCCCTCCATTCACGCCTGTCGCGACACCACTGGAGGCGGGCTGCACGATGTTGGGGCGTGAGCGGAAGACGGCCTAACGGTGTGCGGGACCGTAGCCCAGCTTCATGGAGACGGTTGCGAATAGTCCTCGCCGATACCCCAGGAGCAACAGTGTCCCTAATTTGCTGGGAAGTGGCGGTGCGGTCCCCTACGGCACTGCGTAGGATGCTACGGTCTTGGCGTGCATCCGTGCGTCGCTGCGGTCCGGTCCCAGGTCGACGGGCACGTGCACCTTCCGCCGACCACTGGCGACAACATCGATGTACTGTGGAGACCTCACGCACCACGTGTTGAGCAATTCGGCGGTACGTCCACCCGGCCTCCCGCATGCCCACTATACGCCCTCGCTCAAAGTCCGTCAACTGAACATACGGTTCACGTCCACGCTGTCGCGGCATGCTACCAGTGTTAAAGACTGCGATGGAGCTCCGTATGCCACGGCAAACTGGCTGACACTGACGGCGGCGGTGCACAAATGCTGCGCAGCTAGCGCCATTCGACGGCGAACACCGCGGTTCCTGGTGTGTCCGCTGTGCCGTGCGTGTGATCATTGCTTGTACAGCCCTCTCGCAGTGTCCGGAGCAAGTATGGTGGGTCTGACACACCGGTGTCAATGTGTTCTTTTTTCCATTTCCAGGAGTGTATTTTAAATAGATAATGATATGTAAGTAAGGTTCAGAGCCTGAAAACACTGAATATGACGATCACTGTGAAAAGTCCAAAACATGTACGGTATATGGTAGAAAAAACTGCTGTAAACAAAACTTTTTTCGAATTTTGAAATTTCAAGTACCTTACTAGATTACAGTATTCTCAAAAGATTGGCCAAAAAGTATCCCCCTTACCAGTCTACCACCCCCGTCCCACTTGTTATGGCGAGGGGGGACTACTGTATATTGATCATATTTATTAATACCCTCCATGAACCAAGGACGTTGGTGGGGAGGCTTGCGTGAGTCAGCAATACAGATAGCCGTAACGTAAGTGCAACAACAATGGAGGGGTATCTGTTGAGAGGCCAGACAAACATGTGGTTCCTGAAGAGGGGCAGTAGCCTTTCCAGTAGCTGCAGGGGCAACAGCCTGGATGATTGATGATCTGGCCTTGTAACATTAACCAAAACGACCTTGCTTTGCTGGTACTGCGAACGGCTGAAAGCAAGGGGAAAATACAGCTGTAATTTTCCCGAGGGCAAGCAGCTTTACTGTATGGTTAAATGATAATGGTGCCCTCTTGGGTAATATAGTCCGCAGGTAAAATAATCCCCCACTCTGATCTCAGTGCGGGGACTACTCAGGAGAACGTCGTCATCAGGAGAAACAAAACTGGAGTTCTACGGATCGGAGCGTGGAATGTCAGATCCCTTAATAGGCAGGTAGGTTAGAAAATTTACAAAGAGAAATGGATAGGTTAAAGTTAGATATAATGGGAATTAGCGAAGTTCGGTGGCAGGAGGAACAAGACTTTTGGTCAGGGGAATACAGGGTTATAAATACAAAATCAAATAAGGGTAATGCAGGAGTAAGTTTAATATGAATAAAAAAAGATAGGTACGGTATAGGCTGCTATGAACAGCACAGCGAACGCATTATTGTAGCGAAGATTGACACGAAGACTACGCCTACCACAGTAGTACAAGTTTATGAGCCAACTAGCTCCGCAGATGATACACAGATTGAAGAAATGATTAGTGTGATAAAAGAAATTACTCAGATAGTGACGGGAGACGAAAATTTAATAGTCAGGGGGGACTGGAATTCGACGGTGGGAAAAGGAAGAGAAGGAAAAGTAGTAGGTGAATATGGATTGGGGGTAAGGAATGAAAGAGGAAGCAGCCCGGGAGAATTTTGCACAGAGCATACACTTGGTGTAAGAATCACGGAAGAAGGTTGTATACGTGGAAGAGGCCTGGAGACACTGGAAGATTTCAGATAGCACATATAATGGTTTGACAGAGTTTTAGGAACTAGGTTTTAGGTTGTAAGACACATCCAGGGGCAGATGTGGACACTGACACACTTTATTCGTTATGAACTGTCGATTAAAACTGAAGAAACTGCAAAAAGGTGGCATTTTAAGGAGTTGGGGCATGGATAAACTGAAAGAACTAGGGGTTGTTGAGAATTTCAGAGGGAGCATTAGGGAACGATTGACAAGAACAGAGGAAAGAAATACTTTAGATGAAGGTTAGGTAGCTTTGAGAGACGAAATATTGAAGGCAGCAGCGGATCAAGTAGGTAAAAAAGACGAGGGCTAGCCGAAATTACGACATCAAATGTAGAAACAATGAAAAGTACCTGACAGCAAACTGCTCCATATTCAATGGCAGTAAATAAATAAAAAATTAAAAAGAGCTGAATATGATGTAACAGAAGTCGAAGCGTACGAATTGGCAACAGTGCATGGTAGACACTAGCGGTACCCTAGTCAGGTGTGACACAAATGCTAATTAATGAGCATTGAATTACAGTTTTCAGAAATTGCAGCACAACCATGTATTTAATTACTGTCACTGGAGGTTGACCAGTTCTACGATAACATATAAGTCTGCAGCAGGGTATAAGCGTGAACCTGTATAATGTAATAACCCGTTTTCTTTGCAGTGATTAACAACGTGAAGTATAAATACCGACTGCACGAGACCATAGTTCAAAGCACGGCCTATTCATTCTGATTTACATGTACCGAAACTTCCCTAAATCGCTTTAGGGGCGTAAGCTCAGCGTCAATTCTGTAACACGCACCTACCCCAAGAGCGCGCGCTCCAGCTCTAATGACCTTGATATCGACGTCACGTCGAGCTACAGTCCCCATTTTCCTGGGCAATCCTACATAAGGCTCGTGCAAATCAACGTCAGCACTAGAGGAGAAGAAAGTCATAGAGAATGTCTTACGTGTTGGTGTTTCTGCGTACGTGGTCTTCCTTAATTTTCATAAATTCAACAAATCTGTTACCGTAATTTATTCATCATCAATAAACTAAGGCTGTGTGCGTGTAAGGCGACATAGAAAAATCATTTGCTCTGACAGCCTGATACAGGAAAATATATTGCTATCTTTAAGGACTTCTTTATGATAATTAACCGAGGAAGAAAAATATTTCATTCAGAGACTCACCAATCGATTAAAATTATCCCAGATAGAAAATGGACTCATTACTCCCTTCCTCAATGCAGGCGTCTTACCTGAAACAAAATCAAAACATAGTATGAAGATAGTGATTTTGACAGTATATATATATATATATATATATATATATATATATATATATATATATATATATATATATAACTTGAAATAAGAACACCGTGAATTCATTGTCCCAGGAAGGGGAAACTTTATTGACACATTCCTGGGGTCAGATACATCACATGATCACACTGACAGAACCACAGGCACATAGACACAGGCAACAGAGCATGCACAATGTCGGCACTAGTACAGTGTATATCCACCTTTCGCAGCAATGCAGGCTGCTATTCTCCCATGGAGATAATCGTAGAGATGCTGGATGTAGTCCTGTGGAACGGCTTACCATGCCATTTCCACCTGGCTCCTCAGTTGGACCAGCGTTCGTGCTGGACGTGCAGACCGCGTGAGACGACGCTTCATCTAGTCCCAAACATGCTCAATGGGGGACAGATCCGGAGATCTTGCTGGCCAGGGTAGTTGACTTACACCTTCTAGAGCACGTTGGGTGGCACGGGATACATGCGGACGTGCATTGTCCTGTTGGAACAGCAAGTTCCCTTGCCGGTCTAGGAATGGTAGAACGATGGGTTCGATGACGGTTTGGATGTACCGTGCACTATTCAGTGTCCCCTCGACGATCACCAGTGGTGTACGGCCAGTGTAGGAGATCGCTCCCCACACCATGATGCCGGGTGTTGGCCCTGTGTGCCTCGGTCGTATGCAGTCCTGATTGTGGCGCTCACCTGCACGGCGCCAAACACGCATACGACCATCATTGGCACCAAGGCAGAAGCGACTCTCATCGCTGAAGACGACACGTCTCCATTCGTCCCTCCATTCACGCCTGTCGCGACACCACTGGAGGCGGGCTGCACGATGTTGGGGTGTGAGCGGAAGACGGCCTAACGGTGTGCGGGACCGTAGCCCAGCTTCATGGAGACGGTTGCGAATGGTCCTCGCCGATACCCCAGGAGCAACAGTGTCCCTAATTTGCTGGGAAGTGGCGGTGCGGTCCCCTACGGCACTGCATAGGATGCTACGGTCTTGGCGTGCATCCGTGCGTCGCTGCGGTCCGGTCCCAGGTCGACGGGCACGTGCACCTTCCGCCGACCACTGGCGACAACATCGATGTACTGTGGAGACCTCACGCCCCACGTGTTGAGCAATTCGCGGGACGTCCATCCGGCCTCCCGCATGCCCACTATACGCCCTCGCTCAAAGTCCGTCAACTGCACATACGGTTCACGTCCACGCTGTCGCGGCATGCTACCAGTGTTAAAGACTGCGATGGAGCTCCGTATGCCACGGCAAACTGGCTGACACTGATGGCGGCGGTGCACAAATGCTGCGCAGCTAGCGCCATTCGACGGCCAACACCGCGGTTCCTGGTGTGTCCGCTGTGCCGTGCGTGTGATCATTGCTTGTACAGCCCTCTCGCAGTGTCCGGAGCAAGTATGGTGGGTCTGACACACCGGTGTCAATGTGTTCTTTTTTCCATTTCCAGGAGTGTATAATGGGTGTGTGTGTGTGTGTGTGTGTGTGTGTGTGTGTGTGTGTGTGTGTTAAAGTAGTGATTCCCATAGTAAATATATATTTATACAGGAAAAAAAGCGACACACACACGCACAGTAAGAGTGAGGCAGGAGAAAGGAGGGGGGTAGGGAGAAAGGAAGGAGGGGGAGAGAGGAAGGAGGGGGAGAGAGGAAGGAGGTGAAGAGAGGAAGAAGAGGGAGAGGGAGGGAGGCGGGCAGAGAGAGAGACTTAAGGCTGCTTGAAACGGAACAACATCGGGAGATACGTTCACATACTGAAATAAGAGGCAAAACGTTGCACCTTCTGTGTCAGTGACCCTAACACTTTGCCTAAACATGTATCACTGTCTGGTGAAAGACTTTCATCCAAAACATACTGCAGTGTAGAACGAATCCCTAAGAAGCGTGAGCAGGATTGTGACAGAGATTGTGTAGCTTTCGGAGATATACATTGCTTTTAGAATTTAAGTTAAAATTAGAATTCAGCATGGAATAACGATGTTCACAGTGTAACCTCACAGCCGGATTCTGGTGAACATTTGAAAAGAAGACACATGTAACGCAATAAAAGTTATCACAGGCACTTCTAGCATATTTCTGATTGAGGGTATCACGTTGATTACAGACGCTTGTACAGCAGTACTGTCATCGTTCAAGTATTTCAGAGATATCCTTCCTCTAGAAATAGGGGGAGTGAAAGGCATAGCTGTAGGGTTCTTTATGAAATTGGGGACAGAAACTGACAGTTACCATTTGGAACAAAAACATTGATGCAATCACCCGAAATGATTTTATGAAAGTACAGAAAACGTATGTAAGAAACCCTGTTTGGGATTTTAAGTCTAAAAACGTACTCAATGTGCCCCTTTTTTCGATACTGTTTTGCCACAGAAGTGAGACATTAACATAAAATAGATTTGCACTACTGCAAGAAAAGTTTCGTATCCTCTGTGTATGTCATAATGACATTCCTTCTTGAGCCATGTTGACATTATTCCAAACTCCTGGTCCTTCGAATTTTTTAAATATGTAAACAACCTAGGACACAGGCTCATCTACAGCAAACATACTCATTGTTCTGAATGTCGGTGAGGCATATATACGTATACTTTCGTTCAGACAACAGCGTAGGGTCCTATTAAACACTGCACAGTCGTTTAAACAGTGTGTGGACGTTCTGAGATGATACGGATATCAACATTTGAACACACAAAGATTCTTGCTTTATGTCAAGAATGAATAACAACAAGATAAGTTACCAGACGAACAGTAATGAGCCAGACCGATGAGAAAAGGATCTTGAATGGTTTTCAAAACGCAAGTAATGTTCACGACTTCTCCCGTACTGTGTGCCAAGCCGTTACCTGTAATTTCAAACCTCCGGAAGAACGGACAGCATTATAACGACGACAAACAATGACTTCCAAAGGAGCGGATGACGTCGAAGTGCTTAAGTACATCAATACTCCTGATTGAGTACGACTTTGAACTTATATTACATGTCCTAGTTGAAAGAATTAAAATTCGCTGGCCCAAGGTATTATTACGTTTTCTGACGGGTTCAGTCACCTAAATCGATATTTTATCTCGAACTATTTACGACAGCCACTTATTACTGGCACAACATTTAAAGAAGGGAGGATCGGGGTGGGTATTGCAGTAAAATATGCAATACGCATGATTCGTGGAGAAATCTATGAACTTGTTTGAAGAGAAGAGTTTGAAGTACAATTGACAACGAAAACAGAAGAAAAATTATGCGCATCACAAAATGTAAAACGATAAAGGAGTACATTATTTCCACCAACACAAAGGCGTACTGGCCTGCACTTTAACTCGAAAAGTAGTTCATACTGGGGTCGTTTTTACCTGACGTCGGGACGTAACGGGCGTAAATATCACAAGATGCCCACGCGCAGGTCATTCGATGTCTATCGATCACTAGGTACTTGCTATTTCTGACCGGAAGTCGACTGCATCCTATATGTAACCGGCGGCGTTGAGATCCGGAGAATTCAGGGCATGATTGAACTGAATTTTATCTTAATGGCACTGAAATTATGTGTAGCACTATTCAGATTTTGTGGAAAGGGCAGAACGGGACAATTTGCCTTTTCCAGAATGAGAAGACATCAGCTATGAAACTATCCTGTGGTCAAAACTAACAAGTGCTTTTTCCACTACTCACAACGTGCCTTCCGCAGTAATCGAAGTTCCAAGCGAGGATAAGGTGAAGGTCTTTCACAGCTCAGCCATTCCAAAACCAGCCTGTATACACTCACCCATCACATGTGTCGAAGTGGGTTCCTTCTGAGTGGCTGCAGACATGTTGTAACAGGAACGTAGTTAATCTGGTTAAGATGTAAGGGTGCCACTTTATCCCTTCACTTTCGTCCACTTTACACAGAGCAGCAGTCGTGATTTGTACACATAATTTCATTGCATTTTCGTACATTGGTACCAGTGAGATATGGAGAAGGGCTGGACAAAATGTATTTCATTTTTCAATACATATCCCTCACTAATCTTCAAATGATCTCAGTATCTCAGTGATTATATTTCTATTTCTCGTTTTTGTTTTCTTCTGGTGGTCGGTTCGGGTGTTGAATGGGTTGGAGTGTGCTGTCTGCTCAGATGATAAAGGTAGCTTTCACAGATGCTGCCTGTGCAGTCCCAAGCTGTTGCCAGGTTGAGTTTTCTTCCAAGGATAGCAAAGCAGGTACGAGAGGTTATAGATGTGTACGGTTCTGCAGGTGTGGTAGGCCGTGGTTGGTGGAAAGTCCATCTCCTCCACCACTTAACCGATCCGGGAGTGGTCACTGCTGTCACCATGTTAGACACTCGGACGCTGGCGCTAGAGATGAGCAGTTGAGTTTAGTATATGTTCCGCCAATGTTGTTTACGAGGAGTGTATTGTATATGGAATATTTAGGTTGGATTACACACTGATTTATCTCTCTTTGCGACATACTACGAGTAAATGAGAGGGTAATTTTTTAATTTATTTCTAAATAAAATGTGAGTAGGAACGATTTAATCCAGCAGGTGCCCTTGTCTTATACAAAGGGCATACATTTGCAACCAGGCTTCATAATGATGTCTGTGTGTGCTAGGCTTAAGTGAAGATTATTTGCGTGAGGAGTGTAGAACTAAGCTGAGTTTACTCTCGTGTGAAATCATTTTACGGACAATCACGTATACATGGTGAGGTCACTGAATTCTCTTGCCTCGGGGGCACTCGGTGTACAGACAATAATTATGGAGAGAGCGCGCTTGATCCGACTTAAGTCGAGGTCGGCGACCGTAATTATTACTTGTATTACTCAGCGTGTGGCTTGATTGACTAGCTCGTGCTTTTTTATTCTGGAGGGGAAATATGTTACTGAACTGCTTATTCAATTTTGTATAGACTACAACAGGGAGTGTGCGTGTGAAAGGAACTGCCCTGTTAGGGACCGTGACAAAGTAGTGATATTTTGCACGGTTTGAGAAATAAAAATAAATAAATTGCCAAATTTGGGGATGGCGTGCTGGAATATTATAAGTGGCCACCGTCCTGTTCTCCTATTCCTTTCTTATAAAAGCTCTTGGCGCTGTAGAGCGAGGTAGTATTTGAGTGTGAGCGAATGTTTGGGAGCACACCCTTTCTCCTTGCCTAGAGTAGAAAAACATGGCGTTAGAGATCAATTGTTTTATGAAGAAACTGAATTAACGTATTGGTCCCGCCAAGAGTGGGATTTAGCAAAATAATTGTCAACAGTTTACGATATACGAGTACGTAGGAAACCAGCAGTTTAGCAGACGAAAAATGAGAGAGTTATCTTTTCTCCCGACGAGAGAGGCTTATCTGAGTAAGTAAACGTGGAAAGTGTTCAAAGAACATGGAGGAGCGTCCATTTGCATTTGTGAACCACACCTTGCACCCACTCCCACCATTTTTTACCACCATAACAGCCATTATCAGCATCGAAAGACCAGTAGACGCCATGAGCGTGGCAGAAGGATGTAATGGTCGCCTAGTCGTAGATATTGCTAATTGCTATAATCGCACTATTTCACTCCCATTTACGGAGCTTGTTAGCACTTGATGTTAGGTTGGCACCATTAAAATGCATTGTGTTGTGGTAATCGCTGCTACTTGCTGGATCGCTGCTGTGTCTCGATGCTGATGCTGGCTCTAAATCTGGTTGTCTAGGGTTAAAAACATGAGGTCCCGTGTTTTTATGTGCTTTTGATGATAAAGAACGAGCGAAACCAACAAATATGTAAACTTCAAATATTTATTACTCTGGTGGCCATCTTAATTCCACTGTCCACCAAAGACCATGACACAACACAAAGTAGTACTTCCTTTACATGTTCTTTGAATTGTTTATCCACCTCAAACAATAACACACAAACACACTTTACCGAAGTGACATTCCGACTGCGCCCCCGACCCTTCTTGCTGCTGGTATTTATAACATTGTCAAAGAACTACTAAAAAGAGATATAGTTTATAAGTCTCATGTACATCTGTTATCATAATTTGTGCAGAAAAGTTATTAATTTGCATCGGGTGACATAATTTAACATGTTATTAAAATGACAAACAGATTTGTTGACTTGACAGAATAATTATTTGTTACAAAAAGGCCGTTTTTTAGAAGTTTGTCAATTGACTTCTCTAATTTGCATAAATAAGTAAATAACATGAATTATTAAGAATTACATTGGTTTTCGTCTAAAATAGGATTGATTACGTGAATACTGAGTGAAAACGCTCCTAGTGAACAAATAGGTTTCACTGGGTGATTTTTATTTAAGGAGATCCAAAATACCTAAGTTGGCCACTATTTTTCGTACTTCATATTAATTATTTAAGATGAACTTAGTGTTTTTACATGATGACATTTGCTGTATCAGTGATCAAGTGATATTAACTTTTGTGTGGGTCAGTTATTCAGTATAATTTAATGGGTTGACTGTTTATGGAGACATGTTATGCAATCATTGTTAACATACACAATAACTTTTCTATAATCATAAATACTCATTAAACTGGTCGAATTTGGAGGGTATCGCATGCTTCGGAAAAGTAAAGCCTTTAATATGTTCCGTTACAAGGAGGACGTGCACAAGTCAATAATACAATGAGTGGTTCACTTTGCGTAACCTTCATTGACGCAAATTCAATTTCGCCTTATCCGTTGTGCAACTTAGCTTTTGAACATTAGTAATATGTTGTAATGAATTCACTTAGGGTCAATATTTGTCCGATGTATACTTACACCAAATTCCGTGAAGGGTACGTAATAGTGAAGAGGCCTCAGTATTCGATGTCATCCCTGACACGTCTGCAAACCACATCGAACTTTCAACATCTCTTGTCTAGGTCATGTCTTAGATAAACAAAGAGAAGCGGATCGTTGTTGGGGGTAGTAATAAAACTTTGTCTAGCTAAAATACTGACCGAGATGAAGCAAAAGTATTTCAACAACCGTTCTCAAAGCAGTTTGTTCAGTTTATACGCTGATGAGCAAAAGAAACTGGTATAGGCATGCGTATTCAAGTAAAGAGATGTTTAGACAGGCAGAATACGGCTCTGCGGTCGACGACGCCTATATAAGACAACAATGTCTGGCGCAGTCGTTAGATCGGCTACTGCTGCTACAATGGGAGGTTATCAAGATCTGAGTGAGTTCGAACGTGGTGTTATAGTCGGAGCACGAGCGATGGGAAACAGCATCTCTGAGGTAGCGATAAGGTGGGGATTTTGCCATACGACCATTTCACGAGCGTACCGTGAATATCAGGAATGTGGTAAAACATCAAATCTCCGACATCTCTGCGGTCGGAAAACGATCCTGCAAGAACGGCACCAACGACGACTGAAGAGGATCGTTCATCGTGACAAAAGTGCAACCCTTCCGCAAATTGCTGCAGATTTCAATGCTGGGCCATCAACAAGTGTCAGTTGCGAAACATTCAACGAAACATCATCGATATCGGCTTTCGGAGCCGAAAGCCCACTCGTGTACCCGTTATGGCTGCACGACACGAAGCTTTACGCCGCCTGAGCCCATCAACACCGACATTGGACTGTTGACGACCGGAAACATGTTGCCTGGTTGGATCAGTCTCGTTTCAGATTGTATCCAGTGGATGGAAGTGCACGGGTATGGGGAAAACCTTGTGAATCCATACACCCTGCATGTCAGCAGAGGACTGATCGATATGGTGGATGCTCTGTAATGGTGTGGGGCGTGTGTTGTTGGAGCGACATGGGACTCCTGATACGTCTAGATGGGACTCTGACAGGTGACACGTACGTAAGCATCCTGTCTGATCACCTGAATCCATTCATGTCTATTGGGCATTCTGAAGGACTTGGACAATTTCAGCAGGACAATGCTACACCTCACGGTCCAGGAACACTCTTCTGAGTTTATACACTTCCGCTGGCCACCAAACACCCCAGGCATGAACATTATAGAGCGTATCTGGGATGCCTTGCAACACGCTGATTATCAGTTCCCTCCAGCACTATTTAAGACGTTAGTCGAGTCCTTGACGCGTCCACGTCGTTTTTCGGCACTTCTGCGTGCTCACGGGGGCCGTACAATATTAGGCACGTGTACCAGTTTTTTTTTCAGTGTGGTGTTAGTATGAGGTTGAATCACGACGCAGCCGTTCTCACTGCAGTCGTAACTGATCCGTCTTAGATCAACATGAAGCTGTCCATAGTCTGTTCTGGAAAGACGCCTTCTACAGCGTGCAGTACACGTTCTGAAGTACTTGCAACCTGCGCAACGTCGCACTCTGTGCCAGTTGCACCACAGACAGCACCAGCCATATCCCCTGCCTTAAGCCGGCTTCAAACGGGATGTGTCATTCCACGTGAAGCGCACAGATGTGGTCTCCACAACGCTGCCGTACGCTCGCAAACGATCCGGCTAGTTCATACGGTACGTGTACCGCGACGTAATCATAAGCGACCGCAGCGCCGTACGGCGGCAATTGGTGGCTTAATGTATCACACAGGAGCTACACACAAATCGTCGAAATGGAAAAGCGTACACTAGAATGAATTATCAATCTGCAGCAGAGTGTATGCTGATTACAAACTTCCTGGCAGATTAAAACTGTGTGCCGTACCGCGACTCACACGCAGAAAGTTTGGCTTTCGGAGGCAGTCGCTCCTAACGGCTGAGCCACCCAGACATGACACAAGACCCGTCCTCACAGCTTTTCTTCTACCAGTATATGGCTCCAACTTTCCAAATTTCATAGAAGAAAATCCAGTTTGTACACCGTCCGCTATACTGTGCCTAAGCCGTTTCCCCACAGTATAAATTCTTCCAGAAATGCTAATACCACAAAGTGTGCAGGAAAACTTCTGTTACGTTTACACAGTAGAATATGGGTATTGTAGGAATAAATGCTGTGAGGATGGATCGTGAGTCATACCGATGTTCCTCAGCTGTTAGATTGAGAGGAAAAAGTTTCGTTTCCGAGCTACAACTGTTTCTTACGAGGATTCCGAAATTAATCATCTGAAGTAGATGCTGCGGAAGAACGGCTGCAGCACCGTGGTACCAAGATGGCAATCTCTACGAAACGCAGATATGAAAATATTGAACAACACATGACGATCCCTCGATTGTGCTCCTTCCTTTTCGCAATGCTACATGCATTAAAATAGGTAGAGTCTGGGAAGAGGAGGAATAATACCAATTTTCTGGCCAACTTGAAAGATAATGCTTGTGCTGCGCCCGTTTCAGGATAATCTCAGCCACAGGGTCCTGGGATTTCTAACACCGCCTGTGAGTACCGAAGGAACTATATCCGTCAGTCCATACGTACCGTTACCGACCGCTGTGCAAAACACCAGTGGCACGTTTAAAATTGCGAACTAGAGAAATCATCATTTGCTGAGGACAGCGTCACGAATAAACGCAAGATACTGTTTGGTGAAACGTAAGTTTTTTCCCAGTGTTCTCCATACTGGGATTGTATTATTAAAGAGGTGACAGGAATACCTATGTGAGAGAACAACTGGGCCCGGAACAGTAGATACTGTCTTAGTGGTGCGTGGAAGCGATGTCTCAAGGCTGTGAAGAAACAGAGAAACACGCTCCACTGTTTACGCTTCTACGGCATCATTGGCGTCATCAGGGCAGAAAAATGGTTCAAATGGCTCTGAGCACTATGGGACTTAACTTCTGAGGTCATCAGTCCCCTAGAAAGTAGAACTACTTAAACCTAACTAACCTACGGACATCACACACATCCATGCCCGAGGCAGGATTCGAACCTGCGACCGTGGTGGACGCGCGTTTCCAGACTGAAGCGCCTAGAACCGCTCGGCCACTCGGGCCGGCCGGCTACACCATGTACGGGAGCATGGCTTAATGACCGGCCAAGTAGAAGCTGTCCGTCTGTTAATTGAGGTCACCACAGCAGTAGCCCCAACAGTCGCTTGCTCCTGACGAAGGCGATGGTGGTAATCGTCGAAAGCTCGAGGTCGGAACTGACGGATCTGACGCAGCAAGGAGTCAGAGAATATTTTATACGTGCTCAACCCCCTCCATACCGCATCCGATGACGAAAATCAGAGGATGACACAACTGTTGGTCGATTATGGCCTTGTCTTCAGGGCCTCTTTGCAGAGTTTCCTATTATGCTTTCGTACTTTGTCAATGAAACATCTTTGAGTCGCCATGCGACAAACGTTAGTTTGAATGTTTGACGTTCTACAGGTAGCGTTTTTATTCAGATGTGTCAGTCGATACACATAGTTTTTTCCCGCCTCCAATGTGCCGTGATGCTCACTCTGTATTGAAAGGAAAAGTGACCTACATGTGAATTAGGTGGTGTTCTTTTATTTCATTGTTACTCAACGCGCGTTAAGAATGTTGATATGCTTAATATTTCTCTGCACGTTCGGAAAGCCTCCACAACGTGCGTTTTTTGCTCTCTGACATCGCAAAATCGTCAGGTAGCAAGTTAATCTTCGTATTCGCGACCAAACATAAGCCACTGATTCTTTAAAGAATCGAACTCTTCTGTATAAAAGAGCTTCAGACGTCTGATAATAAATGAATTAGTGTGTTAAATATTAGCTTAGAGCAGGTGAGCGAGGTAGAGTTTAGGACAGGTTTGAAATTGTGCTTAATTGTCAGAAGTCTTTAAGTACCCTCATTATGAAAGACTGTACGAATGTAAACTGGATAATCTGCATTTTAAGCAAAATGTACTTTATTACGCATCTAAATGTTTATGCTGTCATATCTCCTGAACTATGGGTCATACAATGATACAATAATGCAGGTGCTCAGTGATGTACATAGACATTGTACGAAAAGTGTGTGTTGCGAATAGAGTTAGTAATAAAGAAGTAATAAATAAAACATAATTCGAGATGCTACCATTTACTGCATCCAAAGCGCAAATTTAGTAAGGGATAAATTTATTTCTTTCCAAGATTTTTTAGGGGATGTCTGCGAGAAAAAGTTTCGAAAAGTTTTGAAATTATGCGTAAAGTTTGTTGGAAGGCGCTAACTGCTCTCATTCTCAGATACTGGATGAATAAAGTCCAGGCATTTGCGCGCTGCCAAATACGTTGCCTAAAGAAAGTATATTTTCTGCTTGTAACACCTGTTGTATTGTGTTAAACTTTTAACATATGACTATATCACTTAATAAGTACAGTATCACGGCATTGCAAATTTTAAATTCAGTCAATAATTACGCGAAATATTGAAAATTAAATATTTGTTGCCCCTGAAAGCCGTCAGATGGGCAACCTGCATCGCATACTAGCCTTCTACACCCAGCGCTACATCTCACACTAAGAGACTGCATTGATGTGCAACACTTTGCTTCTACTAACGATTTCACCATTGTTAGTAAGAAGGGAAAGATGGAAGATCGGTGTTTAAATTTCATGCGAGAGAGGCGCTTATGTGTGGCACGGTGGCGTCATGACTTAAGTGCCGGTCGTGCGGTAGCGTTCTCGCTTCCCACGCCCGGGTTCCCGGGTTCGATTCCCGGCGGGGTCAGGGATTTTCCCTGCCTCGTGATGACTGGGTGTTGTGTGCTGTCCTTGGGTTAGTTAGGTTTAAGTAGTTCTAAGTTCTAGGGGACTGATGACCATCGATGTTAAGTCTCATAGTGCTCAGAGCCATTTGAACTTAAGTGCCAAAATACAAATCGAAAGAGAAGAGAGTAGAACTCTTTTCGCATAAGGCCTGATCACTTTGAAACACTAAAACAGCTGCAAATCATACTTTCGGTCGTCTTTGCAGCGGACCTCTACAGGGGTACTATTTTGCTGGTCTCAAGGAAAGTCTTCCGTATATAAAGAATGTAACGAAATTACGTGTACAAAATCATAGAATGTCTAGAGGAGATAAAAATAGGCACTTTTTAATGTAACAGAATCATAACGGTTGTTCCGTTTCCCTGCTAGAAATTCAAGAACACTTTGACTGTAGAGATGTTCAGATATTCTGTTCAAACTGCCGCGCGGTGGATAAGGTTTTAGAGATGTTGACATTATAAGAATTTCCCTTTGTGAGGGGAGATAAAGGGTTTGGTGTCCGAGACACTAAAAAACAGCTAGTTGTATTGTGGCTGAAGGTGCAACGATTATTCTGAAGCATCCGGTTGTTTTGAGCGTACTAATCACTAGTACGGAGATGGCAGCTTCCCAATAATGAAAACGGACGACACTTTCAACACCATCTCTAAAACAATATTTATCACACTGCAGTCCGAACAACGTCCCTGAACATCACTAGCGTCAAAACCTTCATGGACCCCTAGAGGGAAAACTGTGAATCTGTGTCATTTTTGTCACATGACAAATCCGTTTCCCTTTATCTCCTTTAAACACTTTAAATTTTTATACACGTATGTTTTTACACCCCGTATACCATATTATTACAGTGACAACCGATTTCACTACACTGAAATGATGTTCCAAAGATACTCCTTGGAGGAATGGTTGTGCAAAAGACCTGTTGTAGAGAAGGAACCTATGCTTGTACAGCTGAACTTCGAAAAAGGATCTTGTAGCCAGAAGCAGCGTTTTAATGCGGCAAGACGTCGATGCCGCACATCTGTTGTTTTGGGGCCGCTTGTTGCCTGCTATTCATCAGAAAGGGAAGCTTATGCAATAACGATTCGTACAACAAGCCCTCTATTAGGGATACTGACTTCATATTATCCAGTCTCTTTCTAGAGTAGTGGCGCTGGCTGTCGGGTGACAACGGAAACAGGACGATATATAGAGAGAACTCTGTCCCAATAACCCAGCACCTTAGTCACCCTGAAGAAGACCGTTGTACACACGGTCGAAATGTCCGTCTTACTCTAGTTTTAATACTTGTAAATGATGCGGCTTAATGCCCGTGAGCAATTTACGTGAACTGACGCCATCATTAGAAACGTGTGTACTTGCATCAGAAGAAACAGCATATAATCCTCAGTTGACTTGTGAGATTTGTCTATCGCTTATCACTTCATTAAATTCGGACAGTAGGAAAAATAGCAAGATGCACTGTGGTTCGAAGTCTACTTCGAACTGCAATTTATGTGGCTGCGTTAGACAAGTTCAGAGGTTGAAAAGAACATACTTCAAATGGTTCAAATGGCTCTGAGCACTACGGGACTTAACATTTGAGGTCATCAGTCCCCTAGAACGTAGAACTACTTAAACCTAACTAACATAAGGACATCACACACATCCATGCCCGAGGCAGGATTCGAACCTGCGACCGTAGAGGTCACGCAGTTCCAGACTGAAGCTCCTAGAACCGCTCGGCCACAACGACCGGCAAAGAACATACTACTACGTCCAATAGGACGATGGAGAGCATGGCACTATGGTGTTCATCACCAACCTTCAGGTGGAGACAAGCTTTACGCTTAGTCACATATGGTGGCAGCATGTGGACATCTGGCAGATATCCTCGTTTCTATGCTGCTTGTTTCAGTTGTTACGCCACCACAAATCCCTCTTTGTCAAGAAGTGTACAGCTAAGCAACTAACTCTACTTTTTGTGCGCGTAATCAAGCCAATGGTTCCTCTGTATTGGCTACACAAGTTATATGTGTAACACATCGACAACCTTATACGCGTTTACCAGCACCGTAGGGTGTTGCTCATTATACGAGGGCTGTCCAGAAAGTAAGTTACGATCGGTCGCGAAATGGAAACGACTATGAAAATCCGATAAAGCTTTGCAAAGATGTGTTGGGCAGTGTCTCTAGTATGACTCTAGGTAGAATTATGTCGCTCTTTTCATTCCTGAGCTCTTAGTGAGCGCGTAAAGATGTTATAGAAAATAGTGTCTCCCGCCAAGTACGAGGGCCTGGTGAGAATTTTCCCCTGAAGCTATGCAACCAATATTACATAACTGTCGTGCGGTTTCTTCTTCAAGACAATTTTCAGCCTCATTCTGCAGGGGCAATGAAGATGTTCCTGCATCGTTTCAATTGGAAATGTTTGGTTACCCACAATACAGCCCGTAATTGTCTCCCACTGAGTTTCATCTCTGATCAAACGAACCGCTGGCTATGAAGACAACATTTTGGCACAGACAACGAGCTTTAGGCCAGTGTAGAGAATTGGCGGAAAGCACTGGCGGCTGCCTTCTATGATGAGGGTATTGGAAAGTTGGTACAACGCTACGACGAATGTTTGAGTCAGAACGGCGACTACGTAGAGAAGTAGCTGAAAGGTGTAGCTAACTGTTACAAATGAAACATTTCTGATTTTCACTGTGATTTTCATTTCGCGATCAATCGTAACTTACTTTCTGGACAGCCCTCGTATTCTAAAAAATCGGTATACACACAAAGGACAAAAGGTGGTACATTTCGACCGTGGATTGAAACATTTCGAAAGATAGTGCATTCGTCAATTGGGCACCAACGAATCACCTCCGATTCGGTGGATGACGGCAATAAGGACGAAAGTGCTAACTCGACAACATGGCAAAGATAAAAACAGTAAAACAATAAATACCGGCGTCGGGGACGGTCGGACGTGGGTGGTCCATGAAGGTCGACGGCAGGGCTACAGAAACAGAACTTCGGAAAGCACTCCTCATTCCATGCTGCGGGAGACGACAGGTAGTCCCGGTCGGCTCTTCGTGGTGTGTGGTCCTGGGAGCGTTCTCTGGGATTCTGGAGCTCCGGCGTCTGCGCGCCCTGGGGCGAGTTTACTTCTGAGTGGGCGGTGGCCACCGGCCGGGACTCACCAGCAAGGGTCAAGGAACTGCCGAGGCCGGAACAATGGACGCATAACGTAGGAGGAGCGTAAGACAAATGGAACCCACGACACGACAGCTGTAGTGAGCGGGAGGCCGAGAGACGGGAATCCTGGGAAGAGGGCCACATCGGTACAAGCTAAAGTAATTGTGTAACATCTGAAACGAAGCTTCAAGCCAGTACTTACTGGGCTTAGAGTTTGACTCGCCGTTTACAATGAGACCATTAAAGATGGAATCTTAAATGACATTAGGTATGGATGGAATCGCTCAAACAATAACAAACATTCGGCATACACAGGATTACTCAAACAATAACAGAAGGGGAAAGAGCCATGTCCTTGAGCACGCAGTAATATTGGTGAGAACCACTGACAATCGAACTGCTGGTACTGACAATTGTTTCAAGCCACGATGACACTCTCTGACGATTATTTGCATAAGCATGTCATGTATCATAATGAGAATGACTTTTGTACCGTAGAACAATAAGTGTATTATTTTTTCAAACTTTTCACAGCAAACAAAACATATTGCATATACCAAATATTAAATGAAACAACAAGTTCACTGTTACCAGTCACCGTTTTATATATTTCCACGACGCGTTTCAAAGGTTTAAACCTCCATCATCGGGTGGATTTACATTAGTTAGTATGACATTTGTGTATGTGTTGTGTTACGCTTTTTTGGAGGAACTTGTGGCACTGCCTCCAGTGGTCAAAGGTTACTTTCACTGTCGTAACACATAACATGTATACTGTCACATTTGTAAACAAATATAAATAAAACGGTGTCTGGTAATAGTAAAATTGTTGTTTCATTTAATGTCAAAACAGTCACGATAAAGCCTAACCTAAAATGTTCGCATTTAAAGTACACCAAATATATCAAACATATTACATATTCCACCATATTTCGTTGCATTTTTTTTGCTGTGTTTCACAGTTATGTATTACAGAGCGTGATGCAGATGCGTCACCTTGAATCTGTACTCACCCATCGTGCAGGTAATTTCAGTCGCTATTGTCTGTAAAGTCATTTTGTTATTAATCGTATACTTTACAACTGTCTGATGACAAATCATCTTACAAACCGAGAACTGATTCTTTCTAATCCAACAGCTTTTGTAAACGTGTTTCGGTAATGTCCTGTAACCACAAATGGCACTGGTATTTTTACACATATTGAAGAAAATCACGAAAATATTTATTTTACCGATTCATTTAATTTGCAATATATATGCTGCAGCATTTTTGGAACATACACTTTATTCTAACATAATGAATTACCTTGAAGAAAACGGTCTACTGACACATAGTCAGCACGGATTCAAAAAATATCACTGGTGAGCAACAATAGATCTTTATTCTCATGAAGTAATGACTTCTATCAACAGGGGATCTCAGACAGATTTCATATTATTAGATTTTCAAAAGGCTTTTGATACCGTTCCTCACAAGTAGCTTCTATGCAAATTGGGTGTCTACGGAATATTGTCACAGCTGTGCGACTGGATTCTTGAACTCCCGTCAGAAAGGTCACAATTAGTAGCAACTCACGGAAAGTCATAGAGTAAAACAGCAGTAAGTATAGCATTCTCGAAAAAAGTGTTATAGGCTCTCTGACCTTCCTAATGTACAGATTTAGGTGATAGTCTAAGCAGCCATCTTAAATTGTTCGTAGGTGATGCTGTCATTTATCTTCTAGTGAAGCCATCAGAACCAATTTTAAAATGACGTAGAGAATATATCTATGTGGTGTGAATCCATTAAATTTCAGCTACACTATAGGCTAAGAGCCTAGGCGTTACAATAACGAAAACCTAAAGCTCGAACGATCACATAGATAATGTTGTGAGCAATGCGAAATGAAGACTGCGATTCATTGGCAGAAAAAGATGCAAAAAATCTACTGAAGTGACTGCGTACACTAGGCCTGTCCGTCCACTGCTAGAGTATTGTTATATGATATGGGATCGTTATCAGATAGGACTGACCGAGGATATCGAAAAAAGTTCAACGAAGTGCAGCTCGCTTTTTACTATAGTGAAACAGAGGAGACAGTATCACGGATATGGCGCGAGAATTGAGATGTCACTCGCTAAAAAAAGGCGTTTTTCGTTGCGGCAAGATCTTTGCTCCAAATTTCAATCGCAAACTTTGTCCTTTGAATACGATAATATTTCGTTGATGCTCACCTGCATACACAGAAATGATCAGCGTAGTAAAATAAGAGAAATAGGAACTCACACGAAAAGAGTTTAGTGCCCTGTTCGAGAGTGGAACGATGGCTCTGAGCACTATGGAACTTAACTTCTAAGGTCATCAGTCCCCTAGAACTTAGAACTACTTAAACCTAACTAACCTAAGGACATCACACACATCCATGCCCGAGGCAGGATTCGAACCTGCGACCGTAGCGGCCGCGCGGTTCCAGACTGAAGAAATAGTGGGAAAGTGGTTCAATGAACCTTCTGCCTGGCACGTAAGCCTAAATTTCGGAGTAGTCATGTGGATATAGACGTAGATATACATATACATTACACACAGATTATTTTCCTTTCTCAGACATTCGAGTACGAAGTACGAATTGCAAAAATAAGCAGTAATGTGCCTTCCATGGCTGTCTTGGCCGGTGATGATCGCGTAATTAAGACCTCTTTTGGTCCTTAAGTGACTTTCCAAACTGCTTTGTCGGTTAATGTATGGAACCTAGCGTCAAATTTGTAGCGCAGCAGAATGAGACAATCAAAAGATTACAAAGCAGTGCTCCAAGGCTCTAAAAGTGGACTCTAGTTACGGGATCTCAGAAGAGCCTGACTGATAGGACAAATAGTGTAAAAGAGGTAGTTGTTTCCTCAGCTGACATCTTTACAGGTGTCTGTGTGGGAAGGAGAGAGACACTTGTGGACTAGGCTAATGATATGCGTCTAGAGATTCACAAATTGTTCAGGAATTACAAAATGTTCATAACTGTCCATGAAACTAGGCATAGAAATCTCATGCAAAAATTTTTCTCACCAGAAACGCTTCCCTGGCATCTGAAGGAACCCCATTAGGTCATAGTACTGTTTGTACACACTGTGGTATTGTTCTGTATCAAAATGTCAATCGTAACAAGCAACACGTCTCTAAAGATGGTAACTCTGTTCTCATATCAGTACACTTCAGCCTCACGTTTATAAACATTTTCGTTCCATGTGTGCTACTTCAGTAAATTTTGGAGTTGTTGTTGTTGTTGTGGCCTTCAGTCCTGAGACTAGTTTGATCCAACTCTCCATGCTACTCTATTGTGCAGGCTTCTTCATCGCCCAGTACCTACTGCAACCTACATCCTTCTGAATCTGCTTAGTGTATTCATCTCTTGGTCTCCCTTTACGACTTTTACCCTCCACGCTGCCCTTCAATACTAAATTGGTACTCCCTTCTAGTCAAGTTGTGCCACAACTCTATTCAATACCTGATCATTAGCTAAGTGATCTACCTATCTAATCTTCAGCATTCTTCTGTAGCACCACATTTCGAAAGCTTCTATTCTATCCTTGTCCAAACTATTTATCGTCCGTGTTTCACTTCCATACATGGCTACACTCCATACAAATACTTTCAGAAGCGACTTCCTAACACTTAAATCTATATTCGATGTTAACATATTTCTCTTCTTCAGAAACGCTTTCCTTGCTATTGCCAGTCTACATTTTAAATCCTATCGACTTCCATCATCATCAGTTATTTTGCTACTCAAATAGCAAAATTCGTTTACTACTTTAAGTGTTTCATTTCCTAATCTAATTCCCTCAGCATCACACGACTTAATTCACTACATTCCATTATCCTCGTTTCGCTTTTGTTGATGTTCATCTTATATCCTCCTTTCAACACACTATCCATTCCGTTCAACTGCTCTTCCAAGTCCTTTGCTGTCTTTGACAGAATTACAGTGTCATCGGCGAACCTCAATGTTTTTATTTCTTCTCCACGGATTTTAATACCTACTCTGAATTTTTCTTTTGTTTCCTTCACTGCTTGCTCAATATACAGATTGAATAACATCGGGGAGAAGCTACAACCCTGTCTCCTCCCTTCCCAACCACTGCTTCCCTTTCATGTCCCTCGACTCTTATAGCTGCCATCTGGTTTCTGTACAAATTGTAATAGCCTTTCGTTCCCTATATTTTACCCCTGCCACCTTCAGAATTTGAAAGAGAGTATTCGAGTCAACATTGTTAAAAGCTTTCTCTAAGTCTACAAATGCTAGAAACGTAGGTTTTCCTTTCCTTAATCTATCTTCTAAGATGAGTCGTAGGGTTAGTATTGCCTCACGTGTTCCAGGGTCTCTACGGAATCCAAACTGATCTTCCCCGAGGTCGGCTTCTACCAGTTTTTCCATTCGTCTGTAAAGAATTCGCTTTAGTATTTAGCAGCCGTGACTTATTAAACTGATAGTTCCACATCTGCCAACAACTGCATTCTTTGGGATTTGAATTATTATATTCTTCTTGAACTCTGAGGGTATTTCGGCTGCCTTATTTTAGAGTAAAGTACCAAATTTCAATCCGTACAGATCATCGAGAACTGATGACTCACACCGGTTTCTGAAAGGGTGTTCCCATCTTAAACAGGCGAATATGGCGGTGAGGCACCCTGTCTCCATTTCTGAGTTATCTGAGTCGACTTCTACGTTTACGTCTACATCCACATCCATTCTCAGCCGACTACAGTGAAGTTTATAACAGACGGCACTTACGTTTGTATCACGTATCAGGGTTTCTTCTCGTTCCACTCACATATGTGGCGCGGGAAGACTGACTGCTCAGATAGTCTAAGCACGCTGTAATTAGTCTAGTCTTATCTTCACTGTCCGAGCAATACTGGCAGGGGGACTGTAATATATTTCTAGGTTCCTCAATCAATAGTGGATTTTGAAAATTTGCACGTAGGTATCGTGTGATAATTTTAGCTGTCCTTCAAGTGTCGGTTTGCAGAATCTCATTGACGCTCTTCCGAGTGTGAAAAGAAATCTGTGTTGCCCTTCTTTGTTTACTTCCAATGTCCCCTGTTAGCGTTATATGACGTACGTCCCACACGCTTTATCAGTGTTGTTGAACTGTCGCACGAATGTCTTTGAAAGCTGTCTCCTTTGCAGACTGACACAATTTTTCCATCCCTCCTATCAACGAACAGGAGTCTGCTAGCAACTTTACCTATGACTGAGCTTAAGAAAGTATTTGATTTGAAATTCCTATAAATTGTTACACCCAGGCATTTGTAAGAGTTGGCTTATTCCGATGCATAGATTTAAGTTTCTGGGCGTTCAAAGTATGTTATCAAATTCTGCATCACTCTGAAATCTTATCAATATCTGACTGATTATATCTGTGGCTATTTTCAGAGAGTACTTTACTACACGTAATTGAAATGGAAACGCCGTGTGGCTAGGGCCTCCCGTCGGGTAGACCGTGCACCTGGTCTTCCGAGTTGACGCCACTTCGGCGACTTGCGTGTCGATGGGGATGAAATGATGATGAGAAAGACAACACAACGTCCAATCTCTGAGCGGAGAAAATCTCCGACCCAGCCGGGAATCGAACCGGGCCGTTAGGCATGACATTCCATCGCGCTGACCACTCAGCTACCAGGGGCGGACATTATACGTAATTGTATGCTCCGTAAAATCCTTGAAGCTATTAGTTATACTGTTAGCCATTCATTAACACACCCCATGAACAAGAAGGGTTCCAACACGCTTCCTTGGGACACACCTTAAGCTACTTTTTCGTCTGTCGTTGACTCTTATTCCCTGGCAGTGCGGTCCACCTTCCCTACAAATAACTCCTCAATTCTCTCTAAGATTTCATTTAATGACTTACAACGCCCCATAAGACTGTACTTTCATTAGTAAACGATAGTGTGATACCAAGTGAAATGCTTTTTGCAGGACCAAGATCAGTGTATCTTAATGATTGTCCTGGTCCATGACTTTCGGTATGTTACGTAACAAAAGCGTGAGCTGGCTGTTTATCTAATTCGGATGCATGAATCAGCAAACCTAAGTACTCAGACATTTCTCACTAAAGAACTTTCTTACTTTACAGATGGGAAGTGTTTTATCGACCCTACGTCTGCTCTATTATTTTCTTTCGTTTCTTTCTGTCGAATGCACAGAAGAAAGTATCACGTTAGATACATCTCAAGTAACAAATTACCTCTATAGAAACTGAGATATCAACTGCTGCAGCCGTCGACCACTTCACATACTGCACATTATTTGCAGCATTTTGGTATCGGTGCTTGTGAAGTTCGACGAACGCCCACTGCAATAGGTAACGTGCCTAAGGAGACACCCCCAACACATCCACACTTTTACATCTCTACACCTGTCGCTAGAGATTCAAGCCGGCAAGTTCCCGTTTGCATTTATTTCCACAAACATCTCTGAGTCATACGTAACTGCACCTCCAAGAGTTGATTTCCAACTTCCGTTGAGCTCTGGTTTCTGTTTCTCGGTAGTATCTTTTAATTAGACACCATTAGAGTGTCCAGAATGAGATTTTCACTCTGCAGCGGAGTGTGCGCTGATATGAAACTTCCTGGCAGATTAAAACTGTGTGCCCGACCGAGACTCGAACTCGAGACCTTTGCCTTTCGCGGGCAAGTGCTCTACCATCCGAGCTACCGAAGCACGACTCACGCCCGGTACTCACAGTTTACTTCTGCCAGTATCTCGTCTCCTACCTTCCAAACTTTACAGAAGCTCTCCTGCGAACCTTGCAGAACTAGCACTCCTGAAAGAAAGGATATAGCAGAGACATGGCTTAGCCACAGCCTGGGGATGTTTCCAGAATGAGTCGTGCTTCGGTAGCTCAGATGGTAGAGCAATTGCCCGCGAAAGGCAAAGGTCCTGAGTTCGAGTCTCGGTCGGGCACACAGTTTTAATCTGCCAGCAAGTTTCACCATTAGAGTACTTTATATTTGACCCGCCCGGCTAGCCGTAAGGTATAACGCACTGCTTCCATAGCGGGAAGGCGTGCCGGTCCCCGGCACGAATCCGTCCGGCGGATTAGTGTCGAGGTCAGGTGTGCTGGGCAGCCTGTGGATGGTTTTTAAGGCGGTTTTCCATCTGCCTCGGCTAATAAGGGCTGGTTCCCCTTATTCCGCCTCGGTGACACTATGTCGGCGATTGTTGCGCAAACACTGTCTCCACGTACGCGTGCACCATAACTACTCTACCACGCAAACATTGGGGCTACACTCGTCTGGAATGAGACGTTTCTGGGAGGGTCCACTGAGGGCCGAACCGCACAATAACCCTAGTTTCGGTGTGGGGGGGCGGTGGGGTGAGTGGACTGCTGTAGCCTGTTGTGGGGTTGTGTACCTCTGAGATCTATGGCAGGGACGAAGCCTCTGCGTCGTTTCTAGGTCCCCTGTTCCCTACATACATACATATATATTTTGTATTTTATTTGTGGTTGCGCGGCCACACACGCCGTAACCTCGCCAGCAAAGTCCTTATTCGGCGCCGCCCGCTAGAAAGCAATACGAGGACGCCTGTTTCACTAGAGAGCCTGTATAGGGAGAGAGTGGCCATAGGTGACGTTGGCCGTGATTGGTTGATTAGCTTTGGCAGAAAAATGACGCCAAACGTCTCTCGCGCTTTCTACGTTCGCCGTGCTTTTGAGTTGAATTGAAGTTCAGAGGACTTTTGGAAACGATTATAAGGTATTTGAATTATTGAGAGACTTATTATGGTGTGTGCATGCATGTTCGATTTAGTTGTATATCGTTTTTAATACGTAATTAGCGTTTGCGATCTTAAATACGAGTTGAAATAATGACGCGTTTTGTGATGTAGTCGGTAGACCTACATGTTTGAAGTAAACACATTAGTAATTGTACAGTATTGTTTTTGACATCTGTAATTCGTTCTGCAGACGTTCGTAAACGATGCCAGGTTGTGCTGCATTTGGTTGTTCCAATAGAGGCGAAGGTGGATTTCGCATGTTAGCATTTCCACGCAATGAAGAAAGACGAAAGCAGTGGGCAGTCGCAGTCAATAGGGCTGACATAAATCAAAAAGGAGCCTTGTGGAAACCAACCAAGTACTCTTATCTATGCAAAGTAAGTCGTTTTTGCTTTGTACTACATATAAAACAACTTGCAATATACATAGTTAAATTTGAAAACAGACCTGTAAATTGGCTGTGTGAAAATTATTATAACACATTATTCTTATAAACAAAACCATTTAACGAATGATTTCGCCATATTGTCTTCTGCTTTTGATTCGGTGAGTGTGTACTCTACTACTCCACTACTGGCCATTCAAAAGTCCCGCCGCAGTTTGGCAGAAAAATGGCCGCCGTATCGTCCGGTTGGCCACTCTCTCCCTATACAGGCTCTCTAAGTTTCACTCGATTTCAGCGCCACCGCTTGACGAGCGTTCCCGGCAGCGCGCTCTCTTGTGCTTCAGCCGTGCTCCACGATGGATCTGCGCGCAGAGTTGAAAAGTTACGTGTTACTGTGGAACGAACATTGTATCTCTTGCGATTCCACCTGGACTTGTAGTTTCCAGTTAATGTTC
This sequence comes from Schistocerca cancellata, assembly GCF_023864275.1. NCBI lineage: Eukaryota > Metazoa > Arthropoda > Insecta > Orthoptera > Acrididae > Schistocerca > Schistocerca cancellata. The sequence goes on along the minus strand of NC_064633.1, from coordinate 116,176,663 downwards.
TCCCACGCTTGTATAACTCCGGTGCTCGACTCACTGCCGTTGTGTACAGGCTGTCTCAAACCTTTCGAGTCAAACAGAAACAGGTAAGTCCTCAACCGATTATACAGAAATGGAGAACCAATGATCAAAAATGAATATTTACTGTGTTACGAACACACACAGCAAACACCGAATAATAACTTAGTTCATAGTAACTGTTCAGAGTGACGACCACCAGTGTCAGTGCATGCATGGCAAGGGCGCATGAAGCTCTGTCGCACTCTCTCAAAGATCCCAGAAGGCAGGCAGCTTGGATCCTAGCAAACAGGTCGTCGTCCATTTCAATGGGGGTTCCATACACCAACGTCTTGACGTAACCCCTGAGGAAAAAGTACGGAGATGTGAGATCCGGCTGTCGCGCTGGTCACGGGACTGGACCTCCATTTTCAATCTAACGTTGAGGGCACGTGTTGTTCAAGTGCTCGTGTATATTAAACTCAAAGTGGGCTGGTGCACCGTCGTGGACAACCTACGGTGCCGGCTTCACCTGTGGATAATCCACTGACAGGAGTGATCACTGGGCTCAAAATCCATTGATCCCAGTGCTAGCACATCTTCTTTATGACAGGGGTATAACACCTGGCACACCAGTACTCGGCTCCATGCCTCCTTCGAACTCTGCGTCTCACGGGCAAGTTGACTGGTGCTTACTGCTGGGTGGTAGGCCACAGGATCCGGGGCAGCATCTCCACAAAGTCTGGAGCTCTCAGATGTTTTTGGCTGGAACCTCGGCTAGCTCTCTGTAGCGTGAATGATCTTGTCTCTCGTAAATTGGTATCCACAGAGATAAACTTCATCCAATTAGGATGAGGCCTGGTGGGTAAGCGTTCTCTTTAAATATGTGCTGATTTACTGATGTTACATTCTGGCGTACCGTACGTTAAGTGAATGTCTACCAACTTTCGACGAGTAACGTACCATCTTACACTGCGCACTGTAAACAGTAACACACCCTACTATGGGTGCATCAGAAGCCGTCTGATGCAATGGTCAACTGACACCAATGATAGCCGTGTGCTTATGGGGTAATGTGGTGTATGGCCTGTATATCCACAACACAATAAATATGTATTTTCGATCATTGGTACCCTATCTCAATATAGACAGTCGTGGGGCCATTACCACCGGCTTCGATTTGATCCAAAAAGTGGTTCAAATGGCTCTGAGTACTATGGGACTTAACATCCGTGGTCATCAGTCCCCTAGAACTTAGAACTACTTAAACCTAACTAACCTAAGGATATCACACACATCCATGCCCGAGGCAGGATTCGAACCTGCCACCGTAGCAGTCGCGCGGTTCCAGACTGCGCGCCTAGAACCGCTAGACCACCGCGGCCGGCTTTGATCCAAAAGATTTGAGACACGCAGTACATTTTTTTGCGTTGTTGTTGTTATTGTCAATAAAAAATTGTAGATACCACAATATTCCTAGGTTGCCTTTCACTTTTTGTGAAACTAAATGTAATTATAAAACTCTGTTTTCGCAACGCAAAGCAACTACCATTGTAACGTCCCCTTAGAAAAATTTATACAAGACTGTGCTTAAACTGACATACAATATTATTTAGCGCAACGCAATCTGACTTTCAAAAATCCCTACAAAAGAATGGCCCTGACTAACATTAACCTATACCTTTCACAAATCACTTACCTCACAAAAATCTTCATTACTCGAACTACTGCAATACAGCGAGCGCCACTATTGCCAGCTAAATAAAAGATTCAAACTACTGAAGGCACTAACTACTGATAGGGATAGTTAGCAAATGAAAGATTTTAATAGAGAACAAGCAATGTATTTACCTTAATAGTCATAATATATGTAATTTCAAAACTCCGCTATTTCCTTCCACACATCCACCACTGCTGGCGGCTCACCTCTAACTGCGCAACGCTACGCGCTGTTCACATCCAGCTGCCGCTGCCCAACACTACAATGGCAGACAACAATGCAAACTAGCCACAGACTGCACACAGCACAGCCAGTGATTTTCGTACAGAGCGCTACGTAACGTTGCCAATATAAGAACCTAAACAGCCTACTTACATAAAGAAAACATAAACAGGCTACTTACATAGAGAAAACATAAACAGCCTACTTACACCATCACTACTATTATTTGACACTCATTGGAATTTGTAGCCATAGACGGTCAAATCTGGCCACTAAAAGTGACACAACGTGGAATTCAGATAGTCTCTGTTGTATATCAAATAATTAAGGGTAGCCACCGACACACCCGTACGACGCCGCAAGCTTCCACACGATCGTTCGAGAGAGGGGTCAGCGTCGTGGAGAGTGAGGGCGGTAGGAATTTAATTACAGTACGGTACGGTACGGTAGAGCGCCATGGAATATTAATCGTCGGAGCAGCGGTCGGCCGGCCGCTGGCCGACACTTAAATTACACGTGTCCCTCCTTCCGCAGCCGGGCAGGCCAAAACAAACATTTATTCTGGAGGCGCACGTGTCGGCGCCGTGGCCATCCACACGGGGATTACGTCGCCATCTGCATATTCCGTTCCGCTGGGCGGATAATAACGCCCGCTACCGGTTCCTGGAGAAAGTCGGGCGCGCCCGTCACCGTATCAGGCTGCGACGGGAGACCTCATCCCCGACGGGATTGTTCCCCTTTTGGAATACAGTTATCTCATCAACACCGGCAAGTCGCGAAAATTAAGTTTGCGGACCAACATTTCTGGCCGAAACGATTTCTTGAACATTCTACGGCTGTTGTCTCTTCCTGAGGAATCCTAGTGCCGTCTCTCAGATTACCTTGAGGGAAGGCTCCGTCGACATCATGCTCATCACATAGAAAGCCCCAGCGCAGCATCTTTTACATGCAACTTGCCTGTCTCACCGACATATACGTAGTAATATTTTTCTGTTCGACAATTTTATGCAGGTAGTTGGTTTAATGAAAACATGAATATTTGCGCCTGTAAGTGGATGAGGATGGGTACTGTTGTTACAAGTGTGAATGTGTGATTGTGGTTCACCTCTCACCATAAATTGACATTTAAATGTTATCAGTTTTGATAGCTATTGTATAAATAATAATATCTAAAGTAAACGATAATAATGTGCGAGGTGCTGGGGTGGAGAAAAGATTTTACCTCTTTAATTCAGACGAATTTTGCATGAGAACGAGACATGCACTCGACGCCCTCCTTATCTGCCAACTAATTAATTATGAGCACAACGGTAACGGAAGAAAATGATGGTGGACTCTGCTAGTAGGTAAAATAAGGAGTGCACACTCACAACAATTTAATAAAAATCGTAATCTACTCAGAAAAAAGAGAACATCATAATAAACAACAGGAAATGGGATTCTCCATATATCTACGTAATGATATGCGGATTAAATATTACAATGAGATTATACATCAGAACATAAATGCACATGATTGTCGACACAAACAGTAGGTTAAAGGATAGGGTATACCGAACTATTATGAGAACAAGAGTTGGCTCGAGAACAAGGGGCTCCTACTCTCTGTGATGCAATAGATTGACGATAATGACTGGAGGTCTTAATGAATCAAATATTAATTCTCCAACTATGGAGCGGTATCGCAGTTAGTAGTGACAGCTCAAATGGGATCACATGGAGAAACAAGCAAGGTGGACTTGTAGCAAAGTGAGCGCACGTGCTGCTGAGTGATTCAGTATAAAATTGACAAGGTCCTACAATGCCGGAGCCGCAAAATACTGCACCAGTACTGAAATCTGCAGCACGTCGTCGGTAGGCAGCGTCCTGATGATGTAGGCGCCGACTTCTGCCCTGCAGCAACCCTGTGTCAACCGCTGGCCGCGAAGGCTGCCCGAGAATTCTAAGTTCTTCCGAAAAAGAGCGACCAAGTAGCAAGACCGTCCGACTGCGACGAAGATCAGATCCCGAAACCCACGCCCGCGCAACGCAAGAACGAAGCCAACATTGCTCTAATCCCTACTCTCTTCGAAAACCACGAATCAGCATTCAGTTCTGATTCCAAAATACCCCCAATGTGACTCAGAACATCATTCGCGCCAATAGCGACCATTCCCTCCAATTTCGAGCAGGGCTTTATGATGTCAATTAGCCTCAGTTTAAGTTGACCAATCATGCCTCTGCCATTCAGCTGAGAGCACTGAACTTGCCGTTTGACCAGTTAGGAAGACAACCTGCCTAGACCACCAGCCATCCGGCGCCAGACAGTCAACCCAGCGGGGCACGGTCCACAAGTATTCTCAGAATCAAGATGATAACGCAGTCAGTCGGTGCCAGGAATCTTCGTTCAGGACGCGCCGGAACGGTAAACACATAAACTGCGGCGACACTCAGACGTCTCGCAGGTTATTTCGCGCTGCTTACAATAGTCGAAACTCCACCAACGGCAGTCGTTCCGCCAGGCGCTTAAGCCTACTGTACGAACCCCTCAGAATTCAGGGAAGTGCAGCCCCCAACCGGAAATGCTGTGTGCCGCGAACTCCGATGCTTGCCTCGCACAAGCTGCCCAGGGAAGTAAAACAACATGTATAGGACTCAAGTGAAAAGTATTTTTTTGAGCTCTCAGTACAAATACTCTCATTACAATAACCATATTCGGTCTGTTACTACCGTGCAATGATATAGAACATTAATAAAATTGATGAAAATGAGGGGTGACATGCAAAAGAGGGCATGGAACCTCTCAAATGACACTATACGTAAGAGGGTGGTTATGTCAAATGACTTAGAAAATTGTCGACTGTAGTCAAATGTTCACAAATATGACTAAATTTTTTTACTAAGTCAAAGAGTAGTAGCACTATCAAGTTGGGAATAGGTTGTATTCATGTGTGGAGGGAGTGCCTCTAGATGAAAAGAAACAGCGATGCCAGACGGAGAAAAGACATGGTGACTCGTTTCGATTATGACGGACAGAACAAGGCTGCAGAGACGCGCAGTGATAAGCGACGAAGCTCCAGCGAATGTGCCAGTTAATGAACTGAACATGTGGACAGTTCACTACTGTTCTGCAGTTCCAGCCCAGTAACTAAATCATGATAACACTGTCGAAAGAAGGGACAATGTAACTCAGATTCTTGTTGTTTATCACAGATGAAAAGACCATCCGTTATACCGGAGAGTGTCAGCTTCGCAAAATCCGTTCCAGAGAGCTGCTATGAGTAGCGGCAACAAGGTAGCCAGTAGCACACGTGTGTTTTCCCCACGAGGCGAGAAATATACTGCATGTGATTTGACAGACATATTTAGTTTTGTGTGTTCGTTGCCACAAAACTGCCGGCCAATTTCTCCTCCTCTATGACAACGCAAGGCCTCACACAATTCGTCGCAATCAAGAGGACCTCACAAAATTTTACAGCACTATTCTTCCTCAACCACCCGATATCCCGGACTCGCGCCTTGCTACTTTCTTCTGCTCGGCACTATGAAGGATGCTGTCCGCGGGAAGCTGTATGTGGATATCGGGAGTAGAATCGGGAATAGTGTGGTGTAAGGGAACTGCTTTCTGAAAGTAATGTTGCATTACTTATTAGATTCCTCTCGTTGGTGCATCTCTGGCTAATTGCATTTTTCACATTTTGTTTCATTTCGGAAATATAAGAGCCCGCAGAGTTATATGAGACACAACATACGTTTGCTACAGCATGAATTCTCTTCCCCGTGTGGCTATTCACGGATAGTACTTGGTTCCCATTAGAGGAACTTCGTCGCTCAAACAGCCACGCCACGGACGATTCTAGATGGCCTCGCCCATTCTGTTCTTCCCGCCTCAGAGCTCGGGGCCGTCATTAACATATAAATACCGAGTAGAGCCGGGAAAGCAGACAGCCTGGGTGGAGGCGGCAGAGATCTGCCCTTCGTCTGCAAGGACTGCGCTTGAGATGACCGCGTGGGTAGCCACGGCGGCCTCACAGCCTGGGGACTCACCAATGCCGCCCCAGCCGGTGAGCAGGTGCGCCGCTCAGTCTGCGTACAGGCCGCAGTAGGATTCACGCAAACACCGCTTGCTTACGTATCAATATCAGTTTAACATACGAATCGCAGTGAGATCATTTATACGGCGTATTCAGTGAGTCATCTTGCGTATAGGACCATACCCAGAATCCGAGCTATGAGCAAGATGCGACGGTACCTAACTGTTACTGCTAGTGTAGCTGGTCCTTTAAGCAGCAGTCCATACGAGCAAGCCAGTTGCGTTACTCGTACTCGCTCAGTCTGCGTACTCCGGCATTAGTACAGGCCGCTACATCTACATCTACATTTATACTCCGCAAGCCAGCCAACGGTGTGTGGCGGAGGGCACTTACGTGCCACTGTCATTACCTCCCTTTCCTGTTCCAGTCGCGTATGGTACGCGGGAAGAACGACTGCCGGAAAGCCTCCGTGCGCGCTCGAATCTCTCTAATTTTACATTCGTGATCTCCTCGGGAGGTATAAGTAGGGGGAAGCAATGTATTCGATACCTCATCCAGAAACGCACCCTCTCGTAACCTGGACAGGAAGCTACACCACGATGCAGGGCGCCTCTCTTGCAGAGTCTGCCACTTGAGTTTGCTAAACATCTCCGTAACGCTATCACGCTTACCAAATAACCCTGTGACGAAACGCGCCGCTCTTCTTTGGTTCTTCTCTAACTCCTCGGTCAACCCGACCTGGTACGGATCCCACAATGATGAGCAATACTCAAGTATAGGTCGAACGAGTGTTTTGTAAGCCACCTCCTTTGTTGATGGACTACATTTTCTAAGGACTCTCCCAATGAATCTCAACCTGGTACCCGCCTTACCAACAATTAATCAGGCGACAGTGCGGAGCTGTATCGAACGCCTTCCGGAAGTCAAGGAAAATGGCATCTACCTGGGAGACTGTATCTAATATTTTCTGGGTCTCATGAACATTCCACTTCAAACCGTTCCGTACGCATACTCCCAGATATTTTACAGAAGTAACTGCTACCAGTGTTTGTTCCCCTATCATATAATCATACAATAAAGAATCCTTCTTTCTATGTATTCGCAGTACATTACATTTGTCTATATTAAGGGTCACTTGTCACTCCCTGCACCAAGTGCCTATCCGCTGCAGATCTTCCTGCATTTCGCTGCAATTTTCTAATGCTGCAACTTCTCTGTATACTACAGAACTATCCGCGAATAGCCGCATGGAACTTCCGACACCATCTACTAGGTCATTTACATACACTCCTGGAAATTGAAATAAGAACACCGTGAATTCATTGTCCCAGGAAGGGGAAACTTTATTGACACATTCCTGGGGTCAGATACATCACATGATCACACTGACAGAACCACAGGCACATAGACACAGGCAACAGAGCATGCACAATGTCGTCACTAGTACAGTGTATATCCATCTTTCGCAGCAATGCAGGCTGCTATTCTCCCATGGAGATGATCGTAGAGATGCTGGATGTAGTCCTGTGGAACGGCTTGCCATGCCATTTCCACCTGGCGCCTCAGTTGGACCAGCGTTCGTGCTGGACGTGCAGACCGCGTGAGACGACGCTTCATCCAGTCCCAAACATGCTCAATGGGGGACAGATCCGGAGATCTTGCTGGCCAGGGTAGTTGACTTACACCTTCTAGAGCACGTTGGGTGGCACGGGATACATGCGGACGTGCATTGTCTGTTGGAACAGCAAGTTCCCTTTCCGGTCTAGGAATGGTAGAACGATGGGTTCGATGACGGTTTGGATGTACCGTGCACTATTCAGTGTCCCCTCGACGATCACCAGTGGTGTACGGCCAGTGTAGGAGATCGCTCCCCACACCATGATGCCGGGTGTTGGCCCTGTGTGCCTCGGTCGTATGCAGTCCTGATTGTGGCGCTCACCTGCACGGCGCCAAACACGCATACGACCATCATTGGCACCAAGGCAGAAGCGACTCTCATCGCTGAAGACGACACGTCTCCATTCGTCCCTCCATTCACGCCTGTCGCGACACCACTGGAGGCGGGCTGCACGATGTTGGGGCGTGAGCGGAAGACGGCCTAACGGTGTGCGGGACCGTAGCCCAGCTTCATGGAGACGGTTGCGAATGGTCCTCACCGATACCCCAGGAGCAACAGTGTCCCTAATTTGCTGGGAAGTGGCGGTGCGGTCCCCTATGGCACTGCGTAGGATCCTACGGTCTTGGCGTGCATCCGTGCGTCGCTGCGGTCCGGTCCCAGGTCGACGGGCACGTGCACCTTCTACCGACCACTGGCGAGAACATCGATGTACTGTGGAGACCTCACGCCCCACGTGTTGAGCAGTTTGGCGGTACGTCCACCCGGCCTCCCGCATGCCCACTGTACGCCCTCGCTCAAAGTCCGTCAACTGCACATACGGTTCACGTCCACGCTGTCGCGGCGTGCTACCAGTGTTAAAGACTGCGATGGAGCTCCGTATGCCACGGCAAACTGGCTGACACTGACGGCGGCGGTGCACAAATGCTGCGCAGCTAGCGCCATTCGACGGCCAACACCGCGGTTCCTGGTGTGTCCGCTGTGCCGTGCGTGTGATCATTGCTTGTACAGCCCTCTCGCAGTGTCCGGAGCAAGTATGGTGGGTCTGACACACCGGTGTCAATGTGTTCTTTTTTCCATTTCCAGGAGTGTATATTGTGAAAAGCAATGGTCTCACAACACTCCCCTGTGACACGCCAGAGGTTACTTTAACGTCTGTAGACGTCTCTCCATTGAGAACAACATGCTGTGTTCTGTTTGCTAAAAACTCTTCAATCCAGCCACACGGCTGGTCTGATGTTCCGTAGGCTCTTACTTTGTCTATCAGGCGACAGTGCGGAACTGTATCGAACGCCTTCCGGAAGTAAAGAAAAATGGCATCTACCTGGGAGCATGTATCTAGTATTTTCTGGCTCTCATGAACAAATAAATTCACCCAAACACCGCTTGCTTCCGTATCAATATCAGTTTAACATATGAACCGCAGTGAGATCGTTTATACGGAGTATTTAGAGTGTCATCTTGTGTATAGAGCAATACGCAAAATCCGAGCTATGAGCAAGATGCGACGGTACCTAACTGTTGTTACTGCTACTGTACATGGTCCTTTAAACAGCAGTCCATACGAGCAAACCAGTTCCGTTACTCGTACTTTAGTACTTGGGCTAAGCACAGCTCTGTTTAAATAGAATAGCTCGATGTAGTTGTACGGTCGAGTCACGTACGTCTGCTTCCATGCCCCGCAGATAATTCACTGCAAGTAATAAACTGTGGCCATGGTCCCGCAGTCAAATCATCTTTGCATTATCTAGAATTGCGAGTTAATAAAATACACAGAAACACCAAATAAAAGTTGAAATGAATAACTTAAAAACAAGGGTTCTATACTAAGGCCTGTAATTAATGTAGACGATACAGAATTATGTTGAATAACCTTTATTGAAAGAAAGGACACCTCAGCAGGCCGGGAAGTCGTCCTACGATATTCAGCTGAATACTAACAGAAAATACCCCTATCAAATGCACTAAAGTTACGTTGAGGGCGTTCCCTAAACTAAATCAGCATCAAAGATACAGGAAAGCTAAGTCGATTTCGTAATCACAATACATGAAATATTCGCTAGCTCAAAACAGTTCAGAGGTCGGCAAGATGATTTACAAATTAACACACACATCATGACAAGCAGAGAACTCAAACTGTGTCTGTTCCGTAAAACAAGCGAAACAACTTATCTGGAGCACATTCAGACATCTTCATATATAAAGTTCCTTCAAAACTTAGTCTATTAGCTGTCATTCACCGCCTGGAATCTATCACCCAATCCATCAATTATCACTCAATACCATAGGCAGGTCTGTCTTTTTCCAGAAAGAATATCCAAGTCTCCTGATTCGCTCCCATGATCTCTTCATTCGAAAGTCGCAGTCTCTACTTTACTTCTGTAGTGTTCTGCTGCTGTCTGCTTTTCCGCTGGCTGAAGGCCATCCTCACCAAAAATATACACCGATCTTAAGTCCTACGGACATCATTTAACTCAACTTGGCAATTTCCTGGACTTAACTAATAAATTATAACAATATTTAAACAAAGAAATGTTATAAATATACCCCTAAAAAGATGACAGCCTGACCAGTAATAGAGCTAAGCAACAATGTATTAAAGTCATTAATGTGGATTTGCCTTTCAGTATCAGGAAAAAGTGACGAACATCCTGGAAGTACATACCACACGAGGCAGTTATACTTTATTGAATCGGCATGCATGTCACGGTATTTATGCAGCCCTGTAACTGTGCCTGTTGTCTTGGAAGATGGAAGTGTCCACACACTATGTAGATATAGACATCACTTGCCTACCAAGAATTCCGAAGTGAACATCCTGGTTCACTTTTACGGTCATCTGAGTAGTGGACCCAAATTACGGCACGTAAAGCATCTCCGGAATGAGACAGAACCAACTTCGGCCTGAACTACATCTTCCACAGGTAAAACGTCTCACTGGGGCGTCGGTACGCTCCACGCTTTTCATTTATTAAAAAGAGGAAAAATTGGAACTCCTTGCACCAAATTACACGATTCTAGCCACCTACTGTCAAGTATATACACTCCTGGAAATGGAAAAAAGAACACATTGACACCGGTGTGTCAGACCCACCATACTTGCTCCGGACACTGCGAGAGGGCTGTACAAGCAATGATCACACGCACGGCACAGCGGACACACCAGGAACCGCGGTGTTGGCCGTCGAATGGCGCTAGCTGCGCAGCATTTGTGCACCGCCGCCGTCAGTGTCAGCCACTTTGCCGTGGCATACGGAGCTCCATCGCAGTCTTTAACACTGGTAGCATGCCGCGACAGCGTGGACGTGAACCGTATGTGCAGTTGACGGACTTTGAGCGAGGGCGTATAGTGGGCATGCGTGAGGCCGGGTGGACGTACCGCCGAATTGCTCAACACGTGGGGCGTGAGGTCTCCACAGTACATCGATGTTGTCGCCAGTGGTCGGCGGAAGGTGCACGTGCCCGTCGACCTGGGACCGGACCGCAGCGACGCACGGATGCACGCCAAGACCGTAGGATCCTACGCAGTGCCGTAGGGGACCGCACCGCCACTTCCCAGCAAATTAGGGACACTGGTGCTCCTGGGGTATCGGCGAGGACCATTCGCAACCGTCTCCATGAAGCTCAACACCCGGCATCATGGTGTGGGGAGCGATCTCCTACACTGGCCGTACACCACTGGTGATCGTCGAGGGGACACTGAATAGTGCACGTTACATCCAAACCGTCATCGAACCCATCGTTCTACCATTCCTAGACCGGCAAGGGAACTTGCTGTACCAAAAGGACAATGCACGTCCGCATGTATCCCGTGCCACCCAACGTGCTCTAGAAGGTGTAAGTCAACTACCCTGGCCAGCAAGATCTCCGGATCTGTCCCCCATTGAGCATGTTTGGGATTGGATGAAGCGTCGTCTCACGCGGTCTGCACGTCCAGCACGAACGCTGGTCCAGCTGAGGCGCCAGGTGGAAATGGCATGGCAAGCCGTTCCACAGGACTACATCCAGCATCTCTACGATCGTCTCCATGGGAGAATAGCAGCCTGCATTGCTGCGAAAGGTGGATATACACTGTACTAGTGGCGACATTGTGCATGCTCTGTTGCCTGTGTCTATGTGCCTGTGGTTCTGTCAGTGTGATCATGTGATGTATCTGACCCCAGGAATGTGTCAATAAAGTTTTCCCTTCCTGGGACAATGAATTCACGGTGTTCTTATTTCAATTTCCAGGAGTGTATGTTGTTTGGTGCCTCTAGTATGTGTCGCTATGAGGTTCCAGATTCCAAACATTCATTACACGCAGCCATCTCCACAGTGTTCGTTCGGAAACTGTTTGACATGGGTTGGCATTCATTGATATCATAAATTCCTGTAGGGTCTAAAACCCACTGCCACTGGAAGACGCGACATTTGGCTCCAGTCCCTGTGGTCCATGACTCCTGAATTTCTTGCGGCTACTGCTCGTACGCCGTGTTGCGTAGCTGTAATTGGTACACTAATCCATTTTGCACGATTAACAACGTATGAAGTTCCTTATTTTTAAATGCTCGTGCAAACTTTGAAGTTCGTGCATTTTTTCAGCCACATTTTGACACGGTCCGGTAGCAGGGATTCAGCACACTGATTTTCGAATCCGTAATACATGTTTTCACTTTCAGCTGCTGTTCATCATATCTTTGGATTTCCGAATTGAAGTTCCTTTTTCTGGTGAAACAGCGAGGTTTTTCTTTGTCCATAAGACTGCTATGAACATGCCCGGGCGTCTTATGACGCACGTGAGAGCATATTCACACTGTTAATGAACACTACTCAATATTCTACGTCGAAAGAATACCTGTACATGTGAACAAATTTTATCCGCCGTCATAAACTTCAATTTAATGTATTTTTCATGGTTGTTGTCTACTCTCGATTGAGGTCCTACTTGTCTGCCGTGTGGGCAGTAATTTTCATAGATGTTGCCAGCAGTGAAAAATACCCCATGTTACTCATACGTAATAAACAAACGAATGTGTGAATGTTTTCATTGTATACTGCTCCCATATATTAGTACATGAATTTTGTAGAACTTTCTCATACAGTGTGGTACTGTGAATATTCACGTACATCTACATCTTCATTTATACTCCGCAAGCCATCCAACGGTGTGTGGTGGAGGGCACTTTACGTGCCACTGTCATTACCTCCCTTTCCTGTTCCAGTGGCGTGTGGTTCGCGGGAAGAACGACTGTCTGAAAGCCTCCGTGCGCGCTCGAATCTCTCTAATTTTACATTCGTGATCTCCTCGGGAGGTATATGTAGGGGGAATCAATATATTCGATACCTCATCCAGAAACGCACCCTCTCGAAACCTGGCGAGCAAGCTACACCGCGATGCAGAGCGCCTCTCTTGCAGAGTCTGCCACTGGAGTTTGTTAAACATCTCCGTAACGCTATCACGGTTACCAAATAACCCTGTGACGAAACGCGCCGCTCTTCTTTGGATCTTCTCTATCTCCTCCGTCAATCCGATCTGGTACGGATCCCACACTGATGAGCAATACTCAAGTATAGGTCGAACGAGTGTTTTGTAAGCCACCTCCTTTGATGATGGACTACATGTTCTAAGGACTCTGCCAATGAATCTCAACCTGGTACCCGCCTTACCAACAATTAATTTTATATGACTATTCCACTTCAAATCGTTCCGCACGCATACTCCCAGATATTTTACAGAAGTAACTGCTACCAGTGTTTGTTCCGCTATCATATAATCGTACAATAAAGGATCCTTCTTTCTATGTATTCTCAATACATTACATTTGTCTATGTTAAGGGTCAGTTGCCACTCCCTGCACCAAGTGCCTATCCGCTGCAGATCTTCCTGCATTTCGCTACAATTTTCTAATGCTGCAACTTCTCTGTATACTACAGCATCATCCGCGAAAAGCCGCATGGAACTTCCGACACTATCTACTAGGTCATTTATATATATTGTGAAAAGCAATGGTCCCATAACACTCCCCTGTGGCACGCCAGAGGTTACTTGAACGTCTGTAGACGTCTCTCCGTTGATAACAACATGCTGTGTTCTGTTTGCTAAAAACTCTTCAATCCAGCCACACAGCTGGTGTGATATTCCGTAGGCTCTTACTTTGTTTATCAGGCGACAGTGCGGAACTGTATCGAACGCCTTCTGGAAGTCAAGAAAAATAGCATCTACCTGGGAGCCTGTATCTAATATTTTCTGGGTCTCATGAACAAATAGAGCGAGTTGGGTCTCACACGATCGCTGTTTCCGGAATCCATGTTGATTCCTACATAGTAGATTCTGAGTTTCCAAAAACGACATGATACTCGAGCAAAAAACATGTTCTAAAATTCTACAACAGATCGACGTCAGAGATATAGGTCTATAGTTTTGCGCATCTGCTCGACGACCCTTCTTGATGACTGGGACTACCTGTGCTCTTTTACAATCATTTGGAACCTTCCGTTCCTCTAGAGACTTGCGGTACACGGCTGTTAGAAGGGGGGCAAGGTCTTTCGCGTACTCTGTGTAGAATCGAATTGGTATTCCGTCAGGTCCAGTGGACTTTCCGCTGTTGAGTGATTCCAGTTGCTTTTCCATTCCTTGGACACTTATTTCGATGTCAGCCATTTTTTCGTTTGTGCGAGGATTTAGAGAAGGAACTGCAGTGCGGTCTTCCTCTGTGAAACAGCTTTGGAAAAAGGTGTTTAGTATTTCAGCTTGACGCTTGTCATCCTCTGTTTCAATGCCATCATCATCCCGGAGTGTCTGGACATGCTGTTTCGAGCCACTTACTGATTTAACGTAAGACCAGAACTTCCTAGGATTTTCTGTCAAGTCGGTACCTAGTATTTTACTTTCGAATTCACTAAACGCTTCACGCATAGCCCTCCTTACGCTAACTTTGACATCGTTTAGCTTCTGTTTGTCTGAGAGGTTTTGGCTGCGTTTAAATTTGGAGTGAAGCTCTCTTTGCTTTCGCAGTAATTTCCTAACTTTGTTGTTGTACCACGGTGGGTTTTTCCCGTCCCTCACAGTTTTACTCGGCACGTACCTGTCTAAAACGCATTTTACGATTGCCTTGAACTTTTTCCATAAACACTCAACATTGTCAGTGTCGGAACAGAAATTTTCGTTTTGATCTGTTAGGTAGCCTGAAATCTGCCTTCTATTACTCTTGCTAAACAGATAAACCTTCCTCCCTTTTTTAATATTCCTATTAACTTCCATATTCAGGGATGCTGCAACGGCCTTATGATCACTGATTCCCTGTTCTGCGCTTACAGAGTCGAAAATTTCGGGTCTGTTTGTTATCAGTAGGTCCAAGATGTTAACTCCACGAGTCGGTTCTCTGTTTAATTGCTCGAGGTAATTTTCGGATAGTGCACTCAGTATAATGTCACTCGATGCTCTGTCCCTACCACCCGTCCTAAACATCTGAGTGTCCCAGTCTATGTCTGGTAAATTGAAATCTCCAGCTAAGACTATAACATGCTGAGAAAATTTATGTGAAATGTATTCCAAATTTTCTCTCAGCTGTTCTGCCACTAATGCTGCTGAGTCGGGGGGTCGGTAAAAGGAGCCAATTATTAACCAAGCTCGGTTGAGTGTGACCTCCACCCATAATAATTCACAGGAACTATCCACTTCTACTTCACTACAGGATAAACTACTACTAACAGCAACGAACACTCCACCACCGGTTGCATGCAATCTATCCTTTCTAAACACCGTCTGTACGTTTGTAAAAATTTCGGCAGAATTTATCTCTGGCTTCAGCCAGCTTTCTGTACCTATAACGATTTCAGCTTCGGTGCTTTCTATCAGCGCTTGAAGTTCCGGTACTTTACCAACGCAGCTTCGACAGTTTACAATTACAATACCGATTGCTGCTTGGTCCCCACATGTCCTGACTTTGCCCCGCACCCGTTGAGGCTGTTGCCCTTTCTGTACTTGCCCGAGGCCATCTAACCTAAAAATCCGCCCAGCCCACGCCACACAACCCCTGCTACCCGTGTACCCGCTTGTTGCGTGTAGTGGACTCCTGACCTATCCAGCGGAACCCGAAACCCCACCACCCTATGGCGCAAGTCGAGGAATCTGCAGCCCACACGGTCGCAGAACCGTCTCAGCCTCTGATTCAGGCCCTCCACTCGGCTCTGTACCAAAGGTCCGCACTCAGTCCTGTCGACGATGCTGCAGATGGTGAGCTCTACTTTCTTCCCGCTAGCGAGACTGGCAGTCTTCACCAAATCAGATAGCCGCTGGAAGCTAGAGAGGATTTCCTCCGATCCATAGCGACACACATCATTGGTGCCGACATGAGCGACCACCTGCAGATGGGTGCACCCTGTACCCTTCATGGCATCCGGAAGGACCATTTCCACATCTGGAATGACTCCCCCCTGTATGCACACGGAGTGCACTTTGGTTTTCTTCCCCTCCCTTGCTGCCATATCCCTAAGGGGCCCCATTACGCGCCTGACGTTGGAGCTCTCAACTACCAGTAAGCCCACCCTCTGCGACCGCCCGGATCTTGCAGACTGAGGGGCAACCTCTGGAACAGGACAAGAAGCCATGTTAGGCCGAAGATCAGTATCAGCCTGAGACAGAGCCTGAAACCGGTTCGTCAGACAAACTGGAGAGGCCTTCCGCTCAGCCCTCCGGAATGTCTTTCGCCCCCTGCCACACCTTGAGACGACCTCCCACTCTACCACAGGTGAGGGATCAGCCTCAATGCGGGCAGTATCCCGGGCAACCACAGTCGTAGTCCGATCGGGGAATGCGTGGGACGAGCTGGCTGTCCCCAACAAACCCCCATCCGGACCCCCACAGTGATGACCATTGGCAACAGCCTCAAGCTGTGTGACCGAAGCCAACACTGCCTGAAGCTGGGAGTGAAGGGATGCCAACTCAGCCTGCATCCGAACACAGCAGTTGCAGTCCCTATCCATGCTAAAAACTGTTGTGCAAAGAACGTCTGAACTAATCTACAGACAGCGCAAACAAATCGACACAAAATTTAAACGGTTATTAAAATACAAGATTGCCTAGTAAATGCAGTAATACTGCCACTTGTGCACTGCTGACACTCTGCTCGGCAGCGGAAGGAGACTACGCGATTTTACACTATTCAGGTACTAAAACGCGATGCTGTAACTCTCAAATACTATAATACGCCTGAAATTTATGAATTAAACAATGCAAGTACCAAAAACACGGAAAGAAATTAAGAATTAAACTATGTAACAAATGAGTGAGCTAGGAGTATACGACTTGCTGCTGCAGCTGCTTATCCAACGGCGGCAGGGAGCACACTGACTGACCAACCGACACTGGCCGTTCAAAACAAAAACAGAAGACAGACGACTACGCGAATTTACACTATTCAGGTACTAAAACGCGATGCTACAACTCTCAAATACTATAATACGCCCGAAATTTATGATTTAAACAATGCAAGTACCAAAAACACGCAAAGAAATTAAGAATTAAACTATGTAACAAATGAATGAGCTAGGAGTATACGACTTGCTGCTGCAGCTGCTTATCCAACGGCGGCAGGGAGCACACTGACTGTGACCAACCAACACTGGCCGTTCAAAACAAAAACAGAAGACAGACGACTACGCGAATTTACACTATTCAGGTACTAAAACGCGATGCTGCAACTCTCAAATACTATAATACGCCCGAAATTTATGAATTAAACAATGCAAGTACCAAAAACACGGAAAGAAATTAAGAATTAAACTATGTAACAAATGAGTGAGCTAGGAGTATACGACTTGCTGCTGCAGCTGCTTATCCAACGGCGGCAGGGAGCACACATCTAGAAGAGTGCAGCTTCCATGGAATAATGTACTGCTGATTTATTTTACCAAGAATGGAGACATTTCTTTGTTTGTCGGAGTTTACTCTATTTGCCGATGCCTGCTTCTGTTTGTTAATAAACCTCCCTGTGGAAAATTTAAAAAATCCTGGTCTGCTATCTTACAAGTCTCCACCAGACCATTAAAAAAAACAGTTTTGGTTGCGAAATTACTTAGTATGAATCACGCGTTTCACCCTTTTGGGGCATCATGAGACGGTGTAAAAGTAGCTGGACATGAAAACCACCCGTCATAAAGCCACATAAACATGAAAATGGACTCAAAAGTAACTGTATATTTAATCCATCCGTCGTAAAAATATATAAAACGCAAGGTAGGCCTTGAAAACACCAGCTGTAGTCTCCATAATAGTACTAAATTGGGTCACTCTTACAAAATAAGCGCGGTATTTGTCGCATGCCGCACAATGTCCCTTAGAGGCGCACACATATACGAGTACTATTTGAGGAGTATTGGCTCTATTGTACTATAATATCGGAGTCAGCTGCTGCGTTCAAGGTCTTCCTCGCATTTTATACGCTTTTATAACGGGTGGATTACATATCCAATTATTGTTGCGTGGCTGCAAATGGTCTTCAAGTAGTCGAACCTCACCCTTTGATATCAATGGTCGGTTCATTTGGACGAGAGGAAGCAATACAGTAGATGTAAACACAGTCCATACCATTACGGAGCCACTATCAGCCGGAGGTAAAATAGTCCCCCATTCGGATCTCCGGGCGGGGACTACTCAAGACGATGTCGATATCAGGAGAAAGAAAACTGGCGTCCTACGGATCGGAGCGTGGAATGTCAGATCCCTTAATCGGACAGGTAGGTTAGAAAATTTAAAAAGGGAAATGGATAGGTTAAAGTTAGATATAGTGGGAATTAGTGAAGTTCGGTGGCAGGACGAACAAGATTTCTGGTCAGGTGACTACAGGGTTATAAACACAAAGTCAAATAGGGGCAATGCAGGAGTAGGTTTAATAATGAATAGGAAAATAGGAATGCGGGTAAGCATAGTGAACGCATTATTGTGGCCAAGATAGACACGAAGCCCACGCCTACTACAGTAGTACAAGTTTATATGCCAACTAGCTCTGCAGATGACGAAGAAATTGAAGAAATGTATGATGATATAAAAGAAATTATTCAGATAGTGAATGGAGACGAAAATTTAATAGTCATGGGTGACTGGAATTCGAGTGTAGGAAAAGGGAGAGAAGAAAACGTAGTAGGTGAATATGGATTGGCGCTAAGAAATGAAAGAGGAAGCCGCCTGGTAGAATTTTGCACAGAGCACAACTTAATTATAGCTAACACTTGGTTTAAGAATCATGATAGAAGGTTGTATACATGGAAGAACCCTGGAGATACTAAAAGGTATCAGATAGATTATATAATGGTAAGACAGAGATTTAGGAACCAGGTTTTAAATTGTAAGACATTTCCAGGGGCAGATGTGGACTCTGACCACAATCTATTGGTTATGACCTGTAGATTAAAACTGAAGAAACTGCAAAAAGGTGGGAATTTAAGGAGATGGGACCTGGATAAACTGAAAGAACCAGAGGTTGTACAGAGTTTTAGGGAGAGCATAAAGGAACAATTGACAGGAATGGGGGAAAGAAATACAGTAGAACAGGAATGGGTAGCTTTGAGGGATGAAGTAGTGAAGGCAGCAGAGTATCAAGTAGGTAAAAAGACCAGGGCTCTTAGAAATCCTTGGGTAACAGAAGAAATATTGAATTTAATTGATGAAAGGAGAAAATATAAAAATGCAGTTAATGAAGCAGGCAAAAAGGAATACAAACGTCTCAAAAATGAGATCGACAGGAAGTGCAAAATGGCTAAGCAGGGATGCTAGAGGACAAATGTAAGGATGTAGAGGCTTATTTCACTAGGGGTAAGATAGATACTGCCTACAGGAAAATTAAAGAGACCTTTGGAGATAAGAGAACCACTTGTATGAACATCAAGAGCTCAGATGGAAACCCAGTTCTAAGCAAAGAAGGGAAAGCAGAAAGGTGGAAGGAGTATATAGAGGGTCTATACAAGGGCGATGTACTTGAGGACAATATTATGGAAAAGGAAGAGGATGTAGATGAAGATGAAATGGGAGATACGATACTGCGTGAAGAGTTTGACAGAGCACTGAAAGACCTGAGTCGAAACAAAGCCCCCGGAATAGACAACATTCCATTGGAACTACTGACGGCCTTGGGAGAGCCATTCCTGACAAAACTCTACCATCTGGTGAGCAAGATGTATGAAACAGGCGAAATACCCTCAGACTTCAAGAAGAATATAATAATTCCAATCCCAAAGAAAGCAGGTGTTGACAGATGTGAAAATTACCGAACAATCAGTTTAATAAGTCACAGCTGCAAAATACTAACACGAATTCTTTACAGACGAATGGAAAAACTAGTAGAAGCCGACCTCGGGGGAGATCAGTTTGGATTCCGTAGAAATACTGGAACACGTGAGGCAATACTGACCTTACGACTTATCTTAGAAGAAAGATTAAGGAAAGGCAAACCTACATTTCTAGCATTTGTAGACTTAGAGAAACCTTTTGACAATGTTGACTGGAATACTCTCTTTCAAATTCTAAAGGTGGCAGGGGTAAAATACAGGGAGCGAAAGGCTATTTACAATTTGTACAGAAACCAGATGGCAGTTATAAGAGTCGAGGGACATGGAAGGGAAGCAGTGGTTGGGAAGGGAGTAAGACAGGGTTGTAGCCTCTCCCCGATGTTATTCAATCTGTATATCGAGCAAGCAGTAAAGGAAACAAAAGAGAAATTTGGAGTAGGTATTAAAATCCATGGAGAAGAAATAAAAACCTTGAGGTTTGCCGATGACATTGTAATTCTGTCAGAGACAGCAAAGGACCTGGAAGTGCAGTTGAACGGAATGGACAGTGTCTTGAAAGGAGGATATAAGATGAACATCAACAAAAGCGAAACGAGGATAATGGAATGTAGTCGAATTAAGTCGGGTGATGCTGAGGGAATTAGATTAGGAAATGAGACACTTAAAGTAGTAAAGGAGTTTTGCTATTTGGGGAGCAAAATAACTGATGATGGTCGAAGTAGAGAGGATATAAAATGTAGACTGGCAATGGCAAGGAAAGCGTTTCTGAAGAAGAGAAATTTGTTAACATCGAGTATAGATTTAAGTGTCAGGAAGTCATTTCTGAAAGTATTTGTATGGAGTGTAGCCATGTATGGAAGTGAAACATGGACGGTAAATAGTTTGGACAAGAAGAGAATAGAAGCTTTCGAAATGTGGTGCTACAGAAGAATGCTGAAGATTATATGGGTAGATCACATAACTAATGAGGAGGTATTGAATAGGATTGGGGAGAAGAGAAGTCTGTGGCGCAACTTGACCAGAAGAAGGGATCGGTTAGTAGGACATGTTCTGAGGCATCAAGGGATCACCAATTTAGTATTGGAGGGCAGCGTGGAGGGTAAAAATCGTAGGGGGAGACCAAGAGATGAATACACTAAGCAGATTCAGAAGGATGTAGGTTGCAGTAGGTACTGGGAGATGAAGAAGCTTGCACAGGATAGAGTAGCATGGAGAGCTGCATCAAACCAGTCTCAGGACTGAAGACCACAACAACAACAACATCAGCTTGCACAGTATCTTCTTGATAACTTGGGTCCATGGTCTTTTGGCGTCTGCGCCACATTTGAAACTTACCACCAGCTCTTAACAACTCACTTGACCAGGCCACGGTTTCCAGCCGTCTAGGGCGCAACCGATATGGTCACGAGCCCGTGGGAGGCGCTGCAGGCGATGAAGTGCTGTTGGCGAAGGCACTCGCGTCGGTCGTCTGCTAGCATAGCCCATTAACGCCAATGATTTTATCTTGGAACTCATCCATTTGGTCTGTGTTTGCATCGGAAATTGAGTCCGCCTTGATGCAAACACCTTGTTATCCGTTTATTTCTTTATTATCCGAAACTAGATTCGGCGACAAATTTCACCATCACCAGTGGTTTTTTTAAATCTAAAACATGCAGAAAAGTAGCATGGTTATACAAACAAAATAAAACATTATTTTATTATTACTATTCGTCTTTTTAAATGTAGTTTTCTATTGATACTTTTATACTACCTTATTTATTGTATGTTACAGCATGTTTTAAGCAATTATTGGCGCTGTTTGCAACATATTTTCTGTGATCTTTGTTTTCTGTTGCCGTTTTTTTACTTAGCGAACATCATGTCATCTGCAAATTTAAGTTAAAAAAACGGCAACAGAAAAAAAGAGCACAGAAAATATGTCGCAAACAGCGCCAATAATTGCTTAAAACATGCTGTAACATACAGTAAATAAGGTAGTATAAAAGTATCAACAGAAAATTATATTTCAAAAGACGAATGGTAACAATATAATAATGTTTTTCTGTGTGTGTATAACCATGCCATTTTTCTGCATGTTTTAGATTTAAAAGAAAACCACTGATGATGGTGATATTGGTCGCCGAAACTGGTTTGGGATAATGAAGAAATAAACGAATAACAAGGTGTTTTGCATCAAGGCGGACTCAATTTCCGATATTACTGCTCATTTACGCCAAATTTCGCAGCACTGTCCTAACAGATATGTTCGTTGTATGTCTCACGCTGATTTCCATGGTTATTTCACGAAGTGTTCCTGGTCTGTTAGCCATGACAACTCTACGTTAATCCCACTGCTCTCGATCGTCAAGTGAAGTCCGTCGGCTACTGTGGTGTTCGAGGTCAGGGGCAATGCCTGAAATTTGGAATTCACGGCGCACTCTTGACACTGTGTATTTTGGAGTACAGAATTACCTAACGATTTTCGAAACGGAATGTGCCATGCGCCTAGTTCCAAGTACCATATCGCATTCAGAGTCTGTTTACTCCCGTCGTGCAGCCAGAATCACATCGGAAACCTTTTCACATTAATTACCCGAGAACAAATAATTGCTCCGCCAATAAACTGCCCTTTTATACCTTGTGTACGCGATACTAACTGTGGTGTCACCGCCAGACACCACACTTGCTAGGTGGTAGCTTTTAAATCGGCCGCGGTCCGCTAGTATACGTCGGACCCGCGTGTCGCCACCATCAGTGATTTGCAGACCGAGCGCCGCCACACGGCAGGTCTAGAGAGACGTACTAGCACTCGCCCAGTTGTACAGCCGACGTTGCTAGCCATGGTTCACTGAGAATTACGCTCTCATTTGTCGAGACGATAGTTAGCATAGCCTTCAGCTACATTTGCTACGACCTAGCAAGGCGACGTATTCAATTGCTATAATATTTCTGTATCATCAAGAGCAATGTTCTACAAATGTGGATTAAAGTTAAGTATTCCAGAAGCTACATACTTTTCTTTATAGCCTTCATTACGTATCCTGTTTCAGACCTCACGCCAGCCTGCGTGAGCTTATAGCGTGCATTTCGGCCTCCTCTAAAAACAGTGTTGGCAATTCTGCCGACACTTCACTAACGCTATCTGTAAATGTGCAAATCGCTATCCAAGGACATTTCTTACCTCAATGGATATGGCTGCACGCATATAGTTTTCAGTAACTGTGATTTAATTTAGGGACATAATCAAATAAAGGTTCAAATGGCTCTAAGCACTATGGAACTTAACATCTGAGGTCATCAGTCCCCTAGACTTAGAAGTACTTAAACTTAACTAACCTAAGGACATCACACACATCCGTGCTCGAGGCAGGATTCGAACCTGCGACCGTAGCAGCCGCGTGGTTCCAGACTGAAGCGCCTAGAACCGCTCGGCCACCTCGGCCGGCCACTGTCAAAACATTTAGGTTTTCGTTCAGCGCTCTTTGAATCGCGAAGAAGTAATGAGTAAGGAAATTTTAATTGTTCCACGCATATGTTATGTATTTCATAATACGAACGTATTTTGTTCAGTATTAAATGCATCTATAAAAATTTGCCTTTTTCAATATACTAATACGGTTGTAGTTTTAAAAATATAGGTTACCGTTAGTGGCGAAGAATACACTCACATTACTGAATACACTTCATAGTTCTGAAATAATGAAGTGTTTTGAGTTCAGGCGTAAGTAATTTAGAAATCGTAGATGTTTTTCGTCACGAATGCTATCAGTGTAGTTAAACCAAAGCACTGTCATATTCTGAAAATATATTTAGGTAGCCAGCAATCTTTCTAAAATACTTTTTATATTTTACAAGTTCGGTATATAAATGTAGCCGGTGACGGAGACGCTTATCGTGCAACGTAGTTGATTAATTGGAAGTAGCTGTAACATGTAACAAGATACAGCCGAATTACCACTTTTATTGGCTTATATTTCTTTCCCCGCAACACAGCAAGCAATTCTTCACTGGTGATATGCTACTTTTGAGTGTGTAAGGAAATAGATAATCTTGTTTGAGTCTTAAGTAGAACTCCAATATAATTTCTCATATTTATCGTGTGCTGCATAGTGGCTGGACGTTATTGTTATTTGTATGTGCATATATGTACACGCTTAGAATCGCCTCCTAGTCGGCCGAAAGAGAAGCGGCGTCCGCGTTCTGACGTACTTTGTGGCCACACGGTGGCGGCGAGCAGATAAGTGGCTCGGGATGGCCTGTGTGTAATGTCGGCCCGGGGGCAGGGAATACCATCACAGCGGCTGCCGGCCGAGGAGGGCGCCCTAAATTCAGTGATTTCGATTCTAATGCATTCGTGTAAAATAAACATGAGACGGCGGGATGAGCGATGACGTGCGGCGGCCGCTCTTTATAGTATCGGCGGAGTCAGAGGGCGGGCCGGTTATGGCTGAGAAAAGAGAAAAAAATGGGCCGTAGGTAGAGTGTGTGAGAAGGGTGGGTGAGTGGTGGGGGGGAGGGGACGCAATGCCGATCAGTGCCTGCCAAAGGGGTGCACCACTGCTCTTGCCGGCCGCCATCTGCGCGTGTAACTGCATCCCGACATACACTAAGCCAAGTGATCACTGTTTCATACCATTCAGATACTGACGACGTCACAAAAGATACCTGGCAGTACGTAAAGATAAAGTTTTAATTCACTACTGTGTCATTAATACACTCCTGGAAATTGAAATAAGAACACCGTGAATTCATTGTCCCAGGAAGGGGAAACTTCATTGACACATTCCTGCGGTCAGATACATCACATGATCACACTGACAGAACCACAGGCACATAGACACAGGCAACAGAGCATGCACAATGTCGGCACTAGTACAGTGTATATCCACCTTTCGCAGCAATGCAGGCTGCTATTCTCCCATGGAGACGATCGTAGAGATGCTGGATGTAGTCCTGTGGAACGGCTTGCCATGCCATTTCCACCTGGCGCCTCAGTTGGACCAGCGTTCGTGCTGGACGTGCAGACCGCGTGAGACGACGCTTCATCCAGTCCCAAACATGCTCAATGGGGGACAGATCCGGAGATCTTGCTGGCCAGGGTAGTTGACTTACACCTTCTAGAGCACGTTGGGTGGCACGGGATACATGCGGACGTGCATTGTCCTGTTGGAACAGCAAGTTCCCTTGCCGGTCTAGGAATGGTAGAACGATGGGTTCGATGACGGTTTGGATGTACCGTGCACTATTCAGTGTCCCCTCGACGATCACCAGTGGTGTACGGCCAGTGTAGGAGATCGCTCCCCACACCATGATGCCGGGTGTTGGCCCTGTGTGCCTCGGTCGTATGCAGTCCTGATTGTGGCGCTCACCTGCACGGCGCCAAACACGCATACGACCATCATTGGCACCAAGGCAGAAGCGACTCTCATCGCTCAAGACGACACGTCTCCATTCGTCCCTCCATTCACGCCTGTCGCGACACCACTGGAGGCGGGCTGCACGATGTTGGGGCGTGAGCGGAAGACGGCCTAACGGTGTGCGGGACCGTAGCCCAGCTTCATGGAGACGGTTGCGAATGGTCCTCGCCGATACCCCAGGAGCAACAGTGTCCCTAATTTGCTGGGAAGTGGCGGTGCGGTCCCCTACGGCACTGCGTAAGATCCTACGGTCTTGGCGTGCATCCGTGCGTCGCCGCGGTCCGGTCCCAGGTCGACGGGCACGTGCACCTTCCGCCGACCACTGGCGACAACATCGATGTACTGTGGAGACCTCACGCCCCACGTGTTGAGCAATTCGGCGGTACGTCCACCCGGCCTCCCGCATGCCCACTATACGCCCTCGCTCAAAGTCCGTCAACTGCACATACGGTTCACGTCCACGCTGTCGCGGCATGCTACCAGTGTTAAAGACTGCGATGGAGCTCCGTATGCCACGGCAAACTGGCTGACACTGACGGCGGCGGTGCACAAATGCTGCGCAGCTAGCGCCATTCGACGGCCAACACCGCGGTTCCTGGTGTGTCCGCTGTGCCGTGCGTGTGATCATTGCTTGTACAGCCCTCTCGCAGTGTCCGGAGCAAGTATGGAGGTCTGACACACCGGTGTCAATGTGTTCTTTTTTCCATTTCCAGGAGTGTAGTAAGACATACTTTCACATGCTAATCTTTGGCTTGTGATACTGAATATTTCATGACGTAGTGAGTGTAACATGAAACAGTCAGTACTGCTCTCTTAAAATTTGACTGAGCCTGTCATCAGACAAACGCATCCAAGGAAAAGATACTCGGCGCGGCAGCCAAGCTGAGACAGTATGAAAGGAGGCTGCATTTCGATACCTTACACGCTACGTATTCGTGAGCACGTCGACAAGCAATTCTCTGCCTCCAAGATCTTTAGTGACTGATCCGTCTGCTGCGGTAATACATCTCTGGGTGCAAACAGAAAGTTGTTTCTTGCCAAGTGGTGCACGGTTTGGCTGGACTCATTCAATAGGGAAGGTTGGCGACAGGGTTCATTCACAAGGCCCAGCGACCGGGAAAGATTCTCTAGCTTCCCCGCCTGCTGCCGTGACGTCAGCGTACCAATTTTATCTCTTTCTATATCATAGATGCTTATCTTGTTATAGCGAATTCGACATATTCCACCGATTTCGTTTTGGATTACGCTGAGACGGTTGGCGGTTTGCGCGCTTGCGCTCTGCTGAACGTTATGTGGTTCCCCAAACTACAGAGCGTTAGACTTCTCCGCGATAAATTTCACAGTTAAGGTTAGCGTGGGAAATATAAGGCCTTGTTGGCAAATTAAACTTTTTAGGACACGTGGGTTAAATATTCAGTTTAACTGACAAGGGTCAATAAACGATCTTGATCTCACACGGCGAGTGTGTAGAGAGAGCACAATAATGCAATGTGATTTTTTTTTTGTGCTTTGCTTTACTTTTAAGGGGTAAAACACTTCCCGAAAGGTAATTTGGCGTATTAGGTTTGGAGGGCATATCTTTAAAACGATATATGTAGAAGTTTCACATGCAATTAAAGTTTCTGAAAACTGTATAAGCTAACCGAGTTTTCAAATAATTTAAAATTTTGCAGAACATCCCACCACCATTCCGTGCGCCTGAAGAATGAAAACTTTTATTGCAACATGAATTAAAAAAGCTTTCAAGCTACATACATCTACCAGAAAAAAGCTGATTCCTGAAGTACCATTTTTGGGAAACAAGCTGTACACGACATGTGGAGTGAGTATTTTCAACATACCGAACTCAAATACCTGAACATTCATTATCAGTCTAGTTATTTATTTTGATTATATTTGTTTTACATTTTAAATTCTTATTTAACGTTCCTGATTCATTTTTTGTTTCTTTTTTTGGTTTTTTGGGTTGTAGTTTTCCATTTCTCATACGTGTATATTGATAACTGAAAATAATAAGTAACTCATTTTTCTGATGCACAATCATTACAATAATGATAATCCGTAAATAAATGCTTAAAAAGTAACGTTTATTACACCACACGCGCAAGATGAACGAAATTTCTTCTCACAATACGCACGACAGAGAAACAATATAAGGCAAAATTCAGCAGGATTGCAAAGTTTTGCAGCTGGCTTTCTGAATATCCAGATCTGTACGACACGTAGATCCGGCGATATGATGTCAGAAAGACTAAGATGCGTGAAAAACTGCCGCATCACGCAAGATGTTTAAATTTATCACCTCGTCACTACGAACTCTATTCGCAATAGTTTTCTCAAACAGTATCCCATTCTGCCACTCAATGTACCTAGAGAAATACATCATTGTATAAAACATAGCTCAGGCGATACTACATCATGAACATTAAATTGCGTGAAAATGAAACTCCATGGCGAAATTCGCTAGAGGTTCAGTTGAAATACATGTACAAATACGTGTGAAACATGTCAAATATATCTGATACGTGCGTACGCGGGCAAAGCCATGGGTAAAAAGTTCATCCTAAGCTCCAGGAAAGATTTCAGCCAAATTTAGTACGCGTATTAATTACGATCTGGAAAGAAATAGTGCGAGAGGTAAGCAGCGACAACGTCGTACTAGGGTGGGATTGATAACATGGGGAAAGAAGGATGAGGAGAAGATTGATAGACAGCGGCGGGGAAGGAGGTGATGGACACAGGTATGGGGAGGAGGAGATGTAAAGAGAGGGGGGGAGGGCATATGGACAGACAAAGGAGGAGGAGGAGGAGATGAACAGGGAAAGAAAGAGAAAGAGACGGACAGAGACAGGATGAGGAAGCGACACGCAGGGAGACGGGCAAAGAGGAGATGAACACAGAGGAAGGGAGGAGCAGATGGGCTGAGAAAGAGAAGAGGAGTAGATAAACAGGGAGCAGTGGGACTAGGAGGTAGGCAGGGAAAGGAGGAGGGGGGGAGAGGAGGTGGCGGACAGAGAGAGGGCGAAGGATATGATGTAGAGCGAGAGAGGAGGTGAAGATGGGCTAATAGGGCATTGGAATAAATACAGAGACCTGCATCGTCGCGTACTCGGCGATTGCTCAAAATTTGTCACAATATCACTTGTACTCTTTCTAATTATTGGCTAACGGGCTAAATCTGGTTATGGTCAAGTGGTTTGATAGCTGTGGTGTACTGCCTCAACTTTGTTGCACTGCTACATCCCAATTTCTTACAAACATTTTTAGTCTGATAAAAGGCACAGTTGTGTGTAAGGTAGTGTTGTGTACATAGTTCCGCGTAGTCAGCGCGTACACAACTTTCCCACTAGAGCGCGCCCCGCTAAGCACAACAGCACAGGCGCAGCGCTCGTTCGTCTCCGCACTATGAGATGGCGCTGCCATAGAGACGGACCAAATTCTGCTTCCGCCGATCCGCGTATTAATATGTAACGTAGCCAATGAAATTGCTGCTTACGTAGGAACTTTTCTCCTCGCAGACCACACTCGCGCAGTGATACATGAACGCGCGAGGTATTATAACAAGTGTACAGACCTCTGATTAGTCAGTCTGCATTTGTCTGCACCAGTCTGTACCAGTCTGCATTAGTCTGTACCAGTCTGCATTAGTTTGTACCAGTTCTACATTTGTCTGTACCAGTCTATAGTCACGTTTCAGTCTGCGTCTAATAAGATTACCATATTCCTGTACACAGCCATGAAGATAAATGTATAGACACTTTTGTCAGGTATCAGAGATATATGTGAGAACAAGATTAACGTACCAATACCAAAGGAACTTCCGATTGTCAATTGTAAATAGCATCCAGAACCAACTTAAGTAATTTTTATGCTCGTTATTATTTTAATAAATGCGTGTGAAAATTAATCGAGTTCTGTTTAAAGATGATCACCGTCAATCTGCTACTCTAAGCGTGCAAGTGGCATTTCTATCGTCTGACCAAACCGCAGAAGATAAACACGCCACGATAAGACCACGAGACATATTGCTGACACTTGCCTACTTCGTTAGAGCGACAGGTCGAATAATCTGATGGTGTTTGTACCGAAGGTCTTACAATACGCACACCACAGGTAAGAACATTGATTTCATCCTCATCTAGCTGATTCTTCTGGATCATCTCGCCTGAACATTTAATTATCCTCACAAGTTTGATGTGTCCATAATCGCTACCAGTCCAACGTATCCCATGACTCGCATTTGTCATGTATTTGGTTTTGCTGAAGATAACCTGTGTACCTAATCTCACAGGAAGAAAAACATTTATGACTGCTAGCTCAACTTTCTTACCCAGGATGTGTATGTTCTACGCAACTACGAGGCAACCAGCATATACTCCATAGAAATCGGGTTCCAATATGAAGTGATCATCGTTTTCTTCTTGGCTCAGTAACTTTTTCCATTTTCGGATGATTCTTCCCGTAACAAAATTGGAAATAAATGGAGAAGGTCCACAATCCAGTATGACACTTCTGTCTCGGTTTCTGAGATCTCGTTTAAGTCACATAAAATCTTATTTCATACTAAATGTTCACAGCATGTTAAACAGGTCCCTAGACTTCTGTAAAAATCGCATCGTGCTATTGGTAACACGTTGTGGACAAACTGATTTGTTCACTTTGCGTGTGACTCTGAATTCGGCCAGAGTTCAACAGACACTGCCACCAGCGAGTTTCATTAAACTGGAACGAGCTGTTGGTTGTTGTCACAGCTACTCCAGAGCGAAATTTTCCTACGCGTCCGATGGAAAATTCATTGCGCCCTTAGTGCGTCGCTCTGGCGTCGTTGTCAACACCGTGTGGACAGCAATGTAAACAAGTTTTGCATATCGACAGGCGCTTCAGCGAGCGCGTTGGCGTGTCGCTGCCCCGGCCTACACGCAGAGCCGGCGCGCCGCTGCCACAGGCCCTCCAGCGGCGCGTGCAGCCACCGTCCACACTCAGAGTGACCCGTTTGGGGCGGGGAGCAGTTTCAAATGTTAGCAGACCCTAACCTGGGCACTTTGAGATAAGGGCCCGACGTGCGAGAGTTGTCAGTTACAGTTTTATGAAAGTAAACCTCTTACTGGTTGCAGTTCACCACCGGCAATGGAGGGTGAAGCTTTGACAATGCCAGACACTCGTGCTGGCGAAACGTCAGAAAAATCATTAGATGAACGTCGGCCGAAGAACCCGAGACAGAAGCCAATAGGCAGTTTGTCAACAAGTGGCCACGAAAGCCTTAACAATTTTGTCTTACTGGTTAATTCTTTTGGAGCCTGGTTCATTCTCATGTAGACCTCACCATAGCACGAAGTAATTTGAATCACCTGCGTTTAGGCCGTGGTGTCACTACCAAGTAGAAGATGGAAATTTGGGGATATATACATATATACAGAACAGAAATGGGAGGAGACTCGTAAACTTGGAAACTGTAGACGATAAGTCCGAAGCTCGTGATCTAGTAGCTAGCATTGCTGCCTCTGGATCATTGAGTCCCGGGTTCGATTCCCGGACCAGAGGGGGATTTTCTCTGCCCTTGGACTGGGTGTTTGTGTTGTCCTCATCATTTCATCATCATCATCATCATTCGTGACAGTGGCTCCATTGGATCGCGTGAAAAATTGTACTGTGTAAAAATTGGAATTTGTACGGGCGCTGATGACCGTACAGAATGGTTCGTTCTGGAAACCTTCCCCAGGCTGTGACTAAGTCATGTCTCCCCAATATCCTTTCTGCCAAGAGTGCTAGTTCTGCAGGTTCGCAGAAGATCTTCTGTGAAGTTTGGAAGGTAGGAGAGGAGGTACTGGTAGAGTTGAAGCTGTGAGGACGGGTCGTGAGTCGTGCTTGGGTAGCTAAGATGGTAGAGCACTTGCCCGCGTTCGAGTCTCGGTCTGATATACAGTTTTAATCTGCCAGAAAGTTTCAGTAGCTGAGCTGACTGGGTGCGTATACTGTATTCCGACTAGTAGCAATTTTGCATCATTCCAGGTCACGCAAGGCGTCGAATGCATTCACGGCCCGCAGCGGCAGTGTGTGGGAGAACGTAGTTGGGAC
Organism: Schistocerca cancellata; assembly: GCF_023864275.1. NCBI lineage: Eukaryota > Metazoa > Arthropoda > Insecta > Orthoptera > Acrididae > Schistocerca > Schistocerca cancellata. Next base: position 116,145,361 of record NC_064633.1, on the reverse strand, counting down.
CAGAGGTGGTACCGTGACGTATTGACTTGACGGTGTGTGGTAAAGGGCAGTTTTGACAGCACTAATATTCCAGTTCCATGACTCCGGCTGACTCAGTCAATTTACCGTGAACTTTCACCATTGTAGGTGACCATGTGTTTCCCTTTCTTTTACAACTTCGTGTTGCGTAATCTGTGGATACCGTCGTCGTAAAAGATGATAATAGTCCTGTTCACAGGGCTGCACAGATACGTTCCTGGTTTCACGAACGTGGAGGCACGTTCTTGCACCAAGACTGGCTCCCAAAATCACCCCATCATAATCCGACAGAAAATGTCCGCGACCTATTAGAACAGCGTGTGAAACGTTAACAGTCAGGATTCTCGCAGTTTGGTAGCTTTGCGCAATCAGATCAGAAATGTGCAGCTTCAATTGAATGTGGCATGGCATGTTTTATTAACCGGCGACCTAGAAACGACCGAGAGGCTCCGACTCTGCCGCAGCCGCAGTGGTTCGGAACCCCACGACGACTACCGCAGTCCACTTCACCCCTCTGCCGCCCCACACCGAACCCAGGGTTATTGTGCGGTTCGGCCCCCGGCGGACCCCCCAGGGATCGTCTCACACCAGACGAGTGTAACCCCTATGTTTGCGTGGTAGAGTTATGGTGATGTACGCGTACGTGGAGAACTTGGATGTGGCATAACTGAAGAAAATTTTTGGGCTGTATTTCTCACATTATAGAGGCCATTATCGAGGCTACAAAGGATGATACATGATTTTATCGTGATGTCTATTGTCGGTGATTTGAGTTTTGGACCGTTGTGATCATTTTGTCTTTTTTATTATTTAGAAACTATTTATAGTGCAGTAGCAGTTTCGTTGTCACTCCGACCTCACCCTTGAGAGGCGAGGGAATGAAAATAAAGGTAGAGGGAAAAAAGCCAACATATATCTCGTCTCCAATACCCAAACAAGAGTGGACTTCTAGCGCTTTGGGCACCGAGAGACGTGGGGCAGTATTTAGCACACTGGACTCGCATTCGGGGACAGAGCGAGGTGGTGCAGTGGTTAGCAAAAATGGTTCAAATGGCTCTGAGCACTATGGGACTTAACTTCTGGGGTTGGGAGAACGTAGTTGGGACCAGAGGTGGTACCGTGACGTATTGACTTGACGGTGTGTGGTAAAGGGCAGTTTTGACAGCACTAATATTCCAGTTCCATGACTCCGGCTGACTCAGTCAATTTACCGTGAACTTTCACCATTGTAGGTGACCATGTGTTTCCCTTTCTTTTACAACTTCGTGTTGCGTAATCTGTGGATACCGTCGTCGTAAAAGATGATAATAGTCCTGTTCACAGGGCTGCACGGATACGTTCCTGGTTTCACGAACGTGGAGGCACGTTCTTGCACCAAGACTGGCTCCAAAAATCACCCCATCATAATCCGACAGAAAAGGTCCGCGACCTATTAGAACAGCGTGTGAAACGTTAACAGTCAGGATTCTCGCAGTTTGGTAGCTTTGCGCAATCAGATCAGAAATGTGCAGCTTCAATTGAATGTGGCATGGCATGTTATGTTAACCGGCGACCTAGAAACGACCGAGAGGCTCCGACTCTGCCGCAGCCGCAGTGGTTCGGAACCCCACGACGACTACCGCAGTCCACTTCACCCCTCTGCCGCCCCACACCGAACCAAGGGTTATTGTGCGGTTCGGCCCCCGGCGGACCCCCGCCAAGCGAGTGTAACCCCTATGTTTGCGTGGTAGAGTTATGGTGATGTACACGTACGTGGAGAACTTGGATGTGGCATAACTGAAGAAAGTTTTTGGGCTGTATTTCTCACATCATAGAGGCCATTATCGAGGCTACAAAGGATGATACATGATTTTATCGTGATGTCTATTGTCGGTGATTTGAGTTTTTGACCGTTGTGATCATTTTGTCTTTTTTATTATTTAGAAACTATTTATAGTGCAGTAGCAGTTTCGTTGTCTCTCCAACCTCACCCTTGAGAGCCGAGGGAATGAAAATAAAGGTAGAGGGAAAAAAGCCAACATATATCTCGTCTCCAATACCCAAACAAGTGTGGACTTCTAGCGCTTTGGGCACCGAGAGACGTGGGGCAGTATTTAGCACACTGGACTCGCATTCGGGGACAGAGCGAGGTGGTGCAGTGGTTAGCAAAAATGGTTCAAATGGCTCTGAGCACTATGGGACTTAACTTCTGGGGTCATTAGTCCCCTAGAACTCAGAACTACTTAAACCTAAGGACATCACACACATCCATGCCCGAGGCAGGATTCGTACCTGCGACCGTAGCGGTCATGCGGTTCCAGAATGTAGTGCCTAGAACCGTTCGGCCACGCCGGCGGGCAGTGGTTAGCACACTGAGTTTGTGCACCGTCTCTAATGACCTCGATGATAATGGAACGTTAAACCTAATCTTCCTTGCTTTGTTTGTATTTGGGATTTCTTAAATCAGTCAAGGCAAATACAGGGACGATTCCGCAAAATGGCACGGCCCATTTTCTTCCCCATCCTTGAATCGTGCCGAGCTTACGGTCTGTCTCCAATGGTATCGCTGTGGCTGCGCGTTAAATCATAATTTCCCTTTCTTTCATCTTTGTTACGGGGACTTTGATAACGTGAATTTTGGAGTATACTGAAACGGCTGATAAGAAATCTGATGTTGATTTCGTTGATGATAGGGGCTAGACATTCTGTCCCATCGACAGCTGCCCAGTCGCAAGATGTCTTCGTACAGCTGCAGTCCCGAAACCTCATGGGACTCTGCCCTGCAGTTCGAAGGCGAAGATTACGCTGCAGAAGTTGTGTTCACAAGGATGACTAGCTGGCGTGTTGCTCGGCCCACGCCAGCTACCAGCTCTCTCAGTGGGCGGAGCAACGCCGCGCATTCTTCCTGTCCGGCATCAACAGCTGCTGGGATCCCAGACGCTGGCCAACACGGACGCCCGTCCATGAATAAACATACGTATTCGGGAAGGGCTGTGTCAGGACTGGAATAAGAGCGGAACGTGCGCATCCTTCACACAATGGGTTGTTAAGCTCCCGGCGCTCCGTAATAACCAGACGGACCTCGGGGAGCGGTCAAACGGCAGACAGACGTCCGCGTGGGACGGCCCCCTCACTCCTGCACCTGACGTATCGTAGTGCCATGTGGGCGCCTCGCCCCGCTTTCCCCACTCCGTCACAAACTACATTAGAGAGCGTGTAAGTTAACTTCCCGTGTTGGCAGGGAACAAATCACTGCGTTGCGGAAGGACGAACTTTTTAAATCATGTAACCGCTGCAACTGATAAACTAGTGCTATATGTGCGATTTTCATCCGGGAGTGTGCGTGCGGAGTGGAAGGACAACACGAAACTAATCGCACGTAACACTGTTGCCAACTGTGATTCAGTGGAAGAATCCTCAAGAAGAATCCTAAGGTCTACGAAGAAGTTTGCTTACAAAACCCTCGACCGACCGATAGTTCAATATTGCTCACAGTACTGGATACTTTACCAAATGCAACTGACAGAGGAAAAAGGCAAGATGCAAATAAAAGCTGCGAGCTTCGTGACAAATCTGTTTAGTAAGCGTGAAAGTGTCACGGAGATGCTCATTTAACTATCGTAGTAGACGCTGCAATAAGCGTTCTGTATCATCGTGTTGTTAACTGCTAAAATTCCGACAGTTTGCGTTCCTTGACGAGTCAGTCCATATACAGGGTGTTACAAAAAGGTACGGCCATACTTTCAGGAAACATTCCTTACACACAAAGAAAGAAAATATGTTATGTGGACATGTGTCCGGAGACGCTTACTTTCCATGTTAGAGCTCATTTTGTTGGCCGGCCGCGGTGGCCGTGCGTATCTAGGCGCTGCAGTCCACAGGTCGCAGGTACGAATCCTGCCTCGGGCATGGATGTATGTGATGTCCTTAGGTTAGTTCGGTTTAAGTAGTTCTAAGTTCTAGGGGACTGATGACCTAAGATGTTAAGTCCCATAGTGCTCAGAGCCATCATTTTGTTACTTCTCTTCAAATCACATTAATCATGGAATGGAAACACACAGCAACACCACGTACCAGCGTGACTTCAAACACTTTGTTACAGGAAATGTTCAAAATGTCGTCCGTTAGCGAGGATACATGCATCCACCCTCCGTCGCATGGAATCCCTGATGCGCTGAGGCAGCCCTGGAGTATGGCGTATTGTATCACAGCCGTCCACAATACGAGCACGAAGAGTGTCTATATTTGGTACCGGGGTTGCGTAGACAAGAGCTTTCAAATGCCCCCATAAATGAAAGTCAAGAGGGTTGAGGTCAGGAGAGCGTGGAGGACATGGAATTGGTCCGCCTCTACCAATCGATCGGTCACCCAATCTGTTGTTGAGAAGCGTACGAACACTCCGACTGAAATGTGCAGGAGCTCCATCGTGCATGAACCACATGTTTTGTCGTACTTGTAAAGGCACATGTTCTAGCAGCACAGGTAGAGTATCCCGTATGAAATTACGATAACGTGCTCCATTGAGCGTAGGTGGAAGAACATGGGGCCCAATCAAGACATCACCAACAATGCCTGCCCAAACGTTCACAGAAAATCTGTGTTGATGACGTGATTGCACAATTGCGTGCGGATTCTCGTCAGCCCACACATGTTGCTTGTGAAAATTTACAATTTGATCACGTTGGAATGAAGCCTCATCCGTAAAGAGAACATTTGCACTGAAATGAGGATTGACACATTGTTGGATGAACCATTCGCAGAAGTGTACCCGTGGAGGCCAATCAGCTGCTGATAGTGCCTGCACACGCTGTACATGGTACGGAAACAACTGGTTCTCCCGTAGCACTCTCCATACAGTGACGTGGTGAACGTTACCTTGTACAGCAGCAACTTCTCTGACGCTGACATTAGGGTTATCGTCAACTGCACGAAGAATTGCCTCGTCCATTGCAGGTGTCCTCGTCGTTCTAGGTCTTCCCCAGTCGCTAGTCGTAGGCTGGAATGTTCCGTGCTCCCTAAGACGCCGATCAATTGCTTCGAACGTCTTCCTGTCGGGACACCTTCGTTCTGGAAATCTATCTCGATACAAACGTACCGCGCCACGGCTATTGCCCCGTGCTAATCCATACATCAAATGGGCATCTGCCAACTCCGCATTTGTAAACATTGCACTGACTGCAAAACCACGTTCGTAATGAACACTGACCTGTTGATGCTACGTACTGATGTGCTTGATGCTAGTACTGTAGAGCAATGAGTCGCATGTCAACACAAGCACCGAAGTCAACATTACCTTCCTTCAATTGGGCCAACTGGCGGTGAATCGAGGAAGTACAGTACATACTGACGAAACTAAAATGAGCTCTAACATGGAAATTAAGCGTTTCCGGACACATGTCCACATAACATATTTCCATTATTTGTGTGTGAGGAATGTTTCCTGAAAGTTTGGCCATGCCTTTTTGTAACACCCTGTACTGAATCCTTCTACATGCATCTCGCGAAAGATTGTGTAGTTCCGACGGAAGCTAACCAACAAACGCTCATCCCTTCCACCTTTCGCGAGTGGAACAGAAAATGGGAGAGTAAGAGGGGCACACGCAGTACCCTCCGACATACATCATAAGGTGAATGGTGGAATACGGGTGTAGATGTAGATGAATTTCGGGTTTGTTGGAAAAGCTGAAGTATAATCATACATGGTCATTTTTACCGTTATTTTGAAAATTATTCCTTTCTACTGTCACCGGAAAATAAATTAGTTTCATGAGTGCGAGCCACGGCGACTGTACTAGTGATCAGGTTTCGCACTTCGGCACCTTGCATCCGTATCCTAAATACTGTGTTATGTTTTCCCCGTTTTCTCATTTTTGACTAAAGTTTACAGCACGGCCTTCAGCACAATACACAGTAACAAAAGAACAAAGAACCTAAAATCCTGATTCTGTGATGCTAAAAGAAGCTAGAATAAGATTCTAGTTAATAAATACTGTCATACGTGTTTGTGTGTGTGTGTGTGTGTGTGTGTGTGTGTGTGTGTGTGAATTCCTAAGGGACCAAACTGCTGAGATCATCGGTCCCTAGACTTACACACTAATTAAACTAATTAAACTAATTTAACGTATGCTAAGAACAACACTTATACCCATGCCCGAGGGAGGACTCGAACCACCAGCGGTAGGGAACGACTATCATACGTATTGTCTGATGAGCATATTAAGTTTTAGTAAAAAACGAGTAAATTCCCTTCGCTGTTTCTTTAAGGAATCGAACGAGCATGTTGAAAACGTCGCATCTCCCGACTTATGTGTAACACAATGATATAATTTTGCTGGTGCATTCTGTGGTATACACAGATACTGTCTGAAAAATGTGTTTCGAACAGAGTAGGTACTGAAGAAGCAATAAATTAAAGCGTTATGCCTAGTACTGCAATTTTACTGAATAGACAGTGAAAATTCAGTTACCGATAATTTTTTTCCTTTCATTGTTTTGTGAGGTACGTAAACGAGCGGAAGACATGGAAAAGTTTGAAATATGTGTAAACTTTTTGGGAGTGACAGTGTTGTCATTCTCAGCTACTGGGTGAATATATTGTGGGTAATCTGGGCGCCATGAGTTACGCAAGATACAGGGTAACACTTACTGAACTATGTGAAATAAAATCATCATAACGTCTGAAGAGTTGGAGTTAGGACGGTTTGCTGCGGAGCATGATGGGAATTAGTACGCGCATGCGTACGCGTCTTCTTGTTGTCGGCCATTTGCACGTGAAAATGTCATCGTACAGCGTGCCCGAGCGAATAGCGCTCGTGAAGGGCTACTATACGAGCGATAACAGCTCCACTGCTGCTCAAAGAAAGTTTGCGACCGAGTTCAAGATGAATACAACCGGTCCAAGTGTGCTAACAATAAAGAATTTCATTGAAAAGTTTGAGGAATCAGGTAGTGTTCGTGATGACAGTATTGGTAATTTTGGTCGTCCAAAAAGGGTGAAAACGCCTGAAGGCATCGAGACGACATGAGCTGCGTTTCAAACCAGCCCCAGGAAATCGATCAGACGAGCTGCACAACAGGAGGGAATCACTTGGGAGACACAAATCATTGTTAAGGACCTGCATCTTTTCCCGTTAAAATTCAAACCCATCAGCCATTAAGCCCCAGGGCCATGGAGCAGCGATTGTGTTTCGTCAATACTATTATACGCAGAATTGACGAATAGGACTTTGATGTGAATATGGTTTGGTTTAGAGACGAAGCCCACTTTCATTTGGATGGGTTCGTCAACAAGCAAAACTGGAGCATTTGGGGGACTGAGAATCCGTATTTCGCGATGAGAAGTCTCTTTACCCTCAACGGATGACTGTGTGGTGTGCAGTGTCCAGTCAGGAAATAATAGGTGTGACATTGCTTGATGGCACGATGGCTACCGAACGGTACGTGAAGGTTTTGGAAGATGATTTCACCGCCATTATCCAAAGTCACCGCGATTTCGACAAGATGTGGTTCACGCAAGATGGAGCTCGACCCCATTGAAGCAGGAGTATGTCTGATGTCCTGGAGGAGCATTTTATGGACCACATTCGGGTTGTGGGGTACCCAGAGACCACTGGCATGAGCCTCGATTGGCCGCCATATTCTCCGGATCTGATCACATGCGACTCCTATTGTTGGGGCTGTATTAAAGACAAGGTGTACAGCAATAACGCCAAAACCATACTTGAGCTGAAACCAGTCATTCAAAGGTCTTCGGCAGCACCGATTTTCCGACACTTCAGCGGTTCATGCAGAATTTCGCTATTTGTCTGCGCCACATCATCGTCAATGGTTCAAATAGTTCAAATGGCGCTAAGCACTATGGGACTTAATATCTGAGGCCATCAGTCCCCTAGACTTAGAACTACTTAAACCTCACTAACGTAAGGACATCACACACATCCATGCCCGAGGCAGGATTCGAACCTGCGACCGTAGCAGCAGCGTGGTTCAGGGCTGAAGCCACTAGAACCGCTCGGCCACAGCGGCCGGCTCATCGTCAATGATGGTTGGCATATCGAACATGTAATACCCTAAATACGAACATCTGTAGTGATGTTTGCATATTGAATAAAGTGCGTGCACGCCATACTTCGTAACTAATTTAGATTTTTTTGTGTAGTTTAATAATTGTCACCCTGCATATACAGAGATTCTAATCGTTATACGTGGCTTATCCTGTTAAGCCTTCAACAAAAGAATAAATTTCTTAGCGAATAGAGTATGACAACGTTTAAAATTTTTCTATTCCGTCAATAGCTGTATGATATATTGAATTTTTTTGTAGGCCCTGGAAGACATTAGATAGGCAACAACTAAATGTGCCACGAATTATCCGACTGAAAATACAGGTAACGGTAGACTGTACAACGTGTTTCAGTAAGTTGACTAATAACAGAGAATTGCTTTACACGTTGAATGATTCTCCTTTCAATATCGTTCGCCCTACACTTTTGTAAAGAAATGAATAAATGTATGTAACACATTTGGAGATAAGAGAACCCCTTGTATGAATATCAACAGCTCAGATGGAAACCCAGTTCTAAGCAAAGAAGGGAAAGCAGAAAGGTGGAAGGAGTATATAGAGGGTCTATACAAGGGCGATGTACTTGAGGACAATATTACGGAAATGGAAGAGGATGTAAATGAAGATGAAATGGGAGATACGATACTGCGTGAAGAGTTTGACAGAGCACTGAAAGACCTGAGTCGAAACAAGGCCTCCCGAGTAGACAACATTCCACTGGAACTACTGACGGCCTTGGGAGAGCCAGTCCTGACAAAACTCTACCATCTGGTGAGCAAGATTTATGAAACAGGCGAAATACCCTCAGACTTCAAGAAGAGTATAATAATTCCAATCCCAAAGAAAGCAGGTATTTACAGATGTGAAAATTACCGAACAATCAGTTTAATTAGCCACAGCTGCAAAATACTAACACGAATTCTTTACAGACGAACGGAAAAACTAGTAGAAGCCGACCTCGGGGAAGATCAGTTTGGATTCCGTAGAAATATTGAAACACGTGAGGCAATACTGACCTTTCGACTTATCTTAGAAGAAAGATTAATGAAAGGCAAACCTACGTTTCTAGCATTTGTAGACTTAGAGAAAGCTTTTGACAATGTTGACTGGAATACTCTCTTTCAAATTCTAAAGGTGGCAGGGGTAAAATACAGGGAGCGAAAGGCTATTTATAATTTGTACACAAACCACATGGCAGTTATAAGAGTCGAGGGACATGAAAGGGAAGCAGTTGTTGGGAAGGGAGTAAGACAGGGTTGTAGCCTCTCCCCGATGTTATTCAATCTGTATATTGAGCAAGCAGCAAAGGAAACAAAGGAAAAATTCGGAGTAGATATTAAAATCCATGCCGAAGAAATAAAAACTTTGAGGTTCGCCGATGACATTGTAATTCTGTCAGAGACAGCAAAGGACTTGGAAGAGCAGTTGAATGGAATGGATAGTATCTTGAAAGGAAGATATAAGATGAACATCAACAAAAGCAAAACAAGGATAATGGAATGTAGTCGAATTAAGTCGGGTGATGCTGAGGGAATTAGATTAGGAAATGAGACACTTAAAGTAGTAAAGGAGTTTTGCTATTTGGGGAGCAAAATAACTGATGATGGTCGAAGTAGAGAGGATATAAAATGTAGACTGGCAATGGCAAGGAAAGCGTTTCTGAAGAAGAGAAATTTGTTAACATCGAGTATAGATTTAAGTGTCAGGAAGTCATTTCTGAAAGTATTTGTATGGAGTGTAGTCATGTATGGAAGTGAAACATGGACGGTAAACAGTTTGTACAAGAAGAGAATAGAAGCTTTCGAAATGTGGTGCTACAGAAGAATGCTGAAGATTAGATGGGTAGATCACATAACTAATGAGGAAGTATTGAATAGGATTGGGGTGAAGAGACGTTTGTGGCACAACTGTGGTTGGTAGGACATGTTCTGAGGCATCAAGGGATCACCAATTTAGTTTTGGAGGGCAGTGTGGAGGGTAAAAATCGTAGAGGGAGACCAAGAGATGAATACACTAAGCAGATTCAGAAGGATGCAGGCTGCAGTAGGTGCTGGGAGATGAAGAAGCTTGCACAGGATAGAGTAGCATGGAGAGCTGCATCAAACCAGTCTCAGGACTGAAGACCACAACAACAACAACAACAACAACATACTTGGCTATTAACATAACAGCAAGAAATAATAAAATATTGTAGATATCAACTCTCATGTTCACTCGTGCTGCAGTATCTGGTAGTGCGTTAGTAGGCACGGCTCTATCTCAAGTGTCCGCAGCTCGCGGTCTATTGGCTAGCGTTTCTGTCTCTGAATCACGGGGGCACGGGTTTGTTTCCAGGCCGGGTTGGGAACTTTCTCTGCCCGGGGAACTGGGTGTTTGTGCTGTCCTCATCTTTTCATCACCATTCGGGACAGTGGCAAAATTGGACTGTGCAAAAATTATGACTTTGTACGAGAGCTGATGACCGCTCAGTTGAGCTCCAAATATGGTTCAAATCGCTCTGGGCACTATGGGACTTAACTTCTGAGGTCATCAGTCCCCTAGAACTTAGAACTACTTAAACCTAACTAACCTAAGGACATCACAAACATCCATGCCCGAGGCAGGATTCGAACCTGCGACCGTGGCGGTAGCGCGGTTCCAGACTGTAGCGCCTAGAACCGCTCGGCCACCCCGGCCGGCTGTTGAGCTCCCCACAAACGAAGCATCATCATCTGTCTCAGGTATTATGCCTTCGCCTTCCTACAACGTAAGAGGCCTTTCAACAAGTATGTTATGTGCAGACCTACAGAACCAAAGGCAACACATTACCGTGCCTAATACTGCGTGGTAGAAGAGTAGACATTCAAAACAGCTTCCAGATCGCCTATGAATGCAAGGATAAAGTTTGTTATGGTTTCCAAGAGAATCTTTTATCATTCCTTCTGCAAACTTACTGACATGTTCAGGTAATGGATGATGGACGCGGAGAGTTACGAGGCACCTTCTCTCCATAGTAGACCACAAAGACTCAGTAATATTGAAGTCTGGTGAATGTGGTGGACAGGGAGGACACGAAAATTCACCCACGTGCTCACAAAACCAATTTTGAGTGATGAGAGCTGTGTGAAAAGGGGTCCTGTAGTCTTGGAACACAGTATCACCTTTGAGGGACAAACATTCTACGATGGGATGGATCTGATCACCCAAAATGGTCAAATACTCCTCGACAGTAATGCGGCCTCGCAGAGTAACCGTACTGGAATACCACGATATGGGTGCCTCTCACCAAACCCCGCGAAGTTTCATTCATTGTGAGTAAGCTCGGCCAGAAGTAGGAAACGATGTAAAACAAGACTCATCCGACGAAATCAAATTCTTCCGTTGCTGTGTAGTGCAGGTTTTAAGGCTTCAGCACGGCTTTGTTCCGTTACGGGCATTTGCGTCACTGATGAGTGATTTTGAAATTCCAGCTCGCTCTGCAACTCTCTGAATTTGAAGCTCCCTTCGTGTTGTTTTGGTGAAGACAGGGTTCGCGAGTGCGACATCGTATCATTATTCGTCACAGTCCTCTTCAGTGACTGTCTGTCACGCACCTCATACTTTCGTCCGTATACTGACTTCGTGGACTCTATTTTTCGCTTTCCTTGCGTGTGGTACAAATCTCAGATATGTTTTTCCATTTATGTTCAGGTATGTATTTTTTTCAGTTGAACGTGGAAGAGTGCGAGGTCATGTGCTAATTCGTAGATTGGTGATCATCCTGGTTGACTGTTCTGCGGCCTAGATATTTTCGATACCGGGTACAGTCGAAGGCTTTACCCCAGTGAGAACACTCAGCCACTTCAGAAAAAATGAAGGGGTATTGTAAGTACAAGCATAGCTAGCGGTTGAAAATGTTACATCAGCGGAATACCGATACTGACGTAACGTGCCTGCACCAATACTGCCGTCTAATGACAAACTTCGACCGGCAATAGAGTGGCGATCCGTCGGTATGCTAATTTACACCGAGGTGGCGAAAGTCATCGGATGGCGATATGCACTGCATTTGCACGGACATACGAGGTGCATTCAAGTTCTAAGGCCTCCGATTTTTTTTCTAATTGACTACTCACCCGAAATCGATGAAACTGGCGTTACTTCTCGACGTAATCGCCCTGCAGACGTACACATTTTTCACAACGCTGACGCCATGATTCCTTGGCAGCGGCGAAGGCTTCTTTAGGAGTCTGTTTTGACCACTGGAAAATCGCTGAGGCAATAGCAGCACGGCTGGTGAATGTGTGGCCACGGACAGTGTCTTTCATTGTTGCAAAAAGCCAAAAGTCACTAGGAGCCAGGTCAGGTGAGTGGGGAGCATGAGGAGTCACTTCAAAGTTGTTATCACGAAGAAACTGTTGCGTAGCGTTAGCTCGATGTGCGTGTGCGTTGTCTTGGTGAAACAGCACACGCGCAACCTTTCCCGGACGTTTTTGTTGCAGTGCAGGAAGGAATTTGTTCTTCAGAACATTTTCGTAGGATGCACCTGTTACCGTAGTGCCCTTTGGAACGCAATGGGTAAGGATTACGCCCTCGCTGTCCCACAACATGGACACCATCATTTTTTCCGCACTGACGGTTACCCGAAATTTTTTTGGTGGCGGTGAATCTGTGTGCTTCCACTGAGCTGGCTGGCGCTTTGTTTCTGGATTGAAAAATGGCATCCACGTCTCATCCATTGTCACAACCGACGAAAAGAAAGTCCCATTCATGCTGTCGTTGTGCGTCAACATTGCTTGGCAACATGCCACACGGGCAGCCATGTGGTCGTCCGTCAGCATTTGTGGCACCCACCTGGATGACACTTTTCGCATTGCAGGATTGTGTGCACAGAACCCACAGAAATGCCAACTCTGGAGGCGATCTGTTGAACAGTCATTCGGCGATCCCCCAAAACCATTCTCTCCACTTTCTCGATCATGTCGTCAGACCGGCTTGTGCGAGCCCGAGGTTGTTTCGGTTAGTTGTCACACGATGTTCTTCCTTCATTACACTGTCGCACCTACGAACGCACTTTCGACACATCCATAACTCCATCACCACATGTCTCCTTCAACTGTCGATGAATTTCAATTGGTTTCACACCACACAAATTCAGAAAACGAATGATTGCACGCTGTTCAAGTAAGGAAAACGTCGCCATTTTAAGTATTTAAAAACAGTTCCATCTGCCGTACGGTGCTGCCATCTCAGGGACGTACTGACAATGAACGCGGCCTCATTTTAAAACAATGCGCATGTTTCTATCTCTTTCCAGTCCGGAGAAAAAAAATCGGAGGCCTTAGAACTTGAATGCACCTCGTATATAAATATGATCCATACTTTCTAAGCTCCTCCTTACTTCGTGTGTGCTCACTAAACTTGGCGTACTCCTGGACCACTAACTACATTGTAAGAAAAAATGGTTCAAATGGCTCTGAGATCATCAGTCCCCTAGACATAGAACTACTTAAACCTAACTAGCCTAAGGACATCACACACATCCATGCCCGAGGCAGGATTCGAACCTGCGACCGTAGCAGCAGCGTGGTTCCGGTCTGAAGCGCCGGCTACATCGTAACACATTTTACAATAATGAACAAATGGTGTAGAGCTTTTCAGACTTGCAGTCCGCCTTATGACGGCATAATCGTCGGAACTCGATGCAGCATAATAAAAATTTTAGCTGTATTTTGCTAGTATACAGTAAAATTTTATAAACGTACAATCAGTGCAAATAGTTAGTTCTTGCTGACGACCTATGGTAACTATCCCTTAATTCTGCATCTTACGTGAGAAAATGACTCCATCCTCGATTATGAAATTTTAGCTGATAACTGAAGCATGACAGTAAGAATAATCAGCAGTTTACTGGTTTCTTTGAAAATAAAAAACCATTTGGGTTTGCATCCTGTTTTTAACTTTACTGTTCATCAGGACTTCCTCAGATTAGATGAACACTCTATCTTTCCTAAGACTCAAATACAATGATAGATCGTTGTTCATGGCAGTTTAAACCCTTGGTGTTTGTGGCTGCGTTGACGTAGGAATCAAAAGGGGGCACAGGCAGAAAACAGCTTTCACAGTAAAAAGCTAGACTCACCACAAAATGAAAGGTGGCCAGGGTCAGATGTTATCTTTAGTGTAACCTTCACAAACATTAGATGAGCAAGTAGAAATCTCCGTACGTTTGTTGCTCGTATTATACAGCCTTTCGAAAATCCATCACCTACTGGTTCCTGTTAGGGCTATTGCCAGTAATACATGCGCTCCAACAATGGTCTTGCATCACAACTTGCTACTTTCTCTATCAGACTAGTAGGTCAGTTAGTACGTCACACTAGAAACTGAACATATCTGATATGTCATTAAAGAGATTGTATTAGAATGGTCTGAAATTTTAATTTGTTTTGATGTAGTCTCTCACCTCACTTGCATTCCATATGGTTAGATAAGGTTGGGTTTGCTGCTGAACTAGGAATATGTTTCGACATGAGTTCACTTCCAGTAAAAAAATGGCTCTGAGCACTATGGGACTTAACATCTATGGTCATCAGTCCCCTAGAACTTAGAACTACTTAAACCTAACTAACCTAAGGACAGCACACAACACCCAGCCATCACGAGGCAGAGAAAATCCCTGACCCCGCCGGGAATCGAACCCGGGAACCCGGACTTCCAGTAAGTTTTTACTCTCTGATTAATTCTATGAGTAGACAAATATGTAAAATGACTAAGTTCACTGACTGTAGGCTGAATGTCATGCAGCGCATGTGTGTAAGTAAAAGATCATATTCACAGTACTAGTTAGCTGAGTGATTAAATCTGTCTTCGGTGAGGTTGGACTGTTACTTCTAGAAACGACGCTGACAAAGAAAGGCACCTCTATCAGTCCTTCAACTGGCTTATATTGCACGTAAATGCATTAGTAGTACCAGAGGATGTAATCCGAGGAAGTCGATAGCAGGTGCACGACCCACTAAATGAGTGGTTGCAAATCCTGTATCGCTCCACCGGTGGGAAGTGAAAAATAAAGTACGACTGTGGAAGTGCGCTCCCGCTAAGAGGGGAAATTAACCCGCAGACTGGGCGGAGAGGAAAGGAGAAGGCGTCTCCGACAAAAGAAAACGAGAAATACTAATGAGACAGGACATTAATTTTGTGCGAAGAACACAATGGGCAAGGACGCGGAGCAATTAACGTCTTAGGGTCTCAGTAATTTCCTCGACAGGGAAAAGAGCGTTCCCTCCCCGTGAAAGATATACAAGAAGTTTTCTAATGAGGTCTTAAAGACCGCAGGGGTGGGAGGGCGGTGTGGAAGCGTTCGACGGCGCCTGTGAGGCGATCGCAGGCCGCAGTCTCTTTCCGATAGAAAATTTACGCCGGAAACCGGTTTTTTTTTTATTCTGCTGTTTCTACGCTGCCGAAGAGCTCAAGTAGTGGACGTTACCTTAATTACCGAAGTGGTGGTGGTTGTCGGTGTCTTGCGACAAATATGGTCAGTAGAGAACAGGGAGTGAACGTGTGATTGCTCTTACATCAGCAGGCAGTCATCACTTAGTCAACGTGCCCAACACAACCATTACGACGAGTAAACGAAGTCGGCCTAACTTTCTACAACAGTCGAACAACTGTGGTCACTCCCCACCTAATTACACTAACAATAACATCCTGATTATAAGCAAAGACGACTACTGTGGGCAAGTTCTTCCGTTCATAACAAAACCTAGACATCAGTATAAATCATTAACCAATTCGCTAACATCAACTACTACAAGCACAGAAATCCCATGCAGTACAAATTACATAACTATCGGTCGACCAGTTAAGTCAGATGACTGGGCCAGACCACAAGATCGGATGTAAGTGTAGTATTATAAAATATACAAATACGAAGCACCCGGTAGGGTGCAGACCTCGATTTACATTATCCGGTCAAAAACATCCTGACACCCTTGTGTGTACCGAGCAAGGCTGCGCATTGGCTACCACACTGGACTCGCGTTCGGGAGGACGACGGTTCAATCCCGCGTCCGGCCATCCTGAATTAGGTTTTCTATGATTTCCCTAAATCGCTCCAGGCAAATGCTGGGATGGTTCCTTTGAAAGGGCACGACCTACTTCCTTCCCTGTCCTTCCCTAATCCTCACTGTCTGGTCTCCTTCCCCAAACAAACCAACCCAACACCCTTGTGTAATGCTGACCAGATCACCAGAAACTGACCCGCCAATATAAAAGGGGGTGAAGAGTATAGAGTTCTGAGTAAAGAAGCAGTAACAGCAGAATTAATCAGTCAAGAGAGTTCAGTGACTTGGTTGGCTCTGAGCACTATGGGAGTCAACTGCTGTGGTCATAAGTCCCCTAGAACTTAGAACTACTTAAACCTAACTAACCTAAGGACAGCACACAACACCCAGCCATCACGAGGCAGAGAAAATCCCCGACCCCGCCGGGAATCGAACCCGGGAACCCGGGCGTGGGGAGCGAGAACGCTACCGCACGACCACGAGATGCGGGCTCAGTGACTTGGAACGTTGACTTTTCATTGGATGTCACCTAAATAACAGATTCTCCAGGGATATTTCAACCCTTATAGTGCTCCCCAAGTGGACTGTTGGTGATATGATTGTCAAATGAAATCACAAAGGAACAACTGTGGCAAAACCAAGTAGCCAGGCTGTATTCATCCAGTATCTGAGAATGAGAAGACTTAGGACTGATTGTATAAACACAGAAAACACAGAAAATGATCTCTGATAAAGAACTA
Source organism: Schistocerca cancellata (assembly GCF_023864275.1). NCBI lineage: Eukaryota > Metazoa > Arthropoda > Insecta > Orthoptera > Acrididae > Schistocerca > Schistocerca cancellata. The sequence continues at coordinate 116,128,538 of NC_064633.1, read as the reverse complement.
TCGAAAACGTGACTAAACTGCTATGGCAACTGCATGAGCACTGATGAAGAAATAATCAAGTATACGTAAGTTGTTTATCACGTTATTATGTAGTAGGCAACATTCATCAAACTGTTTCGGTAGCTCTGTGCTTGCCTTTTAGTTTCTCGTATGAAGTAACTCAGGTTCAAAACCAGGCCACGTCCATAAATTTTTTCCCATTTGATACTACTTTCTCTCCTGTATTAATCATAAATATAATTATAACAACGCTACGTTCTGAAACCATGTAACTCTTTCCGTTTTCTGAGCGTTCTGGGGCAGTGAGGTGGGCAGCATTATGCGTGCAAGAAACTTACACGATGTGAATTACGTTTTATTGTTTCCTTTCATTTACTGTGCAGATATATGAGTATTACAATGTGTCTGCTGAGGACGATAATGGGCGAACTCATTCTCTAAATTAAGTGATGAATCATTTAAGTTTGGAAAAAAATTTACTGCGCAGCTGCCAGAACTAATGTTGAGGGAGTACGAATCTGATGAGGCCATAAAAAGAAACCAGCCTACATCTACATCTACATTTATACTCCTCAAGCCACCCAAGGGTGTGTCACTGTCATTACCTCCCTTTCCTGTTCCAGTCGCGTTTGGTTCGAAGTAAGAACGACTGCCGGAAAGCCTCCGTGCGCGCTCGAATCTCTCTGATTTTACATTCGTGATCTCCTCGGAAGGTATAAGTAGGGGGAAGCAATATATTCGATATCTTATCCAGAAACGCACCCTCTCGAAACCTGGACAGCAAGCTACACAGCGATGCATAGCGCCTCTCTTCCAGAGTCTGACACTTGAATTTGCTAAACATCTCCGTAACGCTATCACGCTCACCAAATAACCCTGTGACGAAACGCGACGCTCTTCTTTGGATCTTCTCTATCTTCTCTGTCAACCCGACCTGGTACGGATCCCACACTGATGAGCAATACTCGACTATAGGTGGAACGAGTGTTTTGTAAGCCACCCCCTTTGCTGATGGACTACATTTTCTAAGGACTCTCCCAATGAATCTCAACCGGGCACCCGCCTTAGCAACAATTAATTTTATATGATCATTCCACATCAAATTGTTCCGTACGCATACTCCCAGATATTTTACAGAAGTAACTGCTACCAGTGTTTGTTCCGCTATCATGTAATCATACAATAAAGGATCCTTCTTTCTATGAATTCGCAATACATTACATTTGTCTATGTTAAGAGTCAGTTGACACTTCCTGCACCAAGTGCCTATCCGCTGCAGATCTTCCTGCATTTCGTTGCAATTTTGTAATGCTGCAACTTCTCTGTATACTACAGCCGTATCGAAGCCACTGACTCCGTTGCGCATGCTACGTTTTACATTAAGATTATGTGCTACAGGAAGCTTTCAGATGATTATTCGCGATTTGTCCGACATACAGTATGTTAGTAACAGATTGCAGAGTTGTCCTCAAGGTATCAGCCTGCACTGCCTAACGCAAGAAAGAATTCATCAAAATACCTACATACCTACGGAAGAATATAACACAACGAAATCGCAACATGGTTCTGATGAAATATCACGTTTCTCTGGTATTTTAAGCGCTGTAGACTGTACCCATATCCTCATCATATCTCCTCGTGGGAAAAGTGAAGAGATATTTAGGAATTTTCACTGATGGTTTTCGTAAAATGTGGATGCAAACTCAGACACTAAGCTTAACCAGAGGGTATTAAAATGTAAAAAGCATCGCACGTAACTTCGGGATGAAACTCTTTCTACGAAGAAAAGCCAGATGTTGTTCGTAGCAACTTCATCAGTTTTTTTCTTTATTCTGTTGTGTCATTATATTGGCTCAATACGATTTCCAGCAAAAAATCTTTTTTTGTGTGGGTAGATGTTCGAAGTTGGTTATTTTTCTGTTTTCTTTTTCCTTCATCTTCATAACAAGACACTTTAGACCATAAATACTGTGCATGTACGATGTACAGTTAATATCCACGGTCGAAGCGTGATAGTCGTGACGATGGCCAATTTATGCAAGCATATTTCTTTCTACCTTAGATCAACACTGAGCCTACTTTGGTGGATCCCTGTTTAGCATTGTACAATAGACCGGAGTCCTGACACAGTTCAATTTATGAACGAACGTCAAAATTTATCTCCAGCCAGCAATGTTTGTACAATCAGCCCTTAGCGACTTGCAACAAGACCTCAAGTACTGACGGAGAGGGGCTGTCGAGCATTGCGAAAGATGATTATAAAAATCGCATAAAATAAGCGAAACGAATCACTCGTGAGTACTACCAGCATAACCCAATGATTGTGCGTAGGGAGTTAAAAAGAATGGGGTACTACGGTCGAGCAGCTACTCATAACCAACACATTTCTGTAGTCACTGCTAATTGACGTTTGAAGTGCTGCAAATGGCAACATCACAGGACAGTAAACGACGGGTAAACACTGCATTCGAGTCGTTAATCACCCTACACTGTGTGTGAATATGATGAAAGGATTTGTTGCGTCTGTCGATTGTACTGAGAATATCAACTGCCACCATTTGCAGTGCCAACTGTAATGTACGGAAGAGGTGGTGTTATGGTACGGAAGAGATTTTCGTCTTTATCGTGTGATCCCTTTATGGCGCCTCAAATATTTCTAATTGCGAAAGAATGTGTATACATTTTACAGTACTGTTTTCAGAGTACAGTAGGGGAACAGATCGGAGGCGATGATTGTCATCATCATCATCAGCCAATTCAATCATTAGATGATGTGGCCTCTTCGAGTCGTGGATTCAGGTAGGCTTTCGGAAGTCTTCTCCAAGTGGGACGGTCTTGGGCAATTCTCTGCCAGGTGTTACCAGCGATCTTCTTGATGTCTTTGTTCCATCTGTCTGGTGGTCTTCCTCTAGGCCTCCGGTGCTCTCTCGGACTCCACTCCAGTACTAGCTTCGTCCATTTGTTGTCTTTTCTTCTTGCAACGTGGCCAACCCACTGCCATTTCAAGGAACCTACTCTCTCTAAGATGTCATTAACCTTCGTCACAGACCGGATGTCATCTGCCCTTTTCCTGTCCTTTCTTGTATAGCGCAGCATTGATCTCTCCATGGCTCTCTGTGCTGTCCTAAGTTTCCCTTTTATGAATGAGTTCAGTGTCCATGCCTCGCACCCATACGTCATCACAGGAAGAATGCATTGATCAAATACTGCTTTCTTCAGATTTACTGGCATTTTTGATCTGAATACTTTTGAATTCTTCCCAAATGCTTGCCAGCCAAGCTTGATGCGTCGATAGATTTCTGGCCTTACGTCTCCCTTCATATTTATAATCTGGCCAAGGTAGACATATTCACTGACCTCTTCTAGTAGACTGTCCTTGACTTTCACATCTCCAGCTGGGACCCATTTGTTGGATATTACTTTTGTTTTGGAAAGATTCATGTTCAATCCAACCAGCTGACATTCCGATGCAAGATCTGTAACTAAGGTTTGGAGCTCTGCGAAGTCTTTGGCCAGTAAGGCAATATCATCAACAAATCTCAAGTTGGTAAGCCTTCTTCCATTAATTCTAATTCCCTTACCTTCCCAGCTCAGCTTTGACATAGCCATTTCCAATGCAGCAGAGAACAGTTTTGGGGAGATGGGATCACCTTGCTTGACATCCCTCATGATGCAGAATTTTTGAGTTGATTCGCCGATGTTAACATAAGCTGAAGAATTATCGTAGATTTTCCTGAGCACTTCAATGTATGCTGCTCCCACTCCTTGCTCACTCAAAGCCTGGAGGACTGCTACATGGCTAACGGAGTCAAATGCCTTTTCAAAGTCAACAAAGGCAACGCAGAAAGGCAGTTGGTATTCATTCGCTCTGCTTATCACTTCACTAACGGTCAGAATGTGGTCAATAGTGCTAAAATTGCTTCGGAATCCAGCTTGTTCTATAGGTTGGGCTGAGTCTAGGGTGGAACTAATTCGGTTTAACAAGATCTTTGTGAAAATTTTGTACAAAATTTAGAGCAAGCTGATAGGACGGTAGTTTTTTATATTGTGAATACTTCCTTTCTTGTGTATGTGATTGTATCAACATGAAAATACACCCTCCCACAAAACAGCATTTGTGGGGCAATGTTTTGTGGACATTTACGTTCCTGGAATGAAAAGACCCGTCCAGAGTCACCACCTGAATCAAATGGAACAACTTGGAATGAGTTAGAACACTGACCACATTCGGAGTTGCACTTGACTGTGTTTACGATGTGACAATATTATTTGCTACTTTTCACATTTGGATCCTATTGGACCATGCTTTGTACAACAAGGACACTTTCGGAGTTTCAATTTTGCTTTTCTTTGTGGCCATAGACCTTTCATTCTCTCGGAATTGGCTCTACTGCGCTCGTCAGTAAGTTGTTCCGCTATTCTTGGGTTTTTGCCAGGTCAGCTGCCCAGTCGTAAATTTTCTGCCTGAAAATGTTTATGTCTAGAACAACAACGTGTTATTCTTGCTTCTTTAACTGCACCGATCTATTTCATTGTTTCACCTTATGCTTTCGTGTAAGTTTCGAGGAGTTCCATAATCTGTCTATTTAATCTGGTTTCTGCCATTTATATAACAAGCCCATAGAATTTTAGTCTGAGTTTTTTGGTATGTCGATAATAGTTGGCATACTTTGCAGAGTTTTCTGCTTGCACATTGCCTATAAGTTCCTGCCTCAGTACAGACTGCACCTAAAAGTTTCCTGATTACTTTTCTTTTTCTTTTGAAATTATTCAGTGCCTTTCTGTGTATTTATAATGTGTACTGCAGCTCATAAAGATACTGGGGTTCGATGACTGTTTTGTAGTGTCTCAGTCCGGAGTACTTTCAGATGCATTTCCAAATTTAGAAGTTTTCTGTGATCCTGAAATATGTTTCCATTTCTCGTAACCAATCTGTTTCGGGCCTGTTTGCTGAACTGTTTGGCCTAGATACCTGAACTGGAAAAATATCGATTTTCCTACGTTTCACATTTAGATTTTTTGGTGCAAGGTTGTTGCCAAATATGTATTTTGATTACTTATTTTGTCAATAAAACCACTTTTTCTTGCTGCAATTTAATTTACTTTTCCCAGACGCGTTTCGATTTTTTATTACTCTAAGGCATCTTCAGTGGGATCAAGAACGATACAGTTTTGTGATTTTTATATTATCAAAGAGTTACTAAACTCTATCGTTCTAGAACTCACGAAGATACCTTAGAGCAAGAAAAAGGCGAAACGCGTTTGGGAAAAGTAAATGAAGTTGCAACAAGAAAAGGCGGTTTTATTTACAAAACAAGTATATGCGTGCTTGCTGCGGAGTATGGCTACGCAAATAAACTTGTTACGTATTTTGTTTTTCCAGTGAAATGTGGAGCCCTAGTCTTTCCGATGTTTCTTTTAGAACAACGCTTTGTTTTTGTACTGTTTAAATGTTATCGGGTGCGCACAAGTGTGTGTGTGTGTGTGTGTGTGTGTGTGTGTGTGTGTGTGTGTATTGGTGTTTACCGGCGCTCAACGTCGAGGTCGTCAGCGCCCTGACACACATTAAAATAAACGAATGTGGACAAACTTTGTAAAATGAAAGCGTACATGCTAAGAAAGCGGGAAAAGATGAAAAATACTGTATAAGAAAATAAAACGTAAGGAAAACGAGGAAGGAGCGTCAAGGATGCCATGGGAAATGGTCACTGACTGGCCACTTACGTAAAATATGGGCCAGCCTGTCACCCTGTGAACAAATTAGTACCCTCTCCGTAAAATCTTGGTAAAAACATTGGACCAGTCGCAGAACTTTAAAACTTTAACCACATTCGTTTGAGTATATCCTAAAAGCGATGGCAGATCCGCCAGCAAGTCGACTGCGGCCTGCTGGTCAGAATATAAAACGCAATCCGATAAAACGTGGCGCACAGTGCCCTGGACGCCACAAGCACCACACATTGGAGGGTCCTCTCGCCGGAACACAAAGCCATGCGTCATAGGACTGTGGTCTATCCGAAGACGAGTGAGGAGAACCTCGTCCCGTCTACGGGGCTGGAAGGAAGTACACCACACACACGCGTTGTGGGCTTGACTAAATGGGGCTTATTGTCAGTCATTTCCAGCCACTCATCCTCCCACCGACGCATGACTCGTGAACTCAACAGCGAGGTGAGTGCGTGCAAGGGGATGGCACACTGAAATACTTGCGGATCGAGACACGCCTCCTTGGCTGCGAGATCTGCCCTTTCGTTCCCAGCAATGTCGACGTGTCCTAAACCCAACAGAAAGCCATCTCCTTCCCCAGTCGTTATAGTTGGAGGAGGGCATCCTGGATGGTCTTGAGTATTTTATCTGCTGGATACAAACATTGCAACGCGCGAAGGGTACTTAGTGAACCGGAACAGATCAGAAACTTAGGACGGGAAGAACGTCTCATCTGTTGCAGTGCCCCCAAAATCGCATACAATTTTGCATCAAAGACAGTAAAAGCTTGAGGCAATCGGACTTTGAGGACACGATCCGGAAAAACAACAGAGCAACCAAGGGAATCCCCCCGTTTCGGCCGATCCATAAAAACAGCTATATGGTCGTGGTGCTCGGATAAAATGGCAGAAAATGTTGCACTAAAAACAGTGGCAGGAGTGCAAGGTCATCGTAAAAACTCGACAGTATACCCGAATAAACAGTGTTATTCTTAAGTACCTCCGGAGATTCAAAAGACGACTGTGCGAAAAATACAAAGAAAAACGACACATATCAGTGGGTCTCTCCAAGTTTCGATTCGTAATGCGCTCCGCAGCAGAGTTACACTAGGGCGCGTGTTTGTCAAAACACGTAGACAAATCGTGGGCTCCGTAATGTTATAATGATCAACTCGGTGATATTTTCTTTGCCGAATCGTAAACTACTGGCCATTAAAATTGCTACACCACGAAGATGACGTGCTACAGATGCGAAATTTAACCAACAGGAAGAAGATGCTGTGATATGCAAATGATTAGCTTCTCAGAGCATTCACACAAGGTTGGCGCCAGTGGCGACACCTACAACGTCACATGAGGAAATTCTCCAACAAATTTCTCATACACAAGCAGCAGTTGACCGGCGTTGCTTGGTGAAACGTTGTTGTGATGCCTCGTAAAGAGGAGAAATGCGTACCACCACGTTTCCGACTTTGATAAAGGTCGGATTGTAGCCTTTCGCGATTACAGTTTATCGTATCGCGACATTGCTGCTCGCGTTGGTCGAGATCCAATGACTGTTAGCAGAATATGGAATCGGTGGGTTCAGGAGGATAATACGGAACGCCGTGCTGGATCCCAACGGCCTCGTATCACTAGCAGTCGAGATGACAGGCATGTTATCCGCATGGCTGTAACGGATCGTGCAGCCACGTCTCTATCCCTGAGTCAAGAGATGGGGACGTTTGCAAGACAACAACCATCTGCATGAGCAGCTCGACGACGTTCGCAGCAGCAGGGACTATTAGCTCGGAGACCATGGCTGCGGTTACCCTTGACGCTGCATCACAGACAGGAGCGCCTGCGATGGTGTACTCAACGGCGAACCTGGGTGCACGAATGGCAAAACGTCATTTTTGAATCCATGTTCTGTTTACAGCATCATGATGGTCGCATCCGTGTTTGGCGACATCGCCGTGGACGCACATTGAAAGGGTGTATTCGTCATCGCCATACTGGGGCGTATCACCCGGCTTGATGGTATGGGGTGCCATTGAATACACGTCTCGGTCACTTCTTGTTCGCATTGACGGCACTTTGAACAGTGGACGTTACATTTCAGATGTGTTACGACCCGTGGCTCTACCCTTCATTCGATCCCTGCGAAACCCAACATTTCAGGAGGATAATGCACTACCGCATGTTGCAGGTCCTGTACGGGCCTTTCTGGATACAGAAAACGTTCGACTGCTGCGCTGGCCAGCACATTCTCCAGATCTCTCACCAATTGAAAACGTCTGGTCAATGGTGGCCGTCACAATACGCCAGTCACTACTCTTGATGAACTGTGTTATCGTGTTGAAGCTGCATGGACAGCCGTACCAGCACACGCCATTCAAGCTCTTGTTTGACTCAATGCCCAGGCGTATCAAGGCCGTTATTACAGCCAGAGGTGGTTGTTCTGGGTACTGATTTCTCAGGACCTACACACCCAAATTGCGTGAAAATGTAATCACTTGTCAGTTCTAGTATAATCTCACGCCTGCAAGTAGGCAACCAAACACAGAAATTTTCGAAAGAGGCTTCATCCGCGACTTTTCAGGTTATTGGTGTTTACAACTCCAACTAATTACAAGTGCGTATTGACGTTTACCTAACAATCTTTAATGTCATTTAAAAACTTGGGCGGATGCTTTCTCGAGTGATACGTTTATTTTATGTGTACGCGTTGTAGTCTCCTGGACATTACAAAGGTGGGACATGGTTCTTAATGGGGTGTGTGATCACGACGAACGGCAGTGCATGCTCTGAAATATGCTCGCATGCTAGCCAAAGTTTGGTAAAGCGATCTTCAGGTAGGGCATTCCATTCCTCTACCATCGCAGTTGTGTGGTCGTTAGTGGATGTGACGTCCTGTAGTACACCTCAACAAGGCATCCCAAACGTGCTCCGTGGGATTTTAGTGAAAGGAACGGGCAGCGCAGCCCATACCACGAACATTCTCTCGTTCTAGCAAATCTTCCACACGCGCAATTGGAGTTGGATGCGGTAGCGCGTTGTGATCCGTAAAAATGATGTCAGCGCCTAATACACTGCTAAGAACACGCACTTGTGGCAGGCAAACATTGTCACAATAGCGTCGACCGTTGAATGTGCCGCGTTCAAAGATTTGGAAGTGAGAACGCACACGCAACGCTGTGTTTCCCTACTCCGTACCACCTGGTCCATCATGTTCGTTTACGTAACCTCGTACGGTAAGAAGTGGGAACACGTAATGTACCCTCGAACATTGTCGAACGTGACTGTTTTGGTGGTCCAAGTATTGTGGTTTAAAGGCCAACTGTAGCATTGGATACTGTCCTTCAAATCGTTGGATACGTAGCACTCACCGATCAACCTTATTACGGCACTGTACTCATTCCTCATGTGCGTCTTTTCAGGGGTGCACTGGGCCCTGGCTTCATTTTGATGATTGGTATATCAAACTGCGCAGACTGGAGGAGCTCTTCAAACGAGAGGATACTCGTCAAATGGACTGGCCTCTCTATTCCCCCGACTTAAATTCTTTCAGGCAAGTGTGTGATGCGTTAGGGAGACGTATTGGAGCATGTCCACATCCACCAACCATCATGCAACGGTGTTTGTGGGCCCCTACAACAAGAACTCCTCACCATGTCCTGCCTTTTTTAATGTCCATGGGACTGTCATAAATCGCGATGACTTCAATGTAATTATTGTATTTGAACAAACGTTCAAATGGCTTTGAGCACTATGGGACTTAACATCTGTGGTCATCAGTCCCCTAGCACTTAGAACTACTTAAACCTAGCTAACCTAAGGACATCACACACATCCGTGCCCGAGGCTTGAACAAACGAGTCATTTCTGTTCGCACGATTATGATCAAAAGTATCCGAACACCCCCAGAGACATACGTTTTTCACATGAGGTGCACTGTGCTGCCACCAACTGCCTGGGCCACGCGGAGTCGCCGCGCGGTTTGAGGAGCCATGTCAGGGACTGAGCATCCTCTCCCGTCGGAGGTTCGAGTCCTCCCTCAGGCATGGATGTGTGTGTTGTTCTTAGTATAAGTTAGTTTAAGTAATGTGTAAGTCTAGAAACCGATGACCTCAGCAACCTGGTCCCATAGGAATTCACACACACACGCAACTGCCAGGTACTCCATATCAGCGACCTCAGTAGTCATTAGCCATCATGAGGGAGCAGAATGGGACGCACCGCGGAACTCACCGACTTCGAACGTGGTCACGTGATTGTCACTTGTGTCGTACCTCTCTACGCGAGATTTCCACATTCCTAAACATCCCTATGTCCACTCTTTACGACGTGATAGTGAAGTGGAAACGTGAAGGGACAGGTACAGCACAAAAGCGTACAGACCGTCCTCGTCTGTTGACTGACAGAGACCGCTGACAGTTGAAGAGGGTCGTAATGTGTAATAGGCAGACATCTATCCAGACCATCACACAGGAACTCCAAACTGCATCAGGATCCACTGCAAATACTATGACAGCTAGGCGGGAGGTGCGAAAACTTGGATTTTATGGTCGAGCGGCTGCTCATAAGCATCACGGCAGTAAATGCCAAACGACGCATCGTTTGGTGTAAGGACCGTAAACATTGGACGACTGAATTGTAGAAAAACGTTGTGTGGAGTGACGAATCACGCTACACAATGTGGAGATCCGATGGCGGAGTGTGGGTATGGCGAATGCCCAGTGAACGTCTTCTCCCAGCGTGTGTAGTGCCAACAGTAAAATTCAGAGGTGGTGACGTTATGGTGTGGTCGTGGTTATCATGGAGGAGGCTTGCACCCCTTGTTGTTTTAAGTGGCACTGTCACAGCACAGACGTGCATTGATGTTTTAAGCATCTTCTTGCTTCCCTCTGTTAAAGAGCAATTCGGTGATGGCGATTGCGTCTTCCAAAACGGTCGAGCACCTGTTCATAATGCACAGCCTGTGGCGGAATGGTTACACGACAATAACATCCATGTATTGGGCTGGTCTGCACAGAGTCCTGACCTGAAACATACAGAACACCTTTGGGATGTTTTGGAAATCCGACTTTGTGCCAGGCCTCACCGACCTCATCGATACCTCTCCTCAGAGCAGCACTCCGGGAAGAATGGACTGCCTTTCCGCAACAAATCTTCCAGCACCTGATTGAACGTATGCCTGCGAGAATGGAAGCTAAGGGTGGGCCAACACCATGCTCAATTACAGTATTACCGATAGAGGGCGCCACGAACTTGTAAGTTTTTTCAGCCACATGTCCGCATACGTTTGATGGCATAGTATATATATATATATATATATATATATATATATATATATATATATATATATATATTCTTTTTTTACCGTCATTCGAACGCCATTGGATCCCCGCATGCCCCTTTTGTTGATGGTGGATGCATCGGATTTCGGGGTCGGTGCTGTGCTTGCGCACAAAGATGGCTCGCACGATCGCCCTATTGCCTTTGCGTCCAAATTGCTCTCGTCTGCGCAAAGAAACTGTTTACAGATCGAGAAAGAAGCATTGGCTCTCGTACTTGGTGTTACTAAGTTTCATGACTTCTTTTATGGTCGTCATTTTTTTAAATTCTTTATTGATAACCATTATAATTATACAAGTTAACCCACTTCCTTAAGCTCATTAGTGGGTCCTAACAGTTATACATTTATACTGAATTGTGCAGCTAGTTTTTAGTTTTATAGTGAGCTACAGTTACATTAACAACAATGGGCATTTAATATCTATATCTACTATTTATATCTAATTCCTATAACTAATTGAATTTATGTATATTCTGCAGCGTCACATGTGTGCCAGTAAGAATATAAACCTACTTTAATATGCCTTGTTCTTCGAGCTAACCCCGAAGAACATGCCCCTGGCACTGGGCAGGCCTCGACGTTATAAATCGCTGCAGTACCTATTCTAATTTCCTATAACTAAGTCCTACAAACTAACTTATCCTACGTCATATCTGGTGTGTCATAATCGGTGGTTGATCCCTACTCCCCCTAGTCCTGCACATGGCGGATTCCATTTTACCATAATCACAGATCACAAACCTTTGACATCGCTTTTTCATCCGAACAAGCCTGTACCTCACGTACAGCACAGAAATTCATTCGCCGGTCTATTTTCCTCTCTTAGTACCGCTACGATATCTTGTATCGGTTCACTGCTAAGCACGGGAATGCCGATCCGTTGTCCCGTTTGCCTGTTGCTGAGGATAGGGCATTCGATTCCTCCCAACTTGCCTGCATGTTCATTGATTCGGAAACTGATGACGTGGTCGAATCGTTTCCGACTGATTTTCGTCGTGTAGCTACAGCCACAACTGCCGACCCTGTTCTTGCTACCGTTCTGCGTTTTGTTGCTACGCAATGGCCCTTGTTGAAGTCACGGATCGGAGATCCGTTGGTTCGCCGATTTTTTGCTCACAAGGAGAGACTTTTTGTTAGACGTGGTGTTTTGCTGTTCCGTTCTGATAATTATCAGTCCAGAATCGTGGTCCCACGTTCGTTACAGTCCTCTGTCTTAAAGCTTCTCCACCAAGGACATTGGGGTATAGTGAGAACGAAACAACTTGCTTGTCAGCACTGTACTTGGTTCGGAATCGATACCGCGATTACGAATATGTGCTCTTCTTGCGTGGTGTGTGCCGAACAACCATCAGCACCACCGCGGAAATTCTTTGCATGGCCAAAAGCCACTTTCCCTTGGCAAAGCTTACACATCGATTTTGCTGGTCCATTCCCTAGCTCCCCCGGTCAGTAATTTTCCTTTTGTTGTCCGGATGTCTTCCACGACGTCATCTGCCACCATCCAAACGTTATCTGTTATCTTTTACATTGAAGGTCTTCCACAGCAATTGTTTCCGACAATGGCCCACAATTCTTGTCCGCAGAATTTCAGTCATTCTGCAAGGCCAATGGTATTCAACATCTGACGTCCGCGCCGTTTTCGCCACAGTCAAACGGTGCCGCTGAACGATTCGTCAGGACTTTGAAGTCGCGTATGTTGAAGTTAAAAGAGTCGCATTCTCGGGAGGACGCGTTATTGTTCTTTTTGTCCTCGTATCGCTCTCAGCCCCGAGGTGGTCGCTCGCCGGCTGAGTTGCTCCACGGTCGCCCTCATCGAACCTTGATGTCTTTGCTACATCGGCCGCATCAGGTTCCTGTGCAGCGGCAGACACCTGCTTTTGCCACAGGGGACGTTGTCCACTATCGCCAATATCGAGGTTCACGGCGTTGGCTCGAAGGGCGCATTCTTCGCTGCCTCGGACGCGCTATGTATCTGGTTTTGGGGGCCTCTGGTGAGGTGCGCCGGCATCTCAATTAGCTGCGCCTCTGTCGTTGCACGGGATCTTCCGCTCCCCGTCTGCTTTCAGCGCCGTCCGGTCGGCGCCCCGGGGACCCATCTACTGGCTCGCCTCAGCCCCAGGTGTTACCGACGCTGCCTTCCATTTTGCCCCATGCCGACGCGCCGCCGCCGCCGCCTGTTCCCCCGCCGGCGACGCCCGCAGTGGACGCGTCGCTGCAACCGCCGGGCGCCTCCCTGTGTCACGCGCCGCCGATCGCTTCCCGTGACCAGTTGTCCTCCGACATGGAACTCTTGCCCGCTCCGGACCATATGTCGTCTTCGCCCGTCGGGTGCCCCGGCGCGGTGGAGGTCGACCCTTCGGCCCCTCCTTAGGTTAGTTAGTGTTGTTTAACGTCCCGTCGACAACGAGGTCATTAGAGACGGAGCGCAAGCTCGGGTTAGGGAAGGATGGGGAAGGAAATCGGCCGTGCCCTTTCAAAGGAACCATCCCGGCATTTGCCTGAAACGATTTAGGGAAATCACGGAAAACCTAAATCAGGATGGCTGGAGACGGGATTGAACCGTCGTCCTCCCGAATGCGAGTCCAGTGTGCTAACCACTGCGCCACCTCGCTCGGTCGGCCCCTCCTGTCTACGGGCGCATACACCGCATGTTGGCGTGCACCCTGGAGTAGGCTTTCAGGCGTTCCCTAGCTCCCCGCGGTCCGAATGGCAGGGTGCGGGTGGCACAGCCTAGCCTGTTGTTAGGCTCCCCACCTCGTCGCATACGTCAACATGGGGTCCTCCCCACGGCGGGCGGAGGCCTTATACCACAACCGTCCGCCGATTTGCGGGGGAGGAATGTGGTGTCACCGCCAGACACCACACTTGCTAGGTGGTAGGCTTTAAATCGGCCGCGGTCCGCTAGTATACGTCGGACCCGCGTGTCGCCACTATCAGTGATTGCAGACCGAGCGCCGCCACACGGCAGGTCTAGAGAGACTCCCAAGCACTCGCCCCAGTTGTACAGCCGACTGTGCTAGCGATGGTTCACTGACAAAGTACGCTCTCATTTGCCGAGACGACAGTTAAAGCATAGCCTTCAGCTACGTCATTTGCTACGACCTAGCAAGGCGCCATATTCAGTTATTATTCTGAACAGATAATATTGTAAATCATGTACCAAAATGGTTCAAATGGCTCTGAGCACTATGGGACTCAACTGCTGTGGTCATCAGTCCCCTAGAACATAGGACTACTTAAACCTACCTAACCTAAGGACATCACACACATCCATGCCTGAGGCAGGATTCGAACCTGCGACCGTAGCAGCAGTGCGGCTCCGGACTGGAGCGCCTAGAACCGCATGACCACCGCGACCGGCTAAAGAATCATGTACCCTCAAGAGCGATGTTCATCGTTAATGGATTAAAGTTAAGTATCAAACTACTTACGTCCGCTTTCTGAATTATAATTCCTTGTCATGCTCCAGACTTCACGTCAGTATAGTTCATCCTTCCTCACGCCAGCCTGCGTGAGCTAAAACGCGTGCATTTCATCCTCCTCTAGTAACACGGTGTTGGCTCTTCTGCCAACCCAACAGTTCCGTTTAAAATAGTGTATGTTTACACAAAAAATACACTTTGCAAGTATTATTACAATCTGTCTATTGACTTACAAACGAGCTACCAATCCCTTCTGTGAAATCGTATATCAGTAGATATATTATGTGGTGTCACCGCCAGACACAACACTTGCTAGGTGGTAGCTTTAAATCGGCCGCGGTCCATTAGTATCTGTCGGACCCGCGTGTCGCCACTGTCAGTGATCGCAGACCGAGCGCCACCATACGGCAGGTCTTGAGAGACGTACTAGGACTCGGCCCAGTTGTACGACGACTTTGCTAGCGACTACACTGACGAAGCCTTTCTCTCATTTGCCGAGAGACAGTTAGAATAGCCTTCAGCTAAGTCCATGGCTACGACCTAGCAAGGCGCCATTAACCATTTCTAGAGAGAGTCTCACTTGTATCATCAAGAACGCTGTATACAAATGATGGATTAAAGTTAAGTATTCCAGCAGTTACCTACTTTTCTTTATAGCATTCATTACGTATCCTGTTTCAGACCTACCGCCCACCTGCGTGAGTTGACGCGTGCATTTCGGCCTCCTTCTCTAGGCTATATAGCATATTACACGTGTGTGTGTGTGTGTGTGTGTGTGTGTGTGTGCGTGTGTGTGTGTGTGTGTGTGTGTGTGCGTGTGTGTGTGTACCACTTTTGCTTTGCTGCCGGGGCTCGGCTTACTCCTTTTTGCAGGCCAGGAGAAAGCGCAATTCGTACATTGTCTTCCGGGAGACGGGAGAGAGAAGAACGGGCCGCGCGCGCCGCATTGCTGAAACATTGCATTTAAAAGTGAAATCAGAGGTCGGCCGACTGCCTGCCCGCCACCGTGGATCGTCCGTCCTCGGCGCGCGGTGCTGTCCCTAACTTGATTTGCGTGTCGGCGCCGTAGCAAGTGTTCGCAGCCGCACACGCTTTTTATCATTCGAGAACAACACGTGAGGGAGACACGTGAGCGACGGCCGTTGTCATCCAGCATGCCGCTGCTTCCGTTCTTCTCTTCTTCACTCTTTCGCACGGCTCTGTTGCCATTATGTGACGGTTCTGCGGAAAAATAGTTCATCTCTGTCCAGATGCGATGATAAACTGCAGATGACGTACCGAGGATTTTAAATTTTCTTGAACATTTTTTTTTCAAGAATCTACCCCCCTTCCCCTCCGCTTCCCCGCTCCACACACTCATCCCTTTCCCTTTAATTCGTTTACAGCCGACAGTTTTTGTATTTTGTTTCTTTCCACAGATCTTGTTTGTCAGGTAACAAACCCAGACGGAAGTCACGACGCTAAACTGACACAAATTTTATGTTCCGCAGCAAATGTGTTTCTCGTGTTAACTAACCGTAGGAATCACACTGTATAATGAATCAGGTCAACTATATCTGGGTGACTATTTTATCGACGTCCTTGTCACCCAAAACGACTGACACATGTTTTACGATGTCCCGAAAAGACAGGCAGAATAGTTGGGACACTAAACTCTAAACTAATTGAGTGGTGAGAGATACGATGGCCCCCACTGCATTACCGCACTTTTGGCGACAACAGACGTCAAGGTGTGCGAACTCATATAGGCAGCTCTCAAGGAATTAGGAGTGTCCATATAAGCAGCCACCTCAAAATCTAGACCCTACGAGTACGGCATGGAGGACGAGGAGCCCGGCAACATTAGACCGATGTAGGTGAGAGCGGCAACTACGACGGGGAGGAGCAGAAGCGAAGAATTGCATTGCCTTGTGGGCGGATCCTATTTACGCAGTACTTTGGAAGACACATCGGTCACATAAAGTAAAGTGTTTTGTACACATTTACTGAGCTAAAATAATACACCTTTTGTTGTAACTGACTTTAAACTGAATTTTCCGCATAAATAAGCGTAGTAGTCCTGTAGTATGTTTCTCAATACACTTGTCACCACGGCAAATCGCTCTGGGCAACCACCTGCGTAATGGAAGTAAACGTAAACCTACACTCTTATCGTTCTTACGTACACTGCGGACAATACCGCTTGTTTACATTGTAGAGTCTTTAGACATGCTTCGGAGAGCGTAGCGGTCCAGTTACATATGTACTTCTTATTCCGTGATAAGATGTTAGTTTCAAATATCAATTAGGAACATACTGATCGCAAATCGTTGCTGAGTGATAGCAAAGGGCGCCAAATGGGGAAAAACCATTTTGTTAATGATTTGTGGCAAAAAAATTGTTAAATATCCTCAAATAAATTCCAAACCGCGACGCAGTTTCAAGTTTTGAGGAGTAAAGTAGCTATAATCACGATGAATGATGACACCCAGCCGGCCGTAGTGGCCGTGCGGTTCTAGGCGCTACAGTCTGGAACCGAGCGACCGCTACAGTCGCAGGTTCGAATCCTGCTCGGGCTTGGATGTGTGTGATGTCCTTAGGTTAGTTAGGTTTAATTAGTTCTAAGTTCTAGGCAACTGATGACCTCAGAAGTTAAGTCGCATAGTGCTCAGAGCCATTTGAACCATTTGATGACAGCCAAAACAGTTGCAGGATAAAGATTTGGCACTAAATCCGGAGATTACAAAATTACTTGTAACGACTGCCCAAACTATTACATTGGACAGACAGGTAGACCCATTAAAGTAAGGTAGAAAGAACACATGCTAGGTAAAAATGGGGAAAACGTACATAATTCCACGTTTGCCGACCATCTATGGCTCTTACAGCATACGCCACGTAAACTGGATGACGTAGATTTGGTTCATGGAGCGAGTAAGGGTTACAAACTGGACCTGCTCGAAGAATTAGAGATTTTCAAGCATCCGTCTCAAAAAGATGGTTTTGTTCTTAATGAACAGGTGCAGCTTAGAAACAAAAATTTTTTACACAGTTTAAAACCCCTCCTTGCTTTAATGTAATATAGTCTGGCTGACTAGACGTTAGTCTTCTAGCCTGTTGATGCCGGTGAAATGAGCTTTTCCTGTCTTGTTGGGATTTTACGTATTTTTGATGTTTGCTGTTTGTGATTTTCGATGAGTATGTGTGGTTAATTGACTGTTATGTTTTTATTCACAACGACAGATGGTTTCGTTTCACTTTAACATTTTGGATGTTTTCGCTAGTATGTATTTTACCGTTTCTGTTACGCGAGTTTCTCGCGCATAACACTAGTGCCCTCTCTTGTTAGATGTGTTCCATAGCGCAAGCTTCATCTACTTAACAGTAGGACACAGGTAAATTGGTTACATATTTTCTATTTTACATAGATGTTTTTAATATGGTTCTGATATGTTATATTTATTAATGATAGACGGTTTGAATTAGCTCAACTTTTAATAACTTTGTTGCGCATGTGTATGTATCCAAGGATTTTAATGTGCGTGAGTGTCTGGCACATAACACAAGTGTCCTCTCTTGGCGAAACTATCTGCAATAGGGCTTTCACACTCTCGTCTCGGTAGTTAATAGGCGAAGTATTGATGCTAAACTGTGTTCGCAGCGACCACGTGTCTACAATCATGTTGTAGAAATGGAGATGATGTCTTAACTACTGACGACGCCTTTGGCACAATTGTTTTATTAATCTCCATCGCAGGATGTAATTTTAGTAAGCGACTAAAAGTTTTTGTGCCTGTAATACTCTGGTAATTTTACGGTTACTTGAGCTATAGTGTTTTTTTCTTTTTCATTTCCGATGCTAAGTTTTTGCTAATGAAAGTGCCTTCTTGTTCAGGATATTTTACTTTTGATGAAGGTATATTTATATCTACCGAAACCTTGGTCAAGAATTTTAATAAACCTTTATCCCTCAACTGTTTTGGCTGTCATCATTTATCCTGAAGAGTTTCAACAGCTGCTGTTTCAGCCATGTTTAAAATCTCGAAACAGTAGGGTGTTTCAAAAATGACCGGTATATTTGAAACGGCAATAAAAAGTAAACGAGCAGCGATAGAAATACACCGTTTGTTGCAATATGCTTGGGACAACAGTACATTTTCAGGCGGACAAACTTTCGAAATTACAGTAGTTACAATTTTCAACAACAGATGGCGCTGCAAGTGATGTGAAAGATTGTAAGTAGGCTGTTTATGTTTTCTTATTGGCAAAGTTACGTAGCGCACTATATGAAAATCACTGGCTGTGCTGTGTGCAATCTGTGGCTAGTTTGCATTGTTGTCTGCCATTGTAGTGTTGGGCAGCGGCAGCTGGATGTGAACAGCGCGTAGCGTTGCGCAGTTGGAGGTGAGCCGCCAGCAGTGGTGGATGTGGGGAGAGAGATGGCGGAGTTTTGAAATTTGTCATGAACTGCTATATATATTATGACTATTAAGGTAAATACATTGTTTGTTCTCTATTAATATCTTTCATTTGCTAACTATCCCTATCAGTAGTTAGTGCCTTCCGTAGTTTGAATCTTTTATTTAGCTGGCAGTAGTGGCGCTCGCTGTATTGCAGTAGTTCGAGTAACGAAGATTTTTGTGAGGTAAGTGATTTCTGAAAGGTATAGTTTAATGTTACTCAGGGCCATTCTTTTGTAGGGATTTTTGAAAGTCAGATAGCGTTGCGCTAATAAAAATATTGTATGTCAGTTTAAGCACTGTCATGTAAAATTGTTGAAAGGGGACGTTACAAGATATAGAAGACAACGCAGTCTGTGGGTGCGCCATTCTGTACGTCGTCTTTCTGCTGTAAGCGTGTGCTGTTCACAACGTGCAAGTGTGCTGTAGACAACATGGTTTATTCCTTAGAGCAGAGGATTTTTCTGGTGTTGGAATTCCACCGCCTAGAACACAGTGTTGTTGCAACAAGACGAAGTTTTCAACGGAGGTTTAATGTAACCAAAGGACCGAAAAGCGATACAATAAAGGATCTGTTTGAAAAATTTCAACGGACTGGGAACGTGACGGATGAACGTGCTGGAAAGGTAGGACGACCGCGTACGGCAACCACAGAGGGCAACGCGCAGCTAGTGCAGCAGGTGATCCAACAGCGGCCTCGGGTTTCCGTTCGCCGTGTTGCAGCTGCGGTCCAAATGACGCCAACGTCCACGTATCGTCTCATGCGCCAGAGTTTACACCTCTATCCATACAAAATTCAAACGCGGCAACCCCTCAGCGCCGCTACCATTGCTGCACGAGAGACATTCGCTAACGATATAGTGCACAGGATTGATGACGGCGATATGCATGTGGGCAGCATTTGGTTTACTGACAAAGCTTATTTTTACCTGGACGGCTTCGTCAATAAACAGAACTGGCGCATATGGGGAACCGAAAAGCCCCATGTTGCAGTCCCATCGTCCCTGCATCCTCAAAAAGTACTGGTCTGGGCCGCCATTTCTTCCAAAGGAATCATTGGCACATTTTTCAGATCCGAAACGATTACTGCATCACGCTATCTGGACATTCTTCGTGAATTTGTGGCGGTACAAACTGCCTTAGACGACACTGCGAACACCTCATGGTTTATGCAAGATGGTGCCCGGCCACATCGCACGGCCGACGTCTTTAATTTCCTGAATGAATATTTCGATGATCGTGTGATTGCTTTGGGCTATCCGAAACATACAGGAGGCGGCGTGGATTGGCCTCCCTATTCGCCAGTCATGAACCCCTGTGACTTCTTTCTGTGGGGACACTTGAAAGACCAGGTGTACCGCCAGAATCCAGAAACAATTGAACAGCTGAAGCAGTACATCTCATCTGCATGTGAAGCCATTCCGCCAGACACGTTGTCAAAGGTTTCGGGTAATTTCATTCAGAGACTACGCCATATTATTGCTACGCATGGTGGATATGTGGAAAATATCGTACTATAGAGTTTCCCAGACCGCAGCGCCATCTGTTGTTGAAAATTGTAGCTACTGTAATTTCGAAAGTTTGTCTGCCTGAAAATTTACTGTTGTCCCAAGCATATTGCAACAAACGGTGTATTTCTATCGCTGCTCGTTTAGTTTTTATTGCCGTTTCAAATATACCGGTCATTTTTGAAACACCCTGTATATGTTTAATGTGAATACGTTGGAGGTGCGGAGCAGTGATTTAAGAGGGACACAGCACTCACAAGCCAACACCGTCATGAGGAAAAGAAGGCTAATGAAACTATGTAACTGTGAGCATTAGCGTATTATACATTCTGGACAGACGTGTTACATATTTGCGCTAGGCTAGGGCTACTGAAGTTAATTAATTGATGTTAGAAAAGACAGATCTGGTGTTAATATTTCCAGGATACAATCACGTTTCTGGTTCTGTCTTCAATCGTTGCTCTTATTTAACGAATACGTGAGACAGTGCGGCTACTCATATCCAGTTGTTTGCTTAGAGCGCAGTTTCTTTTTATTATTGACTGTTGTATTGAGCCTAAGGCTAACTGAACGATGCATTCTATCCGTTTTCGACTGACGTCTTACATATTTGCACCTGGCTAGGGCTACTGAACTTAATTAATTCACATTTTGCCAGGACAGGTTTCTAGTTCTGTGTTCAATTGTTTATCATGCTGAACAAGTATTTGTCACAGTGTGGTTACTTATTTCCAGTATTGATTGCTTATGCTGTAATTTCTTTTTATTATTTATTACTGCCTGAACTTTATTTATCTCTTTTTACTTTTAAGATTCTGTATTTTTTGCAGCTTAGTGAAGACTGGAGGGCGAAACATGATTAACTGAAACCAGATACGTATTCTAAGGTCCCACTCACGATTTTTATACCGGCTCAGTAATATTTGCAGGGGATTCTTATTGTGGGACCGTTACAGCGGCGGCTCACTCGAGGCAGATTGTAAAAACTTAACTTTAAAGCTCGGGCTGCAATCGTTATTCAGTTTATTTTTAGGAAAGGTAGCCCCCACAAGAATCGTTTGGTGCATGGACCGTTTGCGTATCGTCACTTTATAGCAAGAAGGGTTATCAGCATAGGAAGCTACCCACCGAATTGAGCCACAGAAAGACTGACATCGCAAGATAGAAATCACTGAAGTGGCAGATCGTGATCAACAACACCAAACTATGGCCTCTACAGCAATGCAAATCAGTATTAAAGGCAAGGATATTTATGGGAAGGTTGGCTGGTTGGCTGGGAGATTTGCGGGAGGGGACCAAACAGTGAGGTCTTCGGTCTCATCGGATTAGGGAAGAATGGGGAAGGAAGACGCCCGTGCCCTTTCAAAGGAATCATCCCGGAATTAGCCTGAAGCGATTTAGGGAAATCAGGGAAAACCTAGATGAGGATGGCCGGACGCAGGTTTGAACCGTCGTCCTCCAGAATGCGAGTCCTGTGTGCTAACCACTGCGCCACCTCGCTCGGTGGGTATTTGTAGGAAAATTAAAAGTGTCAGCTAGAATAGTTATGCACAGCGTATGCAGCAGTATGAGGTATAGTATACTAACAAATGCAGTCACATGGTATCGCGTTTGACGTCAGTAGTACGGTATATAACAAAACATGAACGATCAGGTGGCAGAGGGTGGAACTCAGTATACAGGCAGCCGACCCTGTGTGATGTTAGTATGTGCATGTATGCCTTGACTGCATATAGGAAACAGACACAATTAATGACAGCGCTTGTTGTATATGTGTCCGCAGCTCGTGGTCGTGCGGTAGCGTTCTCGCATCCCGCGCCCGGGTTCCCGGGTTCGATTCCCGGCGGGGTCAGGGATTTTCTCTGCCTCGTGATGACTGGGTGTTGTGTGATGTCCTTAAGTTAGTTAGGTTTAAGTAGTTCTAAGTTCTAGGGGACTGATGACTGTAGATTTTAAGTCCCATAGTGCTCAGAGCCATTTTTTTTGTTGTATATGTAAACCAAGACTGTGACAATTGCACACAGAAAATTTTTATCGTGAAAAAGCAAAAATCGGTGTCTACAAGGAGACGGGTCTCTCTACTCGTCAAATCGACAAGAAGTGATTGATAATTTCGTTAGATTGGTCGCAGTATTTGTGTAGAACGGAAAATATAAGCCGAGTAGAAAAATATTTGAGGCATCGCAACGGTTCATTTTTCACACATCAAGAGTAACAATCCGCTACTATTCTCAATTTGTTGCTGATTTAGAGTTGTCAATTACTGCCAGACGAGTACGGCAAATTTTGTCAAATGGCAACATCTTGAATTCGTCCGCCCCTTGTAGATGAGTGGTCAGCGTCACGGAATGTCATAGCTAACGGCCCGGGTTCGATTCCCGGCTGGGTCGGAGATTTTCTCCGCTCAGGGACTAGGTGTTGTGTTGTCCTTATCATCATAATTTCATCCCCATCGACACGCAAGTCGCCGAAGTGGCGTCAGCTCGAAAGACTTGCACCAGGCGAACGGTCTACCCGACGGGAGGCCCTAGCCACACGGCATTTCCATTTCCATCTTGAATTCAAGAAACGACTGCAGAAACCTGCTCTAACACCCAATTATAAACAGGCTGTACTGGAGCATGTCATGGACTTCAGAATGAGATAAAGTGATCTTTAATGATGAGAACAAATCTAATTTAGACGGGACGGATGTATTTCAGTATTTTGGCGTGATCTGAGAACAGAGCAGCAGGTAAGAATGAGTTGAAATCTTGGTGGTCACGTGTTATGATTCGGACAGCCATCTGTTCTAAATGTATATCTCGCGTTGCTGGATGAACGCTACAATGAACTCTAACATATACATTGAGCTGCCAGAAACAGAGTTGATTAGAATGTACGAGGACTTAGGGGCGGAATTCTAACTTTCCAACAAGATAATGCATCTGTGGATGTTTCTGCTACAACCAAAAGCAGCTTGAAGATAAGGAGGTGGAGGAGAACATCAATGTTTAGCATCCCGCCGACAACGAGGTCGTTAGAGACGGAGCACAAGGTCGGATTGGGGAAGGTTGGAGAAGGATAGCGGCCGTGTCCTTTCATGGAAGGAAATATCAGGTTACATGTGAGCTGAAAAGTGCGATACGAGAAGACCGGGCGATAATTTCACAGCAAGAACAAAAAACCCTAACAGTACCAATACCGAAGAGAAATTCTGAGGTAATTATGAAGAACGGAGATTGGGCAAAGTACTAACAATACAATAACACAACAGGACAGTGAATGCCTTTATACCAGTTTATATCCAGGAAATCCAAACGCCCTATTTCGTTACTCGTGTTATGAAAGAAACTATGTAATTCCTTCATGATTGTTTCTGTCATATAAGGATCTAATACTTTAGTAATAAATTCGATATAGGGCGCTACACACCGTGCACTATTACTTTTGTCGGAATCCTGGCTTTATATGGATTTCCAGAAGTGTAACTATAAATTATGGCTCGCCGTTACAGCGAAGAGAATCGAACACAACTGCACGGTACACTTTTGCAAACCACTGGGAGCGTTGCGCCGACCTTAAAACTACGCCAACGCCACCACGTCATCAAATATATATTAATAAACGGCTAACATGGTCACCCAGTCCCAGCTACATGCTATCGAACGACTGCCAGGGGCAACAAAATCTTGATTTTAAGTATTTCACAGGACTTGTGTCTAAATTTAAAAGCCTGTCATAACCTACTCATTAAAAGGTATAGTCCTACGTTAAATATTTCACGCATTTAAGGCAAGTATTAAAATCAAAAACAGTGCATATGTTTTGAAGTGGCGAACTCATGGCGTGTAAAACTCCAACTGTATTTATCCAGTATTTGAGGATGAAAGCACGGAAAGAGTTCCGAAAAGACTTAAAATATATATAAACTGGTATAAAGGCATTCACTGTCACAAAATAGCGACAAGAAAAAAGTTCATCGCTTACTACATTCTCATTGTTCATTGTTCAAGGAGTAAAACTTTAGCATCAAGCATGACGTTTTCATTTATTTCTTCAAAAAAAAGAAAAAAATGTTCAAATGTGTGTGAAATCTTATGGGACCTAACTGCTAAGGTCATCAGTCCCTAAGCTTGCACACTACTTAACCTAAATTATCCTAAGGACAAACACACACACCCATGCCCGGGACCAGCCGCACAGTCCATAACTGCAGCGCCTAGACCGCTCGGCTAATCCCGCGCGGCTAATTTATTTCTTCTTCATTATTAACTGTATACGTAATTTACTTTGCAGACAGCATCCATCTATAGCACTGAATGTACCTGCAATATTATATCACTGTACGCCACACAGATCAGGAGATATGACGTCTTAAATATTGACATGCTTGAAAAAACTAGGTTTTGGCTGAAATTCAGTCCCTTAGTGGAATCGCGGATGCGGGGTTACTGGTTTTCACTACCGAAAAATATTAGAAATCACAAGTGCAAATATAAATTATGCAACAGCTTCCTTTTAAAACTGCTTGCCCCGGAAAAGACTTTTCCTAAAGTGGGATACACACGTACCGATGTGTAATTCGTGTTACGTAATCCAGTAACGATAATTCACCACGTTGATGTTTGTCCCAAAATTCAGTAACAGTACTATGATTTTCACGGTCACGTCTGTTTACTTTCTTTTATAATGCTTTGTGTTAAAGCACAGATATGTTTCACTTTGCTGCTGCTTCAAGACTTCCGTGAACTCGGGTAGAGGGACGGGGTTTGTACAATTTTTGTTTTAAACGTCGATGAAACGACTGCGCACCAGTTTTAGTTCTGATTTCATCTGTTGATATACAGGCACATAAATTAGGGGGAAATTCAGCATCTTCAAAAATGTTCAAATGTGTGTGAAATCTTATGGGACCCAACTGCGAAAGTCATCAGTCCCTAAGCTTACACACTAGTTAACCAAAAACATCCTAAGGACAAACACACACACCCATGCCCGAGGCAGGACTCGAACCTCCCCCGGAACCATTAGCATCTTCACTTACATAGTTTTCAAGTACATAGAAAAAAAACTGATTATGATTAAAGCTGTACTACGCAGCTCTTTGAACCCATCCCCAACTGTGCTTGGAGGTAGAAATCTTAAACCAAACAAATATATGAGAAACTTTCTGCCTTCTGATTCAGGGTTGGTGTACTTAGAACGAAGTCAAAGTTCGTACATTTCGATACCGTGCCTGACCTACGTGGAAACTGCAGGCCTTAAAGTTAACGTTTGGAAACATATTCTATGCAGCCACATGCACTAAAACTTTAAAATCAAAGATTAATGTTCGAGGATTAAAAATTTTACTGCGCATACTACAAGTACCGTTCCACGTGCATTCATACACTAATACAGTTTCTGACACCATTAAACTAAAAGCAACTTGGACATACCCCAAGTATGTATCTAACGAGAGAAGCAAATAGAAGTATTTTGGTGAAACGTAAAATGTCCCATTCGCTAAATACAGTGCGCATGTTACTACACAGAAACTGCAGTTTTTGTTCACAAGTCAAAAATAATATATCATTTTCGAGGGCTACGAAGCACAACCATCAGTTTCGATTTGTCAAAATATCTAAACCGCTTAACGGCTCTGTCGCGCCCTCTGCAGTACGAGGATGAGTTGGCCTCTGTTTCTTTCGGTCCTGTACAATGATGAACGAAAATTAGCTGTCTCGTTTTTGTGTATTTTATAGGCAGCTGACGTAGATGATTAGGCCCGTGTTATTTTTCTATGTTATCAAGTGATTTCATAACATGCCTTCCTTTTCCAATTATTCCGCATAATATGTGATTCGATAGCCCCAGCGTTTCTCTTTTCATTATCATTAGTGTCCATTAAGTATAGTATTTCGCTCATTTCCGGATTAGTCTGTGAAGTTGCAACACAATATGGCTCCGTGCAACTCCATAAAACGCCATCGGCGCTCGCTTTACGCTGCTGTCCACTCCACGATTTGTAATAACTTTATGAACTCCATTCAATAAAAGCTTAAAGTGAATAGAAAGGGATAAATGCACTTCAGTATCACTATTGCGACTTCCTTCCTACAACCTACGTAAAGCAGCAACTTCCGACTGTGTACATGGAGATATCCATCACACCACCGGACACAACATGCAGCCTTCTACCTGGTGTTAACCTCATCTTCAGTAACTTTCGCCAGTGACAATAGAGTCACACAATCTTCGACCCAGTGTCATCTACACTATGTGATTAAAAGTATCCAGACACTCCCAAGACATACGTTTTTCATATTAGGACCATTGTGCTGCCACCTACTGCCAGGTACTCCATATCAGCGACCTCAGTAGTCATTCGGCATCGTGACAGAGCAGAATGAGGGGCTCCGTGGAACTCACGGACTTCGAACGTGGTCACGTGATTGAGTGTCACTTGTGTCATACCTCTGTACGCGAGATTTCCACACTCCTAAACATTCCTAGATCCACTGTTTCCTATATGGGATCCACTGCAAGTACCATGACAGTTAGGCGGGAGGTGAGAAAACTTGAATTTCATGGTCGAGCGGCTGCTCGTAAGCCATACATCACGGCAATAAACGCCAAACGACGCCTCGCTTGGAGTAAGGAGCGTAAACATTGGACAACTGAACAATGGAAAAACGTTGTGTGGAGTGACTAATCACGGCACACAATGTGGCGATCCGATGGCAGCGTGTGGGTATGGTGAATTCCCGGTGAACGTCATCTGCCAGTGTGTGTAGTGCCAACAGTAAACTTCGGAGGCGCTGGTGTTATGGTGTGGTCTTGTTTTTCATGGAGGGGGCTTGCACCTCTTGTTGGTTTGCGTAGCACTATCACAGCAGAGGCATGCATTGATGTTTTAAGTAGCTTCTTGCTTCCCACTGTTGAATATTAATTCGAGGATGGCGACTGCATCTTTGAACACTATCAAGTACCTGTTCATAGCGCAAGGCCTGTGGCGGAGTGGTTGCGCGATAATAACATCCCTGTAATGGACTGGCCTGCACAGAGTCCTGACTGAATCCTCCGGTACACCCCTGGGATCTTTTGGAACGCCGACTTGGTGCCAGTCCTCACCGACCGACATCGATATCTCTCCTCAGTGCAGCACTCCGTGAAGAATGGGCTGCCATTCCCCAACAAAACTTCCAGCACCTGATTGAGCGTATGCCTGTGAGAGCGGAAGCTGTCATCAAGGCTAAGTGTGGCCAACACCATATTGAATTCCAGCATTACCGATAGAGGGCGCCACGACCTTGTAAGTAATTTTCACCCCAGGTGACCGGATACTTTTGATCGCATAGTGTACAAGCAGCTGTAGTTACGTACGCAGGACGGCATAGCATAAAAGTGGAGTTGCAAAACTTACTTACTATGTGATTAAAAATTTAATTCAGAGAAAGTGAAAATTTATCTTTTGCGGTAATGTAGAAGTATTTTTTGTGGTAATAAAAATTAATATTTCCAGATTTTTTTCTATGTTTTTACGCATTTGATATCCAGCCAACCTAACGGCCCGATTCTGAATGGCTTCAGTGTCTTTCTTTAAGGCGACCTGGTGGAGACAGTAAACACTCGATCAGTACTCAAGAAGTGGTCGCACTACTGTTCTGCACAGCCTCCTTTACAGGTGAGTTACGCTTTGCTAAAATTCTTCCAGTGAGCCGATGTTGATCATTCGCGTTCCCTACGAGGTGCATTCAAGTTATAAGGCCTCCGATTTTTTTTTTTATATTGAACTACTCACCCGAAATCGATGAAACTGGTGTTACTTCTCGACGTAATCGCCCTGCAGACGTACACATTTTTCACAACGCTGATGCCGTGATTCCATGGCAGCGGCGAAGGCTTCTTTAGGAGTCTGTTTTGGCCACTGGAAAATCGCTGAGGCAATAGCAGCACAGCTGGTGAATGTGCGGCCACGGAGAGTGTCTTTCATTTTTGGAAAAAGCCGAAAGTCACTAGGAGGCAGGTCAGGTGAGTAGGGAGCATGAGGAATCACTTCAAAGCTGTTATCACGAAGAAACTGTTGCGTAACGTTAGCTCGATGTGCGGGTGCGTTGTCTTCGTGAAACACCACACGCGCAGCCCTTCCCGGACGTTTTTGTTGCAGTGCAGGAAGGAATTTGTTCTTCAAAACATTTTCGTAGGATGCACCTGTTACCGTAGTGCCCTTTGGATCGCGATGGGTAAAGATTACGCCCTCGCTGTCCCAGAACATGGACAACATCATTTTTTCAGCACTGGCGGTTACCCGAAATTTTTTTGGTGGCGGTGAATCTGTGTGCTTCCATTGAGCTGACTGGCGCTTTGTTTCTGGATTGAAAAATGGCATCCACGTCTCATCCATTGTCACAACCGACGAAAAGAAAGTCCCATTCATGCTGTCGTTGCGCGTCAACATTGCTTGGCAACATGCCACACGGGCAGCCATGTGGTCGTCCGTCAGCATTCGTGGCACCCACGTGGATGACACTTTTCGCATTTTCAGGTCGTCATGCAGGATTGTGTGCACAGAACCCACACAAATGCCAACTCTGGAGGCGATCTGTTCAACAGTCATTCGGCGATCCCCCAAAACAATTCTCTCCACTTTCTCGATCATGTCGTCAGACCGGCTTGTGCGAGCTCGAGGTTGTTTCAGTTTGTTGTCACACGATGTACTGCCTTCATTAAACTGTCGCACCCACGAACACACTTTCAACACATCCATAACTCCATCACCACATGTCTCTGTCAACTGTCGATGAATTTCAATTGGTTTCACACCACGCAAATTCAGAAAACGAATGATTGCACGCTGTTCAAGTAAGGAAAACGTCGCCATTTTAAGTATTTAAAACAGTTCTCATTCTCGCCGTTGGCGGTAAATTTCCATCTGCCGCACGGTGCTGCCATCTCTGGGACGTATTGACAATGAACGTGGCCTCATTTTAAAACAATGCGCATGTTTCTGTCTCTTTCCAGTCCGGAGAAAAAAAGTCGGAGGCCTTAGAACTTGAATGCACCTCGTACTACTGCCCTCACGTGTTCGTCCCATCTGATATCTCTTTGCAACGTTACGCCTACATAGTTAATCGATGCAACTGAGTCAAAAAACACATTACTAGCGCTATATTTGAATGTTATGGGGTTGCTTCTCCTACTCAACTGTATTGGCTTGCATTTTCCTACATTCAGGGTAAGCTGTCATTCATTACACATAATATAAATTGTGTCTAAGTCACCCTGTATCCTACTACAGTCACTGAACGGCTACACCTTCCCGTACATGAAAGTGTTATCAGCAAACAGCCGCAGATAGCTGCTCAACGTGTCCGTTAGATCATTTATGTTTCAATGCATATTATGAAAATCTATTTGTGTTAGTACATATGCATGTATGATTATAAGTATGCTTGTATTTACGTATGTATGAACGTTCCATGTCTCCTCCAAAAACACAGGACAGATTTCAACCACACTTGGTACACATGTTACTTACTGTCTGGAAAGAATCGCTTTGGAGGTAAGAATGACCTACGTATCAGAGGGGTGGGGTGGGGTGGGATGAAAAAGCAGTGTAGCTCAACACGTGTGAATACTGAGACTTCATTCATTCTACATTTCAGAATTAGAGCACATAGAGACTTGCAACAAATTTTACACGTAATTTCAAACATTTGCTGTATTTTCATTTTTCATGAAGTACTGTAAAACTGCTGCACGAAGCATGACGTTTTCATTTCTTTTATTTCTTTACTACTAGCTTTATTCGCGACATATTTTGCAAACAGCATTCTTGTGTACCACTCAATATACCAGCAAAATTACATCATTTTACGAGACATGGTTCTGGAGATATGACGTCGTAAACATTGAGCTGCGTGGAGAAGAAACTCCAGGACGAAATTCGCTAGAGACACAGGTGAAATATGTGCAGAAATGCGTGTGAAATGTGTTAAATACGTGAGAAAAACATGTTCCTTATTCGTACGTGAGCAAAGCCACAGGTAAAAAGTTTCTCCTGAAGCTCTGAATCGATTTCAACCAAATTTGGTGCAGATATTACTATCTGGAATGAAATTACTGGGGAAAGGTGGGGGGGGGGGCAAGGATGGTAGTACCAATCTCCTACTTGGATGAGGGTGATAACAAGACGAGAGAAGGGGCTGGTGGAGATGGATAAACAGAACTGTGGGGAATGGCAGCCCATTCTTCACGGAGTGCTGCACTGAGGAGAGATATCGATGTCGGTCGGTGAGGACTGGCACCAAGTCGGCGTTCCAAAAGATGCCAGGGGTGTTCCGGAGGATTCAGGTCAGGACTCTGTGCAGGCCAGTCCATTACAGGGATGTTATTATCGCGTAACCACTCCGCCACAGGCCTTGCGCTATGAACAGGTACTTGATAGTGTTCAAAGATGCAGTCGCCATCCCCGAATTGCTCTTCAACAGTGGGAAGCAAGAAGGTACTTAAAACATCAATGCATGCCTCTGCTGTGATAGTGCTACGCAAACCAACAAAAGGTGCAAGCCCCCTCCATGAAAAACAAGACCACACCATAACACCAGCGCCTCCGAAGTTTACTGTTGGCACTACACACACTGGCAGATGACGTTCACCGGGCATTCACCATACCCACACGCCGCCATCGGATCGCCACATTGTGTGCCGTGATTAGTCACTCCACACAACGTTTTTCCATTGTTCAGTTGTCCAATGTTTAGGCTCCTTACTCCAAGCGAGGCGTCGTTTGGCGTTTACTGCCGTTATGTATGGCTTACGAGCAGCCGCTCGACCATGAAATTCAAGTTTTCTCACCTCCCGCCTAACTGTCATGGTACTTGCAGTGGATCCCACATAGGGAACAGTGGATCTAGGAACAGTGAGGAGGAGATGGAGAGAGAGAGAGAGTGGGAGAGGCAAATGAACAGAAAGAGAAAGAGGTGGAGAGAGGTAGCACCAAGGAGGAGATGGATGGAGAGAGGGAGAGGGGCAAATGGACAGTGAAATAGAAGCGGAGATGGGCCAGAGGTAGGGACGAGGAACAGGTGGACAGAGAGGGGAAGTAATAGGAGGGCACGCAGAGGGATGTGTAGTAAATGGACAGACAGAAAGGGAGCGAAAAATGGACAGAGAAAGTAAAGAGGAGGAGATGGACAGAGAGAGGAGAGAGGAGGATGTGGAGAGCGAGTGGGGGGAGGAAGAGGTTTACAAGGAGAGGCCGGAGAAGGAGATGGAGACAGGGGAAGGAGCAGATGGACAATGAGAGGGGCAGGAAGAAATGGACGGAGAGAGGGGCATGAGGAGACCGACAGAGAACTGCTACTGGACGAGGATAACAAAGAGAGGGGGGGGGGGGAGGAGGAGAAGGGACTGAAAGAGGGGAAGGAGAAACTGGACTAGTAGCAGACTGGTTCTCAGCTAGTATAAAGTATAACAACGGTCGTCTGACGATGATCTTATCACTGATGAATACTCGCCGTGGCAGACAGCGTACCATGTTCTATCGCTTAAAAAAGTCTTCGAACCACTCATGTATCTCGCAACCTATGCTCTTACCTGCAGCGGGGCCACGTGTCAAACTATCAAGTAATCTGCCTGTTGCTCTTCATCATTTATTCGTAGGCTATCAAGTGAGAAATAGGTAAGTTGTGACTTGTATGAATGATGTTTTCTGAAACCGTGCTGATTTTCGAACAGAAGCTTTTCCGTCTCAAGGGAATCTTCTGTATTCGCTCTCAGAATATGTTAAAAAAATCTGCAGCAAACTATGTTATGGATATCGGTCTGTAAACTCGAGTTCAGATGGTTAAAATGGCTCTGAGCACTATGGGACTTAACATCTGAGGTCATCAGTCCCCTAGAACTTAGAACTACTCAAACCTAACTAACCTAAGAACATCACACACATCCATGCCCGAGGCAGGATTCGAAACTGCGGCAGTAGCGGTCGCGCGGTTCCAGACTATAGCGCCTGGAACCGCTCGGTCACTCCGGCCGGCCTGTAAACTCGATTGTCTGGTCTTATATACAGGAGTAAGTTGCAGTTTTCCCAGTCGCTCGGGTCTTAGCGTTAGACTAGGAATTGGCGATAAATGCAAGCTAAGGAAGGGACCAGTACCGCAGAGTTTTCTCTGTGAAATCGAGTGGGAATTCCATCCGGACCTGACGACTTATTTGTTTTCAACTTTCAGTTGCTTCTCTACTATAGGGATGCCCGTTGCTGTATCCTCCATACGGGAGTCTGGACTCAGGCTCCTTACTGGGCTCCATTAAACTCGTACGTTACTTTTATTCGTTTGGTAATAGTTTTAGCGGATCGTTAAATCTAATTCTAGATTTTATTTTTTGGGCAGTATCACCACTGCCTACCGTTAGAATGATTTCTGCTTGTGGCGTCGACACGTGACACGGTAAGGACTGTATATACGCACAGCAGCGACTAAGGGTGAATCACTCTAGCAACGAAATGGGCCGAAAATGGGGAAACGCACTCACATAAACGACTCTGAGAAAGCGCAGTTTGTTATGATACGGCGTCTGGCAAAGGGCATTTCGGAAACGGTGAAGCTGGTTGCCAGCTAGCGCGCTTCTGTAGTGAGCATCTACAGAAACTGGTTGAAGGACGGTGAAACCAGTAGTAGATAACGAAGTGTCGGATGTCCACCGCTCATCTTACACTTGCCCACTCTGTAAAACATGCGTCCCTCACGTGTCCCCATGTTGACTCAACGACGATATCAGTTATGGCTGCAGCGGTCATGCGATTTTCGAGAATGGACAGTGGGTCAATGGAAACGTGTCGACTCGTCGGATGGATCAGGATTCTAGGTACACAGGCTCCGTGTCTAGATACGCCTTCACCCAGGCGAACGGCTGTTTGAGGTATGCACCGCGCGAGGGACACTGGCCGATGTGGGCAATATTATGCTATAGGAGACATCCATCTGAACTTCCACGAGACCTGTAGTAGTATTGTCATCTGTAGACTGCGTGAACATTATTTCAGACCACCTGCTTTCCTTCATGCTTGATGCGTTCCCCAACTGCGATGCAGCACATCTGTCTATAGCTTAGGTCTATAATGTTCCTACAGTGGTTGGAAGAGCACGATACTAAACATATATTTATGTCTTGGCTTGATGTGAACCCATGGAAAATATGTGGGACACTGTCAGGTGCTATCTCCACACTCGCAAACCACCGGCCCGTAATTTAATATAAATTTTAATTTAGACATCTGATGCCACATACCTCTCGAAATATACCAAGAACTTTTCAAATCCATAAAAGGCAGAATAACTGCTTTGGAGCGTTCAAAAGGTGGAAGCACATACTACAGGACTGGCCATTAAAATTGCTACACCACGAAGATGATTTAACCGACGGGAAGAGCATGCTGTGATATGCAAATGATTAGCTTTTCAGAGCATTGACACAAGGCTGGCGCCGGTGGCGACACCTACAACGTGCTGACATGAGGAAACTTTCCAAGCGATTTCTCATACACAAACAGCAGTTGACCGGCGTTGCCTGGTGAAACGTTGTTGTGATGCCTCGTGTAAGGAGGAGAAATGCTTAACATCGCGTTCCCGACTTTGATAAAGGTCGAATTGTAGCCTATCGCGAATGCGGTTTATCGTATCACGACATTGCTGCTCGCGTTGGTAGAGATCCAATGACTGTTAGCAGAATATGGAATCGGTGGGTTCAGGAGGGTAATACGGAACGCCGTGCTCGATTCCAACGGCTTCGTACCACTAGCAGTCGAGATGACAGGCATCTTATCCGCATAGCTGTAACGAATCGTGCAGCCACG
This sequence comes from Schistocerca cancellata, assembly GCF_023864275.1. Taxonomy (NCBI): domain Eukaryota; kingdom Metazoa; phylum Arthropoda; class Insecta; order Orthoptera; family Acrididae; genus Schistocerca; species Schistocerca cancellata. The sequence goes on along the minus strand of NC_064633.1, from coordinate 116,094,304 downwards.
TCTCGATCCCTGAGTCAACAGATGGGGACGTTTGCAAGACAACAACAATCTTCACGAACAGTTCGACATGGAGCAGCATGGAATATCAGCTCGAAGACCACGGCTACTGTTACCCTTGACGTTGCATCACAGACAGGAGCGTTTGCGATGGTGTACTCAACGACGAACCTGGGTGCACGAATGGCAAAACGTCATTTTTTTGGACGAATCCAGGTTCTGTTTAGAGTATCATGATGGTCGCATCCGTGTTTCGCGACATCGCGGTGGACGCACATTGAAAGGGTGTATTCGTCATCACCATTCTGGCGTATCACCTGGGGTAATGGTATGGGGTGCCATTGGTTACACGTCTCGGTCACCTCTTGTTCGAATTGACGGCACTTTGAACAGTGGACGTTACATGTCAGATGTGTTACGACCCGTGCCTCTACCCTTCATTCTATCCCTGCGAAACCCTACAGGATGATGCACGACCACATGTTGCACGTCCTGTACGGACCTTTCTGGATACAGAAAATGTTCGACTGCTTCCCTGGCCAGCAGTTTCTCCAGATCTCTCACCAATTGAAAACGCGTGGTCAACGGTGGCTGAGCAACTGGCTCGTCACAATACTCCAGTCACTTCTCTTGATGAACTGTGGTATCGCGTTGAAGCTGCATGGGCAGCTATACCTGTACACGCCATCCAAGCTCTGTTTGACTCAATGCCCAGGCGTATCAAGGCTGTTGTTACGGCCAGAGGTCGTTGTTCTGGGTACTGATTTCTCAGGATCTATGCACCCAAATTGCGTGCAAATGTAATCAAATGCCAGTTATAGTATAATATATTTGTCCAATGAATAGCCATTTATCATCTGCATTTCTTCTTGGTGTAGCAATTTTAATGGCCAGTAGTGTATAAAGTGTCATAACGTTCAGGCTCATGAGTGTGTATTATTTTAAAGTTATTTTTCACAGCCTGGATGTAAAAGTCAAATGTCCGCAGCTCGTGGTTGTGCGGTAGCGTTCTCGCTTCCCACGTCCGGGTTCCCGGGTTCGATTCCCGGCGGGGTCAGGGATTTTTCTCTGCCTCGTGATGACTGGGTGTTGTGTGCTGTCCTTAGGTTAGTTAGGTAAGAGTACTTCTACTTTCTAGGGGACTGATGACCATAGATGTTAAGTCCCATAGTGCTCAGAGCCATCTGAACCATTTTTTTTAAGTCAAATGCCTCGGAGGGAAGGAGGCATTTATTAATTCTTTGAGATACGCCTCGGTGCTCCTTTCTTCTTACAAAGCTCGTGGACTACTCCTCTGCACCTCTTATAACACAAAAGCACGGTCGTAGCGCAGTAGCGGGGTGTAGGATAGGGCTCAGAGTGGAATGGAGTCCGCTAATAGAGACATCGCGGCTGCGGGCCACAGCGGCCTGCTGCTCCGGTAAGAATGCCAGCTAACCGCCGGCCCCAGCCTCCGCTCTGCCCTGGGACAAATGACGCCGTGCCGCCCCCTGCCCCCCGGCACCTGTGGCGTCTACGTCTGTGTCACTGCCACGGCGGCGGCTGTGGCTGTGGAGGCGTTCAGGAGCCCCGCCGCCGGCATTGTATCGAGAGACTGAGCTTTGTTTACGGCGGCAGGCTTTCCCGAGCCAAGTTCTCTACACGACTGGCTCAGAAATTTTTCTTTCTTTCAGGCATTCAGCTTGTTCTGCGTTTGTAATAACGAAGCTAAAGTAAAAGAAAAAAATAATAAAGTGCGGGAAGGAGTCGACCGAACAGCCATAGTTTGTTATAAAATGAACCTTCGTTAATAATGCACTGAAATTGATCTGCTTACCATTGATGCAAATGCAACATGTACACTCCTGGAAATTGAAATAAGAACACCGTGAATTCATTGTCCCAGGAAGGGGAAACTTTATTGACACATTCCTGGGGTCAGATACATCACATGATCACACTGACAGAACCACAGGCACATAGACACAGGCAACAGAGCATGCACAATGTCGGCACTAGTACAGTGTATATCCACCTTTCGCAGCAATGCAGGCTGCTATTCTCCCATGGAGACGATCGTAGAGATGCTGGATGTAGTCCTGTGGAACGGCTTGCCATGCCATTTCCACCTGGCGCCTCAGTTGGACCAGCGTTCGTGCTGGACGTGCAGACCGCGTGAGACGACGCTTCATCCAGTCCCAAACATGCTCAATGGGGGACAGATCCGGAGATCTTGCTGGCCAGAGTAGTTGACTTACACCTTCTAGAGCACGTTGGGTGGCACGGGATACATGCGGACGTGCATTGTCCTGTTGGAACAGCAAGTTCCCTTGCCGGTCTAGGAATGGTAGAACGATGGGTTCGATGACGGTTTGGATGTACCGTGCACTATTCAGTGTCCCCTCGACGGTCACCAGTGGTGTACGGCCAGTGTAGGAGATCGCTCCCCACACCATGATGCCGGGTGTTGGCCCTGTGTGCCTCGGTCGTATGCAGTCCTGATTGTGGCGCTCACCTGCACGGCGCCAAACACGCATACGACCATCATTGGCACCAAGGCAGAAGCGACTCTCATCGCTGAAGACGACACGTCTCCATTCGTCCCTCCATTCACGCCTGTCGCGACAGCACTGGAGGCGGGCTGCACTGGGGCGTGAGCGGAAGACGGCCTAACGGTGTGCGGGACCGTAGCCCAGCTTCATGGAGACGGTTGCGAATGGTCCTCGCCGATACCCCAGGAGCAACAGTGTCCCTAATTTGCTGGGAAGTGGCGGTGCCGTCCCCTACGGCACTGCGTAGGATCCTACGGTCTTGGCGTGCATCCGTGCGTCGCTGCGGTCCGGTCCCAGGTCGACGGGCACGTGCACCTTCCGCCGGCCACTGGCGACAACATCGATGTACTGTGGAGACCTCACGCCCCACGTGTTGAGCAATGCGGCGGTACGTCCACCCGGCCTCCCACATGCCCACTATACGCCCTCGCTCAAAGTCCGTCAACTGCACATACGGTTCACGTCCACGCTGTCGCGGCATGCTACAAGTGTTAAAGACTGCGATGGAGCTCCGTATGCCACGGCAAACTGGCTGACACTGACGGCGGCGGTGCACAAATGCTGCGCAGCTAGCGTCATTCGACGGCCAACACCGCGGTTCCTGGTGTGTCCGCTGTGCCGTGCGTGTGATCATTGCTTGTACAGCCCTCTCGCAGTGTCCGGAGCAAGTATGGTGGGTCTGACACACCGGTGTCAATGTGTTCTTTTTTCCATTTCCAGGAGTGTATTTAAGCTGCTACAATATAAGCCGGCCGCGGTGGTCTAGCGGTTCTAGGCGCTCAGTCCGGAGCCGCGCGACTGCTACGGTCGCAGGTTCGAATCCTGCCTCGGGCATGGATGTGTGTGATGTCCTTAGGTTAGTTAGGTTTAAGTAGTTCTAAGTTCTAGGGGACTGATGACCATGGATGTTAAGTCCCATAGTGCTCAGAGCCATTTGAACCATTTTTTGCTACAATATAACTTTTCCTTTCTGTGCAGATGAACCTTCTTGAGGAGACCGTCAGTGAGAGGAACATCGTAATTTATTCTACATACAGATAACGAAACTCCGCCATCACGTACTGAAGTCTACGCCACGTCGATCAGCCACAGTGTCATCCTCCACCATGTGGCTTTACGCAGATGCGGTATGCAGGGGCATGACGTCAACACACCGCTCATCATACCGGAGTCGACTTTTTAGATCTTTGAGTGATATGTTTCAATAGGTAGCTCCTCAATTGGCGTCACGAGGCTGAGTGAAGTCCGATCAAGTAGTGCCACCATGGAAAAATCCTCGACAGTAATGGGAATCGAATTCAAGGCCTCCAGTTGGTAGCCATTTTCGCTGACCGCTCAGATACGGTGAGGATGATGATGTTTGGTTTGTGGGGCGCTCAACTGCGTGGTTATCAGCGCCCGTACAATTACCCAATCTTTGCTCAGTCCAATTTCGCCACTTTCCTGGATGATGATGAAATGATGAGGACAACACAAACACCCAGTCATCTCGAGGCAGGTGAAAATCCCTGACCCCGCCGGGAATCGAACCCGGGACCCCGTGCTCGGGAAGCGAGAACGCTACCGCGAGACCACGAGCGGCGGACTCTCAGCTCAGATACGGTGATTGACTTTACATACCTATTACTATGCCAATCATAAAATGTGATACTCTTCTTGAGTATGAAGGCAAATCATCAAGTCAAATTCACACAACATTTGACGGTCCAACAAGTTGTCATCTTCGCGCGAGACGCTACTGTTGCCGAGTATAGTCGAACTCATGCCATGCTTCTTTTCTCTTTCTCCATACTGATGTTCCAATTCCCAAAGAAGAGACGGGCAGAAAGCGTATTATACCGCTCTTCAGATATTGTTTTCGTGTGTGAAAGATATCTGGAAGACGAAAAAATGGAGAGGACAACAGACGACGTCTTAAAAAAGAAAGATGCTGGTGGACAATTTTTATGACTTTCAAAACCAATGGGATGATTAGTTAAAATACAGTCACTTATAATTATTTTGCCGGCCGGGGTGGCCGAGCGGTTCTAGGCGCTACAAAATGGTTCAAATGGCTCTAAGCACTATGAGACTTAACATTTGAGGTCATCAGTCTCCTAGACTTATAACTACTTAAACCTGACTAACCAAAGGACATCACGCACATCCATGCCAGAGACAGGATTCGAACCTGCGACCGTAGCAGTCGCGCGGTTCCAGACTGAAGCGCCTATAACCGCTTGGCCACCGCGGCCGGCTGCACTCAACATTCTGGATGTTACACCGGCCATTAATGTACAAGTATTTCACATTTGCAATGGTCCACCTCGAGCTTACATCAACTTGTGGTATTGTATTTCTAATAACTTAAATATAGCAATTTGAGTAGCATCTGGAACCACAGTGACACAACGAACTGTTACAAATCGCTTACTTCAATGACATCTCGGACTCAGACGCCCTGTAGCGTGCATCCCACCGTCCCCAAACCACCGCTAGTTGCGACTTCAGTGCTGTCAGGCGAGAGCTCATTGGAGTGCAGGGTGGACGTCTGTCGTGTTTTCTGATGAAAGCTGGTTCTGTCTCGGTGACAGTGATGGTCGTGTGTTGGTTAGAAGGAGGCCATTTGAGGACCTACAATCAACCTGTCTGCGTACCAGACACACTGGACCTACACTGGAGTTATGGTCAGAAATTCGATTTAGTATGACAGCGGTAGCGCTCTCGTGCTTATCTCACGCACCCTGACTGCAAGTTTGCACGTCAATTTGCTGATTCGACCTGTTGTGCTGCGATTCATGAACAGCGTTCAAGGGTGTGTTTTCCAACAGGATAGCGCTTGTCCACATATCGCTGTTGTAACCCAACATGCTTTACAGAGTATCAGCATGTTGCGTTTCCCTGCTCAGCAACAGATATCTCTTCAGTCGAGCACATATGGGACATCATCGGACAACAACTGCAACATCATCTATAAACTGCATTAGCCGTCCCTGTGCTGACCGATTAGGTGCAACAAGCATGGAACTCTATTCCACAAACTGATAAACGGCATCTGAACAACACTAAACATGCAGGTTTGCATATTTGCTTTCAACATTGTAGATGTTACTCCCGCCATTAATGTATCAGTATTTCACATTTACAATGGCTTACCTCGAGCTTACATTAACTTCTGATTTTGTAATGCACTTATATATGTTACCTAGTACCTAGACAAATGCAGTCCTGTAATGTAATTACTCTGTGTGGTGTCACCGCCAGACACCACACTTGCTAGGTGGTAGCTTTAAATCGGCCGCGGTCCATTAGACATGTCGGACCCGCGTGTCGCCACTGTCAGTAATTGCAGACCGAGCGCCACCACACGGCAGGTCTAGAGAGACGTACTAGCACTCGCCCCAGTTGTACGACGACTTTGCAAGCGACTACACTGACGAAGCCTTTCTCTCATTTGCCGAGAGACAGTTAGAATAGCCTTCAGCTAAGTCCATGGCTACGACCTAGCAAGGCGCCATTAACCATTTCTAGAGAGAGTCTCACTTGTATCATCAAGAATGCTGTATACAAATGATGGATTAAAGTTAAGTATTCCAGCCGCTACGTACTTTTCTTTATAGCATTCATTACGTGTCCTGTTTCAGACTTAACGCAAGCCTGCGTGTGTAAACGCGTGCCTTTCGGTTACCCGTCACTGTGGAGTGGCTGTCTTGTCAGTCCACAACACTCTGTATTAATTATTTTTTTGGTGTTGCGATTCTATTCGTCAGTGTACCTTGTTATATCACAGGGGTGGGTTGGTTGTAGATGGAGAAGGGGAAATCTGGACGACGGAAATATCGACCAAAGTTGGTGGATTTCACACTGGAGCCAAGACAATAGGTCAAAAGAGTTTACTTTGCGTACGTGCCAAGTTCCGTAGGTCCTGTAGAAGGTGCAAACAGCGCTACTGGTGGCAAAGGCAAGCAAAAACGAAGTGTCGATTAGGTAAGTAATCATAAAAATATTCTACCGACTGAGTGAAAAAGATGTTGTGTTTCAAAACAGATTTGCCCAGGCTTCCACGAATTGCTCAGGGGATAGTTTTTGTACCTAATAATAAGATAATCAGCCAACATAATTTAATGGATTGTTTCAGACACAATCCCAGCTACTGGAAATGACAGCAACCATCGCTGTCTCATCAAATTTTACTAGCCGAGTACCTGGCGTTGTCCAGTATGTATTTATTCCACTGTTATACTAGTCCATCTCCTTCCCCTCTCTTTGACAGGCTCCTCCTCTCAACTCATCCTGTCTTCTTCTCCTCGCCCTCTCTCAGTTCATTCACCCAACCCCGCTCTGTGTCCAATGTCCTTCTCTCTCTTACTTATGTCTATCTCCTCCTCCCCTTTTCTGTCTATCCAGTTCCTCTTCCCTCTGTTCCTCATCTCACCCCCACATCAACAGAATGTTTCAGATTCTTATCCCCACAGTATTTACAATATTTACAGACTGTAGGTAACATGTGTACCAAGTTTGGTTGCAATCCATCGACGGGTTTAGGAGCAGCATCTTACCACGGTTTTGTTCGCGTACGCCCTTGTCACATATATTTAATGTCTTTCACTCATATCTGTCCATTTTTTCCATTTGTATCTCTAACTAATTTCGCCTTGCAGTTTCGTTCACACAGCTCATTGTTTATCACGTCATGTCTCTGAACTATGTATCGTACAACGATATAATTTTTCTAGTACATCCAGTGGTGTATGTGGGTAAGTGGATAGGGTCTGCGAAATATGTTACGCCAGCCAGTAGTGCAGAGGTACTAAATTAAAACTTCATGCCTGATACGGCAGTTTTACTTCATGGACACGGAAAATGCAGTAAGCGGTAACTTTGTTCCCTTTCATGATTTCGCGGTGGCTGTCAGCGAGAAGAAATCCCGTGAGTGTTTGAAGTTATGCGTGAGGTTTGTTGCATGTCACTGAGTGTTCTCATTCCCAAATACTGGGTGATCTGTGCATCGTGATCTACTTTATTTTTCCATTCCCCTCCCCGCCCCTCCCCCTTGCAGTTATTCTTTTCAGACAGTATGTGATAAGTGTGCCAAGTCTGGATGAAATCGATCCAGTGTTTTGGGAGGAGATGTGGAACTTACATACATACATATGTACATACATATATACATAAATACATCCCCTTTTCTTATATGTATGGATTACGAGTCCCTCGGATAAGCAAAGCACCGCCAATGCGGATTTTTCTGGTTGTTACAACGTTGTGTGGCGTAGACGTAGGAATACTTTGAGACATCTATTCTTCACAATTGTAGCATACTATTGAGCACTGGCGTACTGTTGAGTGCAGATGTGTTTTTGCGTACAAAAGTACGCATGGTATTATCTATTTACAGGAAATGAAATCCTAAATTTACACATATATTTTTGTATCTACAACTATTATGTTGCTTTCGTACATCAGAATTCACGATTTTCAGTGATATGGAAAAGCTTGTATCAAAGGAAACATGTAACTCAGATATTACTGCAACGGAAATTACTGTGGTTTCTGCTAATATAAATCTTGTCTGAGTGTTCTGTAAGACATTAACATGTGCCGTGTTCTACAGTAAATCTATTCTACTGTTTCTTCAGTCAATTAGTTACTTTTTTCCTTGATCAAGTCTGAAGTTTATTTACTGGATCCCCTGATTGTTCCTCTCATTATGAAATACACTCAAATTTATTGTGGCATACGTATCTGCTTTGTGTAACAACGTATCCCAATGTGAGACTATTGAATATTTATGAATTACAGTGGGGTACATAGGGACAACGTTAAATCTGTATCGATTCTTCTGTTTGTACGACAGTTTCAGCACTGTGTTATGTATGCATGAACCCATAAATATATTAAAACACATGTAGGTACCATTTCACCATGCACTCTTCTAACGGTGTAGGGCATACATCCAGGAAGTACAATAAGTAATATCGTAATTAGTAGGTCCAGCGGCATTTTGAATAACACAAAACAGGGTAGGAACTTAAAAAAACGAACAGGGAAAAGAGATGAAAAGGATTAAGGGAAATGAAACAATATATAATTGAAAACACCTGATATCCTCACATATACGATATAATCCATACCGCTAGTAACTACCCGGATTTAAGTTTGAAGCTTGTTGCAACAAGGGGTAACTGCAGTGTAGGTAACGCAGTGAGTGACTTACCTTTGTCCAACTGCTGGAGCAGGGCGGTACCGGCGCAGCGTCCCACTGCTGCCAACATTGCGGCCCAGAATGCGGTAGCTAGCAAGCACGTGGGAATTCCCCACGCCCTTGCTGGCATGGTCCGGCTGCCAGGCGCCATCATCAGTTCTGCAACACAGGCCACAGAACTCAGCCATAGATGCGGAGGGGAAGGGGGAGGTGATGCAGTATCTGCAGACTGAAACTGTTTCGCTAATTTGACAGCAGGAATGGAAAAGCTGAAGCATCTGAGCCATTGTGGGTGACACAGTAATGCTTTCCAAAGCGGTGTTGTTATACTATTACAAAATAGTCACAAAATAGTTTATACGTTTATGGCAAATATAGTGCAAACTACTGTAAAATGCATGGCAGATAGATATCAGAAAGGGGCCGAGTACGAGACTAATATTGAGCGTCGCATACCTTAGAAATCAAGGCATCGCTGTTATATGAGTGCTATAATGACTTCCTTGTTTCCCGAAGCAGCTCTGCGTGTATGAAGAGTCTGAGAATACTGGAGATGCGATAGCTTTCTGCTCATCGTCTGTTTCTGCCTTACTGAAGCCTGTACATCTACATCTACATCTACATTTATACTCCGCAAGCCATCCAACGGTGTTTTGTAAGGCATCTCCTTTGTTGATGGACTACATTTTCTAAGGAGTCTCCCAATGAATCTCAATGTGGCACCCGCCTTACCAACAATTAATTTTATATGATCATTCCACTTCAAATTGTTCCGTACGCATACTCCCAGATATTTTACAGAAGTAACTGCTACCAGTGTTTGTTCCACTATCATATAATCATATAATAAAGGATCCTTCTTTCTATGTATTCGCAATACATTACATTTGTCCATGTTAAGGGTCAGTTGCCACTCCCTGCAACAAGTGCCTATCCGCTGCAGATCTTTCTGCATTTCGCTGCAATTTTCTAATGCTGCAACTTCTCTGTATACTACAGCATCATCTGCAAAAAGCCGCATGGAACTTCCGACACTATCTACTGTAGGAGTGTAAGGCAAGGCGTGACTTAATGTGGAAGCTGAATGCACGATCTTGCTGTTGTAAAGTAGCTCTAAGGCACTGACAGCAAAGTAAGCGACTGTCGGGATCAGATAGCCTCTGTTGAGGCTGTGTTTCGTGTGGCTGAGGAGGTTGTAAGACGAAAATAAAGAGTTTCAGTGTATGCGAATGCAAATGTGTCCTATAACAGGAAGTGTGATGTCTGGAAAATGTTCGATGCTGTATTCCACTCTTCAGACGAAGAACATACACTCCTGGAAATGGAAAAAAGAACACATTGACACCGGTGTGTCAGACCCACCATACTTGCTCCGGACACTGCGAGAGGGCTGTACAAGCAACGATCACACGCACGGCACAGCGGACACACCAGGAACCGCGGTGTTGGCCGTCGAATGGCGCTAGCTGCGCAGCATTTGTGCACCGCCGCCGTCAGTGTCAGCCAGTTTGCCGTGGCATACGGAGCTCCATCGCAGTCTTTAACACTAGTAGCATGCCGCGACAGCGTGGACGTGAACCGTATGTGCAGTTGACGGACTTTGAGCGAGGGTGAGAGGTGGCATGAGCCCCCTCTCATATTTCTATCTTACGATTCTCCTCTATAATTGCATGCGGTGGAAAGTTGCTATTCCTTCACGCGCGGACTTCCCACGCAGCGTCTCTCGTCACCCGGGTGGTCCGGTGACAGGCGGGCTCTGCTGATCTGGAAAGCTTTAAGCCGACGGGTGTGAGGAAGTCGAGTGAATGCTTTGCAGACACCGACATTGTCAAGAGGCACGCCCGCAGAGCTTGAAGTAGTGGCTGGGCTAGAGGTTCCGTTACTTCGCAGAAACTTAGCGAAAACACTTTCTGGCGGGCTACCAGCGAGGCGTGGGAATGACTTGTGTACCCAGGCAGCTGTGGCGGGAAAATTCCCGCACTTTCTGCAAAATAGTAACTGTGATTGGCTTGCTCAGGGCATAGCTCCGTGACGTAGCAAGATCGGCGCAGAAATTGGCGCCAAGAATCTCCATTGGTGGAATGGTAGCGTTCCGGCAATGGAGTGGAATTTCCGCCGGTTTTCGAGTTGCTGATTGGAACGTTTAACCACGGCCACTGTCGTGGGGGCGGGAATGTTCTGTGTTCGGTTTTTGTACGGGTGCTCTTAGGGGTAGTCGTCTCTCGCCTTTCGGTCGAGGACGTCGAAGCAACCAGCCAACGGCTCCGGTACGGCAGATCGTGTTCTGGGAGTCAAGAAGTCGGTTTGGTAATGTATGTCCGCAGCACCGGCAGATAGGGATTTTCCTAGGTGACAATCAGAGCTCAGCAGAGTGCGCCTGTTCGTCTTTTTTTTCCTAACTTTGTTCTGTCTTGGGTAGCAGCAATTAATGGTGGGTTGGCTATGTGTTTTCTCTAAGAATTGAGTTGCTAGGAATTGGCTGCACATACCACTTCGTCATAATCCTCACAATCTAGTTTAGGGACAACTTCAATTTCACAGCGTTTGTTTAAGTATCCAATTAGAGCCAATTTGATATATTGTTAATGTTTCATGTGTTGTTGTTTATTATTTTGTGTTTAGTCTTAATAAATCATATTGTTATTTTGGACAGAACTTTCATTCTGTTAATAGATAGAGCAACCCCATCATTCCTCACTATGTTAATGAAACCTTCGTTTAATTAACTTATTTAACAAATTAAATTATTGCAGGTGCCAAACTCTCTTCTACTCCACTGGCAGGGTTGATTAGAGTCAGTTCGCGTATTTTTTTTTATCCTTGTGCAACAGGAAAAGTTGGAGTTAGAAAAGGGGGGGCTTAGAGCATCATGTACATATGTAAATTCTCTAAGAATTGAGTGTTAAAAACACTGCTAGCCCCGGCACCTCGCATAATATGGCGACCCTTGGCCTCGGATCTTCCCTGTGAATCTCTGATAAGCAAACAGGATTCTTAGTAGGAACATTCAATTTTTTTTCTCTCTTTTTTTTATTGATTAATACCCAAGTTTTTTTTCCGGTAGTTCCGCGTTTAGTTTTAAGTAGCGGCGCATGATTACAGTTTTTGTTTTCAGTGTATGTATTTTTTTTGTTTTGTTTTTTTTGTTCATTGTTTTTTTTGTGTTTCGTTGGTGTGGTGTCCGTACCACATCGCACTTTGTCGGATTTGTGTGCGGTTTCTGTACCACTTCAAATTGTGCTTGTAATTACAGCGTTGGAACAGCGTTGTTGAAATTTTGTGTCTATGTGTAAAAATATATGGAGTAGATTAATTTTATTGTGCATTTTAGATAAATTTGTTTTTCATGAATGATAACGAGAAGTGAGGCACGACTATTATCGAGCGAAGCTAAAACAAAAGAGGATAGCATAATGGATAAGGGGCAGTTTAACGGGAATAGGTTCGGAGATGAGATGGGCACATTTTTAGCAGGACAGGACGCCAGGGTCTTTGATGAGGAAGGTGATTTGGACGCGATCTCAGAGCAGCGTTGCGGCCGTGATTATGATAGTGAAGTACAGGATGAAACAGAGACAGTCACACAGGTCGAGACGGTAGCAGGAGTTTATAATCAAACGAACGAGAGCAGACAGGGGCCAGCTCGGCCACGTCAGAGCTCTAGCGCCCAGGTGTCCAGAGTTACATCACCCATGGGTGACGAGGATCAAAATGATGACATTAACCCAATACTGAGCTTCCTACGATCAATGAAAGAAGAAGCTGACGAACAACGTAAGAGGGAGAAGGAAGAAGCTGACGAACAGCGTAAGAGGGAGAAGGAAGAAGAGGAGAAACAACGTAAGAAGGAGAAGGAAGAAGAGGAGAAACAACGTAAGAAGGAGAAGGAAGAAGCTGACGAACAGCGTAAGAAGGACACTGAGGCAATAATTTCGCATATAGGGGAAATTCGTGGGGAATTACTAACAATAAAGAAAGAATGTGGAGAGGTAAAACAAATGTCAATGGCTGCACGAAAAGTAGCAGGCCTGGCTAAAACGGCAGCAATAGGGGCAATGAAAGTCGCGGAAGCAACTTCTAAACTCGCAGGGCGCTTGCGACGTACAACACAATCCCACTCAAAATCCCTAGCGTTCTTAAAAATTCAGGGTAATATCGCGGTTGCGAACAACACGAAACGAATGGAAGAAGTAGAGAGTCGGATAGCAAAACTAGAGCAAAACGGGCACACGAGCACTGCGCGTTCGGATACCAATGATGGAGTACACAGAATTGTGTCTCCGAGGAAAAGCCCGCCGTGCTCTTGCCCAATGACCGAGTGCGGAACTAACAATGCACACGCAGAAACAGCGAGTAATAGCTCCAATAATTGTAGCCCACTTGTGAATTCTGAGTGCCACTTCCACTGTGATACAGAGGTAGCACATCACAGTTATCACCAAGATAGAACAGGACACTCAGCAGACGTGCAAGTATCGGAAACGAGTGACAACACCAGTGCGAGGATCAGACAGGATTTTGATCAGAATCATTTCCTGTCGATACTAAAATTCCAGAAGTTCAAAGAAAATGGAGGGTCGATGCATCCGAAGAGCTGGGTGATGCAGTTTACAAATTCATTACCGGCATCATGGCCAACCCAGGCAAAATTAGAATTCATGTGTGGACACATCGAAGGCCAAGCCGCGGAAAAGATGCGGGGTGTAGCAGTGACGTGTCGGACTTATCAGGAATTTGTTGGTGCATTCCTGCGGACCTACTGGTCAAAGGAAACGCAGGACAGGATTAAAGATGAAATAATATTTTGTCCTGAACTGGAAGTGTCCGGGTATAGGAGCGCAACCAAATTTCTTGATGAGTTACTCAAGAAGAATCAATTTTTAGATAGTCCATATAGCAACGGAGAAATCATTAAATTTTGCTTTTCCAAATTGCCAGTTAGGTACCAACAGACACTTGTCGGCAAGTGTGGATCTGACATAGAAGCATTCAAGAGTCTATTGCGCGAACTCGAAGTAGTCTTTGATAAACAAGACGCAAAGGACAGGAAGAAGGGGCAAAGTAACAAATACCACGGGCCAGGAAGGGAAGACGACAACAGATCGCATAATCGCACTGGTCAGTTAGGAAACCAGGGTTACGGAAGTCAAGGTTACGCTATTCAAGGTTATGGAAACCAAAGACACGGAAACCAGAACGTCAGGGAGCAGGGTCAATCTAGACAAGGAATCTGGGATAGGAGGAATAACGAACGGCAAAGCGACCGTAATTGGAGAGAGCGAAACCAAGGACAACAGTGGAACCAGGAGATTGAAACTAGACCCGCAAATCCTAATGCACGTCAGAGGAGGGGGAGCTTAACAAGGGATTGACGCCAGACTAGTGCGAACACAGGCCGCCGGAATTTCGCACGTAATCTCGGACCTGGCCAACTACGGATGATACATTACGAAGATTTATCAGAAATCCTGCTCGAGGAACATAAAGCAACTCCTCGACAAGATCGGCAGCCTCTTATCACAGTAGCAATAGCTGAAAAGAGTATGAATGCGATAATAGATAGTGGAAGCTACATAACAGCAATATCTGAGGCAGCATACAAGATGTGCTCTCAGGAGATGGACTGGCCTGTCCTATCAGTTAAGAAAACCAAAATAAAAGGGGCATTAGCGGGAAAATGTACGGAGGTCACCCAACAAACAAGACTGGAATTCTCCTGCCAAGGACACAAAATAGAGTCTAACTTCTGGATTGTGCCAAATCTGGCGATCGACATGATAATAGGAACGGACTTCCTAAATGAACATGAAGCGATAGTTGATCTAGGACGAAGTGAAGTGGTTTTGAGGAAAGGGAATCCCGTCCACATTAAATTCGACGATCAGCTGATCCCAGCTCAACTACCGTCTAACTGTGTACGGATAAACTTTGCGTGTCTGAAAGACAGAAAGGAAGAACAGGTCGACGTTGCGGGTAGGGGAGCGGACACAGATGAGAATGAAGTCAGAATAATGGGGGAAATAAAGGAGAAAATAGGAGAAAAAGTGGAAGCAATAAAGAATATAAGGTGCGACCACCGCAAAGAACTTCATAAATTACTAGTAGAACATGCGGAGGTCTTCATTCCCAAGACAGGATCAATAAAGAACTTCCAATATGAATTTCGTGTACGTCCGCACAATCAGTTTCGTGTGCCACCCTATCCAATCCCCTTGGCATATCGACAGAAAGTAGCAGCCGAAATTACGCGAATGTTGAGTGAAGGAATAATAGAACCTACGGCTTCAGCCTATAATAACCCGTTAAGAGTAGTCGAGAAGGCAGATGGTAGTATTCGTTTAGTCTTGGACTCGCGACAAATTAATACCATAATAGAACCCGAAACAGACAGACCGGAACGATTAGAGGAACTCTTACAAAACTTCCATGGAATATCAATCTTCTCATCAGTTGATCTAAAATCGAGTTTCTGGCAGATCGAGCTCCATCCAAATTGCAGACAGTACACAGCCTTTTTAGCATTTGGAAGATGTTACCGGTTTCGTCGTCTACCATTTGGTTTGAACGTATCATCTGCCGCATTCATTCGGGGGCTGGACGGCATACTAAGCGATAATTTGAAACGTCATGTCACCAGCTATGTGGACGATTTGCTGATCGCGGGGAAATCTTGGGGAGAGCACAATGCGGTCCTCGGTGAACTCCTTGCGACATTCAAGGAATACGGAGTGACTATCAATATCGAAAAATCGAATTTTGGGACGTCCTCTGTCAAATTTCTGGGACATATCATCACGGGTGAGGGCATTGCGCCAAATCCCGAAAAGATCGAAGCGATTGAAAAGTTTCCCATTCCTACGACAAAGAAGCAGTTAAGGGGGTTCTTGGGGATCATAAATTTTTACAACCGCTTTATACATGTCAAAACTCAGAGCAGTCCTAGGTTGCATCAACTTACAGGAAAGAAGATTCCTTGGGAATGGGATGAGGCGGCCGAATCCGAATGGAAAGCATTAAAATTCGCATTATTACAAGCACCCATCCTATCACACCCTAACTTAGCAGAAGAGCTTTGCATAGTAACGGACAGTTCATACTCAGGTCTGGGTGTCATGGTGTTCCAAGACTATGTACATGAAGGAAACAGGGTGTGGAAGACAATTGCGTTTGGTAGCAGAGTACTAGCCAAGAGTGAGAGGAATTACTCAGTAACCGAGTTAGAGGCGCTGGCTATTGTATGGGCGTTTGAAAAATTCAGATACCTTCTGTTTGGTCGCAAGACGAGGGTCTACACAGACCACAAGGCACTCGAGTTCTTGATGACTGCAAAGCTTAATCACAGGCGGCTCATTAGGTGGGCATCATATCTGCAGCAGTACAACTTTTCGATAGAATATATCCCCGGCAGTCAGAACATTATTGCAGACGCCTTATCACGGTCACCGATCGGATTTGAGCACAACATGGAAGAAGATCTGGAGGAAAATCACTACTGCCTTTTCTATATGCAGAAAGTAGCCTTTGAAAATTTTATTACCTGTAGTATGCATGACATCAAGAAGGAGCAAGACAAGGACCCTGCCCTAGTGTTATTGAAACAGAAATGGATAGACAGAAGACACGCCACCATCAGGCAGTTCTACCTCTTGCGGAAGGGCATAATTTTCCACCGAAATTATGCCAATGACACTGAATGGGGGGTATGCATCCCTGAACACCTAATAAACAAGGTGATATGGCATACTCACCTCAGCTATGGACACTTCGGACCACGCAAGTGCAATCTCAAGCTAAGGACCATGTGTTACTTTCGAAACATGGAGCGTCGAATTCGGAGGGTACTGTCGGTGTGTAAAGACTGCCAAAAGGCTAAGCACACCACTGTGAGCATGCAGGCACCATTATACCCAATCGTACCGACCAAATTAAGACAATTAGCAGCAACAGATTTGATGGGACCTTTGCCAAGAACAAGAAGAGGATATACTTACGTATTAGTGTTTGTTGAACTAACGTCCAAATACGTTACCTTTACGCCACTGAAGAGGGCGACAGGACGAACTGTATCTCGAGCCCTAATCCGGGATTTCCTACAACAGGTTGGTCATGTGAGTAAAATTATTTCTGATAACGGACCACAGTTTAAGTCAAAAACTTGGAAGGAGACGTTGCGTCGATGTAAAATTGATCCCATTTTTATATCTTCGCACCATCCGAGCTCGAATGCTGCAGAACGGGTTATTAAAGAACTCGGAAACTTGTGCCGGTTGTACTGTAACAAACAGCACACGACATGGGACGTTTTCCTTAAAGACTTCCAGGAGGTGATCAATGAGGCACCCCATGGGATAACAAAATTGGCACCCATTACAGTACTGAAAAACCGGATTCCTAAGGACTTGATAACCGATGTCGTAAACTTCCCACCAAGTGCGCGAACGCAGCACCAAGCCATAGTGGATTTGGCTCTCAAGAGGATACGTGCTGCAGCAGAGGTCAGGAAGAGACGTGCCGACAGGGGAGCTCGTCTACGACACTTCCACATTGGACAAAAGGTGCTCGTTAAGTCTTTCCGACTTTCGAACAAACAAAAAATGAAATGCCAAAAATTCTATTCTATTTACAACGGCCCGTACCGTATAAGGAGAGCAGCTCACCACAATGCTTATGAATTAGAGACGCTGAAAGGAAAGAAGTCCATAGGACTCCACCACATCTCTCACATAAAGGAGTTCGTGGAATAGAGTAGTGTAAGTGGTGTACGTAGTAGAATGGGCAAATACGTGAACCTTGCTATAGTAGTAGTGTAAGTGGTGTACAGAGTAGAATAGGCAAAGATATGAACCTTTCTTCGGGGAACAATAATCGTTGCATTAATAGATTAAGATTGTTAAAGTATTAACACGCTGCGTTTTCTCGCATAAGAATTTACTGCTGCTAATTTTTTTCTGTTTATGTTCGCAAGCTCCACTGTCAATGCGATAAGAGGCACTACCTTTCCATGAGCAATGTTTTTGTCCTTTCCAATCTGGTGTCCATGTTAAGGGATAGTGATGAGTGACGAGATGTCGCACAAACGGGCGCATACAAGAACGTACTCTTAGAAGCGTTCTGAGAAGTCGTGATACGCTCCATAGCGGCCACAGCCAGTTCGTGAGACGTTCATACCAATGCTTGCAGGCACGCGTCAGTGCACTGCAAGATTGTGGTATATTGCGACATTTCAAGGATGAATATTGGCAGTATAGTTTTTGCAGAGCTGCGCCAGCATCGTTGTCTTGCAAGTCGGGGTGAACCTGTGAGCGTTTGACTCCAATGGTGCCCTAGGGCCTAGACGGTAGAAATGCGGGCATAAAGCCTACCATGCCAATGTGCTGGTTGGGGATTTAGCATGCTGCTTGCGACTGTCACAGTTGAATAACCAGTGACTCATACTAGGATATTCGTGACATACTGTGTAGCTGGCGTGTGATGGGCGACTGAATCCTCAACAGGAACCAGACTTGGCTGGGTCAAATTACATTGCCTCTGGAAAGGTGCGCTTTCATTGCTAAGACTGCATCACATACAAAATTAAGTTCAACTATAAATTTATTGTCTTGTATAGCCATGGCTAACCCAGTCTCTGGAGTTTCAGTGAGGCGTAGTGAGAACTCGGAGGCCGTGTCGTACGGCGCGCACATCACTGTCGTCAATAGCGGCGAGCAGCGAGATATCTCAGCGTAACAGGAATTATGTAAGAGTAGTGTATAAGGTAAACAAAAAAAAAAAATAAATAAATAAATAAATAAATAACTAAATAAATAAATAAAAGGGAAAGTAAGTTATACTAGGATAAGTTAAACTGTAGGATTTAACAATAACTAGATTAATATTGTGGGGGTTTTTCTACCACAAGTGTGGCGCGCGCCTGTTGGGATGCTATTTTTCAGGTCATCAAATCACAGACTCGAGATGGAGGGACGACCGGCGAGCGAAAGTAGTATAGTTGCATGTTCTTTATAGCACAGTAAAACTTAGACCTGAATAACAACATAATTTAATTAAAAGACATAGAATGTAGATCGTTGGCAAATGGTAGTTAATTCTTGAGCATGTCTACTGTCGATCTATATAATTAATAGTAATATTAGTGTGGGCCCGCACATTTAGTTGTTCATCCATTACATAGCATCAGTTATCACACACCATGTACAATACTGAGATCGGTCTCTACACAAATATCAAGATAAATTATTTCCATTTTTTGTTATGATAGCTACAGATAAATAACTATAAAATTAAAATTACAGTGTCTGAAATGACAGACCATCAATGTATCGGTATGTAAATTTATTATAACATAGAAGGTCATGGGGAAAAGTTAGGCATATGATTTTTGTAAGAATTGTGCAGAGGACTGGGATAGTGGCAACGCAGAGGCCAGCCGGAGGTCATCGGCTACCTGCAGGAGGAGAGCGTCGACGCGCTACCTGACGTGAGGGGCGCGAGGGCGTCCGGTCCTACAAGCTGACAGTCACCGGGCCGTGTACCTGAGGGATTAGGGAGGATCCTCGCCGGGCCACAAGCGAAAGTGAGGCTGGCCGTTGACACTGACACGCGACCCACACGAGGCAGCCGTTTGGAGGGATTCCCTGTGGCAGACCACGTAGTCGTGAGTACACGAAGAAGATCACATATGGTGTCATAACTGGCGTCTCATGTGCCTCAGGACAGAAAGGGACGCTATATACTCACCTGTTTGGGTTTTTACAACTCACTAGCATTGGCCGATCTGCTTACACAAAGCAGTATCGTGCCACACTAACAAATGTATGGTCTCATTTCTAACTTCTCCTCTCTATTAGAGAGCAGTTTTTAGCAATCGTCGCTCCTAGTTCGATCCTGTATGGATGACCTCACACACTTGTGGAGTCACTCCACGTGCCATCATCCCTCGTCGAACTGCAATATTGGGAAACGTAAAGTACTGCCCAGCGAGAGAAGAGACCTAGACTAGTGATGTATCCCAACAAGTAGACATCAGAGACAATTAATCGACGTGAGGAGGGCCTATCACTGTGTCTTCCTACCGTACTGCCGTGATCATATGCGTGGGTCTGACTAAAATCTCAACAGCGTACTGCAGACGCTCCAGCACTCCCTATTGCTGTTGCAACAACGTAGCAACAACACCCGACGTTTAGCCCTATGTGATGTCAGTACTGTGGCCCCATCCCAAAAGCCGCCCTCCAATGCTCAAGACATGGAACCACGTGCATCAATGCATGTGACTCAACATACCAACCCCCTCAGAGAAACTAATGAATTTGTGAAGTGCTTCGAACATTTCTAACAATGTGATTTAGTGCCACATTCTCAGCACGGTCGTGAACAGTGTGCAATGTGCACGCACAACTTAATGTCCCATGAACCTTGTTTTTTTTAATTTCTTTCTCTAGTGTTGTTTTTGTAATGTATGTGATACCTTGTATGTGTTTGTTTTACACTGTAATTCTCATTACAAATTACTGTATTGTTCTCCACACCATTTTTTTTATCTTGTATTTATTGTTGAGTGTATGGAAACAGTGTGCCTGAAGTCCCCATAAACTGAAGCAGATACCACCTCTGTCATTGTGAATGGACCATCAGTTCAGGGAACATTTTGTAAAGGTTATTCTTGCTGCAGGGAGACAGAATGAATCGGAGGTCGTAATTAGATTCTGAAAGCTCACAAAGAGATTGTTAACTTAAATAGTATCATGTGTGAGTGAGTTCAGGTTAGTTTAATGATTAAAATTGTTGTAACATCTTGGGCATTTAATTGCGGAGCACTCCAACTCTGATTGTAAAGAATAAATTGCTCCATATTTGGCTCACATGCCCGGGCCATATTTAGAGAGTGAATGTCTGTGTGAATCGGTGTTTGGAAGGGGCTCCCTGGGTATGGATGTGTGATGTGAGTGTTAGTGTTCCATATTAAGAAGGTGAAGTTGGCTACATCATAAATAATCCTCCCTCTATGAGCTGCATTTTTCAGTTGCAGTTATTTTCTTTATAGAGTGCGGCATATGCAGCCAGTTTGCGAGATTGTTCTTGGGCGATTGACTCACTACCTTGCTCCTAAGTGAGCCAACCGCTCACCAATTACAATCTAAAATGGCGTAGGGGCTATGAGAGGTGGCATGAGCCCCCTCTCATATTTCTATCTTACGATTCTCCTCTATAATTGCATGCGGTGGAAAGTTGCTATTCCTTCACGCGCGGACTTCCCACGCAGCGTCTCTCGTCACCCGAGTGGTCCGGTGACAGGCGGGCTCTGCTGATCTGGAAAGCTTTAAGCCGACGGGTGTGAGGAAGTCGAGTGAATGCTTTGCAGACACCGACATTGTCAAGAGGCACGCCCGCAGAGCTTGAAGTAGTGGCTGGGCTAGAGGTTCCGTTACTTCGCAGAAACTTAGCGAAAACACTTTCTGGCGGGCTACCAGCGAGGCGTGGGAATGACTTGTGTACCCAGGCAGCTGTGGCGGGAAAATTCCCGCACTTTCTGCAAAATAGTAACTGTGATTGGCTTGCTCAGGGCATAGCTCCGTGACGTAGCAAGATCGGCGCAGAAATTGGCGCCAAGAATCTCCATTGGTGGAATGGTAGCGTTCCGGCAATGGAGTGGAATTTCCGCCGGTTTTCGAGTTGCTGATTGGAACGTTTAACCACGGCCACTGTCGTGGGGGCGGGAATGTTCTGTGTTCGGTTTTTGTACGGGTGCTCTTAGGGGTAGTCGTCTCTCGCCTTTCGGTCGAGGACGTCGAAGCAACCAGCCAACGGCTCCGGTACGGCAGACCGTGTTCTGGGAGTCAAGAAGTCGGTTTGGTAATGTATGTCCGCAGCACCGGCAGATAGGGATTTTCCTAGGTGACAATTAGAGCTCAGCAGAGTGCGCCTGTTCGTCTTTTTTTTCCTAACTTTGTTCTGTCTTGGGTAGCAGCAATTAATGGTGGGTTGGCTATGTGTTTTCTCTAAGAATTGAGTTGCTAGGAATTGGCTGCACATACCACTTCGTCATAATCCTCACAATCTAGTTTAGGGACAACTTCAATTTCACAGCGTTTGTTTAAGTATCCAATTAGAGCCAATTTGATATATTGTTAATGTTTCATGTGTTGTTGTTTATTATTTTGTGTTTAGTCTTAATAAATCATATTGTTATTTTGGACAGAACTTTCATTCTGTTAATAGATAGAGCAACCCCATCATTCCTCACTATGTCAATGAAACCTTCGTTTAATTAACTTATTTAACAAATTAAATTATTGCAGGTGCCAAACTCTCTTCTACTCCACTGGCAGGGTTGATTAGAGTCAGTTCGCGTATTTTTTTTTATCCTTGTGCAACAGGAAAAGTTGGAGTTAGAAAAGGGGGGGCTTAGAGCATCATGTACATATGTAAATTCTTAAGAATTGAGTGTTAAAAACACTGCTAGCCCCGGCACCTCGCAAGGGCATATAGTGGACATGCGGGAGGCCGGGTGGACGTACCGCCGAATTGCTCAACACGTGGGGCGTGAGGTCTCCACAGTACATCGATGTTGTCGCCAGTGGTCGGCGGAAGGTGCACGTGCCCGTCGACCTGGGACCGGACCGCAGCGACGCACGGATGCACGCCAAGACCGTGGGATCCTACGCAGTGCCGTAGGGGACCGCACCGCCACTTCCCAGCAAATTAGGGACACTGTTGCTGCTGGGGTATCGGCGAGGACCATTCGCAACCGTCTCCATGAAGCTGGGCTACGGTCCCGCACACCGTTAGGCCGTCTTCCGCTCACGCCCCAACATCGTGCAGCCCGCCTCCAGTGGTGTCGCGACAGGCGTGAATGGAGGGACGAATGGAGACGTGTCGTCTTCAGCGATGAGAGTCGCTTCTGCCTTGGTGCCAATGATGGTCGTATGCGTGTTTGGCGCCGTGCAGGTGAGCGCCACAATCATTACTGCATACGACCGAGGCACACAGGGCCAACACCCGGCATCATGGTGTGGGGAGCGATCTCCTACACTGGCCGTACACCACTGGTGATCGTCGAGGGGACACTGAATAGTGCACGGTACATCCAAACCGTCATCGAACCCATCGTTCTACCATTCCTAGACCGGCAAGGGAACTTGCTGTTCCAACAGGACAATGCACGTCCGCATGTATCCCGTGCCACCCAACGTGCTCTAGAAGGTGTAAGTCAACTACCCTGGCCAGCAAGATCTCCGGATCTGTCCCCCATTGAGCATGTTTGGGACTGGATGAAGCGTCGTCTCACGCGGTCTGCACGTCCAGCACGAACGCTGGTCCAACTGAGGCGCCAGGTGGAAATGGCATGGCAAGCCGTCCCACAGGACTACATCCAGCATCTCTACGATCGTCTCCAAGGGAGAATAGCAGCCTGCATTGCTGCGAAAGGTGGATATACACTGTACTAGTGCCGACATTGTGCATGCTCTGTTGCCTGTGTCTATATGCCTGTGGTTCTGTCAGTGTGATCATGTGATGTATCTGACCCCAGGAATGTGTCAATAAAGTTTCCCCTTCCTGGGACAATGAATTCACGGTGTTCTTATTTCAATTTCCAGGAGTGTACAAAGTACATCGAGTACAAACAAAGTGGTTGTACCCTTGGTTATTCGACCTCCATCATGAGAAAGCATATGCGCTGTATCAAACGAAAACATGGTACAGAGCAACGTCGTTGTTACGTCCCTGTGACTAGCAAGCGCGGTATTTGTGTAATCTTTTCGTCATGACAACATGTTTTCATGTGCTAATGGCAAGTTGTAGCTTACAATTCAATTCTGTAAATTTTTAGAACACTAATGTATAAGTTTATTTTGGTATTTAATCACCAGTAGAAAATACACTTCATCCTCGTGTCCTATTTTCTTGTACTGTCGTCAAAGACTTCGAAACGTGTCGAAAGTGTGAATGTCATTGTAACAGTTAGATGTTCTCTCAACAGATATTAAATATTAAAATAAATTTCCAGTAGTTTTGAATACACACATGTAAAAAGCATATATACATACACACATACAAACATGCATAATATTACATAGAGGTGATGACATATATACGGCGAAGAAAAAACGCCGCATTTGGAGTTCCACATGCGATTTCTCATCCTATTTCACGACAAAAGTGTTTGTAGCAAAACCTAGTCCCGCCAATACTTATAATAGAAATGAGATTTACAAAATGACGCTCTGGCAGCACTGTAACTGCGTGCAGCGTAGTGAAGAATAGGTACTATGAACTTTGCGCTGTGCCGAAACTGTCCCATTAGCTCAGTAAGTAGCTGGCACGGTAGGTTCAAATGGTTCAAATGGCTCTGAGCACTATGGGCTTAAACATCTGAGGTCATCAGTCCCCAAGAACTTAGAACTACTTAAACCTAACTAACCTAAGGACATCACACACATCCATGCCCGAAGCAGGATTCGAACCTGCAACCGTAGCGGTCGCGCGGTTCCAGACTGAAGCGCCTAGAGCCGCTCGGCCTGGCACTGTAACTCCGGTCTGAGGGTTAGTTGCCCTCGTGTGAATGGATCACCGATGAACTCGAACGGGGGTCATGGGACGTCAGCCCCGAACAATTGCAACGAATAATAACGAACAAAATGAGATCATCATCAGCAACAACAACAACAACAAAAAGTAAGCCGAGGCAACGCCGGGACGAATGGATATGCAGACTCGCCGATGTTCGCGTCACGTACGTACCAAACCTTTTTTTTTTCAGTTAAAGCTTCAAATTGTATCCAATTTATAATTCCACAGTGCGATGTCTTGTGTATTTAGTTCTGTTACTGTTACCTTTATTCAGACATTAAAACGTAACATGATCCTTTTACAGATGGAAACGACCACTTTGTTTCGTCCGTGACAAAAACAAAGCCAATAGAAAATAACAGTGGATACAGTAACATTGTCTGTGTCCAATGAGGAATAAAAAACACAGTAGGTAGCCAACAAGAGGTTCCACATTATGCTATACACAATGATTCTGTATTTTTACGTCCAGGTTTATCTTCACAAAGCGGTAGCTACACATAAGAGCACATTTCATATTAGAGGAGATGCCAATGCGGCAACCTTGCATATGCAGACACTTTGCTACTCGTTGGATGATACTTTGCTGGACCCACGGCAACACTTTTGCTTCCACCGATGCTGAAACAGCATACACGCGAGCCATTAGGTCGTGTACTTGCACGTGCATGCATGGAATAATATAAACTTACTCGTTGAAGTGTCCCAACAAACAAAACTCTAGTGGATTTAAGGTCAGGGAACGTGGAGGCCAAAACCTGGGACCTCAACGACCAAACCATTTTCCTGAAGAAGCTTCATTTAAATAGTTACGCACATTCATTGTAAAATGTGGCGGTGTGCCGTCATGCTGAATTCATAGCTGTTGCTGGACGCCCAGTGGAAAGTTTTTTTAATGCATCAAACAAAGTATTGCTATGAAACGTGAGATATAGGGGTGCATTCAGCTTGTCCAGCAACATGTAAGGGCCCAAAAGTATTCCTCCCGCGATTGTAACCCGCAGGTTCATGCCATGCGTGCCTGAAAGCCATGTTCAGGGGTGACATTTGGAATGTTGCCCAACCATTAATAGTTGTTGTGAAAGTTGAAAATACATTCACGAGTGAATCTAGATTAGTCAGTCCATATCACATTACTTACACTTGGTGCACAAGCCATTCACAAAACTGTTCTCGTCGGATGCGGTCTTCTGGCCGCTGGTGTGAAGTTAATGTGTAATGACAAGGATGCAGTTATTATTCATCGTGTAACACTTCAACAACCAATCTTTGAGATATTTGGAGGTGCCTTGCAGTATCATTGGCACTTCGCCGAGGTGACTGGTGAACGATTTCAAGAATCGCGTCGTCTGTCTATGGAGTACATCTAGTCCTCGAACGATCTCTGTCTATCATTTGTGGACGGTTTCCCAAAAACGTTGCTCCAGGCGACGAAAAACATTCCTATCAGTAAGGCGCCTTTGAGGGTACAGTGCAGTATACGCACGAGCAACAGTAGCAGCTTGGTTATCAGATGCACCCAGCACCAAAAGCTTCTCGAAGTATTCACTGTTTGTGTACTCCTTCGGGGAAGCCGGCCTACATGAACTTCACCTGACCAGTTATGGTTGTCCACTGCACGTTTAATACACACTTGCATGCAGTTTAACGGATCCCAATCCCATGTAATGGGCTTTGTGACAAAGTGATGTCCGAGTCATAAACTAAGAGAATTGATTAACGAACGTCTATAAAATAAAATAAAAATGCTTGACGAGAATTTTTTTTTAAATCTCATTTTGTTTGTTATTGTTCATTGCATTCGCTCGGGGCAGACGTCCCATGACATCCGTTCAAGTTCATAGTTGATCCATTTACTCAGTTCATTTATTTATTTATTTATTTTACAGAGGGTGAAAAAAAAATGGTTCAAATGGCTCTGAGCACTATGGGACTTAACTGCTGAGGTCATCAGGCCCCTAGAACTTAGAACTACTTAAACCTAACTAACCTAAGGACATCACACACATCCATGCCCGAGGCAGGATTCGAACCTGCCACCGTCGCGGTCACGCGGTTCCCGACTGTAGCGCCTAGAACCGCTCGGCCACTCCGGTCGGCTTACAGAGGGTGACTAACCCTCTGTGCTAACATGCTGAGCTACCTTGCCGGCTGGGATTCGAACCATGGCTCCATGGAAGATGAGAATTTGACGTTCCAGCAGTATACTCAGTAAGCTACGACAGCTGGGATGGTAGTGCCGGGGGCACATTCTGATGCGCTGCACGGCGTGGCAGTGTTGCCAGTTCCTCGTTTTCACACATTTTTCAAAATGCACCCGATCTTATTTTGCTAGATAAACTTCTGTCTTGAACCTGAATGTCCAATTGCTGCATACCTCCAAGTGCAACATTTTTCTTCACCCTTAATACATACGTCTTTACATAGATATATATTTACGCATAAATATATGCCATGGATATGTATATACATATGAACGTACACACACACACACACACACACACACACACACACACACACACACACACACACACACACACATAGTGCAATAAAATGTGTTATACAGACATGGACCCAGAAGCGCTTCCTTTCATGTTAGAGCTTACTCATCAGAAAGACACAGAAACAGCACAACAGCACGCACCACCGTCACATAAAACGTTATATTTGGTTACAATTTACAGTCAGTTGCAATTCGTAAATTCACCACCAACGTTTGTTGATCCAGTGAAACGAAGGTAACATTGATGTTATTTGTGTTGAAATGCGACTAACCTCATTGTTTACTAACATCAAATACGTAGCATCAGCTCTTTAGCATTCATCAAGGACTGTGCAAGCTCTTAGAATCAACTATTTAGTGTCCGCCACGGACTTAGTTTCCTGTACAGTGAAGTAAAATTATACTCAAATGTGGATTTCGCAAATGCCCATTTGCTGTACATAGTAACAGATGGTAATGATCTTCCGCTAAAAGTTCGTACTGAGAGAGGGGCTGGAGGAGGCCTAGAAGGAAGAGGACATCTCAGCTGAAGGCAGAACTACTTCGTGCAGTTGACGACCAACCTAGCGTCAGTGTAAGACAATCAGCTGCAACAAGTAATGTTGACCAAATCAGTATATGGAGAGCGCTGCATGAGAACTTGCTGTACCTGTACCATGTACAGCACGTGCACGCACTATCAGATGCTCATTTTCTCGCACGGGTGCAACTCTATGTACCTCAACAATGTTTCAACCCTCACTTTAGTGCAAATGTGCTGTTCCCGGATAACTCCTCTTTTGAACGTGTGATCAGATTCTTAATTTTCGCAGTCAGTAGGCGTAGGCTGTCGAGAACCCTCAGAAGATCTTTGCTTCTGACGTGACTGCATAATTTCCTGTCGGCATTTGGGCTGCAATTGTCGGTGACTATTTGTTAGGGGCTCATGTGCTTCCACCCAGGCTCAATGGAGGGACTTACGCTTTCTTAGAGGATACCCTACCTATTCATATACAACATGAGCTCTTACAAGTGCGTCGGAACATGTACTGCATGAACTATGGAGCTCCTCGTCATTTCAGAGTTAATGTTCGCATGTTCGTAGACTTCTAAATAACAGAATACATGGTAAATGGATAGGTTAGAGGGGGACCAACTCATAGGCGTTCACTCTCTCCGGACTTAAACCCATTAGACTATTATTTGTCGGGGATGAGGGGGGCGATCTGAAAACTCTTGTTAATGTCTTTTGAACATTTCATTTAGGAAGCGTTTCATACCATGCTGATACGTTCTTTTTCTTGCGTTTTCCCATAATCAATGTGATTAAGAAGAGAAGTAAAAACTGAGATCCAACATGGAAATAAAATGTTTCCGAACCCATGTCCCTATAACATATCCTCTTCCACTATGTGTGAGGACTGTTTCCAAAAGTCTGTCCATAAATTTGCATTACGAGCTGTATACATACATACATACATGCATAGACAGATATGTATACAGACACACATAGACAAACACACACACACACACACACACACACACACACACAGCACAGCACACGCACACACACAACTTGAATCCATCAGATCAAATAATATTTAGAAATGGCTCATTTAAGTCCATTAGACTTATTAAACAGGAACTCATACAGAAAAAATAGCTAATGGCTTCAAATGGCTCTGAGCACTATGGAACTTAACATCTGTGGTCATCAGTCCCCTAGAACTTAGAACTACTTTAACCTAACCAACCTAACGACATCACACACATCCATGCCCGAGGCAGGATTCGAACCTACGACCGTAGCGGTCGCGCGGTTCCAGACTGAAGCGCCTAGAACCGCTCGGCCACACCGGCCGGCTAGCAAATGGGAAATAGTGCCAGAGAATGGAGTCACCACCAGACTAGGGACAAAGAGAACTGAACAAGGAAAAAGAATTGACAGAGGAAAAAGTGAGAGCTGAACTGCATGAACACTCCAACAATTGAAACATAATAGCTTTGAATGGTCTGCTAGCGTCCAAATGCATGCTAGGGTCCAAATGCAGCTGATATACACCTCAATGTGCTGGTATATAACAATCGCCAAGTGAAGCAGTTGCTAATGTAGCCACGAGTCGTGGTTACATATGATTGTAATTAAGTTTTTGCTACCTCAGCGAGTGTAGACGGAAAACTATTTACCGTATGAGTACATAACTTTCCTGGATGATGATGATGATTATGATGATGTTTGGTTTTGGGGGCGCTCAACTGGCTCTGAGCACTATGGGACTCAACATCTTAGGTCATAAGTCCCCTAGAACTTAGAACTACTTAAACCTAAGTAACCTAAGGACATCACACACACCCATGCCCGAGGCAGGATTCGAACCTGCGACCGCAGCAGTCCCGCGGTTCCGGACTGCAGCGCCAGAACCGCACGGCCACCGCGGCCGGCGGCGCTCAACTGCGCGGTTATGTTCAATATGTTCAAATGTGTGTGAAATTTTATGGGACTATACTGCTAAGGTCATCAGTCCCTAAGCTTACACAATGCGTAACCTAAATTATCCTAAGGACAAACACACACATCCATGCCGGAGGGAGGACTCGAACCTCCGCCGGGACCAGCCGCTACGCGATTATCAGCGTCCGTACAAATCCCCAACCTTTGCTCAGTCCAGCCTCGCCACTTTTCATGAATGATGATGAAATGATGAGGACAACACAAACTCCTATTCATCTCGACGCAGGTGAAAATCCCTGACCCTGCCGGAATGGAACCCGGGAGCTCGTGCTCGGGCACTTTATTGGAGTGATATTCAGACTTGTGCTGCAGGATTTGCGTTGTTAGTATTGTTAATATCATCTATCGTCATTATGTACCTGTAATGGTACCGCAGTGCAGGGTCCAAACACAAGCATCAGTGTGCGTTACAGTTGCACACAGTCAACATGGGTTTGAACAAGGTGACAAAGGCTTTACCTGTAAAGCAGTTTTGCCGGCCGATGTGGCCGTGCGGTTAAAGGCGCTTCAGTCTGGAACCGCGTGACCGCTACGGTCGAATCCTGCCTCGGGCATGGATGTGTGTGATGTCCTTAGGTTAGTTAGGTTTAATTAGTTCTAAGTTCTAGGCGACTGATGACCTCAGAAGTTAAGTCGCATAGTGCTCAGAGCCATTTGTTTTTGTAAAGCAGTTTTATCAAAACAACTGCTATAATTCTGCAGCTCTTCGCGAGTATCGACGTCCTATTCCTGCACCGGGTTGAAGAACATGATTCGGAAATTCGAATTAACTGGCGATGTGTGAATTGCTTCTGGGAGAGGCCGACGGCCTATTGCGCCACAAACTGTTGAAAAAGATGTTGTTGCCATGGCTGAGAGTTCTGGATGCAATGTGCGATCTTGAAGCAGTGGACGAGCTGTGTCTCCACACGGTCCACCGTTGTTACGGGCAGCAATAGAGCAAACTCTAATGCGGTTCCAGTCTGTCGTGGACGCAGATGGTCGTCCCATTCGATAACGTTTGTAACCTGGAATGTAAACATGCTACGTAATGAACAAACGTTGTTTTCTCAAGTGTATACGAGGTGCGGCTAGAAAAAAACCGGACTGATGCTGGAAAAAACATTTATTTACAATTATTTACAATTTCATGTTATCTCCTTCAATGTACTCTCCTCCTCGGTCTCTACACCGCTCCATACGAATTTTCCAGTGTTCATAGCAATGCTGCAGATCATTTTCGGTAAGTCCATACATTACTTCCGTCGCTTTTTCTTTTACTGCTTCAACAGTCTCAAATCTACTTCCTTTCAAAGCTGACTTGACTTTAGGGAAAAGAAAATAGTCACAGGGGGCCAAATCAGGTGAGTAGGGTGGATGATCTAAGATGGGAATGTTGTGTTTTGTCAAAAACGTCTTCACTGACAACGCACTGTGAGCTGGGGCATTGTCTTGGTGAAGGATCCATGACTTTTTTCTCCACAAATCGTTCCGTTTTCTCCGTACTCGCTCACGTAGGGTAGCCAGGACGCTAATGTAGTAATGCTGATTCACTGTTTGTCCCTCTGGTACCCAATCAATGTGCACAATCCCTTTGATGTCAAAAAAAATCAATCATCATTGCCTTGAATTTCGATTTTGACATTCGTGCTTTTTTTGTCGTGGAGAACCAGGAGTTTTCCAATGCATCGATTGGCGTTTAGTTTCGGGATCGTAAGTAAAAAACCACGATTCATCGCAAGTAATAACATTTTGTAAGAAGGTGGGATCACTTTCAATGTTTTCCAGGATGTCAGAACAAATCATTCTTCGGCGTTCCTTCTGTTCAATTGTGAGACACTTTCGAACCATTTTTGAACACACTTTGTTCATGTTGAAACTTTCATGAAGAATCTGCCTAACACTTTCCTTGTCAACTCCTGTTAACTCAGACACTGCTCTGATTGTTAAACGGCGATCTTGTCGAACAAGTTTACCGATTTTTTCAATGTTTTCATCAGTTTTTGCTGACAATGGTCTGCCAGTGCGAGTGTCATCACTGGTGTCTTCGCGGCCATCTTTAAATCGTTTAAACCACTCAAACACTTGTGTTCGCGATAAACAATCATCGCCGTACACTTGTTGTAACATTACAAATGTTTCACTTGCAGATTTTCCTAGTCTGAAACAAAATTTGATGTTAACACGCTGTTCTTTCTGTACACTCAACATTTTCCGACGCACAGACAAAACGTCAACTACTTAAAACAGACGCCACGGGCAGACTGAGTGCAGGAGGCAGATGAAACTCGAGCAGTAGGCGGAGCGAGAGTCACGTGACAGGCCACGCGACTTCCAGCCTTATTGCATTCGTTTTATTGTTTCACCAGTACTAGTCCGGTTTTTTTCTAGCCACACCTCGTATTATAATGTGCTACTTTCAATGGTTTGTTCCTTTTTTGCATGTCCTTAAAAATGTCTTAACGAAGTTTTCTGTCCTACGACCACTCGTTTTCCACGAGGGACCTCTCAGGTAGCGAAAGTTTAATCATAACCACCGTTATGTGCTCGCTTTCCTTTCTACGCTGTTAGGGTCTGCTTTCACAAGGAAGGCCCACGGGACGAGTTCACTGCTGACTGCGTAGCGGCGGAGACTCATGAGTGGGGTCTGCGGACGCAC
This sequence comes from Schistocerca cancellata, assembly GCF_023864275.1. Taxonomy (NCBI): domain Eukaryota; kingdom Metazoa; phylum Arthropoda; class Insecta; order Orthoptera; family Acrididae; genus Schistocerca; species Schistocerca cancellata. The sequence goes on along the minus strand of NC_064633.1, from coordinate 116,062,390 downwards.
GAAGACGCCGAGTTTTCAGATGACGTCATACAACCCGCTGGCGAGTTTATGGTGAGTATATGGAGCTCCTGTCAAATCTCTAATGACCGAGGGTGCTTTAATCATTGTCAAATATTATGGGGCATCTCTCCCTGCATTCACAGACAGAATGTGGAAGGAATGTATGGTGGTATGCCTCTGTGTGAACTGTTAATAGCTACATTTTATTTTCACATTCCTACTGAAATGATTTGTAGAGACCATCCTGAGAGACGTAATTGCATCTTAACAGGTACACATACTATTATCTTCTAAAATTACATGATTAACAAGGTGTCTGCCAGTTCACAATACAGGGTGTTACAAAAATATACGGCCAAACTTTCAGAAAACATTCCTCACACACAAATAAAGAAAAGATGTTATGTGGACATGTGTCCGGAAACGCTTAATTTCCATGTTAGAGCTCATTTTAGTATCGCCAGTATGTACTGTACTCCCTCGATTCACCGCCACATGTGTGGGCTGACGAGAATCCGCTCGCAATTGTGCAATCACGTCATCAACACAGATTTTCTGTGAACGTTTGGGCAGGCATTGTTGGTGATGTCTTCATTGGGCCCCATGTTCTTCCACCTACGCTCAATGGAGCACGTTATCATGATTTCATACGGGATACTCTACCTGTGCTGCTAGAACATGTGCCTTTACAAGTACGACACAACATGTGGTTCATGCACTATGGAGCTCCTGCACATTTCAGTCGAAGTGTTCGTATGCTTCTCAACAACAGATTCGGTGACCGATCGACTGGTAGAGGCGGACCAATTCCATGGCCCCCACGCTCTCTTGACCTCAGCCCTCTTGACTTTCATTTATGGGGGCATTTGAAAGCTCTTGTCTACGCAACCCCGGTACAAATGTAGAGACTCTTCGTGCTCGTATTGCGGACGGCTGTGATACAATACGCCATTCTCCAGGGCTGCATCAGCGCATCAGGGATTCCATGCGACGGAGGGTGGATGCATGTATCCTCAGTAACGGAGGACATTTTGAACATTTCCTGTAACAAAGTGTTTGAAGTCACGTTGGTACGTTCTGTTGCTGTGTGTTTCCATTCCATGATGAATGTGATTTAAAGAGAAGTAATAAAATGAGCTCTAACATGGAAAGTAAGCGTTTCCGGACACATGTCCACATAACATATTTTCTTTCTTTGTGTGTGAGGAATGTTTCCTGAAAGTTTGGCCGTACTTTTTTGTAACACCCTGTATAATACCATCAGAAACGTAATCGTAGTGTAGTAACAAATTGGCATAGAGTAGCTGCAAAGCATCCTTAATATCTTGAAGACAAAACATGTGCAGTTAGTTAAAAATCGTAGTGATAGGTTTAACAGGGCGTGTTACTGTACCTGAGCAGCAGTTCCACGTTCAATGCCAATAAGCAATAAATAACTTCACTTGAGATGTCTATTGAAAATAGACTTCTAAACACTGAAATACGCATATAATATGAAACTGGGACAAACAGGTATGATATATCTAACAAGGGAAACTCCCCATCGCCTCCCCCTCAGATTTAATGGTAAGAGGGCCCAATGATCAGCCCGAGGTAAATCAAGCATGATAACAGGAAGAATGTGTACTGAACTGTGAAAAAAAAAGTAAAATAGGATCAGTGAATGCTCCAAGGACAAGAACTGCAGTATAGAAGAGCACGGTGCAGCAACGTTGACGTGGTTAAGTGACGGCACGGTAGCTGAGCGTGTTCGGTCAGAGGTTTAGCTACATTGTGTGTAAGAATGGATCAGCGAAGAACCTAAACGGTTATCATGGGCTGTCGTCGTCCCCCCCTCCCCCCCCCCCCACGGAACAAATGCAACCAACAATAACGAACAAAATGTGATATAAAGAAAGTGGTCATGCTATTGGACTATCAAGCGGGCGAGCGCAGTTCAAAACTCCCTCGTGGAAATTTATTTTCTTTTTGCGCTGCTCGCCATTTTCAAATTTGTGTCTGTGTCGTGGTGTAACGTCCGTTTGCAACAGCGAGGTGTAAAAAGAAGTGCTTTAGAGTGGGAACCGAAAGCATTTGATGAAAAGGCGACAAGTCAACCGGATCACCTTCCGGAAAACACGTCTGATGAGTCATACGCAGCATTAATAACAATACGTGTGTCGTATAATAGGAATCTCTCATATATGAGCCTAATTTGTACGCATGGTAAGTGAGTGAGTGAGATTCGCCTCCTTGCCCGATATACGCGTTCTTATGAATGTGAACACTCGCAAGGAAATGATGGAAACATAATAGTTTGTTACGTAAGCTGCAACAACTGAACGCATCACTATTACAAACACACAATTTCTCTGTCTAAACATATGTCTTTAACGTTTTTGAAGGTGCGTGCCGTTTTGGAAGTTTTGACTTTTTAATTCCTTTGTTGTAACGAAGTTCACACCTGTTCATTTGTTGTTTTCATTTCTGTGAGACGTCTACATAGTATCTTCCCAGCTCTCACTATTCATCACGTTTACTTGGGACGTTAACGTAGTCTTACCACATGACTCATATTCTATAACTAATGTATAGTATAACAACTCCCAAGTCAAGAGAAGAAACATTTCAATGACCGGACGGACAGTTCATAATGTTGTGAAAAAATAAATAAGTAAAACTAAATTGCGTGAGGGAGGTTTAAACACAGCTCGCCCAACTTAAATGTCAACAGTGTAATCACTTTCTTTTCTTTTTTTTTCATTTTTGTTCGTTGTTGGTCGTTGGGTTTGGTCGTTGCGGACGTCACCTGGCTTAAATGTCAACACGGTAACCACTATTTTTTTTTTTTTTTTGCATTTTTGTTCGTTGTTGATCGTTGGGTTTGGTCGTTGCGGACGTCACATGACATCCGTTAAAGTTCGTTTGTTGATCCTTCCACTCAGTTTTTTATTACAGAGGCCTAGCAGCTCTCTGACCGAACACGGCGAGCTACTGTGCCGGCGTTAACCGCGACGTTACGGCTATTCACGTTTCGTCAATATTGCACGTTTTGAGCTTGAACCGTTCCGTGTTTCTATTTTGCTTTTTTCCACAGAGCAGTAGTCCGGCCCCGGTAGCTGAGTGGTCAGCGCGACAGACTGTCAATCCTAAGGCCCCTGTTTCGATTCCCGGCTGGATGGGAGATTTTCTCCGCTCGGGGACTGGGTTTTGTGTTGTCCTACTCATCATCATTTCATCCCCATCGACGCGCAAGTCGCCGAAGTGGCATCAAATCGAAAGACTTGCACCAGGCGAGCGGTCTACCTGACGGGAGGCCCTCGTCACACGCCATTTTCCATTTCCACAGATCAGTACACTTTCTTTCTGTTTTCATGCTACATCTGTGTTCAGTTCGTGACAGACTATCCACTAGGCCACCTTACTACTAAATGTGAGGTGGGGTGCGATGCGGAGACTCCCTTATAACAAATGGTAAAATGCCATTTAGAAGTAAGCCTACCATGTTACGCTGTAAGATTTCATAAAAAGCTGTTTAATGACCTAGGTTTTCAGTTTCATTAATACCAAAGTTGAACAGTACGATGGAAAAATTTAAGTAGTTGAACAGTACGATGGAAAAATTTAAGTACAGAACATAAATTGCTTTTAATGTAGGAAAAATCATGCGAAAATAATTGTTCTTGCAACTAAATCATACATTCTCTTCACTACTTTGTAGGTGACATAAATCAACCAATAAAACAACCAAAAGCAGGCCAAGCTGCACAGTTCCAACTTCACAATTAATGTAATCTCAGTCCGAGAACCACTAAAAAAATAAAAAAATAAAAATAGAAATTGAACCACAGGCTTTGTATAATACTTTACAGCAATGAAACGAGTTCCAACGAAGTTTTTACAGAGGTGTTCAGATATGTTTGGGTAAAGAAACGAGAAAGGAATTACATTTTTCTTTGCATACGGCGCAGTTCTAAAAACCCAAATTTAGCTAGCAAACATCAAATTTCAGAAATATGATAACCAATAATCACATTAAGAAGCTGTCAACATCCTGTTCTGATAATTTTTTCGCGTTTCTGTAAGAAAAAGAAGTCCATGTGGGTGAATAACAGGAAATTGCATATCGGCGTAAAAAGGTACTAACAGTGAGTGTTATAATCTACATCACTGCGATATCCAAAATAGTGTAGTGCAATACAGATACCCAATGATGTTCCTTACTATTCAACATGTTAAGTAACAGGGCGATCCACTACGTAAGGGTTACTGTGTGACGTAACGTGGTGCCACAAACGTCCGTCACCGGGGAATAATTACTTGTGTAAGGCGGCCCCGGGCGAGGATGCCATTGTCCTCCGAGCAAGCGGCTTACGTGCAACCCGGCAAGACAACATTAGTTTATAATTAACGGAGAATTACAAGGAGCGGCGGCGGGGCGTTCATTATTGCAGGATTAGGGCGGCGAGCGAGAAAAACGTTATCCCCTAATTAGCGGGAATTACGGGCAAATAGGAGGAACAAGTTGACGCTCGGCTTGGCACCGACGGTCAGCGGCGGCCAGCCTAATTCCACAGTGGCTGGGAAGGATCTCGCCGACGCGCAGGTGAGGATTAATCCCCTCGCGGTAAAAATTGAGCCTGCGGCAGACTTCCCTTCCCACTAGTAGTCTCGGTTCCATCCCTTACCAGCGCCGACGCCTGACCGTGAAAAGAGGGATGCCACGTCATCTGGCCAACCCCCTACTGTGCTCTTCAGGTGATCACAGTCCCACCGACAATCCGATTATCTCAAATACACGTCGGCCACTCCCTCCTCCTACCCCTTCCCCCGCCATTTCCCTCGCACACACATACCCCCTTCTGCTCACCTATCACTCACCCCTCACACACACTCTCTCCCCCCCCCCCCCACTCCCGACCAGACCCACACACATCAAACACACGAGGGGGTCCGTCTAAATGCACAGAAAAATTGACAAAGGAAGCCAAGTACTCTTCAGTTAGCAGTCTAAATTCACTTCTCGAAATATCTCACTCCCCCATTTCTAAAAATAAAAAAAATTATGAGTAGCACCCAACAATGCAGGGTGAGTGACAAGTAGGGGTGGCGCATCACGTGCTGGGAGCTGAATGATTAAGCGTCCGATCCCTCGCTCCCGCCCTCGCTTTCGAACCGGTCTGCGGGGCGAGCGCCCGTCTAATTACACTAACAAGCCTTTGAACTGGGAGGCCCTCGCGCCAGTGGTTAGCACGGACTGAGCTATATGTGGCACCACCCCTTCCTGTAACAATGATATCGCAAATCTCCCCGGCAGGCCAACCCCGACCGCCACACCCTCGTTCGGTGATTCCCGCGGTAATCTAAGCCGGTCCAGTGCCCGCTGCCGTATATAACATTTGTTCTGGTGTGTCAGACCTAAGAGATTAATAGCCGCCTGCGCGTGAATCCACGTTCGTGCGCTGAGACGACGAGCGGCGATAGGCCTACAACTGCGGTCTCCCGCGCGCGAGAAAATGTCACACTTCAGATCGCCCAAAGCGATTTGTAGTTTTGTTTCTGCCCGGCTACAAACAGTAGGGTTCTCGCGGGGAGTTAATAAAGACAGGCCAGACAGATGTTTCGAAAAGTTCCAAAACCCAGATAAAAATAACGAACAAGAATGAAATACAAAGTGATCAAGGCTACCCGTGGGTGCGGGTAACAATATTGGTTTTTCTGGCTTCACATATGAACGTAATATGGATGGGCAACGTGCAAGCATACACGTCGGCGGCGAGCGCTAATTCTTTCCTGTCTTGTGTGTTTGGTTTCGATCGTGTGCAATATTCGTCCAACGCAACTCCATCGTAGTGGATGGGAAATTATGGCCAGTTTCTTTTTGTTTTCGTATCTTTGTCACGTTGATACCTTACTGGTCTTTCCCAAATCCTTGCTTCCCTCGTGTGCCATATTCGTCTAACGTAGCTCTAACGTAGCGAATGTGAAATTATGACCAGTCCCTTTCGTATCTTCGACGGTGTTGATACCTTATTGGTCTTTCCCAAATCCTTATTTCCCTTTTTTAATGTTTTCAAAAAGCGTCCATCTTTATGTGCATTATGAGTTCACGATTCGCGCTACAGCGAGATCGTTATTTTAATGGAATGGTTCAAATGGCTCTGAGCACTATGGGACTTAACATCTATGGTCATCAGTCCCCTAGAACTTAGAACTACTTAAACCTAACTAACCTAAGGACAGCACACAACACCCAGCCATCACGAGGCGGAGAAAATCCCTGACCCCGCCGGGAATCGAACCCGGGAACCTGGGCGTGGGAAGCGAGAACGCTACCGCATGACCACGAGATGCGGGCTAATGGAATGACTTCCGGAAATTATTCATTACAGACACGTCGTCACTCACGAGGAGTATAGGTGTGTGGGCGAGAAGTGTGAGTGTGAAGGTGGTGACTTCTGAAAATTACCGATTACAAAGTTGATGTCACTCACGAGAAGTGTGTGTGTGTGTGTGTGTGTGTGTGTGTGTGTGTGTGGGAGGCAGGGGGGGAGAGGGGTGGTGAATACGGAATTACTGCTTCATGCCATGTGGATAGAGGCACCCAATAATACTCGAAAAGACCCACATTATTTATGTTTAGTAACCACTGCACAAAAGGTACCTTCTACCTACAGAAGACTTAACTAAAAGAGTTTAGTTTGCGTGTCAGTTGCATGATTTTAATCTCAGGCAAATATCCTTTTGACGCACGTGATTACTTTCTATATTATCATTTGTAATAGTTACTTTCCTCTAGTTTGGATAATAATACGAGACGAGAGCGTCGCGCATTGAAGGTATGACTATAGGAACTTCCAGCAACGACAAGACTCCACTGCGTGTATCCAAGTGATCTTCTAAGACGTTCCAAATCCAATAGTGTTTATGAGGGATGAGACGCATTTGCATTTAAATGAGTCATAGCAAACTACTTGCGGTACTTCGTGAAATACCTCTTTACTCCTCAACCGTGGATGTGTACCATAGCGGCAATTACTGTAACAGGACTCTTTTTTTTTCCTTTTGTTAGGCAGCGGAGACGACGGATAAACAAAAGAAGTGTTTCTTCTCAGCCGGGTGATGCAAAACCACCAAGGTCACCAGACATGTCTGCTTCTGATCTTTTCTAGTTGCGGTATTTGAGAGAAAGTGTCTATGTTGACTAATAATAGCGTCTGACGGCGTTGAAAGATGCCACTAAAGAAGAGGTGGGTTTGACTGACCAACGCCTGTTGCTCAATGTTATGAGTAACTTCAGGATGATATTTGAAAATTTTATTCGAGAGAAAGCTCACCATCTGGATGGCATAGTTTTTCGTAATCGACGATGTAAACCAAAGAGAAGCTACCAATCTTTGATTTTGTATAAATTAATGTTTATTTTCGTAAAAATTAGCATATTAATGTTCATCCAAAAGCAGCCCGTTTCCTATAGGTGACCTCTATGAATCTGAGGAAAGGAACCCAGAAGCAGGAACGAATGAGTCGAGAGTTACGAACCCAAAGTCGTGGGTGAACTCCGCCGGCTGAACATGTGTAACTACGAGTCGTTATTTGTATGCTGTAGTGTCTGTTACGAACAATGTGCCTAATAATGTAGAGTGCCCAAATCAGGTCAACTCGTTGGCGTATATGATGAGGAGTGCGGACAGGGAACTCTGCAAATACACTGTACGCATTGCACATCTGTGTTTCTAACACGAGTGACAGTTAATTTTGCCCATCTGGATATTGAACATGTTCGTCGGGTTTTCGCTATAAGTTGGATATTAAAATGAGAGCTTGTTTTATAATCAGCTTCTTCACCTGATCTGATCCCACTTGAGTCATTGTACTGGAGTCATGGCGGGATCTTTTGCCAAGAACTCTCATCGTCCATGACATTATTCTAACAACGCTAAGCATTGAGCGAAATACAACAACAGAATTTTCTGCGTAAATTTCATGCCTGTCTAGAAACTGCGCGGCGTCACTGAACACTTGCGTAAGTTACACAGATAATTAAAACAGTTACTGAAATGTTAATACTTTATTAATGTTTCCCGCAGAGTAAAGGTAAATTTGAAATTTTCTCATATTTGCCTAAAGTATTCGAATCAGTCGCTCCGGACCAATGATACTGATCTTAAATGGATTCCTCTTCCTCAGAAATTTTTATCGTAATTACGGAAACGGTGGATAAATTCTCAGATGAAGTTCGCAGTTCGTAATCCTTCACAGTTTTAAAAGAATATAGTAATTTCAGTAACTACTATATTTCAAGGGGCAGCAACCTTCAATACTCGCTATAAAGCTGCCATTGTTTCCGAAAGGAGTTCATTACGCCAAGAAAATTATTGATAATTTACTCAACAACACCAAACACCTGAAAGCAGCAATTAAAAATCAGAATCGAAGTCGTTTCATGTAAACAACCCCCTCTATCCTATAGACGATTTCGATTTTTTTTTAATCTATCAATATGTGTGGCATAGAAGACAAAGATGTTTATTTCTATCACATTCACGATATTTCATTAGCAACAGGAGTAGTGACAAAGATTATTTACTTCATTTCTATAAAAATCAAGACACCACACTGTTTAGTAACCTGCAAATAGCAGCATGTAGTCATGACATAACGTGACGATTTCCTCCTGACATATGTCGGGTCGGTTGCAAACGAAGTACAAGCGGGAGTAATAAAGAGAAACAGGAAGGGGAATAGTGCACCATCACAAATAAAAGTTGGTGACAGCATCTACATCTACACTACTCTCCAAATCACACTTAAGTGCCTGACAGAGGGTTCATCGAACCACCTTCACAGTAACTCTTTATTATTCCACTCTCGAACTGAGCACAGAAGAAACGTATACCTGTTGGCGCGAGCTCTGGTTTCCCTTATTTCATTATGACGATCGTTTCTCCCTGTGTAGATTGGAGTCTGAAATTTTTTTTTCGCATTCGGAGGAGAAAGTTGGTGACTGAAATTTCAGGACAAGAGACCCAACGAGAAATACCTTTATTTTAGTGGTGTCGACCTCATATTTTGTATCATGTCCTTGACACTCTCTCCCCTATTTCTCGATAGTACAAAACGTGCTGTCCTTATTTGAACTCTCTCGATCTAATCCTTTAGCCGTGTCTGGCAAGGATCCCACACCGCGCAGCACAACTCCAGAAGAGGACAAGCGTATTGCAGGCAATCTCTTTAGTAGATTGGTTGCAGCTTCTAAGTGTACTGCCAATAAAACGCAGTCTTTGGTTCGTCTTCCCCACAACAAAAACAGAGCAGAAGTGAAAGAACGGTATATAGTTTCTCAGAATCACAGTTTACAGCAAGCTATAAAAGGGAGATTGATAACAGATCGGAATATTGCAGGTGTGAAGATTTTCGTCAACACTCTCTGATATACAGTTGAGAAACAAGATTCTAAATACATCTTTGGAACACAACTTCGTCCCGTCCTGAAATCTGGACCATGGGAAAACTTATATGACATTTGCAGAATCTGATCTGAAATGAATAAGAAGCACGTTACTGTTAAATTAAGAAATCGTAACAAGAAAGTGAAATTCTCCCAACCAACGGATTAAGCTATGCATACAAAAATTTTATTTTGAAACTCATCGTCATCGGATCAACTGAGGAGCTACTTGAACAATAAGTAGTGGCTTCGAGGTCGAAAATCTGACAACATTTTGGAGAGCGATGCGTCCCTAACACGCCATTCTACAGCGCCTCTTATGACGCCATTAACATAGGATGACACGGCAGCCTGTCAGCGTTGTGTGATATTCACTGCTTGATCGCCGAACAAAATAGTAGTTACTTCAATAGGCTATATACGAAATAGGTCTGGGTATAGTGTTGTTAATGTGATCGGATCGTCGGAAGTCCACGATATAGTTACGAAACCCAAACTCGGAACGTTGCATAGGCATGCGGCACCCCTTCTTTATGCCTGAATTGCGGAGGCTACGGTTAAACACAAGAAGTGTTTCTTCTCAGCAGGGTGGTGCAAAGCCACCCTCTGAGTCTGATGTTTTCTTGAGGCGGTATTTGAAAGAAAGTATCCTTGTTGAAAACCATAATGCCTAATGGAAATGAAAGCTGCTGCTAAAGAAGAGGTAGCTTTGATTGACCAACGCCTTTTGCCCAGAGTTAAGAGTAAATTCAGGATCACACTTAAAAATTGTATTCAAGAGAAAGGTCAATACTTGGAAGACACAGTTTTTACACGATATTTCAGCGACACAGTAATAACTAAGTACTAATGTTCATCCTAAAACTGCCCGTTTCATGTAGGTGACCTCTATGAATCTGAGGAAAGGAACGCAGAAGCAGAAACGAGTGAGTCGAAAGTTACGAAGTTTCGTAATTGACCAGCTGAAACAATAACCTCCGTGTAGCCGGTTGAACATGTGTAACTACGAGTTGTTATTTGTATGATGTAGTATCTGTTACGAACAAGGTGCCTAATAATGTTGAGTAGGCAAATCAGACCAACTGTTGGCGTATATGATGAGGAATGCGGACAGAGAACTCTGCAAATACACCGTGCGCGGTGCACACGTGCGTTTCTAACATGAGTGACAGTTAATTTTGCACATCTGGATGTTGAACACGTTCGTCGGATTTTCGCTATTAGTTCGATAGTAAAATGAGAGCTTGTTTTATAATCAGCTTCTTCACCTGATCTGATCCCACTTGATCATATCCGGCAGTATACGCAAGAACTATGGAAGCACTCCTATTACTGTGTCTAGAAAGAGAATCAATAACCTCTGTGTAGCTAGTGAAGGATTTCAATCACATCATTTTGCTTTCTTCTTATTTCTTTGAGATTCAATGCAAAACATTCCCAGCTAACAAATAACTCGTACTAAATCGTTCTTATTTTGGTGTGTGGGGTTCATAACAGACGTTAGATGTTGCTTCAATAGATACTTTTGATAGCCAGATATAACAATTTTAGATCGGAATAGCAGAGCTGCACTCAGTAATGTCACATATTTTGCTCATTAGGAGGCTATCTATTTAGCACAGATGGATTAGCGTCACAAATTGGTTATTCTAATATAAGGAACAAATGATCAGAAACCAGTATTTCAGGTGCAACGAGGTCCTCACAGAACAATGCCTGTGAAGGACGCGTTGAGTCATGTGCTTATTTTTTATGACAAGCAACTGCCTGTAGCATTGACAGTGGTGGTGATGCTTTGTAAAACAAACTCAGTGTTCTGTGGTGTGCTGGCTTTGGAGTTACCACTGTTTGAAGCCGATGACTGGTAGTCGCGGTTGAAGCAACTTACAGAAATGTATTTATTGGAGCAATTATATGAAAGTGTAGCTCATCCATACAGCAAACAGTGCATAGATCACTAAAGCGGCTCATTCTTGAATACCGCTGGAGTGTTTGGGATAATAATCGGGTTCATTAAAGAAAGGCATCGAAGCAATGCAGAGTCGCGCTGATCGGTTTGTTACCAATAGATTCGAACATGAGAGTATTATGGAAATGAAATTGAAATGAAATCCAGACCATTAGCTGCTTACAGGCGTTGATAAATATCAACTAGGACAGTTCAAAATGTATGCCCCGACCGGGACTCGAACCCAGGATCTGCTGCTTACATGGCAGACGCTCTATTCGACCTTTTTCTTCAATCTCCTTTTGTTCGTTAATGTTCGTTGCCCTTGTTCGGGGCGGACGTCCCACGACACCAGCAGAAGTTCGTTGTTGAACCATTTTCTCAGTTTTTTTTATTACAGTGGGCTGCTAACCCTCTGGCCGAACACGCTGAGCTACCGTGCCGGTATCCGACCGAGCCATCGAGGACACAAGAGGATAATGCGACTGCAGGGACTTATCTCTGACACGCTCCCCGTGAGACTCACATCTCCAACTTACTCTCCACACACTACATTTGTAGTGCACCTGCCCACTATACCCATTACTCGCGGCAGTCAGTCTACAGATATTTGGAGCAATGTGAGTGCATCCGCACTGAAGAAGATCACTCGCTGGTATGCCTTATTTATATGAAGATGATACCTGTTCATTATGGAAACGGCTGGTTGATAGGTTGATTTGGGAGAAGGGACCAAACAGCGAGGTCATCGGTCCCAAGGACCCATCGGATTAGGGAAGGACGGGAAAGGAAATCAGCCGTACCCTTTCAAAGGAACCATCCCGGCAATTGCCTGAAGCGCCGGCCGCGGTGGCCGTGCGGTTCTGGCGCTGCAGTCCGGAACCGCGGGACTGCTACGGTCGGAGGTTCGAATCCTGCCTCGGGCATGGGTATGTGTGATGTCCTTAGGTTAGTTAGGTTTAAGTAGTTCTAAGTTCTAGGGGACTTATGACCTAAGATGTTGAGTCCCATAGTGCTCAGAGCCATTTGAACCATTTGAACCAATTGCCTGAAGCGACTTGCGGAAATCACGGAAAATCTAAATCAAGATGACCGGCCGAGGGTTTGAAACGTCGTCCTCCCGTATGAGAATCCAGTGCGATAACCACTGCGCCACCTAGCTAGTTACAGTGAAATGGTCCGTGAACTCAAAAGGGAATCATCAGATGGAAACCGACGTTCTTCTCGCGAAATCCTATCGAGAAAATTTAGACAACCAGCATTTGCAGCTGACTGCACAAAGATTATACTGCCACCAACATATGGAACAACCCGACAGCAACATATGAAAAATCAACGCTCGTATGACGGCGCAGTGGTAGTCGTTTCTTCCTGTTTCACTTGCGAGGGGAACGGGAAATGGAATGGCTAATAATGATACCAGGTACCATCCGTATTTCTGCGTATGGTGGCTGGAGGAGAATGTGCACTGAGGTGACAGAAGTCATGGGATATCTCCTAATACCGTATAGAACCTCCTTTTGTTCGGCGGTAATGCAACATCTTGACGTGGTACGGAGTCAACAAATCATTGGAAGCCCCTACAGAAATATTGAGCCACGCTGCGTTTATTTTATTTTATTTTATTTTATTTTTTTCGACCCGCCACGTATTCGTCTCCTTTGCCAAACTCTTCATCACAGAGCAGTTTTTGTTGTCCCCTGCGTCCTCAATTATCTGCTGGATGTATTCCAATCTCTGTCTTCCTCTACATTTTTACCCTCTGCAGCTCCCTCCAAAACCACGGAAGTTATTGTGTGATGTCTTAATGGATGTCAAATTATCCTGTCCCTTCTTCTTTTCAGTGTTTTCCATTTTTTTTTTCTCTCCGATTCTATGCAGAACCTCCGCGTTTCTTACGTCATCAGTGCACCTAATTTTCCACAGGCGGTGGTTGTGGCCGAGCGGTTCTAGGCGCTTCAGTCCGGAACGGCGCTCCTCCTACAGTCACAGGTTCGAATCCTGCCTCGAGCATGGATGTGTGTGATGTCCTTAGGTTAGTTAGGTTCAAATAATTCTAAGTCTGGGGGACTGGTGACCTCAGATGTTAAGTCCCATAGTACTTAGAGCCATTTCAACCATTTTTTTATTTTCCACATTCTTCTTTAGCACCGCATCTCAAAAGCTTCGATTCTCTTCTTTTCTGGTTTTCCTACAGTCCATGTTTCACTGCCATACAATCTTGTGCTCCAAACGTACAACTCAGAAATTTCTTTCTCAAATTAAGGCCTATGTTTGATAGCAGTATATTTTTCTTAGCCAGGAACGCCCACTTTGCCAGTAATAGTCTGCTTTTCATGTCCTTCTTCTCCTCCTTGCTCCGTCGTCATTGGCTATTTTGCTGCCTACGTAGCAGAATTCGTTAAATTCATGTGCCACCTGCCATCAGTTCCGATATTAAGTTTCTCGCTGTTCTCATTTCTGCTACTTCTCATTACTTTCGTCTTTCTTCGATTTACTCTCAGTCTTTATTCAGTACTCATCAGACTACTCATTCCATTCAGCATATCTTGTAATTATTCTTCACTTTCACTGAACATAGCAACGTCGTCAGCGAATCTTATCACTGATATCCCTCCACTTTGAATTTACATTTCACCGCTTTTTCGATATATGGATCGTAGAGTAGATGCGAAAGATTACGTTCCTGTCATACATCCTTTGTAATCCGAGCACTTTGTTGTTGGTCTTCCACTCTTATTATTCCTCTTCGCTCTTGTACATGTTGTACATTGCCCGCCTCATGGCTTAGACCTATTTTCCTGTGTCTACAGCCATCCATAACTGCGAAAGCGATGCTGGTGCAGGGTTTTGTGCACGAACCGGCCTCTCGATTATGTCCCATAAATATTCGATTAGACTCATGTTGGGGGATCTGAGTGGCCAAATCATTCGCCCGAATTGTCCAGAACGTTCTTCACATCAAACACGAACAGCTGTAACCCGGTGAAATGGCGTACTGTCATCCAAAAAATTCCAACGTTGTTTGGCAACATGAAGTTCACGAATGGCTGTAAATGGTCTCGAAGTAGCCGAACATAACCATTTCCAGTCAATGTTTGGTTCAGTTGAATCACAAGACCCAGTACATTCCATGAATATACAGTCTACCGGCTTGCAAAGTGCCTTGTTGACAACGTGGGTGCATGGTTTCATGGGGCCTGGGCCAGATTCGAACCGTATCACTAGCTCTTACCAACTGGAACCGGGACTTATCTGACTAGGACACGTTTTTCCAGTAGTCTAATATCCAACCGATACGGCCACGAGCCCAGCAGAGGCGCTGCAGGAGAGGTGCTGTTAGCAAAGGCACTTGCATCGGTCATCTGTTACTATAGCCCATTAACGCCAAATTTTGTCGCACTGTCGTAACACATGCTTTCTTTTTACGCTCCACACCGATATCTGCATTTATTTCACGCATTGTTGTTTGTTTGTTAGTATTGACAACTCTCTGCAAACTAGGCTGATGTCGGTCGTTAACTGAAGGCCGTGGGACACTACTTTGTCCGTGGTCACAAGTAATGCCTAAAATATGCTATTCTCGGCACACTCTTGCCACTGTGGATCTCGGAATACTGGACTGCTTAGCGATATCCCGAATGGAATGTCCCAGACGTCTAGCTCTAACTGCCATTCCGTTTTCAAAGTCTGTTAATGAGTTAGGAAACGTTTTTCACATGAATCACCTGAGTACATATGACAGCTCGCTAATGCACTGTTCTTTTATGCCTTATGTACACGATACTACCGCCATCTATATATGCATATACCGCTGTCCCAAACTTTATTGCCGGCCGGAGTGGCCGTGCGGTTCTAGGCGCTACGGTCTGCAACCGAGCGCCCGCTACGGTCGCAGGCTCGAATCCTGCCTCGGGCATGGATGTGTGTGATGTCCTTAGGTTAGTTAGGTTTAATATGTTCTAAGTTCTAGGCGACTACTGACCTCAGAAGTTGAGTCGCATAGTGCTCAGAGCCATTTGAACCATTTGAGCCAAACTTTATTCACCGCAGTGTTACGTGGATGTGGAATGTATGGTGCGAAATGTTACAGTGCTCGCAAAGCCGGACGAACGCACGTGGGGAATGTTCTCAAATGGCTTCGTAATTGTAAGATATTAATCTCTGTGCATAGAAACTCTGAAAAACCTGGTCGCCAAAGCACTAGAGCCGGTCCCGTCTCTCGACAAATGATTATTCGGGATGTGGAATTTGAAGAAATGATGTAAAAAACGACTCAGTAATAAGTACACGTCAGCTTAGCTGTGAAATTCGCTATCGAAGATTAAGCAATGGACAACAAGTGTAAACAATTATTGCTGGAAAGAGCAAATAAGCAGTTACCACATCCTGATTACACAATGAATGGACATCATTCAGTTCCAGAACGATGGGCGTAAAGGAATTAAGGGAAAAGTTGAAAATGATTATAAATCGTCGTCTTTGGAGAAGTTTGTGACGAGTAAGTGGATTAAGGGCGAAAAAACCAATGTGGTTTCACGAAAAAAAAGGAATATCGGAAAATATCGAGGAAGCAAAGATTGGTGCCCTCCAGGTTAAAAAAAGAACGTGTCCACGGGCAAATGGTTCTAATGGCTCTGAGCACTATGGGACTTAACTTCTAAGATCATCAGTCCCCTAGAACTTAGAACTACTTAAACCTAACTAACCGAAGGACATCACACACATCCATGCCCGAGGCAGGATTCGAACCTGCGACCGTAGCGGTCACGCGGTTCTGGACTGTAGCGCCTAGAACCGCACGGCCACCCGGCCGGCTCCACGGGCAAAAGCTAACAGAAACTTTTGCATCTAAAGAAAGATCGATGCGAAAAGCAGAGTTTCCACCGCCATACCTTAACGAGAAACATTGCTGAGAAAACGGGAAAACTCTGGTTCTAAAATCATTAAGCAGGTCGAAGGCTTACATCGTTGCGCCCAAGTTTTAACTGTCCTCCACTTCCTTACGGAATGCCCATTTTTTAACCGTTTACACTCCCACCTGGGTTTGCCGCCTGAACTATCTCCCGTTTTAGTAAATGACGCGAGGAATGCCGACCGTGTTTTACTTTTTATTCGCTAAAGCCATATATCGAATGCCATTTAATTTTTAGTTTTGGACTACGGTTTCTGTGTGGTGTCTTTTTTAAGCCCTTTCTCCACGTGCCTGTTTTTATCTGTCTTCTCTTACGTCAGTTGGGACTGACGTATAGCCGTTTTTTAGCTCCTCCCTATCTTCGTGTTCTATAGTTTTGACCTGGGTATGTTTTTTGTGCCCTAACGCAAAACAAAACACAAACCCAACCAACTCGTCGACCAGTCCGATGTGGTAGTAGAAGACAAAGAAAGATGAAATTATAAACTTCGTGTTTAAGATATCATTCACCGTTCCACCAACCCCCGTTGGAGCAGATAATAATAGAAATCCCTGGCGTAAAGAAGCAAGTGGAAGAGTTAAAAACCAATAAGTCATCAAGTCCAAATAGAATCCGGTTTTACGGAGAGTGGCCTGCAGCACTTGTCTGTTACTTAGCTTTCATTTACCGCACAAAGTCAGAAGCCACCGGAAAAAAGCGCAGATGATTCCTGCATATATGAAGGGTAAAATAACGGACCCTCAAAATTACAGGCCAATATCCTTAACGTCGCTTTGCTGCAGAATGCTTGAGGATATTCTGAGATGGAATATAATAAATTTCCTTGAGACAGAAAAACTTCTGCCCACGTCAGCACGGATTTAGAAAGCACCACTCGGGCGAAATTCAGATTTCCTATTTCCCTGACGTTAACCCGCAAACAGCGGATGAAGGGCAAGAGAAAGATTCTATATTCCTAGATTTTCGGAAAGTGTTTGACACAGTGCCGCACTGCAGACAATTAACGTATTTTTATGGAGATTAACAGGTAAAACAATCGCGTAATGCTCAAATGCCGCATTAGTTGCTGCTACTTGACACAGTCGAGTCGATTACATACCAAGGCGTAACGTTGAAAAGCGATATGAAATGGACAGAGCACGCAAGGACGGTGGAATGGAAGGTGACTGTTCTCCTCTGTTTACTGGGAGAGTTTTAGGAAAGTGTAGTTGATCTACAATGGGGACCGTATACAGACCAGTACGAGACGTTCTTGAGTACTGCTCGAGCGTTTGGGATTCCCGGATTGAAGGAACACATTGAAGCAATTCAGAAGCATGCTGCACATTATTACCGGTAGGTTCGATCAACACGCCAGTATTGCGGAAATGGTACGTGAAGTCAAATGGGAATGCCCTGATGGAAGACGACGTTCCCGTTAAGTCCGATTGGAGTCCCTGGAGGAGGGACGACATTTCTCTGAAATACTGTTGAGCATTTGCAGCTGATTGAAGGGTGGTTCTACTGCTGCTAACGTAAATTTCGCCTAAGGACAGCGCAGACGAGATAAATCAGGGCTCGTACAGAGACACATGGAGAGTGGCTTTTCCTTAACTCCATTTGGCAGTGGAACAAGAAGGGGAATGATTAGTAGTGGTACAAGGTACCCTCCGCCATGTACCTTACTATGGTTCGCGGAGTACGTATGTAGATGCAGATGTACAACTGTATCACGAATTACGGGTGCGAGCAATGGGGTGCAAATAATTATGAATCTTGAGTTCAGTTCTGTGATGCGATGATGTCGTAAACCAAGAAAATTAAACGCCACGTCGATGACGATGTTAACTAGAGACGGAGGGCATTCTCGAACTGAAAGAGGGTGGAAAAGGAAATAGGCGGTGCGCTTTCAAATGAATCATCACGCTATTCACCGAAAGCGCTGTTAGGAAATCACGCCGGAGCATTTACCTTAGGATCACTTACCAGTTGCAAAATTTAGTGCCCATGGGTTTCTGAACCTCAGTAAATGAAGCTACACTGAAGAGCCAAAGAAACTAGTACACCTATCGTACAGCCCCCCACCCCGTCACCAAGCGAGCATGCAGAAGAGCCGCAACACGACGTGGCATCGACTCGACTAATGTCTGAAGTAGTGCTGGAGGGAAGTGAAACCATTAATCCTGCAGGGCTGTCCATAAATCGGTAAGATTATATCTCTTCTGAAAAGCACTTTCCAAGGCATCCAGGATATGCTCAGTAACATTCATGTCTGGCGAGTTTGGTGGCCAGCGGAAGTGTTTTAACTCAGAAGAGTGTGCCTGGAGCCACTAGTAGGAATTCTGCATGTGTGGGGTGTCGCTTTGTCCTGCTGGAATTGCCCAAATCCATCGGAATGCACAGTGGACATGAATGAATTCATGTGATCAGACAGGATGCTTATGTGCGTGTCATCTCTGAGTCGCATCACTCCAACTGCACACTCCCCACACCATTACAGAGCCTCCACCAGTTTGACAGTCCCCGGCCGGCATGCAGGATCCATGGATGCGTGAGGTTGTCTCCATACTCGTACACGTCCATTCCCTGGATACAATTTGACACGAGACTCGTCCGACCAGGCCACATGTTTCCATCATCAACAGTCCAATGTCGGTGTTTTACGGACCCAGGTGAGGAGACGAAAGGCTTCGTTTCGTGCAGTCATCAAGGGTACACTAGTGGGCCTTCGGCTTCTACAGCGCATGCAAATGATGTTTCGTTGAATGGTTCATACGCTGACACTTGTTGATGGCCCAGCATTGAAATCTGCAGCAATTTATGGACAGGTCTTCTGTCAAGTTGAACGATTCACTTCAATCGCGGTTGGTCCTGTTCTTGCAGGGCATTTTTCCGGCAGCAGCGATGTCAGAGTTGTGATGTTTTACCGTATTCCTGATATTCACGGCAGAATCGTGACATGGTCGTCAGGGAAAACCCCTCTTCATCGCTAAGTCGGAGATGCTGTGTCCCGTTGCTCGTGCGCTGACTTTAAAGCCACTTTAGAACTCACATAATCTTGTCTAACCTACCATTGTAGCACCAGTAACCGATCTAACAACTGCGCCAGACACTTGTTGACTTACATAGGCGCTGCCGACCGCAGCGCCTTAAAAATGAAATGAGCGTATGGCATCGTTGGCCGGGAGACCTCTATTCGGGGAAGTTCGTGCGCCAAGTGTGAAAGGTCTCTGTTGGATTCCTTTCATGTTAATTTCTTAAATATGTTGTCATTTACGGCATAAATTCCTCTTCTAAATTTACTGTGGTGTTTCTGACTATCTGGGAGGAGACTGAGTAGTGGAACGTGTTACTTTTACACATAAACAAGAACGATCTGTCACACTACGACACTTTAAAGCACAGTTTGTATGTAATTCATATATGTAATTCATGTCACAGTCTCATACGGAACCTACATCCGCTTTCTTTTATACACTGTATACGATAAGATACTGTCATCCCCCTTCCCTTCTGTGTGAGAGGATGAATGAGCAAATGTATTTCTAGTTGCATGCTTGAGGGTAGCAGACAAGCCTGTCTGCTAGAGAACAGTAGAACCAACGTCGGAACAGGTAGCTACGCTTTCTAAAAGCAGAGAGGTTTCTATTCTTAGTATGGTCCTGTCCGTCCCTTGTCATGTTGGTATAGGGAGCTGCCTCTCTGGTCACTTCCGTTTGTATTTGGGAAGCACGCTCGGTAGGAGCCCAGGTCAGTCTGTCCGCGGCGAGCGTCTGAAGTGGTAAGATCTCCGGCTAAGCGCGTGTCTGCTAAGTCCGTAGGACAATGGATTTCTAACTGAAAATTTAATCACCTTTATTTCAGGTTTAGCTCTAAAATATCTAATGTTATCTTAAATTGCAACGCAGTGTAATTCGAGTGTGAAGTTCAGAATATCTTCCGGTAGTTGCTTTGTCACTACTTTGTGAGTAAAGTGGAACCACGCGTTGATCAGTAACTCTAACTAAGATCATCAATCTTAAATGCGAATGTGCGGGAGATTATAACGTCTCGTCTTTACAATATTTTTCAATATAGCAACTTTTCTTTATGTTCAACCCACGTGGGGTGTACTTTGTGAGACCAGTACCACGTGATTATACAATTGTTTGAGCCATCAGGTTAATAATAAGACGATAGTAACCAGTTCGAGGTTTTTCTTTCGTAAATTGCGTTTCGATGTTATTTATTTTAATTATCAAAATTATTGTGGAGTTACACTCTTTGTGTAAACCAAGTTGACCACGTGAATCATGTGGTGTAAGCATCAAAGTAGCCCTCAGCTATTCTTTTCGGGAAGATTCCACAGAGAGTATGAATTTAGTATACCAGTTTGTGGTAATTACATGACGGAGAGGATTGCGCTACGAACGTAACTTCTTTGGGTGAAAATTGAATCGGTTGGAAGTGGTTAATTTCCTCTTGCATATGTTTCAACGTTCTTCGTGTGTTATTTTGTGAATGCAGTGTTGTATGCAGTCTCCCGGTCTTGGCTCCATATTTGATGTGTTCTGTAAGATTACAAACTCACATTTTCACAATCCTAAATAAGGCACCAGTTTAGTTATGAATCAAGTTTGATATGCTGAAATTTTAACGGAACAATGATCAATGTTAAAATAAATGTCCAAATATGAACTGATTTATTTCTTTTTATTTAAATTGTCTTTATATATATATATATATATATATATATATATATATATATATATATATATATCACCGGTTATCGTAAGATGAGTACTAAAAGATTATACTTAATGTTCGTCTGGTTGGGAATTTGGTAAGCTAGACTGGATACCTGGTGAAACAGTTGCTCAGTAATGCAAGGTTAACTTCCACAGACAGCTCACAGCTGTTAACCAACTTTTATGGTCTTGAATATCAGCACCGCTTTCAGAATAAATTACTGTAACAACATTACACATAACAACATTACAAGTGAAAGTCTTATTTCATTCGACGCCACATTGGGCGACTTGCGTGCCTGTGATGAGGATGAAATGATAATGAGGACAACACAACACCCAGTCTCCGAGAGCAGAAAATCTTCAACCCGACCGGGAATCGAACCCGTGCCCACTTGCATGGGAGGTGAACACCTTACCACCCAGCTAAGCAGGCGTACCGCAGCGCCGTATTGCGCCTGTTTAAATATCTCTGTATTTAAATACGCATGCCTATACCTGTTTATTTGGCGCATCAGTGTATAAGGTATTAAACTTTCCTTCTCACAGAACTTTGCTTTTGCCGTTATCCAGTGGAAATACACAGCTGGAGTGCACTCAGTTCGTATGCAGAATTCTCGCGTGACAGTTCTGCCAACGTAACGAACGGCACGCGGAACAGCGGACGACGTGCGCGAACGCGATAGCAGGTACTCGCGGCGCTGAATAATCTGCACTCATTTGTAACCGCAGCTGTTGCGTCCCATTAATCGCAGACCTCAGCCGCGCTAGTCAGAGCTGGTACCCCTCACCTGTGTCTGTAGCAAACGTAAGTGAGCACCTGCGGAAATATTTAACTCTGGTTGAAAGTCACACGGCAAGTGGAGCGAAATTAAGCCCGTTTGAGGTAAAGCCTGAATGATAACCGAGATGGCAGAGACGGACGAGTCACAACCTACAACAGCAAATATGCCGGTGTCACTGGAACACAACTAAGGCAATGGCTACAGTTCTTCTAAGTGGAGAGTAATTCTGGATATGTTTTATTTCCCTTCTTCCCTGTTCCAATCACGAATGGCACGGGGGAAGAGCAAATGTCGGCATCGCTCCATATCATCTCGAATTTCTCTTATCTTCGCGTCACGATAACTTCGCGACATTTATGCTGAGAGGAAGCAATATGTCGAATGACTTTTCCTGCAACGTGCGCTCACGGGATTGAAGCAGTAAACAACTCTGTGTCAAGCATTTCCTCTCTGTATTATAACTGATCTCTACTGGTACCTGACTTTACAACAAGAAAACAATGAAATTTTTATTTTATTTGGTAGTCGTCATATTGCGTGAGGATGAGTTATAGATTCGTCGTAACTGAGAAAATGATTGAATCAAATAATATCCGTGACTTGAGTACTGAATTATTAACAAAGACTGCATGCAAGAGTCCCTTTTACTCTCTTATCCCGATTTAATATATATCTGTCTTCACATGAACTGATTTTCTGCTCAAGCCAAAGTTAATGAGTAGCTTCAGCTTTTGTGGTTGCACCTGGAAATAAATATTTACTGAAGATTAATTCATAGCACGTAATCTAATAAATGCATCGTACTTCAAAGCAAGAAAAATATGTGCAAGTTCCGGTGAACGGTAGAAACAAGAAATGGCCATTAAAGATGAAAGTAATCATCTGTAACTCGCAAACTCACACTAACTTCCACTAGTACAATTACAGTGATCACGTTCAAGGCTTTAGGAAAATGAAACGATGAGAAATTACGTAGGGAAGGTAAAACAACTCTCTTATAATTATTATTGTTCCAATTAGAACAATAAACTTACGTTCATTAGTACAGGAGTGCTTTCATACGTAATTTCGATCAGAACAAAAGCAATAATGAACGATTCGTTGCAGCGTCTAGTTATATAACATGAAAATTGAACAAACCAGGAGTGCTGCTTCCTTAGCGTTCTGTTACTTTTGGACCAACGTGGAACTGTATACCAATCATATCTCTGTAGTCTACATTCATTTTCATGATAAAGACGTAAAAGTACATAATACTAAATTAAATTTTCTTTCGTGTCTTCCAAATACTCTCAGCGTGACAGCTGCTTTCCCGAATACTAATTTTATGTAGTTATCTCAATTTCGTTGGTCCAAACGGATATTAGTACATATTTTGAGGTGGTTCCTCTTTTTAGTGATGTTTCTTCAATAATTCCGTCCATGCTCCGAATCACCTTTCTTTGATCTTCGTGGAGACTTTGAAGCTATCCACAGACTGGTGGTCATATCCACTGAAATGAACAGGTTCGTTACAACTATTTTCACAGAGGAAGATACATTCGTTTATTGAGAAGTTTAACACTGCTTCATTGCGCCAAATGTAAATCGTATTCCTATCAGCCTAGTGGAGTTTCTGAAGTTATCCAAAGGCTGGTTGTCATATCTGTTGAAACGAACGGGGCTATTTCAACTGTTTCAGCAGAATACAAAAAAAAAAAGAATGTTCAAATGTGTGTGAATTCCTATGGGACCAAACTGCTGAGGTCATCGGTCCCTAGACTTACACACTACTCAAACTAACTTACGCTAAAGGCAACACATACACCCATGTCCGAGGGAGGACTCGAACCTCCAGTGGGAGGGGCCGCGCAATCCGTGACATGGCGCCTCAAACCACGTGGCCACTCAGCGCGGCTCAGCAGAATACGCTTCATTTATTTATTGTAAAGTTCATCTGTGCGCCCCTGCAAAAGAAGTGATTAACGGCAAATGAAATTTGACGTTTGTTACTTTACTGTGGAAGAAATTGCAGCAGGCAGGGACTAATTGCATTCTCAAGTTTATTTTATTGTCTTTCACTGGTTTCCGGTGTTTGAACTATCCTCCTCCCGGATGCGGCACCAGTATGCTAACCACTGCACTACCACGCTAGTTGAGAACAAGACTTGTACACATTCCAATAGAGTCTGTTTTGTGATCAGTATAAATGTGTTGGTACCTCTAAAATATCTGCACACTCATTGCTAACACCGAAGTAAGCTATTAATCACTGCAGTAAAGGCAGCGGTATCAACCGATCTACAGCCGTGCGGTGTTTGCTACGTAAACGACGCATCTGTAAAACATACACGGTGAGTCGAAAGAATATTCGTGACGGGTGGCTGCAGTGTGCATGTCCACCTACAAAGGTCACGTGGAATGCCTGGGTGTTAAGACCAGCCGATATCATCACCTCATCGACCGTAATGTTGAGAGGAGACGTTGCAGCCGGTCATCTGTCTGAAGAACACTCTCACTCTGCAGTGGATCATTATTCCAACAGCACACTACAGCTACTATACAGGGGTAATGATAGTAAGTATCATTAGTTAATATGCAGTCAAACAGTATAGATCGGTGCATCCTACTTCTAACATTTATTTCTAAAATACACTCCTGGAAATGGAAAAAAGAACACATTGACACCGGTGTGTCAGACCCACCATACTTGCTCCGGACACTGCGAGAGGGCTGTACAAGCAATGATCACACGCACGGCACAGCGGACACACCAGGAACCGCGGTGTTGGCCGTCGAATGGCGCTAGCTGCGCAGCATTTGTGCACCGCCGCCGTCAGTGTCAGCCAGTTTGCCGTGCCATACGGAGCTCCATCGCAGTCTTTAACACTGGTAGCATGCCGCGACAGCGTGGACGTGAACCGTATGTGCAGTTGACGGACTTTGAGCGAGGGCGTATAGTGGGCATGCGGGAGGCCGGGTGAACGTACCGCCGAATTGCTCAACACGTGGGGCGTGAAGTCTCCACAGTACATCGATGTTGTCGCCAGTGGTCGGCGGAAGGTGCACGTGCCCGTCGACCTGGGACCGGACCGCAGCGACACACGGATGCACGCCAAGACCGTAGGATCCTACGCAGTGCCGTAGGGGACCGCACCGCCACTTCCCAGCAAATTAGGGACACTGTTGCTCCTGGGGTATCGGCGAGGACCATTCGCAACCGTCTCCATGAATCTGGGCTACGGTCCCGCACACCGTTAGGCCGTCTTCCGCTCACGCCCCAACATCGTGCAGCCCGCCTCCAGTGGTGTCGCGACAGGCGTGAATGGAGGGACGAATGGAGACGTGTCGTCTTCAGCGATGAGAGTCGCTTCTGCCTTGGTGCCAATGATGGTCGTATGCGTGTTTGGCGCCGTGCAGGTGAGCGCCACAATCAGGACTGCATACGACCGAGGCACACAGGGCCAACACCCGGCATCATGGTGTGGGGAGCGATCTTCTACACTGGCCGTACACCACTGGTGATCGTCGAGGGGACACTGAATAGTGCACGGTACATCCAAACCGTCATCGAACCCATCGTTCTACCATTCCTAGACCGGCAAGGGAACTTGCTGTTCCAACAGGACAATGCACGTCCGCATGTATCCCGTGGCACCCAACGTGCTCTAGAAGGTGTAAGTCAACTACCCTGGCCAGCAAGATCTCCGGATCTGTCCCCCATTGAGCATGTTTGGGACTGGATGAAGCGTCGTCTCACGCGGTCTGCACGTCCAGCACGAACGCTGGTCCAACTGAGGCGCCAGGTGGAAATGGCATGACAAGCCGTTCCACAGGACTACATCCAGCATCTCTACGATCGTCTCCATGGGAGAATAGCAGCCTGCATTGCTGCGAAAGGTGGATATACACTGTACTAGTGCCGACATTGTGCATGCTCTGTTGCCTGTGTCTATGTGCCTGTGGTTCCGTCAGTGTGATCATGTGATGTATCTGACCCCAGGAATGTGTCAATAAAGTTTCCCCTTCCTGGGAGAATGAATTCACGGTGTTCTTATTTCAATTTCCAGGAGTGTAGAATTGTGATGAAACGACCGGCATCTTATGTCCTTTGCTTTGAGTAAAGACTGCAGCAGCACACGAACGAGGCTAAAACAGTTGGAACTAACACCAGTATTTTACTACCAAAACCTGTAATTTACCCTGTACGTCTTAACTTGCAATGACTGCTGGGCACGATGCCTCTAATGAAAACACAGCAATGAAACAGAAATAAAACAGAAAATGATGAAGTTCAAACGAATATTCTTAGCGCAACCATTCCTGTCTCACAATGTCATAGTTGAAGTGAAAGATTCATGTGCAAACTACGTAAAAGTTGAAAATTTCGGTGTAGATTCACTACAATAATGTTAAAATCTGTTTAAATTCCATTTGGTACTGCTTGATTGTACGATGCAAAGAGCCCCAGGGTTGATCTGTGTTCACCGGTGGTTTACACGGCTAATTTCTGGAGGCGAACGGTGGCTGCGTCGAAACACGGGCTACACTGGTATCCAGTGTTTTAATTCCTGCATTTCAATAAGCTCTTGCCATTAATTTAATTAGCACGCTCTGAAAAAAAAAATACTTCATTTGTGGGCGGATGTGAAATTTTTGGACATAATATGCAGGTATAAAGAAGTGGCGTGGATTGCAAAAAGCGCACCTAATTACAACGAGCAACGTTACAACACAGAGAGGGGCGCGTGACGTAATTAACAGCGTCCTGTGATCGACCATTAACAAAGCGATTTCAATTAATTAAATAGATAAAATTAATTTCAAAAGAGCGGACACCGTATCGTAAACATCAGCGAGTGCGCACGTGACGTGCTACTAATTAAAAACTGCGCCAGCACGCGTTCGTTAAATTTTTCGCTACCGATCTGTCCGGGTGCACTCATGCATCATCGCAGCACGAATAAATCTGTGTTGACCAGAAGGCTGGGACAACCAGCCTGAAGCAAACGTACATGACAGCCGAACCATGAATGCTAGTGTTCAGTCATGCACTTTTTCAAACACTGTCAACGAGTTGTACTCTACATATGTGGAGTCTTTGAGAAAAGTATTTTCTCTCCACTCGTCGATCTTAACGAAACAAATCTGATAGAGCTCAGTGCAGTGGTCTTTGGAAGGGACGCGTGCGCCAGGAGGCTGTAGCGAAATGGGCGGAAAAGCGATGTTTGTAACACAGACTGTAACGGCTCCATTTAAGCCGCTACATGGCTCGACCCCACAACTAAAGACACCTGAGTGCCCTTCCGACACTCAGGGAAGAGCCTGATGATAATTAGTAAGATAGGGTTATTTAAATATAGACGATCATTTTAATGTTAGATATGGTAATTGTCTGCAAAGTGTGAATGCGAACGTATGATGAGGTATGCGTGAGATGTCGGCTGTGGGTGTGCTATAGGCATAGTGAAAGTGTAGCCAACCTCGAATCTAGTAGAGCGCGACTGCACTGGACCAGAGAGGCATAAGCTCCACGCGCGTCATTAGCGCTCGTTTGGTTGGCAAATAACCGTGTGCGGTATCTCTGAGTCCTTGCGGCCACTATGTGTGGACCCGGACGAGGGAGACCGTATCGGGGTTGTTGCTGGGAAGACCTGGGTGAGTAAGCACGCTCTGCTCTATCGCTCCGATAGTTAGCGAAGATTTAGAATTCCATAATTCCATGTTCACTTTGAACTTGGAAGCAGCTTCCCTGCTGAGGAAAGCCACTATGGTATTTCCTAGAATCATCTCGGTTAGGAGAGATAGGGAGATGATTTCTTTTGCCAAGTAATTTCATGGGAATTGTGTTCACTGCACTTGGGAGTGGACAGGCGCTCATTGCCGAGTAATACTCAGAATTGCTCAATTTGCATTTCATTGTGAGTGTGAAGTACATATGCAAAGTGTATTTTATTTAAATGTGTTTATTGACTACTGATTGTGGAGAGATTGGTAACACGTGGTCGGCAGACCCCGTGCATTTCTTGGTGAGAAGCTTCAGCTCGACGTAATCACATTTCGTGATCGAGCTGGATCTTCTACGTAAATTCACGAGTGTGATTTAATTGTTCCTTCATAATATCCAGTAAAACTCGCGGAGTTAGTTAAACGTGAAGACGGGACTTGCCCGAATTAAAGTTACAGTTGGAACCATGTGCTCTCTCCCAATGTTGCCCCATTTGGTGTATGGGAACCTTCCTCTTTTATATGTTAGATAAAATGAATAGAGTGAATGTTAGTGTGTGTGTGTGTGTGTGTGTGTGTGTGTGTGTGTGTGTGTGTGTGTGTGTGTGTGTGTGGCTAAATGATGATAGAAATGTGCAGGCGGCAGTCATTGTCGATTCACGGCACATGTTAGCCGGATGTTTAACTAAGTTTACTTAGATATTATACTATTTGTATCACGCCAGCATTCCGTGATAAGTGAGAGGGAATATTTGAGATGGTAATGTTTATTGAATAAATGTGATTGTGGTATTATATAAATATGTTACAGTGATTTCTCCCAGCCACACCATATTCCCTTATCATTTCACAGAATATTTGGTACGCGTATTTCAGTGAATCACCTGTCTATGTCCCACTCATGGGCATATTTCATTTAATAAACTCTGTAAGGTGATATTAAAACTTCATTATAATAATATTCTAATTCTAACTTGATCAAAACCACCGAATAAAATCTTAGTTTGAGTATTGATGCCTGTTGCTGCAAATGGCCGCCGGCGTCTTCTACAGTACAGGTGCCATTTATAAAATTGAGGATGCCTGCCGAGGGTGCGGAAAGCAAGTATCATGCAGGACTGGTAGCTGACCCTGAACGCAAATAGATGTAACTTATTGTGCGTGACTATGCGAAGAAATCTGTCACTGTTTGTTACCACTACCAGCAACAAGTCACTAGAAGCAGTATCCACGGTTTGGCCGGCCGGTGTGGCCGAGCGGTTCTAGGCGCTTCAGTCTGGAACCGCGCGACCGCTACGGTCGTAGGTTCGAATCCTGCTTCGGGCATGGATGTGTGTGATGTCGTTAGTTTCGTTAGGTTTGAGTAGTTCTAAGTTCTAGGGGACTGATGACCTCAGAAGTTAAGTTCCATAGTGCTCAGAGCCATTTGAACCATTTGAAAGTGTCCACGGTTCGTAGTATAGCGGAGAATGGGATGACACACACTTTAGGCAGAGACTACTTAACAAAACCGGCTAATGAAGCTGGATTAGGGTTAATCGATTGCGAATGAAGATGCGTAACCACCATAGTTAAAATATTATAAAATTCATGAAACAACCATAAATTCAGTCTGATCTATTGAAGGCCGCATGGGGAATTACCACAAAAAAAATAAAGCTCACCGACAGACACCAACATATACAACTCGTACTCTCAAAATGCCCGCATCTCGTGGTCGTGCGGTAGCGTTCTCGCTTCCCACGCCCGGGTTCCCGGGTTCGATTCCCGGCGGGGTCAGGGATTTTCTCTGCCTCGTGATGGCTGGGTGTTGTGTGCTGTCCTTAGGTTAGTTAGGTTTAAGTAGTTCTAAGTTCTAGGGGACTGATGACCATAGATGTTAAGTCCCATAGTGCTCAGAGCCATTTGGATTTGGTACTCTCAAAATCACAACGGGCATTCTGGAAAACTCCCAAATGAAAACAACTTCACTGCGAATAAGGTTATGGACGGATCACAGAAGGAAACAGTACAAATATCAGTCACCAAAATGAAACACGAAGGAAACAGTGTGGACTAAGTTTTCGACCGTAACTTCAGCGCTGCGTTCGGTCACTTACATGTTCTTAA
This sequence comes from Schistocerca cancellata, assembly GCF_023864275.1. Lineage (NCBI taxonomy): Eukaryota > Metazoa > Arthropoda > Insecta > Orthoptera > Acrididae > Schistocerca > Schistocerca cancellata. The sequence goes on along the minus strand of NC_064633.1, from coordinate 116,032,790 downwards.
ACGATCTTTTCCGACAGCGTTACGATGACACCAACTGAGCCTTAGTGGACACCCGTACTGTTAATGCGGTGGTTTGACTGATAAAGCGGTGCCCTGAACAGTGGGCTGCTGCAGAATCCTAGGCTTATGGAAGTGGATCACATTTAAATATGCAATGCTGGAATGAGATTTTCACTCTGCAGCGGAATGTACGCTGATATGAAACTTCCTGGCAGATTAAAACTGTGTGCAGAACCCAGTGTCGAACTCGGAACCTTCGCTTTTCGCGGGCAAGTGCTCTACCATCCGAGCTACCCAAGCACGACTCACGCCCCGTTCTCACAGCTTTACTCCTGCCAGTACCTCGTCTCCTACCTTCCACACATTACAGAAGGTCTCCCGCGAACCTTGCAGAACTAGCACTCCTGCAAGAAAGGGTATTGCGGAGACATGGCTTAGTCACAGCCTGGGGGATGTTTCCAGAATGAGATTTTCACTCTGCAGCGGAGTGTACGTTGAAATTCCAGGAAGTTTCATATCAGCGTACACTCCGCTGCAGAGCGAAAATTTCATCTGGAAACATCCCCCAGGATGTGGCTAAGCCATGTCACAGCAATATCCTTTCTTTCAGGAGGGCTAGTTCTACAAGACTCGCAGGAGAGCTTCTGTAAAGTTCGGAAGGTAGGAGACGAGGTACTGGAAGAAGTAAAGATGTCAAGACGGGGCGTGAGTCGTGCTTGGGTAGCTTATATGGTAGAGCACTTGCCCGCGAAAGTCAAAGGTCCCGAGTTCGAGTCTCGGTCCGGCACACAGTTTTAATCTGCCGGGAAGTTTAATATGCAATGCTTTTAACAACCGTAACAGCTGAAAATAACACCTAGAAGATAATAAACACCGATTTCAAAGCTTTCCCGCCTTCAAAGATGAGAATAAACACGTGGCTTATATATTCCTAATCAGGGCGTACGGAAATTCCCGTCACAAACTTCTAGGACTTGCAGAGGGGAGTGAGTACATAATATTTTGAATAGGAACCCATTCAGGAAACGTACCGCATCCGTTCTACTACAGGTTCAGTTTAGATCTGTAACGCGTCCGCGTCAGCTGAGGGAAATAGAAAAGTCTCATAGTTGCTTGTCCTGGTATGCAGTAAACGTTATGCTACTTCTTGAGCGGTCATATGCTAATTTTAATTGACGAGACTCCTGTAGACACAGAGGATGATCTGCTGGCACGAGTTGTGGCCCCTGCACTAGAAACTTAAGAGGCACCTGGTGGGATGGAGAGTGAGTACCAGAATATGCTTCGTTAGGTATAATGACTGTAACAGCGTTGGTAGTTGCCACATCGAGCCTCTGTTGTAATGTGTTAGTAGTGGATGAGCTAAACACTTTTACTGAAACCATCACAAAACTGAAACGTTACGTGTCCGGACCAGGGGTTCCTATTCAAAATATTAAGTATTCATTCCCCTCTGTAAGTCCTTGAAGCTTGTAACGGGGATTTCCGAAGAGCATGTATAAACCACGTCACAGCGATAAAGGTGAATCTGTAACTGAATTCAGACTGTGCTTGAACTAGGAAAGGTGCAAAATTGTCAACAGAAACTGCACAAATGAAAAATTCGACCCATTTATATACCTGTTATAAATACACGAGTATTTTAAAAAGGAAAACAGAAAAACATTACTTTCCACAGCACGAAGTTTCAAGTTAATGTTGAAGTGCGATTTAGCTTCATAATTTCAAATAAAGTAAGAATATATTTTTAAATCATCTGAGATCCGCAAATTAAATACTAACAAACGCTTAAGAACAAGAAAGTTTTCGTTTTAAGAGAAAATAGGAGTTCTTAGTTATTTTTGAAAGAGAAGACTTTAGTTAAATAAGGATAATACCAATTTTGCTGAAGGAAGGTAGCCGATGAAGGCAAATTTGGCGGAGAAAAAGCAAAACGTTGTTATAGTTGTTCCACCTAGATCGCGGGTTCTCGACTTCGATTCCAGGCAGGATTGGAGATTTTCTTGGCTCGAGGACTGAGTATCTGTATTGTCCGCACAATTTCGGCAACTCGCCGAAATGGTGCCAAAGAGAGAGACTTGTACCGGGATCCCAAACAAACTCAGACGGCCTCTCTCAACCAATAAGAATTACCTAGAACTAAAAATCCGGGGTGACGTATAACGAATGACGAGATAAAGTTACATCTAGGAAAAACATGTTCCAGGCCGAGAATGACTCGAAGAATTTTCAAGACACTTGTTGGGCCGTCTGAGTATTGCACTTCAGTTGGATTAATGGAAGGGAGAGAGAGAGAGAGAGAGAGAGAGAGAGAGAGAGAGAGAGAAGATTCGACCAATAGCGGCGCGTTACGTCACGGAATTACTTAGAGGGAGAGAGTGTGTTACGGGCTCAACTAATACCAGTGGCAGAAACTGTAAGACAAGTGTTGTGGATCAAGGAGAGATTTGCTGTTAAAATTCCGCAAGAGAAAGCTTCGGGAAGAGTCGGAGCCGGGTAACACACAACTTACTCCCACATAATGTCTCGCGAAATCATCATAAGGAGAAAATCACAGAAATTAGAGCTAATAGGAAGAATCACCTACATTCTTCCCACGCATCCTTCGTGAATGGAGCAGGGAAGAAAGGAAAAGATAGTGGTTTCAGAAGTACCCTGCACCACACAGCTTGAGGTGGACTGTGAAGTATAGATGTAGACGTACGAGTAGACATGCAAACTGCAACACCATGCAAGAGTGTGTCTACGAGCCTCTAAGTGAACTTGTAAGTCGCTTGTTAGGCAATGATGCACTGGTAATATTTTTTAATTTCCTTTGTGTATACATGCAGCCATACATCACAGTCGGATGTGACAACCATTATCCGCCACACATCGCTATATTCTACGAAGAATTAAATCATTTAGGCTCTGGATAATTTTCTGTGGAAATGGGTTTCATGATGCGATTTTACATTTAATATGCTGCGAAATTACGCCACTCCTAAATCACTTTTAGCGATAACCTGTTTCACAGCCCCGCTGACCGGAAAACAGCGCTGTTCGCCTCTGATGAAAAGAAGGTTAAAAATGTGCAGACAGAATTAGATACCGTATCCGTAAAGTTCATCTGCTGCAGGACCCTAAAGCACATATTTGGTCCAACAACATGGCGTTCCTGGAAGAAAAGGGATTTCCCTCAAAGTAAGACAAAGGTCAGGGAAAATAGATTCTTTCACACACGATATTTTATAACATTTCATTAACAACCGATATTTAAGATACAATGTCTTCATAAAAAACGTAACTGATTCAAAGATCTTTTCGTTAATAGAACCGAATACGTTATGGAATATGGTGAAAATTCGATACAAGCAGTACATCGTCTGTGCACCGTGCAAGCCTCAACCGATCACTAACATCCTCAATATTGTTGAAAGATTTATAGTACAGGACCGGCAGCGGGGTCAGATTGTTCAGTGACGATGCTGTTGTCTACTGGAAAGTGTTGTTGCTGGGCGACTGTATGGAGATTTGAAATTACAAACAGTATTTACAGTCGGCGTACTAAAACACTTAAATGTTGATAAAGCACTCCGTCTTCAGACCACGAGTCGCCTACCGGGACCATCCGACCGCCGTGTCATCCTCGATGGAGGATGCGCGTAGAAGGGCCGTGGGGTCAGCACACCGCTCTCCCGGTCGTAAGATGGTATTCTTGAACGAAGCCGCTACTATTCGGTCGAGTAGCTCCTCAATTGGCATCACGAGGCTGAGTGCACCCCAAACAATGGCAACAGAGCATGGAGGACTGGATGGTCACCCATCCAAGTGCCGACCACGCCCGACAGCGCCCGACAGTGCTTAACTTCGGTGATCTCACGGGAACCGGTGCATCCACTGCGGCAAGGCCGTTGCCCAAATGTCGATAAACCCAAGATAATGGATAAAACAAAGCGAAAGTACCTGATAGTATCCAATTATAGGATTAGTAAACTCCTGCTGACTGTCAGAACGTAATATGTAGGGCTTCTCCTATGAGGAAGAAGTGAATTAATTGTTATGAAAAGACCGTGAAAGACTCAAGATTTGTTAGGTAGTATGTGAGAAAGTGTGGAGCTTCTGTAAAGAAAGTGAGCACGAGTTCATAGTGTGTCTGTCACTAGAGCACTGTCCTTCGTTTGGATGCATTATAAAGTAGACACGATAACAGAATAGTTCATTAATCAACAGTGCGGAACTGTTTAGAACGTCACTTAACACGACGTAAACCTGCACACCATTGTCTACTGCCATCCTGATTTCATAGACTAACAGCGCGAGCAGACTTTAACAATAACATTCTGTGTATCCTACAGGGGTGGCTTTAATTCCTCAAACAGGAGAGCATGTACGAGCAAAAAAGACGTGCATACTCCTACAACAAATATGACAAACAATTCAAATGTAGAAAAAGAAGATAAAAAGAAGTAGAAGAAGAAAATGAAGGATATCAGGTAAAGGCCCCACAATTACGTACACGGGTGAAAAAAAAAACATTCTCCATCGAATGGGTGTATTGTAAGACAGAGTTACTCACTGCACAACATTTTCAGTAGCACAGCGAGATAGGACTGCATTATATGCATCTCTACGACGATGCTAGTTGTAATCAGTGATGTAGTGAGATGTAAATTGTTGATTTATTCATTCTGCTCATCTTTGTAAAACAGAAAATCAAAAAGTTTCTGTTTGCGGCGTTGCTGGAGCATACAAAGTATATGTAATGTAGCGTGACTCCGATGCTGGTATGTATATGCACTGACGTGTAGCCAAAGGATTAGTGTGGCATTCCTGTCTTCCCGAGATGAGTGCGGTACATGCGGAAACGTGAGCTATGGCGACGTTATTGACCGATGCATCGAAACAGGACTACTGTGTTGTTATTTTTTTCTTGTATGCCGAACGACAGACACCAGTAGGCATCCAACCTCTGTTGGAAAGAAGGTGGGTTACTGGACCGCATTACTTATTGATTTCAAGGCTCCTGATGTACCCATCAATGGGGAACGATACCATGCGACTACCACGCATTCGGTCCCTTAAAAAAGATCTTGAATGGTTTTCTGTCGGAAGAGGATGTGCAGCAGGTGGTCACAGACCTCTTCACATGGCAGGATATGGTGTTTCACCAAATGGGTATCTTCAATTTGGTGAGTCGGTGGGACGCCCCATATAATACAAGGAAGGAAGTAAAGAATGAAGGAAGATTAGGATTTAACATCCCGTCGAGTTTGCGGTCAGTAGAGACGGAAAACAAGAAAGGACTGTTCCATCGCAGTATCGTTTTTCACCTATTATTCATAAATGCCCAATTGGATTGTCTTACGTAATATATGATGATCCTAATATTTCATTAGAGCCGGCCAGAGTGGCCGAGCGATTAAAGGCGCTACAGTCTGGAACCGCACGACCGCTACGGTCGCAGGTTCGAATCCTGCCTCGGGCATGGATGTGTGTGATGTCCTTAGGTTAGTTAGGTTTAAGTAGTTCTAAGTTCTAGGGGACTTATGACCACAGCAGTTGAGTCCCATAGTGCTCAGAGCCATTTGAATTTCATTAGAAATAGGCCTCCTTCTTTTAATTGTGTATCTCTACGTGCGTTGCGTTCTTTGTTTCAGAGTATGTGGTGTGATTTTCGTAGAGAGTTTGGCTCTCCAACTTCTATACCATAAAGTACGTACTGATATCAAGCTGTATCATTGGCCACCAAGGTCGCCACACGGTAATACTATGCTGATAATATGCTTTCTTTTGTATGTGTACGGGGCGGGGATTACATTCTGAAAAATTCCGTATATGAGTCTCGTTATCCGTCAACTTTGGATGAACTGCGACACCGCCGAGCGACAGAAAACTGAAACTTCAGGCATGCTGGCAAAAATACGAGATGAGTTTGATTGTCGTCTGAATGTTTCTCGTGCGTCCATTGCTTGGCGCAATGAACATTTATGAAAGCTGAAAGAGAACATCGATCCTGAACAAAATTGTAAAACGTTTGAATGTGTATGCATGTAAAAGATACACCCTTGCAAAGTCGGGCGATTCTTTTGAAAAAGAAAACTTTGTAGTCCTATGAGCAATTCGAAATCCACACGAAGTTTTTATCTTCTTCCGTGTACAAGATTTACTCTTCTGAAACAAGATAAATTTTTTTGCACCGCTCTGTATGATGGTACGAATTTAATGCAGTCTACGACAAAATGGAATGAATATTTAGTCAAAACTGAGAAATTTGTTCACACCATATGTCTGAAGATATTGTACTGTGGCGAAATATGTTATTATATTTCATCAACAACCAGTTACAGAGAGTCATTCTTCGTGAAGTCCAACGGAGAGAAATGATAAACGCCTCTTTTGAATCCTAAGTTGACCCTGTTCACTCAAGGTGAAGGATTGTTTCTCAGACTCTTCGAAGAAACGCAAGCGTCGTTATCAGTTGACAGAATTCGTGGAAAATCGCACTGAATTAGACGCACTGAAACTACGGGCCCCAGCCGAAACGACTGTGTTACATTTATTTGGTTTTGTCTAAAACCATGATGGAAACATATTTTTATCGACTGCATTAGTCGCTAAAATTACCGTATTTCTCTTTTCTCTTGGTCGTTATTTGATGGCCTGCTTGCTCGTCCCTCCGGATGATTTCACTTGCTCGAAAGTCGAAAAAAGCTACGTAAGAACAGGACGTTGCCTTGCTGCGTTCTCCATTCGAGTCCATTTTTCATTTGACTGACAGTATCTCTTCACTCACTTGCAGGTAGTGGTGTAGGAGCCGCTGGCGAGATAAGAGCACAAGTCAGCGGTCAGCGAGAATCTCAAAGGGGGAAGTGCAGTCCGTGCGGTGGATCTTGACGTAGCATCGCCGGTTGATGGATCACCATGTCTGACACAGCCCTACTGCGTATAAGTATAGTGCAGAGGAAGAGGAGCTCCTCAGTTTTCCTACGTTATTCACTGTTGCGAAATTTGCCATCTCCTTTTTCTATTCTAACCCTAATCGATCACGTTGTTAAGGTTTTTTCAGTACTCACCAGAATCTCCAAATGGAGCAAATCGAGTTTCTCGCCATTCCACGACAAGCAGGAACTCTGAGCAGAGGTACTGGTAAGGACAACAGATGCTTCTTTGTATGTCATACGCAATTTTTTAGCAGTCCAGCAGAACTTAAATTCTGAAACACATTCATGATGTTAGTATATTGGATCTAATGGCAACAAATAGACCTAAGGAAAAGGAAGGACGAGTTAACGTCCCTTCGACGTCGAGGTCATGAAAGGTGGAGCACAAGCTCGAATTGTGTCACGGATGTGGAAGGAAATCGACCGTGCTCTTACAAAGGAATCATCCCATCATTTGCCTGGAGAAATTCAGGGAATTCCCGGAAAACCTAAATCTGAATGGTCAGACGCGGGTTTGAACCATCGCCTCCCGAATAGGAGTCCAATGTGCTAACCACTGTGACAACTCGCTCGGTCAGAGAGAGCTAACTTGTTTGAAGACGCCAAGGCTGAAACTGGTATGTGTGGACACGAGGCAGTGACAATAACAAAACAAATAAAATGATTTATATGTTCAGCAAAGTAGATAAAAATACAGTAGTGTTACATCCCTTAAGGAACATGAAACGTGTTTCTCTGTGCAAGAACATTTGGAAGAACTGTAGCGGAAGTTAAGAAAATTAGTTGACCAAGCACAGGATACGTAAGTATATAGCAGAACAGTTCATTTCTCCACAAAAAGAAATTTCTATTGAAACACCTAATACAGGAAATAGGAAGAAAACAAAGCGTGCGCCTACAGATGATATGCCAAATTAAACGTGTTTGATAGTTAAAATACACTCCTGGAAATGGAAAAAAGAACACATTGACACCGGTGTGTCAGACCCACCATACTTGCTCCGGACACTGCGAGAGGGCTGTACAAGCAATGATCACACGCACGGCACAGCGGACACACCAGGAACCGCGGTGTTGGCCGTCGAATGGCGCTAGCTGCGCAGCATTTGTGCACCGCCGCCGTCAGTGTCAGCCAGTTTGCCGTGCCATACGGAGCTCCATCGCAGTCTTTAACACTGGTAGCATGCCGCGACAGCGTGGACGTGAACCGTATGTGCAGTTGACGGACTTTGAGCGAGGGCGTATAGTGGGCATGCGGGAGGCCGGGTGGACGTACCGCCGAATTGCTCAACACGTGGGGCGTGAGGTCTCCACAGTACATCGATGTTGTCGCCAGTGGTCGGCGGAAGGTGCACGTGCCCGTCGACCTGGGACCGGACCGCAGCGACGCACGGATGCACGCCAAGACCGTAGGATACTACGCAGTGCCGTAGGGGACCGCACCGCCACTTCCCAGCAAATTAGGGACACTGTTGCTCCTGGGGTATCGGCGAGGACCATTCGCAACCGTCTCCATGAAGCTGGGCTACGGTCCCGCACACCGTTAGGCCGTCTTCCGCTCACGCCCCAACATCGTGCAGCCCGCCTCCAGTGGTGTCGCGACAGGCGTGAATGGAGGGACGAATGGAGACGTGTCGTCTTCAGCGATGAGAGTCGCTTCTGCCTTGGTGCCAATGATGGTCGTATGCGTGTTTGGCGCCGTGCAGGTGAGCGCCACAATCAGGACTGCATACGACCGAGGCACACAGGGCCAACACCCGGCATCATGGTGTGGGGAGCGATCTCCTACACTGGCCGTACACCACTGGTGATCGTCGAGGGGACACTGAATAGTGCACGGTACATCCAAACCGTCATCGAAGCCATCGTTCTACCATTCCTAGACCGGCAAGGGAACTTGCTGTTCCAACAGGACAATGCACGTCCGCATGTATCCCGTGCCACCCAACGTGCTCTAGAAGGTGTAAGTCAACTACCCTGGCCAGCAAGATCTCCGGATCTGTCCCCCATTGAGCATGTTTGGGACTGGATGAAGCGTCGTCTCACGCGGTCTGCACGTCCAGCACGAACGCTGGTCCAACTGAGGCGCCAGGTGGAAATGGCATGGCAAGCCGTTCCACAGGACTACATCCAGCATCTCTACGATCGTCTCCATGGGAGAATAGCAGCCTGCATTGCTGCGAAAGGTGGATATACACTGTACTAGTGCCGACATTGTGCATGCTCTGTTGCCTGTGTCTATGTGCCTGTGGTTCTGTCAGTGTGATCATGTGATGTATCTGACCCCAGGAATGTGTCAATAAAGTTTCCCCTTCCTGGGACAATGAATTCACGGTGTTCTTATTTCAATTTCCAGGAGTGTTGCAGTTAATGAATCATTAAACAGCTACCGTGGCAGAATTTCATAAAAAGACCTTACTCAAAGCCAAAGAAATTCTGGTCGTATGTAAGGATTATCAATTGGACTGAAGTTATTATTCAAACCCTGACGGACGACACAAAAAAAATGCTAAAATTCGTCTTCAAACAGTCCTTCCCACAGGAAACTCCAAGAGAATTGCCGTATTTTACTTCTCGCATCACTGCAAGTAAAGTGATGCAGATGTCAGTGTCAGTGGCGTTGAGAAACAACGGAAACCGCTAAAACTGAACAAAGCTATAGGTCTCAATGGAATCCCTAGTAAATTATAGATAGAAGCTACGGTCAAGTTAGCCCTTACTTTAACTGTAATACATCGAACAAAAAAGGAAAAACGGAATCAGAAGCCGGAAGAAGGTACGGGCCACAACCATATTCGGGAAGGGCAGAAGAAATTATCCACAAAACTACCCTCCAGTATCCTTGACTACCAATCGTAGTAGAACGTTATAACATATTCTGAACTCAAACTTAATGTCGTACTCGAACGGAAGTACCTGAATCGTGTCAATCAATAAGGATTCTGAAAACATCGATCATACGGAACCCAACTGGCTCTTTCCTCACGTGACTTCCCGAAAGCCAGGAATCAAGCCAATCTGGTAGATGCAGTGTTTCTTGACTTCCGAGAAGGATTTGTCACAGAACAACACCAGCAAACACTTACGAACGTACGAGCACTTGGACTATCGAATTAATATGTGACTGGATTCATAACTTCTTGATAGGGAGCACGCAGTATCAAATCACGGATGGTGAAAGATCGACTAATATAAAAGTAAAGAAATTACTAAAGTGTGTTAGTACACTTGTTGTTCATGTTGTATATTAGTAACTTCGCAGCAAAATTAATAGTAACCTCAGGCTTTTCACAGCTGGTGGAGTTACCTATCTGAAAAAGTTGCGCAAATATTGTCAGATATTGGTTTTTTTCAAAGTGGTGCTTTAAATGTTGAAAAGATGAGGAATGGAATAATCACACAGGCTCAGTTATAAGTAAAGCAGGCGGAGAGCTTCGTTTCATAAGTAGGATAAATGGAAAACGTATTTAGTCCACAAAGAAGACTACTTAGAAAATACGTTCTCAGAATGCTAGAGACAGATTGAAATGCCTACCTCTCTGAAAATCATTCTTACAACGAATCGTGTCCCAGCGAAGATGGCAATCAATTTTCTTGAGTAAGTGCTTTTTCCATCAATATGAATTGTGTTAATTTACTATTTAAATCTTAGACCATAGCGTTATCATTGTATAGTCTTCTGAAAACGTTTATAACATGTTGTAGACAACCTCATTTTTCCATTACTCTCAAAAAATTCCCTCTGTTAACATGATCGACAGCTTTTATAACGTGTACTTATGCTAAATAGGCTCCTCTCCAACTGACAAATAAGTGAATGGTGATACTTACGGCTCCTATATATGCGCACGGTAGTCTGGCGGTAGACAAACCACGACGTCACATCAGAACATTATCTTCAGGCCCAATTTCATCGGGAGCTTCCACTGCACTGTCTCAGAAGTCCAAACCGTTGCTACGCAACAACTCGAAAAGTGACGTCATATTATCTGTGTTGTGGACCTAGATCCGTCGTCCACACTGTTGGCGCCGTGTGACGTCGGTCGCTGTGGTGTGTGACTGCCTACAGGGAATCACTAAATGTAGATGCGTGAGGCGTGTGTTCAAACGTTCAAATGTGTGTGAAATCTTATGGGGCTTAACTGCTAAGGTCATCAGTCCCTAAGCTTACATATTAATTAATCTATATTATCCTAAGGACAAACACACACACCCATGCCCGAGGGAGGACTCGAACCTCCGCCGGGACCTGCCGCACAGTCCATGACTGCAGCGCCTAGACCGCTCGGCTAATCCCGCGCGGCCGTGAGGCGTGTGTCCTCTGTTAATACTACAACCCCATGTAGCTGTGAACACGCTATGTATGAGCTGTTTACCTGTGTAAGAAAGGATAGATAACACTCTTTTGGAATTTTCGAAAGCCTTGGAGGAAGTGCCAACCAAGCGACTGTTCACGTTTTTATGTGAAATCTCTGAGTCTGGAGACAGCAGTGCGCAAGTAGCAGCATTACTGCATTTACTAGGCAATCTTGTATATTTAATAACAGTTTAAATTTTGTGTCGATTTGTTTGTGCTCTCTGTAGATTAGTTCAGACGTTCTTTGCACAACAGTTTTTAGCATGGATAGGGACTGCAATGCTGTCTTCGGATGCAGGCTGAGTTGGCATCCCTTCGCTCCCAGCTTCAGGCAGTGTTGGCTTCGGTCACACAGCTTGAGGCTGTTGCCAATGAGCATCACTGTGGGGGTCCGGATGGGGGTTTGTCGGGGACGGCCAGCTCGTCTCATGCATCCCCCGATCGGACTACGACTGTGGCTTCCCGGGATACTGCCCACATTGAGGCTGATCCCTCATCTGTGGTAGAGTGGGAGGTCGTCTCGAGGTGTGGCGGGGGGCGAAAGACATTCCGGAGGGCTGAACGGAAGGCGTCTCCAGTTTGTCTGACGAACCGGTTTCAGGCTGTCTCAGGCTGATACTGATCTTCAGCCTGACATGGCTGCTTGTCCTGTTCCAGAGGTTGCCCCTCAGTCTGCAAGATCCGGGCGGTCGCAGAGGGTGGGCTTACTGGTAGTTGGGAGCTCCAACATCAGGCGTGTCATGGGGCCCCTTAGGGATATGGCAGCAAGAGAGGGGAAGAAAACCAATGTGCACTCCGTGTGTATACCGGGGGGAGTCATTCCAGATGTGGAAAGGGCCCTTCCGGATGCCATGAAGGGTACAGGGTGCACCCATCTGCAGGTGGTCGCTCATGTCGACACCAATGATGTGTGTCGCTATCGATCGGAGGAAATCCTCTCTGGCTTCCGGCGGCTATCTGATTTGGTGAAGACAACCAGTCTCGCTAGCGGGATGAAAGCAGAGCTCACCACCTGCAGCATCGTCGACAGGACTGCCTGCGGACCTTTGGTACAGAGCCGAGTGGAGGGTCTGAATCAGAGGCTGAGACGGTTCTGCGACCGTGTGGGCTGCAGATTCCTCGACTTGCGCCATAGGGTGGTGGGATTTCGGGTTCCGCTGGATAGGTCAGGAGTTCACTACACGCAGCAAGCGGCTACACGGGTAGCAGGGGTTGTGTGGCGTGGACTGGGCGGTCTTTTAGGTTAGATGGCCTCGGGCAAGTGCAGAAAGGGCAACAGCCTCAAAGGCTGCGGGGCAAAGTCAGGACATGCGGGGACCAAGCAGCAATCGGTATTGTAATTGTAAACTGTCGAAGCTGTATTGGTAAAGAACCGGAACTTCAAGCGCTGATAGAAAGCACCGAAGCTGAAATCATTATAGGTACAGAAAGCTGGCTGAAGCCAGAGATAAATTCTGCCGAAATTTTTACAAAGGCACAGACGGTGTTTAGAAAGGATAGATTGCATGCAACCGGTGGTGGCGTGTTTGTCGCTGTTAGTAGTAGTTTATCCTGTAGTGAAGTAGAAGTGGATAGTTCCTGTGAATAATTATGGGTGGAGGGTACACTCAACAACCGAGCTAGGTTAATAATTGGCTCCTTTTACCGACCTCCCGACTCAGCAGCATTAGTGGCAGAACAACTGAGAGAAAATTTGGAATACATCTCACATAAATTTTCTCAGCATGTTATAGTCTTAGGTGGAGATTTCAATTTACCGGATATAGGCTGGGACACTCAGATGTTTAGGACGGGTGGTAGGGACAGAGCATCGAGTGACATTATACTGAGTGCACTATCCGAAAATTACCTCGAGCAATTAAACAGAGAACCGACTCGTGGAGATAACATCTTGGACCTACTGATAACAAACAGACCCGAACTTTTCGACTCTGTATGTGCAGAACAGGGAATCAGTGATCATAAGGCCGGTGCAGCATCCCTCAATATGGAAGTTAATAGGAATATAAAAAAAGGGAGGAAGGTTTATCTGTTTAGCAAGAGTAATAAAAGGCAGATTTCAGACTACCTAACAGACCAAAACGAAAATTTCTGTTCCGACACTGACAATGTTGAGTGTTTATGGAAAAAGTTCAAGACAATCGTAAAATGCGTTTTAGGCAGGTACGTGCCGAGTAAAACTGTGAGGGACGGGAAAAACCCACCGTGGTTCAACAACAAAGTTAGGAAACTACTGTGAAAGCAAAGAGAGCTTCACTCCAAGTTTAAACGCAGCCAAAACCTCTCAGACAAACAGAAGCTAAACGATGTCAAAGTTAGCGTAAGGAGGGCTATGCGTGAAGCGTGCAGTGAATTCGAAAGTAAAATTCTATGTACCGACTTCACAGAAAATCCTAGGAAGTTCTGGTCTTACGTTAAATCAGTAAGTGGCTCGAAACAGCATATCCAGACACTCCGGCATGATGATGGCATTGAAACAGAGGATGACACGCGTAGAGCTGAAATACTGAACACCTTTTTCCAAAGCTGTTTCACAGAGGAAGACCGCACTGCAGTTCCTTCTCTAAATCCTCGCACAAACGAAAAAATGGCTGACATCGAAATAAGTGTCCAAGGAATAGAAAATCAACTGGAATCACTCAACAGAGGAAAGTCCACTGGACCTGACGGGATACCAATTCGATTCTACACAGAGTACGCGAAAGAACTTGCTCCCCTTCTAACAGCCGTGTACCGCAAGTCTCTAGAGGAACGAACGGTTCCAAATGATTGGAAAAGAGCACAGGTAGTCCCAGTCTTCAAGAAGGGTCGTCGAGCAGATGCGCAAAACTATAGACCTATATCTCTGACGTCGATCTGTTGTAGAATTTTAGAACATGTTTTTGCTCGAGTATTATGTCGTTTTTGGAAACCCAGAATCTACTCTGTAGGAATCAACATGGATTCTGGAAACAGCGGTCGTGTGAGACTCAACTCGCTTTATTTGTTCATGAGACCCAGAAAATATTAGATACAGGCTCCCAGGTAGATGCTATTTTCCTTGACTTCCGGAAGGCGTTCGGTACAGTTCCGAACTGTCGCCTGATTAACAAAGTAAGATCCTACGGAATATCAGACCAGCTGTGTGGCTGGATTGAAGTGTTTTTAGCAAACAGAACACAGCATGTTGTTCTCAATGGAGAGACGTCTACAGACGTTAAAGTAACCTCTGGCGTGCCACAGAGGAGTGTTATGGGACCATTGCTTTTCACAATATATATATAAATAACCTAGTAGATAGTGTGGAAAGTTCCATGCGGCTTTTCGCGGATGATGCTGTAGTATACAGAGAAGTTGCAGCATCAGAAAATTGTAGCGAAATGCAGGAAGATCTGCAGCGGATAGGCACTTGGTGCAGGTAGTGGCAACTGACCCTTAGCACAGACAAATGTAATGTATTGCGAATACATAGAAAGAAGGATCCTTTATTGTATGATTATATGATAGCGGAACAAACACTGGTAGCAGTTACTTCCGGAAAATATCTGGGAGTATGCGTGCGGAACGATTTGAAGTGGAATGATCATATAAAATTAATTGTTTGTAAGGTGGGTACCAGGTTGAGATTCATTGGGAGAGTCCTTAGAAAATGTAGTCCGTCAACAAATGAGGTGGCTTACAAAACACTCGTTCGACCTATACTTGAGTATTGCTCATCAGTGTGGGATCCGTACCAGATTGGGTTGACGGAGGAGATAGAGAAGATCCAAAGAAGAGCGGCGCGTTTTGTCACAGGGTTATTTGGTAACCGTGATCGCTCTGCATCGCGGTGTAGCTTGCTCGTCAGGTTTCAAGACGGTGAGTTTCTGGATGAGGTATTGTATATATTGCTTTCCCCTACTTATACCTCCCGAGGAGATCACGAATGTAAAATCAATGAGATTCGAGCGCGCACGGAGACTTTCAGACAGTCGTTCTTCCCGCGAACCATACGCGACTGGAACAGAAAAGGGAGGTAATGACATTGGCACGTAAAGTGCCCTCCGCCACACACCGTTGGGTGGCTTGCGGAGTATAAATGTAGATGTAGATGTAGACAAAGATTCAGACTTTTGGAGAAATATCATCCAACCAATTCCGAAAGATAGCAAGAACGTCAGCAATAAAAATGAAAGACCAAGAACGAAGTACGGTTAAAAGCGGCGTAAGACAGTGATGTAGTCTTTCGCGCCTACTGTTCAGCCTATATATGTAAGATGCAATGACGGAAATAAAAGAAACGTTCAAGAGTGGGATTAAAATTCAGGCAGAAAGGAGATGAATGATAAGATTTGGTGTTAGCACTGCTGTTCTGAATGAAAATGAGAAGTAATTGCAGGACTTGTTAATGGAATGAACAATGTAATGAGGCAGGCAGGCACTTCGTCTTCAGGCCACAAGTGGCCCAATTGGGACCATCCGACCGCCGTGTTATCCTCAGTTGAGTATGCGGAGTGGAGGGGCGTGTGGTCAGCACACTACTCTCCCAGTCGTTACGATGGTTTTCTTTGACGGAGCCGCTACTGTTCGGTCGAGTAGCTCCTTAATTGGCATCACGAGACTGAGTGTACCCAGCGCTTAGCTTCGGTGATCTCACGGCAACCGGTGTATCTCCTGCGGCAAGGCCATTGCCCAATGTAATAAGCAGATAATATAAATTGAGAGTTAACGGAAGAAAGAAGAAACTCACGATGAGCAGCAGAAATTATAGAAGCGATAAACTTATAATCATAAATGGAGACCACATACTCAGGGAGGAAAATTACCAAACAGCAAAGAGGACACAAAAGACTGATGAACATTTGCAAACAGGTCATTTTTTTCCCAGAGAAGTCTACTGTTATCAAACATGGGCCTTAAGGGGACGACGAAATGTCTGTGAACATCCATTTGATCTACAGCGCTGTATGGTGGCGATCCATGGACTGTGGGAAAACTGGAACAGAATAGAATCGAAGGGTTTGAGATGTGGTGGTATAGAACATCGTTGAAAATCAGATTTGCCGATAAGACAATGAATGAAGAGGGGCTCCACAGAATTAGCGAAGAAAGGACCATACGGAAAACTGACAATAAGAAGGGACAAGATTATATGCGTTAGGACACCTGGAAATAACATACACGGAAAATGTACAGGGTATAAACAGTAGGGCAAGACAGCAGTTGAGGACGTAGTGTGTAAATGCGGCTCCGGCGATGAAGTAGCTGCCACAGGAGAATTATTCGTGGCAGGCTCCAGTCAGAAGACTGACGACTGAGAAAAAAACGAGCCCCAGCCCAAATTTCGCAGGACACAGTCACACATGCTGCTTCTTTGAGTTATTAAATTCTTCCTCATTCATCACACCCCAAGCCCCCAACGGTACCTTCCTAAACTGGCTCGCAGTGTTTCCTCGGATGAAGAAAACATTGTGCGACAAGCATTTCGTTCATGACAACAAGATAGTTTTTGAGGTGGAGTTATTCCTGAAAACCATCATACTGACTTCTACAACCACATACTCCTCCATTGAGGATAAAATGTCACACTACTGAGTGAATATGCAAAGGCGGCTTGAAACTGCCACTGCCACAGTCATCATCGTAGCTTGATTTTTTCGAGGTGATAATTACACTACTGGCCATTAAAATTGCTACACCACGAAAGTGACGTGCTACAGACGCTAAATTTAATCGACAGGAAGAAGATGCTATATACGCAAATGATTAGCTATTCAGATCATTCACACAAGGTTGGCGCCGGTGGCGACACCTACAACGTGCTGACATGAGGAAAGTTTCCAACCGGCTTCTCATACACAAAAAGCAGTTGACCGGCATTGCCCGGTGAAACGTTGTTGTGATGCCTCGTGTAAAGAAGAGAAATGCCTACCTTCACGTTTCCGACTTTGATAATGGTCGGATTGTAGCCTATCGCGATTGCAGTTCATCGTATCGCGACATTGGTGCTCGCGTTGGTCCAGTCCAATGACTGTTAGAGGAATATGGAATCGGTGGGTTCAGGACGGTAATACGGAACGCCGTGCTGCATCCCAACGGCCTTGTATCACTAGTAGTCGAGATGACAGGCATCTTATCCGCATGACTGTAACGGATGGTGCAGCCACGTCTCGATTCCTGAGTCAACAGATGGGGACGTTTGCAAGACAACAACCACCTGCACGAACAGTTCGACGACATTTGCAGCAGCATGGACTATCAGCACGGAGACAATGGCTGCTCACAGACCTGAACGCCTGCGATGGTGTACTCGTCGACGAATCTGGGTGCACGAATGGCAAAACGTCATTTTTCGGATGAATCTAAGTTCTGTTTACAGCATCATGATGGTCGCATCCATGTTTCGCGACATCGCGGTGAACGCCCATTGGAAGCGTGTATTGTCATCGCCATAGTGGCGTATCACCCGGCTTGATGGTATGGTGTGCCATTGGTTACACGTCTCGGCCACCTCTTGTTCGCATTGACGGCACTTTGAACAGTGGACGTTACATTTCAGATGCGTTACGGCCCGTGGTTATACCCTTCATTCGATCCTAGCGAAACCCTACATTTCAGCAGGATGATGCACAACTGCATGTTGCAGGTCCTGTATGGTCCTTTCTGGATACAGAAAATGTTCGACTGCTACCCTGGCCAGCACATTCTCCAGATCTCTCACCAATTGAAAACGTCTGGTCAATGGTAGCCGAGCAACTGGCTCGTCACAATACGCCAGTCACTACTCTTGATGAACTGTGGTATCGTGTTGAAGCTGCATGGGCAGCTGCGCCTGTGCATGCCATCCAAGCTCTGTTTGACTCAATGCCCAGGCGTATCAAAAATGTTATTACGGCCAGAGGTGGTTGTTCTGGGTACTGATTTCTCAGGACTATGCACCCAAATTGCTTGAAAATGTAATCACGTCAGTTCTAGTATAATATATTTGACCAATGAATACCCGTTTATCATCTGCATTTCTTCTTGGTGTAGCAATTTTAACGGCCAGTGGTGTATAATGTTATGACTACTCCTGGTTCACGTGTGTGTTCGGGACGGCGAGCGATGGAAATGCAGCCAGTACCGTGCTGTGCAGGAGCACTACCGCCCCCGCGTCTGCGCTGACCGCCCCCGTATTAATAACGGGCGGCGGACAAGGCCGGCCGGGCACGCGATGTGGGCACCCCCAACCCCCGGTATTGCCGGGCTCTGTGGGGTGACGCACCCCCCGCCCCTGCGACGCCGCCCCTACGGCTGCCTTCCGCTTTGCCGCCCTGACCCTCCGCTGGCCTCTTTGTCCTCGCATTAGTCGAACCACGTCCTCGAAGCGAACCGTTCGCTTCTTCTCCCCTCGGCTTTTACAAATCACTGTGCAATTTCCAGCTGCTGCATTGTTCCGCTCCCAGGTCTGCGAGCCTCGCTCACAATCTTGAATCGCAATAATTATAATTGCCGTAGCGAAGGCTGAAGCTTCGTTGCTCACCGAATAGCTGCACTAATTTCTGAAACAGACGGTTAGAGGAAAGTTCCTATTGTACTGGAAGTATGTTAGAATACACATGGACCCTTCGCTCAGCTTACCAATAAACTCCTTAGAATCAGATCAAATATTTCTTTCCTCATTTACTAGCGTGCTTAGTTTTATTCTGGACACTGGACAACTGTCTGACGGCGAAAGCTTACTTCTGAGGACACAATACTCTTTCGCTAGTGACAACTGTCGATAAGATGGGGACCGTAGTTCTGGCACCACAATCACTTCTTCCCTTCCCTGTCCAACAGCGAAAGGTGTGTGAGAAGAATGATTGTTGGTAAACTTCCACATGAACTATAACTTCACTCTTTTTTTTTATCGCTGTGGTCATTTCACTAGATGTGTGTTGCCAGAAGTATTAAAAACTAGCGGCTTTGCTGGCATATCTGTAGTTTTGCTGTGATGAGTGATGGTGAGTAAGTAAGCTAATAATTTTACGCGATGTCTGCATATACAGGGTGAGTCGCGTAAGACGTAACACCCCCATTATTCCGTTGGCGCTTGCATGTGTCGACAAGCGGTGTTCGGAGAATCACAGCCGACTATGTGGCACATACTTTGGTACATGCACAATAATCACAACGTTTATATTGACCGAGATAACGAGGCAAGTACATGTTTTTTAAATACGACGCTGTAATTTTTTTACCACCATTCGAACGCTCTGGAAAAGACGCGTATAGTGATGTAACCCATGTTGCTATTGTGATTCAAACTTCGCTTACAAGATGATCGGAAATATTGTACGATTGAAAATCGAGGCGGTCGGAAGCGGCTGCAGACTGTAAACACGCCTCGCGCGACCCGCAGGCCGAGTTGCCGTGCTCTATGCAGCATGCACGGTCTACGCTACGTAGGTAAATCCTCATCCGCCCTCTTTTAAGCAAAGTTTGAATCACAATGGCAGCATGCGTTACATCACTATAAGCGTCTTTTCCAGAGCGTTCGAATGATGGTAAAAAAAGTACAGCGTCCCATTTAAAAAACATGTACATGCCTCATTATCTCGGTCGATATAAACGTTGTGATTATTGTGCATGTACCAACGTATGTGCCCTATAATCCGCTATGATTCGCCGAAAACCGCATGCCGATACGTGCAATCGCCCCCGGAATAAAAGGGGTGTTACGTCTTACGTGACTAACCCTTAATAGTCGTGTTGAGACGTACGTACAAAAAATGTATGCAGAGCAGTTACGTAGGTACATCATGAACGTCATTCTACACTGAAGCGCGAAAGAAACTGATTAGGCATGCGTATTCAAATACAGATATATGTAAAAAGGCAGAAGACTGCACTGCGGTAGGTAACGCCTTTATAAGACAACAAGTGTCTGGCGCGTTGTTAGATCGGTTACTGCTGCTGCAATGATTGGTTATCAAGATTTAAGTGAGTCTGAACGTGGTGTTACAGTCGGCGCACGAGCAATGCGGCACAGCTTTTCCGAGATACCAATGAAGTCGGAATCTTCCCGTACAACCATTTCACGAGTGTACCGTGAATATCTGGAATCCGGTAAAACATCAAATCTCCGACATCTCCGTTGCCGAAAAAAAGATGCTGCAAGAACGGGGCTAACGACGACTGAAGAAATTCGTTCAATGTGACGGAAGTACAACCCCTCCGTAAATTGCTGAAGATTTCAATGATGACCCATCAACAAGTGTCGACATGTGAGCCATTCAGCGAAACATTATCGATAAGGGCTTTCGGAGCCGAAGGCCAACTTGTGTACACTTATATGACCGCACGACCCAAAGCTTTACGCCTTGCCTGGACCCGTCAACACAAACATTGGACTGTTGATGACTGGCAACATGTTGCCTGGTCGGACGGGTTTCGTTTCAAATTGTATCGAGCGGATGTACGTGTACGGGTATGGAAACAACCTCACGAATCGAAGGACCCCGCGTGTCAGCAGAGGATTGTTCAAGCTGGTGGAGGCTCTTTAATTGTGTGGGGCATGTACAGTTGGAGTGATATGGGACCCCGGATACGTCTAGATATGACTCTGACAGGTGACACGTACGTAGGCATTTTTTCTGATCACCTGCATCCCTTCATGTACATTGTTCATTCCGACGGATTTGGGCTATTCCAGCAGCACCCTATACATCCAGAATTGCTACAGAGTGGCTCCAGAAACACTCTTCTGCGTTTAAACACTTCCTCTGGCCGCCAAACTCTCCAGACATGAACGTTATTGTGTATATCTGGGTTGCCTTGCAACGTGCTGTTTAGAAGAGATCTCCGCCCTCTCATACTCATTCTGATTTATGGACAACCCTGCATTATTCATGGTATGAGTCCCCTTTAGCACTACTTCATACGTTAGTCTAGTCAATGTCACGTCATGTTGCGGCACTTCTGCGTCCTCACGGGGACCGTACACGATACTAGGAAGGTGTACCCGTTTCTTTGGTTCTTCAGTGTATTACTTTGCTGTATGCCTATGTCGACTCTGAAAAGATGCATTACATTTTCTGACAGTATTTAAAAATGCCCCGATTCATTACATTCGTGTGGAAGTACAATTTTTAGTACTGAGTGTGAGGTTTTGCGAAGAGAGCAGAATAAACCAACCACTTCTTCCTTCCATTTAAATGAATTATAGTACGTACATTTATAATCCAGCAGTATGAGATGACTAATTTATGATTTACTAAGTCTATTAATAGCGAAATGCAGCCTTACTATGAGGCTCCCACGTTCCACATGTAAGAGTGTGATTCTCTGTTGATTCTTCGAGAGTCTTGGAAGCTGTATGAGAGAAGTGACTCTTAGCATTAAAAATGCAACGTGTTTATGACTGCTTTCAGGCTCTATAACTCTTAAGGCCTCTTGACGTTCTGTATCCATGGTCCAATGGACATGAGATTATTCTGAGGTTTGTTGGATTTGAATAACTTTGCCAGCTTAAGCTCTCTAAGAACTATAGGCTAAATCAGATTTACGTTTGCGTGGTATATAATAATACGAGGGAATATCAGAAAGTAAAGCACAGTAATTTTATTACCAGAGAGTTTAATAGGGAACAAAACAAAAAAAGGCACAAATCAACTTATACCTTTTACTTACTTTTCTACATAGTCACCAACGTTCTCAAAACATTTCTCACATCATGGTACCAGTTTCAATATACACTGTTCGTAGAAGTTCGTTTGGTTGGAGTATAGCCATCCGCGTACTGCTGATTTCATTTCCGCATCTCTCACAATGGCCGGCCAGAAATTTCTTCGAGGGACCAATCAGATGAAGTCCGACTGTGGAAAGTCCGAACTGCTTTGTGGATACTGGATCACCTCCCACCCAATTTTTTTCGATTTTCTCACCAACAGGAGCAGCAACATAGGTGCGAGCATTGTCATGAACAAGTTTGACATCTACACCATAATGTTGTGCCACTTGTCACGAATGGCACGACGCAACTTAATCAGAGTTTTAACGTAGACTGCAGCACTTGCATTGGTCCCGTGTCCGTCATATCCCAGAATATTGTAACAAGCACTTTGCTAGCAACTGAGTCACTTTGAAGTTTGTTCTTACTGGGCAACCAGCTCGTTTCCACTCCATGGAGGGCTGCTCGGCTTTGAGCGTGTAGTGGTACGCCCACAGCTCATCCCCAGTGACGATTCCTTTCAGAAAGTCATGCCCTTCTGCGGTGCAACGTGTTAAGTGATCCAAGCTTGTCATCATTCGCTGGCCCTAGTGGTTGTCTGTCAAGTTCTTAGGCACCCAGCGGGCGCTAACTTAACGTAATTTCAACTCGTCAAGAACAGTATCGTACATCGGACCGTAGGGAATGTTGAACTGCCACGATAAGATTCGCATTTCCACGAGCTGATAGTTCAAGATTGCTCCCTCAATGGCTCCGACATTCTGCGGGGTTGCAGCTGTTACCAGCCGCCCGGAGCGTGGCGAATCACTATGGTCTCCACTCCCGTGCACGGTGCAACGTGTTAAGTGATCCAAGCTTGTCATCATTCGCTGGCCCTAGTGGTTGTCTGTCAAGTTCTTAGGCACCCAGCGGGCGCTAACTTAACGTAATTTCAACTCGTCAAGAACAGTATCGTACATCGGACCGTAGGGAATGTTGAACTGCCACGATAAGATTCGCATTTCCACGAGCTGATAGTTCAAGATTGCTCCCTCAATGGCTCCGACATTCTGCGGGGTTGCAGCTGTTACCAGCCGCCCGGAGCGTGGCGAATCACTATGGTCTCCACTCCCGTTTTGGAAGAATGAAAACGAGCTCAGGACCTGCTACGGTCCATAGAGTCGTCCCCATACACGCCACTCATGTTCCTCTGAATTCCATTCGCTGTATGCCCTTTGGCGCACAAATATCGTGCCACACTTCGTTGCTCTTCACAATTTGATGACGGCAATATGCGCTCCATGCTGATTTCGTTGTGCAGGCTCCTCTCGCTACAGCTGCACATAAAAACAAAATACCCTCTGTAGCGCAGACTTCAAACTACTTCGTCGTGAAATTGCAAAGTTTCAGCTGCAACATCAGGGGAGCAGAAATCATTGTGCCTTACTTTCCGATCCTTACTCGTAGTTTTAAATATATATCTCGGTCTTACCGTCCGATTTTATTATTATATCTCCACTAATATTCTTCAGCAATGTCAGGTGGTATAGCAGCTCAATATCCTAAACCACGTGCTCAATAACAATGGATTTGAACTGTCACTGGATAGTCTATAGACACTAAGAGTAGCTGACCACCACGCCATTATAGTCTGTATCCCACTCAAGTATACCATATTTAAAAATGTTAATAGCATCCAAAAAGATATAACTTTCTAAAGTAGTCTACGCTTTTTCTCGTGGTTCTAGGTACCTCTGTACCAAACTTGATCGAAATGGAATGTAGTATAGCAGTTAAAAATTCTCGTATTAATGTGGAAGTATCGACTAAACGCATTGACATCTGAATAAGCATTGCCTTGATTACGCTGAATCACATTACATAGACCATCAACCAATAAAAGCGTTTTCGTAGTCACGGTAAGTAAACCATGAAAGATATTTCAAGGAGTAAATACTTCTCCTTAATTTGCGTAATGTCCTTCAAATCAATAAATATCGTGTACTATACACTTCCCTTTCTTCGTCAGAGTTCAAGATATCTCATGTCCAATTTCACGGATATCGGGACAGCGGTTTAATCATGAAAACGTGACAGAGTTGCCGCATTTATACACCGAGGTGACAAAAGTCATGGGACAGCGATACGCACCAATACATATGGCGTTAGAATCACGTACATACATATTAATGGGCAGTGCACTGGCGGAGCTGTTGTTTGTACACAGGTGATTCATGTGAAAAGGTTTCCGACGTGATTATGGCCGAATGACAGCAATTGACAGACTTTGAACGCGGAATCGTGTTTGAAGATAGACTCTTGGGACAGTGTTAGAGAATTCAAGATTCCGAGCTCCACAATGATTGTGCCGAGAATACCACATTTCAGGTATTACCTTTCACTTCGGACAACGAAGTGGCCTGCCGCCTTCACTTAACGGCTGACAGAAACGGCGTTTGTGTATAGTTGACGATGCTAACAGGCCAGAAACACCGCGTGAAATAACGACCAAAGGGAATGTGGGACGTACGACAAACTTATCCGTTAGGACAGAGCGGCGAAATCTATCGTTAATCGGTTATGGCAGCAAACGATCGAGTGCTATTGCTAACAGCACGACATCGCCTGCAGTGCCTCTCCTAGACTCGTGATCGTATCGGTTGGAGTCTAGACTGGAAAACCGTGGCGAGGTGAGATGAGTCCTCATTTGAGTTGGTAAGAGCTGATAGCAGGGTTCGAGTATGATGCAGACCCCACGAAGCTACCGACTCAATTTGTCAACAATGCACTACGCAAGTTGGTGGCGTCTCCATAATGTTGTGGGCTGTGTTCACTTGGAATGGACTGGGTCCTATGGTCCAACTGAAGCGATCATTGAAACTTCCTGGCAGATTAAAACTGTGTGCCCGACCGAGACTCGAACTCGGGACCTTTGCCTTTCGCGGGCAAGTGCTCTACCATCTGAGCTACCGAAGCACGACTCACGCCCGGTGTCACAGCTTTACTTCTGCCAGTATCTTGTCTCCTACCTTCCGAACTTTACAGAAGCTCTCCTGCGAACCTAGCAGAACTAGCACTCCTGAAAGAAAGGATACTGCGGAGACATGGCATAGCCACAGCCTGGGGGATGTTTCCAGAATGAGATTTTCACGCCCGCGAAAGGCAAAGGTCCCGAGTTCGAGTCTCGGTCGGGCACACAGTTTTAATCTGCCAGGAAGTTTCATACCAGCGCACACTCAGCTGCAGAGTGAAAATCTCATTCTGGAAACATCCCCCAGGCTGTGGCTAAGCCATGTCTCCGCAGTATCCTTTCTTTCAGGAGTGCTAGTTCTGCTAGATTCGCAGGAGAGCTTCTATAAAGTTTGGAAGGTAGGAGACGAGATACTGGCAGAAGTAAAGTTGAGAGACCGGGTGTGAGTCGTGCTTCGGCAGCTCATATGGTAGAGCACTTGCCCGCGAAAGGCAAAGGTCCCGAGTTCGAGTCTCGGTCGGGCACACAGTTTTAATCTGCCAGGAAGTTTCATACCAGCGCACACTCCGCTGCAGAGTGAAAATCTCATTCTGGAAACATCCCCCAGGCTGTGGCTAAGCCATGTCTCCGCAGTATCCTTTCTTTCAGGAGTGCTAGTTCTGCTAGGTTCGCAGGAGAGCTTCTGTAAAGTTTGGAAGGTAGGAGACCAGATACTGGCAGAAGTAAAGCTGTGAGACCGGCCGTGAGTCGTGCTTCGGTAGCTCAGATGGTAGAGCACTTGCCCGCGAAAGGCAAAGGTCCCGAGTTCGAGTCTCGGTCGGGCACACAGTTTTAATCTGCCAGGAAGTTTCATACCAGCGCACACTCAGCTGCAGAGTGAAAATCTCATTCTGGAAACATCCCCCAGGCTGTGGCTAAGCCATGTCTCAACAGTATCCATTCTTTCAGGAGTGCTAGTTCTGCTAGGTTCGCAGGAGAGCTTCTGTAAAGTTTGGAAGGTAGGAGACGAGATACTGGCAGAAGTAAAGCTGTGAGACCGGGCGTGAGTCGTGCTTCGGTAGCTCAGATGGTAGAGGACTTACCCACGAAAGGCAAAGGTCCCGAGTTCGAGTCTCGGTCGGGCACACAGTTTTAATCTGCCAGGAAGTTTCATATCAGCGCACACTCCGCTGCAGAGTGAAAATCTCATTCTGAAGCGATCATTGACTGGAAATGGTTACGTTCGGCTCCTTGTTCCCAAACAACGATGGAAATTTTATAGATGACAATGTGGCATATCACCGGGCTGTAGATTTTTGCAATTGGTTTGAACAACATTCTGTACAATTCGATCGAATGATTTGACCTCCTAGACTGCCCAACAGAATCCCATCGAACATTTATGAGCCATACTCGAGAGGTCAGTTCGTGCACAAAAGCCTGCACCGGCAACACTTCCACAATTATGGACGGCAACAGAAGCAGCGTGACTCAGTATTTCTCCTGGTGACTTCCAACGAGTTGTTGAGTCCAGGCTACGCCGAGTTGCTGCGCTAAGATGGGAAAATGGAGGTCCCACACGATATTAGGATGTACCACACGAGTTTTGTCACCTCAGTGCAATATTAGTGTGGAACTGTGAGTTGGCATGGATTAAACACTTCAAAGATTGCGTAGGTATTGTTCTCTGGTTGTTACCCACGGTGATGTTAAAATGGTGACGTGGACAACGCCCACATGCAATTGCGAACAGGGAAAAACCGACCCGGGCCGGAATCGAACCAGGAAATTCACAATCGAGAAACAGCAACGTTAACAGCATCACCAGAAGCTGTTCATGCAGATTTGACTGCAGCATAGAAGCTATGAGAGACTCATAACGCTCAGTGGCTAAAATGTGCGGGCTTGTGACTGATATTAGTATGAAAATATCGCTTAAGACGTTGACGATTTTATAAGCATTGTATTCATTACGTTGAATCGTATTACGTTGAACATATCAAAACATAAAAGCATTTTCAAAATACGATAAAGTTCCAAAGTAAATAGATTCCTCAAAGCGTGATTATTGTTCACTGTTTCTCGTTTTATTCTTCAAATCGCACCTTTCTAAAGTAGCCTATGTTCTCGCTCAGCGTTCACGCTAAGTCCGTATCAAATTTTATCAAAATCGCCTCAGCGGTTTAGTAGTGAAAGCGTAACAGACAGAGTAACTTCCGCACTTATAATATTAGTATGGGTAAACCTCTTCGTGACGCTCAGCGCTTGTTCCTTGTGCAAATCGAGTTTCTTGATCATTTCCGTGACAAAACGCACCCCTGCTCATAGAATATTTTTATCCGCACTGCTAATCCCATCTGGTAAGGATCTCCAATGGTGTAGAAGTAATAATCAAGACGCAAGCTTGCTACTCTCTTTTTGAATCTGAACTTTAATAAAAATGGCAAGGTAACGTTAATCACAACACAGGGAGAAGTTTTGATCTAAATGACAATAGATTTATTCTTTCTTAACATCACAAAACAAAAAAGTGACGAAAGAAACGTTACTCAAACATTTTCATTCTACAAACGCTTCCACTAATATGGGGTCTGTGGTGGACAAACTGATCAGCTGGGGATCGACATACGACATTAACCAGAATAATAATAGTTCTATCTTACTTTATACACGTGAATCCAGAGTATGACACAAAAACTACCCCACAATCAAGCATCTATACTCTACTATTCCAAAAAAAAAAAAAGAAAAATCTGGTTCGAAAGAACAGGGTGCTGAGAAACATATATCTCAGCCCTACGCCGTAGCAGCGAATACTTTACCCTTCTGCTGGTCAGAGCGTCACAATACGATGCGTTCGGCGACTGAAGTCATGGACGGCCGCAATTTGTTATTAATTGGGCGCGCTCGAAAAATGCAAGTACGCGGTCTTGTGTTTGGTTAATTCAGAACACAGGTACTTCCTTATGAGTCTCTGAAATCCCCGATGGATTCCAGTGTGCAGGTGGACCCATTTGCTGGTCTGCCAAACCAATTTGCCTCTGTCCCACGACTATGCATGACGGAATTTGTCAAACGTTTAGACGGCCGACTCAAGACAAATAACTACACCCACGCATCACTCGTGTGCGTGATTCCAGAAGCCATACCTCTGACGGTTCATAAGGTGACTGGCACAGTCTCTAAGTGGCACACTAGAATAGGACACAAGTCTCACCATTAAGGTAGAGACCTGCAGTTCTTTAGTAGAGAAGCGCCAATACAAGAGTGATCTTCTCTTTCTGTCCGCTTTCCTACTCAGCTTGTAACAAGCACTTTGCTAGCAATTGAGTCACTTTGAAGTTTGTTCTTACTGGGCAACCAGCTCGTTTCCACTCCATGGAGGGCTGCTCGGCTTTGAGCGTGTAGTGGTGCGCCCACAGCTCATCCCCAGTGACGATTCCTTTCAGAAAGTCATGCCCTTCTGCGGTGCAACGTGTTAAGTGATCCAAGCTTGTCATCATTCGCTGGCCCTAGTGGTTGTCTGTCAAGTTCTTAGGCACCCAGCGAACACTAAATTTACGTAATTTCAACGCGTCAAGAACAGTATCGTACATCGGACCGTAGGGAATGTTGAACTGCCACGATAAGATTCGCATTTCCACGCGCTGATACACTCCTGGAAATTGAAATAAGAACACCGTGAATTCATTGTCCCAGGAAGGGGAAACTTTATTGACACATTCCTGGGGTCAGATACATCACATGATCACACTGACAGAACCACAGGCACATAGTCACAGGCAACAGAGCATGCACAATGTCGGCACTAGTACAGTGTACATCCACCTTTCGCAGCAATGCAGGCTGCTATTCTCCCATGGAGACGATCGTAGAGATGCTGGATGTAGTCCTGTGGAACGGCTTGCCATGCCATTTCCACCTGGCGCCTCAGTTGGACCAGCGTTCGTGCTGGACGTGCAGACCGCGTGAGACGACGCTTCATCCAGTCCCGAACATGCTCAATGGGGGACAGATCCGGAGATCTTGCTGGCCAGGGTAGTTGACTTACACCTTCTAGAGCACGTTGGGTGGCACGGGATACATGCGGACGTGCATTGTCCTGTTGGAACAGCAAGTTCCCTTGCCGGTCTAGGAATGGTAGAACGATGGGTTCGATGACGGTTTGGATGTACCGTGCACTATTCAGTGTCCCCTCGACGATCACCAGTGGTGTACGGCCAGTGTAGGAGATCGCTCCCCACACCATGATGCCGGGTGTTGGCCCTGTGTGCCTCGGTCGTATGCAGTCCTGATTGTGGCGCTCACCTGCACGGCGCCAAACACGCATTCGACCATCATTGGCACCAAGGCAGAAGCGACTCTCATCGCTGAAGACGACACGTCTCCCTCCATTCGTCCCTCCATTCACGCCTGTCGCGACACCACTGGAGGCGGGCTGCACGATTTTGGGGCGTGAGCGGAAGACGGCCCAACGGTGTGCGGGACCGTAGCCCAGCTTCATGGAGACGGTTGCGAATGGTCCTCGCCGATACCCCAGGAGCAACAGTGTCCCTAATTTGCTGGGAAGTGGCGGTGCGGTCCCCTACGGCACTGCGTAGGATCCTACGGTCTTGGCGTGCATCCGTGCGTCGCTGCGGTCCGGTCCCAGGTCGACGGGCACGTGCACCTTCCGCCGACCACTGGCGACAACATCGATGTACTGTGGACTCCTCACGCCCCACGTGTTGAGCAATTCGGCGGTACGTCCACCCGGCCTCCCGCATGCCCACTATACGCCCTCGCTCAAAGTCCGTCAACTGCACATACGGTTCACGTCCACGCTGTCGCGGCGTGCTACCAGTGTTAAAGACTGCGATGGAGCTCCGTATGCCACGGCAAACTGGCTGACACTGACGGCGGCGGTGCACAAATGCTGCGCAGCTAGCGCCATTCGACGGCCAACACCGCGGTTCCTGGTGTGTCCGCTGTGCCGTGCGTGTGATCATTGCTTGTACAGTCCTCTCGCAGTGTCCGGAGCAAGTATGGTGGGTCTGACACACCGGTGTCAATGTGTTCTTTTTTCCATTTCCAGGAGTGTAGTTCAAGATTGCTCCCTCAATGGTTCCGACATTCTGCGGGGTTGCAGCTGTTACCAGCCGCCCGGAGCGTAGCGAATCACTAAGGTCCCCACTCCCGTTTTGGAAGAATGAAAACGAGCTCAGGACCTGCTACGGTCCATAGAGTCGTCCCCAGACACGCCACTCATGTGTCCATTTACATCTTACACTTCCCCTACTTTAGCACTAGACAATCACCAGCTGGAGCGTGGCATTCGAAGCTTGGAGAGCGCCCCTTGCACTGCATACACCGATATGACCAATCAGAGACTTTAAAGTTACGAGTGGGAGAAAAGGAACAAAGATTCAGCTTCCAGCCTCTTTCCAACACGTTTAAGGCTATGTCTTTTGCTAACAACATGACCAGAATGGAACCACAGCCTCCCATAAAAAGCTTGTTATCTCCCCTGTTGCATCCATTTCGAAGTTTCCAAAGAACGGCCATAAACTCGCTAAGTCTCGTGCTTTCACAAATATGGTTTGTAACAGAGTCTAGACGTCTGGGCGCCAGTGACCTGTCACACGGAAATTCGGAGAACGCTCACAATTGTCTCGTCGGCTTCCTGCCTAACAAGGGCCCATCCTCTACGTCATTGACGGTCCAGAATGTGCTGGCCATTGCTGCGGCGACTTCTCGGCGCGAGGCAGTCTACCTGGACGTGGGTGCCGACTGACAGGCGCCTACCAACGTGTCTGTATAATGTGTCCGGAAATGTTTCCATCTAGGTTCTGCAGAAAAAACGCGCTTCCCTCGGCCCACAGTCGCCTTGCTTTTACTGCAGTTGTTTAAATCGGCACCCTGCTCCTTTGAACGCAGGTAAAGCTTACCGTTATTCCTTCACTAGAGCACACAAGCAAGAGCGTTAACTACTGCCCACTATTTCATCATGATGTATGAGGTCAAATCGTAATAAAGGTAATAAAGATTGAAAGGGTCCTGTAGCCACCTTTCATTAGTCCGGTAGCCAAATTTCACAAATATTTCTCTTTCTTTTCCTTGTTTCTCTTTTCTCTTTACTCTCATAGTGGCGTGATTGAATGAATGTGGTTGTGTGTCACGTTCCTAGACGGTGGCGTAGTCTGCTGCAGAAAGTCTGCGATAGTCGTACAGATTCAGCAGCACTGGTACAGAATAGCCAACTCTCGTAGTGGTCAAGTAGGCAAAGAGGTTTGCGCTACTTGTGAGAAATCCACCTGCGTTAGGTTGGTGCGGAAATGGCATCTTTGGGCTTTCCGGACCACGCGGAGCGCGGAGAAGGCTGGAGAAGAAAAAGGGGGCAGTCTGCCGCCGGTACGGGAAGCGTCCACAGCTGTGCTCCAGTCGAAGAAGGGTGAGTTAGACTGACCGCGTGGCGCGTTGTTACTTGGCGAGGGGAGAGCTGTTAGCTTTTGGTCTCGCTTTTCAAATCTGGAAGATTGCTTTGCCTTGTCGCAGCAAGGAACGCAAAACTTTGACAGATTTTTCTTTTAGCCAATTTCTGTAGCAGACTTGGATCCGCCGGAAGAGCGCCACACAAAGGTGTCGATAAGAAGTGAGCGCTCGCTTCTGTGTGAATGTCTGTTTGCCTTCAGCTGTGCCTGCATAAGCTTTCACCTTTCTAAATATTTAGAGCCTTGCCTTCTCGTAAATTCTCCTTGCTTTATGTGTCTTTCGTCCGTGGGGAGCCAACCACGTGGTAGAACATTATAGTTGTTGGGCTACCGGCACCACTAACTGTCCGATCGCATGTTTGTTTTAGATAATGTTAACATGATTGTGTGATGTGATATTGTTGGAATTTGGCACTATACCTAGAAATTGTGTCTCCACAAACCACGTGTTATCAGGAATCGTGTACATGCCTCACACTCTTATCTTAAGAATAAATGATTTTATCTACAATTTTCTCTTGTGTTCCGAGGTACGTTTTTGCACCTAAGCCACTCACCTCGTAGCTTTCCCGTTAGCACATCCAATGCGTTTCCTTATGCACAGGTCCAGTGATTAGTCTCCCCTTGTATTTCATAACAAATTCTTTAGGTTAAGTCTTATTTTCATGTGTGTTGCTGGGAGCTGATCTTATGCAGTGTTCATGCATTTTCTCTTTTATTTTAAATGTTTGATTGTCGTGAACAGTCCACAGGCAATACTATTAATTACATCGTATCCGCTATGAGGGACCTCACAACGTATGCATTTTTGTGAGTTTTTGGTCTGTGATCAAATTAATTTATTTTCCGACTCGACCAAACCTTCGATTTGTTGTATGGTTAGAGTCGGTGGCGACCCTAATCTTCTCAAGTTAACTTCACAAGCAATAAGCATTTACATTCCCAATAATAACGTAATAACCCGTAGTAACCGGTTAGCTACAAGAACATGAAGTGGTATAATAGTGAATCAGAAGTGAGAGTGCCGTGTAATCTCTCAAAGATTCGGTGAAACGAGTGTTTTTTAGGCCGCTTGAATAACATCAGCTTAAAATTCTTCTATCGTTATCCTGACATACGCTTTTCCTTCAACATTTATTTATTTAATTTTGGTCATTCGGTTTTAGACTGTCCTAAAAATGATTCCTTTTCTTGACATAGCACACAGAAATGAATAGTAGTTTTATTTGTATTGCTACAAGTTGCTTTGAGATGGATTCCAGTTAGGTTTTATATTAATCTGCACAATATCCTTGATTGTGCGATTTTGTACAATAATCATGGCTCCAGCGAATGAAAACAAAAAGGACAGAAGGTGGTGCCATACTTAAAATTTCTGTGTAGTACCGTTTATTGCCAATTGAAATTTACTCACGGTTTATGAAGTTTTTAAGGCCCGCGTTCCAAAATTTTTAAGGATGTCCAGTTGCTTAAAATCATATGGAAGTACACAAGTCACTACTGAAAATCACGAATTGAAGATTTATACAGATGCTAATATCATAGCCATATGAGATGAAAGAGTACAGTGCATCTGACATGAGGAAGTGACCTTAAGAGTACCTTGTGTAAGAAATGTGCCACATATGTTGGATACTCATCGAAAGCAAAGCTGTATTTTAATCCTCTTAAACACAAGTCTTGCATGCTTATTTATTGCTATGGATAGTATGTAGCTCTACCACTTCACATCCAGTTAACAGGTGAAATTCGATGGCTTAGCACTGAAAACTCGAAATCGATTTCAACTATACGAAAGGGTATGGCTTGTTCGTTTTCTGAGATTCGAAAGTGATTCTTCACAGACATTAACTTGCAAAGGATTATACAGTAGCTGATAAAGGAGACACGCGTATTCATTACCGAATGGATGAAACGGAAAAAACGTATCCTCACCTCAGATCAAAGAAATACGGCTGGAGTCCACGCGTACCAGACATTTTTTCTTGTTTTGGTGTAAGCAACCTGCCACCAAAGTTTGTTAAAATATTTTTGAAACACTCTGTATAAACTCCGTCGCGTTTATGACCTTACGCCAGCGTCGTTTAAAGGTATTTTTTCACTATTGGTGAAAGTTTTTCTCTTATATTCACTCTTTTCACTGCAAGAAACGTTCTGTCATAATCTTGAAAGTGTATCCAGCCTAGAGACTAGACAAGTGGCCCAAACACAAGGAAGTGCGAAGCGTCTCGTCTGGGCTATAGGGTGAATAAGTCATTGATGTCCAATCCAGTTTGAATACGTGTTCCCGGATTTTGAGACTTGTGTGTGAGTGTGCATTGTTATGTTGGGGCAAGATTTCTTTTGGATTCTTGTCAGACAGACAAAATCGGAAATTGTTGCTGAATTCGTTAACAGCCTTCACATGTGCCTCTGATTTAATGGTTGACCCTTTTATCCACGAGAATTAAAACATCGCTATTCCGAAAGAATGTCACCATGACTTTGCCTGCAGTGAGAGCTTTGTTTTTGGTGATTGTGGATGGTGTCACGCCAGGCTCAAAGTAATGGACAGGAATACAGGAGGTACGTTCCTATGGCACCAAACTGCTGAGGTCATCTGTCCCTGGGCTCACACACTGCTTAATCCAACTTAAGCTAAGGATGACACACAGACACACACACACACACACACACACACACACACACACACACACACACACATGCCCGCGGGAGGACTCGAACCACTGGCGGGAGGAGGAGCGCGAAACGCGGCTAAGTGATGGACCCAGGTTTCGTCGCCTGCAAAGATCAGCGAAAGAAATGGTTCTTAATTGACCCAAACTGCTCCAACAGCTCAGTTAAAATACATTGCCTTTGTAAACTTTTGGTCCCTGATATGTAAATTCGCAGAACCCATCTTGAGCAGAATTTTGAATATTTCAGGGTGTCAAACATTGCATCTGCTCTTCCAATTCTCACCGATAGTCGTAGAGACGTCAGTCGATTCTTAATACGCCGTCCTACAAGAATAATGGCATCCGTGCGATTTACCATGTTGGGAAGAGAGTTTTGAGTAAATCAGGACATCATCTGTGTCCTGCAGAAGATACGGATCATAGCCGTACATAGAAGAGCGCCAAGCTTCATAGTACTAAGGTGCAACTGAATTAACGCTAGTCGCCAACAGAGGAGCAACCACACAAGGACTGTTTTATCCTTCCCCTAGAAGTCACTCAAATAATTCTCATATAGTCTTCCATTCACAATAGCCATATGTTAGCCGTTCAAAGACGGTCCGCACAGTATCAACAGTACCTCAAGAAGGCATTGAGATTGTGTCTACAGTTTCCATCATGGAGTACGACTGGGTATTCCCATGTGGTCACTGTGCATGGGGGCTTAATTATTTAAATGGAAATGCAATAATTTTAGTAGCTGTGTGTCCGGTTACGAAGTCTCGTAACCGGTTGGCCTTGCAACTATAAAAGCTACGAAACAACAAAGCACAAGTGTAACTGTTCTGTGTGTGGTAGTGTGGTTCAACGTTCATGTATCTGGCACAGTTCTTCCTCAATACGACAAGAAATTTTAAACACCATTTACAATGAAGTAATTAAAAAAAACCAGAAATACTATAATTGCACATAGAAACCAGAATTACAAGTCTAATATATGAACACGAGCCAGATGCTTTGTTGACTGAACCTGTGACCAAGAGGCATCGTTATTTAGGAAATTTGAAAAAAAATTTTTTTTATTACCTCCATATATATTGACGAAAAATACACTGTGATCATTGCAACATCTTCCATATATACATTACACCAACCGAACAGCATCAACTCTCTCGGCCAGCAGAAGAATAACTGCACACGGCATGCTCTCAGCTAGTACAGCTCTCGACATCCTCACAACAAGCACTGCCCACGGCAACCTCTGAGCCACAACTGCCCTCGAAATTCTCTGAACAACTACTGCGCCAGTGGAGGCTGCGGAATAACACTCTTTGGCGCAATCTCTGGCGCCGTGACTCAGTGTAGCCACCTTTCAACAGAAAAGAGAAACGACTGGAGGCTCTAAAATGAAAACCGCTGAAGGAATCGTATTGCCATTGTCTGTGGAAAGAGGTGTGGTCCCTATAAGATTAGTGAGGCTCCAAGCTCGCTGCTAGAGGAACAGGGGCGCAAACCCACGGGACGGCAGAGCCAGGATGTGCGCGCGTCAGACGTCCACTGCATGCACAAGCAATTCAAGGAAGGGCGGACATCGTTATCCGGTCACTCGTGATTTGGAACGGCACACCACATTACTGATACCACTGTCCAGCAGGTGCGTTGTCTCACTACTGAAGACCGGACAGATAGTGGGAGTCATTTCCCCAGAGGTCGGACAGAGCGCCGGAACTGCAACGTACATGCAATGCTCTTCGTACACGTGTGCCATTTGTCAATTGGTTCAAATGGCTCTGAGCACTATGGGACCTAACTTCTGAGGTCATCAGTCCCCTAGATCTTAGAACTACTTAAACCTAACTAACCTAAAGACATCACACACATCCATGCCCGAGGCAGGATTCGAACCTGCGACTGTAGCGATCGCGCGGTTCCAGACTGTAGCGCCTAGAATCGCTCGGCCACACCGGCCGGCGCCATTCGTCAATGAATTTCCGTCCCTCGCACTCCTTCCGCTGTAAAGCAACTCACTATACCTCTTTGCCCTTATTTGGAAACCACAAATTTGTCTGTTTTCAGCACTACTGAGAGCAGTGGATGGTCTGGTCGACTAGTGCACTGCTTGCGGCGGCGCGGTTCCTTCCGTCCCTTTACGACGTACCTGCACCTATCAGTGAACATTGTCTCAGCATATCATCAGTAGGGAAGCCGAGAAAACCTACTGTACATCGACGTGAACCAGGCTGCTACTAAAGTCACTAACCTACGTTTCGGAAGAAAGTGTTCACACGAAATGAAAGGTTGGAAATTTTGCCCTTAATTAATATACAGGGTGTCCCAGCTATCTTGTCCACCCAAAATATCTCTGGAACAATAACAGCTATTGGAAAACGACTTTCACCGGTATCAATGTAGGGCTGAGGCCCATGAATATTTGGAAACTTTCTAAAACGAAAGTATATGTGTTTTATAACACAAACTTATGTTTTTTTTAAATGGACATCCTATATTTTTTCTTCAGCAATCCATAGCATGACAAAGCACATACACAATGGCGTTGATTGCATCGCAATATTCCCATTACATCCCGAGATATTGAAACGCGAAGTTGACGCTTGAAACACCCGACATGCGCTGCTAGCGCATATCCTGAGGCTCAGGCGTGAACCCCATACTGCCCGTAATCGCTATGTGATTGACACGCGTAATCACACTTCCATACTTATTAAGAGGTCCGAAACGAATAATACGGTCTGCTGCCATCCTGCTGCGATTACGGGCAGCATGGGGTTCACGCCTGAGCCTCAGGACGTGCGCTAGCAGCGCATGTCGGGTGTTTCAAGCGTCAACTTCGCGTCTCAATATCTCGGGATGTAATTGGAATATTGCGATGCAATCAACGCCATTGTGTATGTGCTTTGTGATGCTATGGATTGCTGAAGAAAAAATATAGGAGGTCCATTTAAAAAAATAGTAAGTTTGTGTTAAAAAACACATATGCTTTCGTTTTAGAAAGTTTCCAAATATGTACATTCATGGGCCCCAGCCCTACATTGATACCGGTGAAAGTCGTTTTCCAATAGCTGTTATTGTTCCAGAGATATTTTGGGTGGACAAGATAGCTGGGACACGCTGTATACTGAAACTTTGGTGAACACGTATCACTGCCAAGCCCGTGCTAGTCTTAACACAGTCACTCACAATCCCTTTCACTCACGTTAGCGAGTTTATGGTGTTGCATTTCCCGAAAACGTAATAGCTACAAAAATACGGATTGCTTTTGATTGAGAATGCTCGACAAATATTAAGTCTGTCGGTACCTAATGCAGTCACTCTTTTGAGCCACCGACCTGCTCAATATGCCACGTGGAATTTATGTCTTTTCTCGTCACAAAATTCACTTCAAAGTTCCGAAACTTCTACACACCAAAAATGGTTCAAATGGCTCTGAGCACTATGCGACTTAACTTCTGAGGTCATCAGTCGCCTAGAACTTAGAACTAATTAAACCTAACTAACCTAAGGACATCACACACATCCATGCCCGAGGCAGGATTCGAACCTGCAACAGTAGCGGTCGCTCGGTTCCAGACTGTAGCGCCTAGAACCGCACGGCCACTCCGGCCAGCTTCTGCACACCCATCGGAACAATTATGCCGTCACTTTACAACACTTTTGATGTATGAAACACTGCTAGATCCGGCAACTTATCATTTCCATCGTAACTACTACTACACACGTCCGAACTGTTTCATGGCCAGGCTCCGACTCCTCTCTAGAATACTCTAAGTCTTCTCTGCCAGCAGAGAAACGCGCGCGAAGAATATTGCTTTACCATTGGTCAGTTCACTCAGCAGCCAACAGCAAAACAACATTCTCCCGCGTCAGTCCGCGCTTTTCATCAGTAACCAATCGCAAAATAGTAAACCTAACGACTGCACTTTTTACGGACGTAATTACATAATATGCTGAAATTTTCTTATGTGCATAAAGTTATTTACTACTGTTATTTAAACCTGAATTAACTTTCCTTTTACCATAAACTTACTATACAAATCTATTCTACTAAAACCCCATTTGTCCACATCCATACTTCTTGGAAATGTTCCCACACTAAATCCCACTACATACCTCGTTAAACAATTATCTTCAGATTAACCTTAAACCACACTCACGCATCATTCATACTGCTAAAACACATTTATAACATTTTATATACACAAAAAAACATAATAACACTTTACGAAAATACTAGAACAGTTTATGAAAAACATTCTGTTACAAAATTGTTAAGGCTTTCGTGGCCACTTGTTGACAACTGCCTATTGGCTTCTGTCTCGGGTTCTTCGGCCGACGTTCATCTAATGATTTTTTTGACGTTTCGCCAGCACGAGTGGCTGGCATTGTCAAAGCTGCACCCTCCATTGCCGGTGGTGAACTGGAACCGAGCTCGCGGCCGCAGACCGTATGTACCTGGCGCGCCAACGTCCGAGGGCTTCTCCGCGGTCATGCGGAAATGACAGCGGAGAAGCCCTCGGACGTTGGCGCGCCAGGTACATATGGTCTGCGGCCGCGAGCTCGGTTCCAGTTCACCACCGGCAATGGAGGGTGAAGCTTTGACAATGCCAGCCACTCGTGGTGGCGAAACGTCAGAAAAATCATTAGATGAACGTCGGCTGAAGAACCCGAGACAGAAGCCAATAGGCAGTTGTCAACATTCTGTTACTTTGGAAATACGCTTCTCCGGTTTGCCGCCAGATCGTATTGTGTAAATCGCACAATATTTATTGCCCATAGCGCACGTGCGGATGGGCTTTCTGCAGCTCCCAGTAGGGGGCACCAGGAGCGCCGCTTTCTCCAACTATGAGCGTCTTCCCGCGCACGCGTATTGCCTGCTCCCGTCATGATAAATTCCGACGCCGCCGCGCGATTATCATCAGTCGCGCCTTGCAGCAGTGACAGCAGCCGCTACCACCACCTGATGATGTCGAGCAGTTGAATCGAAGAAATATTGTGCGATTTACACAATACGATCCGGCGGCAAACCCGAGAAGCGTATTTGCAACAGATCCGTCGGGAAAGCATGAAAAGTCTTTCTATTACTTTAGTGCACTCTAGTGGGTACAGTCGAAACTAAATCACAGTCCTCTATCCAATACTGTATTCTATCGGCTGATACATAAACTACGTGCTCGTCCAGTCTCGCATCAGCATCTGTCACTATCCAGCTCTGAGACACATCTCCCACTTAACCGCCTCCAAGTAAGGATCGGTATACGGCGCTACGCCTCATGCTCACCCTGTTATCTAGTGGGCTCAGACTCATGTCCTTCTAACGGCCACTTTAGGGCCTCAGCGCTATTAAAGTGACCATCTTTTATTCCATAGAGACACCAGAGTTAAAAACAGATCCGCACAAGTGATCACTGATCCGTTCATACTCACCATTTTCATAGTACAGTTAAGTATCTGTAAAGTTTCTATTAATAAATCATTGTTAAACGTTGCTAACTTATATTAACATCATTTCGACACAAATGTTCCCTATCCCCAGTGCTTGATTCGTGACGGTAGGCACCGGTACGCCGTACCGGTACCTTTGACAAAATAGCTTTAAAATAACGTTTTAAGACGTCTAAATTTCAGAAACAACACACTCCAGAAAGTCACAGTTTCTTTTTTTTACAAGTCAAGCACTCTACTATTTGGCCACGTGACGAGTGTATACAGTTGCTGCGTGCAAGCAAGCTACTTCTTAAGAGCAACTACTTTCGGCGGTAGAAGCTTCTCTTCATGTCACTTATTAGTGTCTGACACCGAGAGCTATTGACGAGTACATCTACAGGGTGTTACAAAAAGGTACGGCCAAACTTTCAGGAAACATTCCTCACACACAAATAATGTTAGGTGGACATGTGTCCGGAAACGTTTAATTTCCATGTTAGAGCTCATTTTAGTTTCGTCCACCTACCCTCAATGGAGCACGTTATCACGATTTCATACGGGATACTATACCTGTGCTGCTAGAACATGTGCCTTTACATGTACGGCACAACATGTGGTTCATGCACGATGGAGCTCCTGCACATTTCAGTCGAAGTGTTCGTACGCTTCTCAACAACAGATTCGGTGACCGATGGATTGGTAGAGGCGGACCAATTCCATGGCCTCCACGCTCTCCTGACTTCAACCCTCTTGACTTTCATTTCTGAGGGCATTTGAAAGCTCTTGTCTACGCAACTCCGGTACGAAATGTAGAGACTCTTCGCGCTCGTAATGTGGACGGCTGTGATTCAATACGCTATTCTCCAGGGCTGCATCAGCGCTTCAGGGATTCCATGCGACGGAGGGTGGACGCACGTATCCTCGCTAACGGAGGACATTTTGAACATTTCCTGTAACAAAGTGTTTGAAGTCACGCTGGTACGTTCTGTTGCTGTGTGTTTCCATTCTATGATTAATGTGATTTGAAGAGAAGTAATAAAATGAGCTCTAACATGGAAAGTAAGCGTTTCCGGACACATGTCCACAATTTTGTGATTGGACTGAGGAGTTCGTAGATAACAGGACGCAGCATGTTATTCTCAATGGAGAGAAGTCTTCCGAAGTAAGAGTGATTTCAGGTGTGCCGCAGGGGAGTGTCATAGGACCGTTGCTATTCACAATATACATAAATGACCTGGTGGATGACATCGGAAGTTCACTGAGGCTTCTTGCAGATGATGCTGTGGTGTATCGAGAGGTTGTAACAATGGAAAATTGTACTGAAATGCAGGAGGATCTGCAGCGAATAGACGCATGGTGCAGGGAATGGCAATTGAATCTCAATGTAGACAAGTGTAATGTGCTGCGAATACATAGAAAGAAAGATCCCTTATCATTTAGCTACAATATAGCAGGTCAGCAACTGGAAGCAGTTAATTCCATAAATTATCTGGGAGTACGCATTAGGAGTGATTTAAAATGGAATGATCATATAATGTTGATTGTCGGTAAAGCAGATGCCAGACTGAGATTCATTGGAAGAATCCTAAGGAAATGCAATCCGAAAACAAAGGAAGTAGGTTACAGTACGCTTGTTCGCCCACTGCTTGAATACTGCTCAGCAGTGTGGGATCCGTAGCAGATAGGGTTGATACTAGACTTAGAGAAGATCCAACGGAGAGCAGCGCGCTTCGTTACAGGATCATTTAGTAATCGCGAAAGCGTTACGGAGATGATAGATAAGCTCCAGTGGAAGACACTGCAGGAGAGACGCACAGTAGCTAGGTACGGGCTTTTGTCAAAGTTTCGAGAACATACCTTCACCGAAGAGTCAAGCAGTATATTGCTCCCTCCTACGTATATCTCGCGAAGAGACCATGAGGATAAAATCAGAGAGATTAGAGCCCACACAGAGGCATACCGACAATCCTTCTTTCCGCGAACAATACGAGACTGGAATAGAAGGGAGAACCGATAGAGGTACTGAAGGTACCCTCCGCCACACACCGTCAGGTGGCTTGCGGAGTATGGATGTAGATGTAGATGTAGAACATATTTTCTTTCTTTGTGTTTGAGGAATGTTTCCTGAAGGTTTGGCCGTGCCTTTTTGTAACACACTGTATAACTGGCAGACCGGCAACCCTCCAGGTTGTGATTGAGGGACGCACGTTCATTACTACGGTTGTAGATGGATCCCGACAGCCGCAATGCACAGTGAACCGCGACGCGCGTATTGGGCCAGGCCCGTGTTGCTTGCAGCAGCTGCTGTCCACACGAGCGCTGTTTGGCAGTGTCCCCGCCAAGCCATTGAGAGTGGCGGGGGGGGGGGGGGGGGGGGGGGGCGGTGGTCCCTTGCGGCTGCATTGTGTCGCTATTCTCGAAGGAGGCGGCGCCTCGCGTCCTGAATGGCGGCTGCTGCGTCGCGACGCGTACGGCGCCGGCTTATCTGCGTGGACACTGGGCCGGCCGCTGCCCCCTGCCCCCTGCCCCTGCCGCCGGCGCGCGTGTCGCCAGGGAATCCGCTACAGGGAGTAATCAGCCGGCCGGACCTCCGCGGATCTCCGAAATGCTGACAGCGGCGCAGGGCGGCGCACCGTCGCGTCCTGTGCTCGTGGGTAGCAGTCCAAACACAGCCGCATTGGGTAGCCGACATCGACTAACGCTCAGGATCCCTCCCAAGGCAATTCGGATACAGTGCAGACGTTGGAAATATTTCTCCCTTTTAATACCGTACTTCTTAAGGGGCTCCGGAAAGGCTCAAAATCATGAAAAGTTCAATTTTTACTTTTTTGCGTTTTCTGAATCTGCAGACTATTACCTTTTAATAGATGTATAATTTATTCAATTCCGAAGACTACAACTATTTTTAAATTTTTTTTGAAATGTGTTCTACATGGGCGTGACCCACTGTGGCGCTGTTAAACTGCTGTGAAATGGTGTTATTATTAACGTCCGTGTTCATCAGGTACATTTTAGTGATGTGAGATAAAGTATGTGTTGTGGCTAACCTATTTTCAGAGACTTAGCAGCACCTGAACTGTTGAAAAAGTGTATTCACGGAAAAACTCAAAACCCCAATGAAAGTGTAAATAGTGTTATATGGTCGAGAATCCCCAAGACTGTATTTGTTGGAATAGAAACACTTCACTTTCGTGTGTATGATGCTGTTGCGACTTTCAATGATGGAAACATTGTAAGGTGCAAGGTATTTAGAAATATGGGAATGAAGATAGGTTCTAACATGGTACGAGCGATGCTTGCTTTAGACAAGGAACGCCTTCGGGCTGCAGACAGGGCTGTAAAGAGTCTAGAAATACAAGCAAGAGTAAACAGGAGGAGGAACAAGAGGAAGCTGGAGGAGGAGTTTGCAGAGGATGAAGATAATCCATCCTATGGACCTGGAATGCACTAAAAAGTTAATCCAATCTTTGTCGCTCGATTCCCAAAACTTTTATTTTCTCATACTAATTACATGTTTTCTAAGGATCTTCCAAACATATTTGTTTCAAACTTTCAGTAAATGTTACACAGTACCTTCTGCATAATTTAACACAGCCTTTTTCCAAAAAACTGTATATTTT
Organism: Schistocerca cancellata; assembly: GCF_023864275.1. Lineage (NCBI taxonomy): Eukaryota > Metazoa > Arthropoda > Insecta > Orthoptera > Acrididae > Schistocerca > Schistocerca cancellata. The sequence continues at coordinate 115,989,741 of NC_064633.1, read as the reverse complement.
TGAATATATAAATAAAAAATTGCAAGAAAATGTTGTGAATTTTCATTACAATTGAAAAAAAATCATCTTTAATAACTGAACTAAAATTTTGTAAAATCCCTGTGTTACGTTGTAGCCCATATTCCAATAAATAATCTGTAAAAAGTTCAACTTCCTACCTCAAATACTTTGTGAGGAAAGATGTAATTTATAAGCGTTATTTTAACAATGCAAGTATAGGGCGTTCCGGAGCCCCTTGAGCCAGAACACCGTCGTGTCTGTGCGACCCGTGGTATCCTCATACACCAGTTAAAATTTTACGGGGCTAGCGGAACACGAGAAAGGCGAATATGATTGTGTTTATTACACTACTGGCCATTAAAATTGCTACACCACGAAGATGACGTGCTGCAGACGCGAAATTTAACCGACAGGAACACGATGCTGTGATATGCAAATGATTAGCTTTTCAGAGCATTCACACAAGGTTGGCGCCGGTGGCGACACCTACAACGTCCTGATATAGGGAAAGTTTCCAACTGATTTCTCATACACAAAAAGCAGTTGACCGGCGTTGCCTGGTGAAACGTTGTTGTGATGCCTCGTGCAAGGAGGAGAAATGCTTACCATCACGTTTCCGACTTTGATAAAGATCGGATTGTAGCCTATCGCGATGGCGGTGTATCGTATCGCGACATTGCTGCTCGCGTTAGTCGAGATCCAATGACTGTTAGCAGAATATGGAATCGGTGGGTTCAGGAGGGTAACACGGAACGCCGTGCTGGATCCCAACGGCCTCGTATCACTAGCAGTCGAGATGACAGTGACACGCATCTTATCCGCATGGCTGTAACGCATGGTGTAGCCACATCTCCATCCCTGAGTCAACGGATGGAGACGTTTGCAAGACAACAACCATCTGCACGAACAGTTCGACTACGTTCGCAGCAACATGGACTATCAGCTCGGAGACCATGGTTGCGGTTACCCTTGACACTGCATCACAGACAGGAGCTCCTGCGATGGTGTACTCAACGACGGACCTGGGTGCACGAATGCCAAAACGTCATTTTTTCGGATGAATCCAGGTTCTGTTTACAGCAGCATGATGGCTGCATCCATGTTTGGCGACATCGCGGTGAACGCACATTGGAAGCGTGTATTCGTCAACGCCATGCTGGCGTATCACCCAGCGTGATGGTAGGGGGTGCCATTGGTTACACGTCTCAGTCACCTCTTTTTCGCACTGACGGCACTTTGAAGAGTGGACGTTACATTTCACATGTGTTACGACCCGTGGCTCTACCCTTCATTCGATCCCTGCTAAACCCTACATTTCAGCAGGATAATGCACGACCGCATGTTGCAGGTCCTGTACGGGCCTCTCTTTATACAGAAAATATTCAACTCCTGTCCTGCCAGCACATTCTCGAGATATCTCACCAATTGAAAACGACTGGTCAATGGTGGCCGAGCAACTGATTCGTCACAATACGCCAGTCACTACTCTTGATGAACTGTGGTATCGTGTTGAAGCTGCATGGGCAGTTGTACCTGTACACGCTGTCCAAGCTCTGTTTGACTCAATGCCCGGGCGTATCAAGGCCGTTATTGCGGCCAGAGGTGGTTGTTCTGGGTACTGATTTCTCAGGATGTATGCACCCAAATTGCGTGAAAATGTAATCACAGGTCAGTTCTAGTATAATATATTTGTCCAATGAATACCCGTTTATCATCTGCATTTCTTCTTGGTATAGCAATTTTAATGGCCAGTAGTGTAAATGTCTCTCACTGAAAATTTGGCCACCAGCTCAATCATTCTATCTTTCCCAGTATCTTTAAAATTTTTCCCCAAAGTTTTGGCATTTGAACATATGCGCGCATTAACATGCAACTCACCTCTCACTCCCGGAAGTCCCGTAACTGTAACTCGCTCACAACCACTAGTCCATCGCTGGAAGTCACTCATATCCATCCACTCCCACGTGCCCATTCTCACGCACTCATTCAGCCCAACTCACTGTCATTATCTCTTTGTGTTTCTCTGTCACTGTTCCCTATCTCATAACTACAGTTTCATTTCTTTTGTTCCACTAATACTGTCTTCTCTTATTGTCACTGCCCCCTCTTGCTCTCTGTTACTGCTACTTGTTATTCGTTCGTTCTCACTGCTGCCGTCTCTTCTCGGTGTCACTATCTCTTATTATCACCGGTTCCTACCCACTTGCACTATCTCCTCGTCTTTATTCCTTTCACACTACCACAATGTGCTTCAATCTTTTCCTAACACTATCACTATGAACTACGTTCAGCTGTCACTGTGTCCATCTCTTTCTATCACTATGAACTACGTTCAACTATCACTGTGTCCATCTCTTTCTCTCCCATTCTTGTTGTCTCCATCGCTCTCTCCATACCACAGCCTCTTCCTATTACATTGAAGAGCCAAAGAAACTGACATAGGCATGCGTATTTAAATACCGAGAAATTTCGTTTGAAAACACTACTTATTCCGTTCAGCTAATCTCGCACTATAGTTAACAACAATACTCTTTTCGTTGCAGCCGCCTAGAACAAACACAGGAAACTTACCGCTGATATTATTACTAATTTACTGAATACTGAGCAGAAAAAAGGTTAGCTCTGAAAGTTTTGAAAAGTATTTACTATACACTGAAAACTTTTCCACGTGCTACGCTATGCTCGTGGTGCGTGGGGAAATCTCCACCATCCCCTAAAGAGTAACGTCAAAGCGGTTATTTCACTCCTTGTTTGACTCAGGTCACCTGCCGAATATCCCGATGACGCTGCCGCCGGTTTCGAAGACTGCCTATCCCCATAGGCCTGGGGAAAAATTTATGTCTTTTTCAGTGCGAGTGTGACTTCATTCACCAGTTTCCGCCATAACAACAGCGTTTTCCCTCCAGTGATGTACTGGGCATGTCGGTTGGACTTTTGTACTCGGTATATAGCTTTCTTACAGTCTCAGCAACGATTCTCTTAATTTCTTCGTCTTCTTCAGACGTGACTGTTAAGTCTCCTATGCACTGTACGATCGAATAAGTTGCACTAGCTTCTCTTTTTTTTTGTCAAAACTTGCCCAAAACATCTCTAGAGGCTTCCAGACAAATATAAGTCTGATTTCTTAGTGGAGCCACAAATTATACTTCTGGTTGTGGTATATTTAAGGTAACAGACGGCGTCAAAAACAATTAATATATGATTAATAAATCAAAACGATTCGGTAACTTATTACTGAAACGTGTGCAATCCGCGAAACAAGACATTTTGCTTTACAATTATTTCATCCCACTGACAGTTTATTCAGTCACCCAAGAATTTTGTCAGAAATTAATCCAACGGAGTACCTATCGCAGCAGTCAGTAGATAATAAGCAATCTAGAAAGGAAAAAGACAGAGACAGTGGGAGAGGTAGCTGCGTGATTGAAAAATCCTTGGCCACCATTGAGAACGAGGACAAGAGAAATATGATAATGACAGTGATGGGTGTGTGTGATATATAAGACAGAGACATAACGAAGGCGTGACAGTGACAGAGAATAGAGGGAGAGAGGGAGGGAGAGCTAGGGGGAGAGAGGGAGAGAGAGAGAGAGAGAGAGAGAGAGAGAGAGAGAGAGAGAGAGAGATGATGATGATGATGGTGATGATGATGATAAGAAAACGAGGGAGTACGATAGAAACACAGTCTTCTACGACTTTTACCCTGGAAGGAATGGGAAGTGTTACACTAAACTCATCTTGACAGAGCTCTACCAAACTGAAATTCCATTATTTCCATGCCTATGCCAATACATTGATTATAATTTCATCCTATGTGGATCTGTAGGATGATGAACGATGTAAGTACATTTTGGGCATTGAATATATATATATAGCATCACGGCAACTTTTCGGGTGATGATCGCAAGACAGCATGCCCAGAGACTGTGTGCATCCAGCTTACGACTATCCTTATGACTTAGAGAACGGTCGAACGGTAATGATGAGGTAGACGGCAGCAAAATATTGGCGTTCCGCACAAACCTTTGGTTTTACTGCAATAGAGCACAGCAAGTGGTGAGGAAATGTACTCTGGACAATAGTGTGGTAAGGAGATCCTTCCTGGAGGACATCACAAGGAGACTGTAGGAAAGTTGCGCTGGTTGTCTCCAATAAACAGATGACAACAGCTAAATTATGGGCAGAGTTCACAGGCACAGTGTCAAAATGAACCGTGGGAACACATCATTGCTTACTGGATTGAGATCTTGAGCTACGATGCGTCGTTTACCATTCACTTCCTACCTCAGACCACCGAGACGTGGATGGTGTAAGGCAAGAGTCAGCTGGGAAATTGAGTGGCATTCTGTTGTGTTCAGAAATGAGCTTCGCTTCTCTTCGTGGCTGTTAAGTCGACGCCAACAAGTCTGTAGACGATATGGTGAAAGGTTCAGAAAGCAGAGATTCTCGGGACCCGTACCTCTCCAACTCGTGGTAGCACAGTATGGCTAGCTATTGGGTAAGTCAACAGCACTGATCTGATAAGTATTTAATGCTAGATAGTACGTGGCTACAAAGTGAAACCCTTCGTGACCAGCGTATGAAATGGTACTTTTCAGCAGGATAATGCAAGACCACATTGCATTTCACGCAACTTCTTTGAGGAATATACGGATCCTTGACTGACCTGCCCATAGACTATGTTTTCAAAAGGGTTCAAATGGCTCTGAGCACTATGCGACTCAACTTCTGAGTTCATCAGTCGCCTAGAACTTAGAACTAATTAAACCTAACTAACCTAAGGACATCACACACATCCATGCCCGAGGCAGGATTCGAACCTGCAACCGTAGCGGTCGCTCGGTTCCACACTGTAGCGCCTAGAACCGCATGGCCACAGCGGCCGGCATCATGTTGTCGATAGAGTTATAGAGCAGCCTCCTGCCTGCAACCTTCAGGAAATGACAATGCTTGTGTTTCATGTTTGACAAGAACTCGCTCAACATTAAACATGACCTTCAGATGCTAACTGATACTAGGCCACAAAGAATACAACAATGTTTTCGCGACCGTGGAGCTCGCACTTCATACTGACGCTGATAATGGGCGTCGGTTCCGAATGGCATGAAAGTTTCATCATATAATATCCGTCATGAGATGAAGAAGTCCAAAGTGTTTAATAAATAGCGGACTGGTGCTTCGTGGTGTACCACTTTTCACTTCCGTCAGTGTATATTTGACATTTTACAGACTGCCGAATTTATTCGTTAGCAGTAGTACTTTGACCATGCCTTCCGTTGAGGCTGTGCATCACGCAGACCGCCTTCCCTCGTGTCGCAGGCTACCCTGCTGGTGGGTCCCCCAGGCGGTCAGCCCCTCCCTCCTCACACACGAGGCCAGGGAGCGCCGTCACGCACGCCGCGCAGCTCACGTATTAATAACAGCCTCCGCCTTTCCGATAGGGAAACCAAACCACCACCGCAACCGCTTGCGTGCGTTCCACCCTCCCTCCCCCCCCCCCTCACCCCACCCCGTCGCATATTTTCTTTCCTTGCTGAGGAAAACTGCCCGTGTCCCAGCGTCTCCCCCAATCGCTTACCGAGACCGTTCGGCGACCTCATGCGGAAGGAACGCGCCCATGCGATCGGCCGCTTTTGTCCGCGGATCGGCATCTGCCGAATTCGTTGGCTCTCCACAAAGAGACCGCGCCGTGCTCGACTGGGAATTTAGCGCTAACAGGATCCTCGCAGCTTTACACGTACGCGTCTCCCGTGGCGAATGGTCCAGTAGGAATTTCCAGTTTTTCAATTGTGCAACGGCCGACTATACGTTTGTAAACAGCTCTGAAATACTTCAGATTGTACACAAATCATGACTCCTCGTCGAGACTACAATAGACAATTGTACTGAGAGAACACGCCATTACTGACATCTACCACATTATTGTCGTCACATCTATAATGACCATGTCACCATTCTACAGGGTGAACTCGAACACCACCTACAAAATTTCGTATGTTGGCCATTGTGGTGTTTCAAAAGTCTAATCAGGAAACATCGCGTTTTTTTACCGGTTGAGCTACGCCAGGTAAGAAATATATATATATATATATATATATATATATATATACTTACTTACTTATCGCGAATGGACCCAGAAGGATCACGCAAAGCTTTCTGACGTCGTTTCTTCCATACTTCTTTCATTCGTTCTCCATGTTTTCTTTTTCTTTCTTCTGTCCATTTTGTTCCTGGTCTCTTTAGTGCTTCCTTCTCCGACAATACAATCCAGTTTTCCACCTTATTTCTAAAAGTTTTTCTATCTTTGACATCTTTAAGTTCAATATTTGCTTTTTGTAAATCTAATTTTACTTGGCTAATCCATGGTGTTGTTGATTTGACTTTTTCTACGTAAGTGAGAATTCTGTTGGTGAGTCGTGTGGGGGGAAGTCTAGTGACATGTCCATAAAATTTTAATCTTCGCCTTCTTATGTCTGCTGCCAGGTTTGATATAGTTTCTGTGGTTCTTCTTGATTGTATCCGGTATCCTTCTTCTGTTAATTTTGGACCTAAAATCTTTCTCATAATTTTGCGTTCTTCTTTTAGTATTTTTTCTAAGTCACATTTTGTGTGGAGTGTGAGCGTTTCACTAGCATATAGTGCTGCTGGCTTAATTACTGCGCAGTAGTGTCTGATTTTTGTGTTCGAGGAGATGCATATATATATATATATATATATATATATATATATATATATTTATTTATTTATTTATTTATTTATTTGTTTGTAGTATCTTAAGTGGAGACTTGTTATTTAAAAAGATTTTGTTTCTTTTCTTTCATGTCGAGCGTGGCAGCAAGGTGATCCCGTGGGGACTCCAGACGCGGCGGGCGACGAGAGCCAACCACTATTGCATCGTAGCCGACGACCGGCGGCTGGAAGAACCGTTGAAACATTATGCTCACCATTATTAAAATATGTTTTATGTTTTTTTATATAAAATGAAAAGGGAGTTCAATGTTGAATGTGGAGGGATGAAGTTTGTAACTGGATGTCAATTGGTTATCAACTGTTAAATAGAGTTGGAAGTTCGGACAGTCAGTTGACTCTGTTGTTACGAAATGCATCGTAAATACTACGTATGTGTGAGATTTGCAAGTTTTGTTAAAATTCAGACTTCTGGCAGGGTTTTGTCGAGACTGTGGACGGTCTTCAATGGTTGACTGGTTTGAAGTTTTATTGGTGAGAGGTCGACACGTATTGATATTTTGAAAATAATCGATACTGTGAAGTGTGTTAGGATTCTGTTTTGAAACTTTATCGGCGATTGTGGTCGGGAGGATCGGTTTTAAAGTGGAATATTTCGTCGAATGAGAACAGGATTGATTCTTTAGTGACATTAATTAATTATTTAAGGAAAAATCAGGAGAATTTCAATTTATTCTGGGAAAGTTATCAAGGAGTGTCAGACCGCACAACGAACATATACAAACTGTGACTTTGTGGAACTGTCAAAAAACTTTTTACCATAAAACTTTTCTACAACAGGGACTGGTGAATTTTGCTGCGTCTATCCTTATCTTCTAGGTTGAATCTGCTACAGCTTAATGTTTTTCTTTATGGATTTTTCAAGTAACTGGGAAAATAACTTATAATTTGATCTGCGGCGGACCGTCGATATTGAATACACCGTTAGGCTGTTGTGAAGCCTGTTGGTTTGCAAATTGCCTTTCTTTCCCCTGCTGCGAACATCATTGCTGAGTTGCTGTGACAGGATCGGCGGTTCAGCGCACCATGAAGCATTTCTGATTATTTCAGCTTGAAGAACACTAACCTTGCTCTTCGCTGGGATGTAATTTTGAATTATTCGATTTGTTACCCAAACTGCCTTGGATAGTGTGAAAATACTTTTACAATAGCGAACAAACCTGCAATGTGCTTCCATCAAAACGTACACATCAAGACAGGGACATATTCCCGACATATTCTCATTGGGACAGCAACCAATACAATACTGAAAAAGTGTATGTTTCAGTCCACAGCACAGTTTACTTATCTTGACTACTGGCTACCGCTTTCATACTGAGTAACAGACAATCCACATGAGAAATCAGATAGTTTAACATGCAAGCAATTGATTGTATGTTAAACTATTTGGATTGCCATTTAGAATGTCTGTTGTGACTGTGTCAAACATCCAGATTACCACAAATTTCCAATTTTTTTCAACGCTGCCTGTAAATCTTCTTCGCTTTCACCGAGAAAAGCAATGTCATCAGCGAATCTTATCACTGATACAATTTCACACTGAATTTTAATCTCACTCTTGAACTTTTCCTGCATTAAGACCTTTGCTTCTTCGTTTTACAGATTGAAGGGGTTGGAAAAAACACTGCAACATTGCTATAAGCTATTTTTCATTTCGAGCTCTTCGGGAAAAACACTGCAACATTGCTATAAGCTATTTTTCATTTCGAGCACTTCGCTCTTTACTTGCGTTTTTCATTTTTTCCACTAGTCACTTGTATGTACCGAAATGTTACAGGTCAGCCTATCCCTTCTTCTAGTCAATCTGTGCCACAAATTTATTTCTGCCCCCAATTCGATTCAGTACCTGCGGATTATTCACTCGGTCTACTCACCCAATTTTCAGCATTGTTCTCTCCCTGCATCTGTGTCTTCAAAACGAAGTCTTTCTTTATTGAAAGATCCTTCGAAAATTTAATCTCACTTGCTTCCTTCATGATATTGTCGAATTCGCTGGAAGTGCACGGGAGAATCTCTATGTTGTTACACTCCACAGGATATCCTATGAAATAACACAAACAGTCTGGTATGCGCTTCCAGCTATTGGAACACTGTTACTGAAGAGACAGGGATTCTGTCGTCGACTTCTAGCTATTGGGATAGTGTTATTAAAACGAGTTGAGATTAAATCTGCAACTGATCTCATAAACAGAGACGGCCGTTTCGGCCTAAATTCTGATTGGAATCCTGCTCTCTCTCTCTCTCTCTCTCTCTCTCTCTCTCTCTCTCTCTCTCTGGTCAAACAGCAGACTCAATGCTACTTGCTCATCTGTTTGTAATCAATACTCACTATCGGTATTTTCCGACGTTGGTCATCTGATTTTGAGGTGACACTTATCCTTTGCGATGGGTGTGTTGCCTGTCTGTGCTGCCCATATGGAGATTCTTTTTTCGTTGTCAGCGCTCTCTCGTCCCATTTGAGCCTTGATACTGCTGGGATGTACACCTGTAGAAATATCACCGGTTGCCGAAAACGTCACCTGGCATCATTCCCGAAAGTTAACAAAATCTTCTCGGGCTTTCGGTCGTGTCAGGTGATTGAAACTGCACGAGCTTTGTACCGAGCTCCCCTCGGCGATTTTCAGGTGGTAAGTGACTACCGTGGCTTCGTCAATATATAGCCGCGCTATTGGCTGTGACGTCACTGGTGCTCTCTTCCTCGCGAAATATAGTGGAGTTTTCGACCCGCGTCCGCCGCGCCCGCTTAATCATCTAGATTGCCGGGTCCCAGGCTGTGCTGAACTACAACTGCCGTCTTTATTGATGGTGTTTTCAAATATTTTTTTATATATAACTCGTGGGAATGATGATGGAAATAGGATCACATTTGAGGAAGTGGAAAAAATGGTCAATAGATTGTAGTGCAATAAAGCGGCTGGGGTGGATGAAATTAAGTCGGAACTCATCAAATACAGTGGAATGTCAGGTCTTAAATGGCTACACAGGATAACTGAAATGGCCTGGGAGTCGGGACAGGTTCCATCACACTGGACAAAAGCAGTAATCACACCAATCTTTAAACATGGAAACAGAAAAGATTGTAACAACTACAGAGGTATCTCTTTAATCAGCGTTGTGGGTAAAATCTTCTCAGGTATTGTTGAAAGGAAAGTGCGAGTATTAGTTGAGGACCAATTGGATGAAAATCAGTGTGGGTTTAGGCCTCTTAGAGGTTGTCAGGACCAGATCTTTAGCTTACGGCAAATAATGGAGAAGTGTTTTGAGTGGAACAGGGAATTGTATCTAAGCTTTATAGATCTAGAAAAGGCATATGACCGGGTTCCTAGGAGGAAGTTATTGTCTGTTCTACAAGATTATGGAATACGAGACAAACTTTTGCAAGCAATTAAATGTCTTTACATGGATAGTCAGGCAGCAGTTAGAGTTGACGGTAAATTGAGTTCATGGTTCAGAGTAGTTTCAGGTGTAAGACAAGGCTGCAACCTGTCTCCACTGTTGTTCATATTATTCATGGATCATATGTTGAAAACAATAGATTGGCTGGGTGAGATTAAGATATGTGAACACAAAATAAGCAGTCTTGCATATGCGGATGACTTAGTTGTGATGGCAGATTCGATTGAAAGTTTGCAAAGTAATATTTCAGAGCTAGATCAGAAATGTAAGGACTATGGTATGAAGATTAGCATCTCCAAAACGAAAGTAATGTCAGTGGGAAAGAAATATAAACGGACTGAGTGCCAAATAGGAGGAACAAAGTTAGAACACGTGGACGGTTTCAAGTACTTAGGATGCATATTCTCACAGGATGGTAACATAGTGAAAGAACTGGAAGCGAGGTGTAGCAAAGCTAATGTAGTGAGCGCTCAGCTACGATCTACTCTCTTCTGCAAGAAGGAAGTCAGTACCAAGACTTAGTTATCTGTGCACCGTTCAATCTTTCGACCAACTTTGTTGTATGGGAGCGAAAGCTAGGTGGATTCAGGTTACCTTATCAACAAGGTTGAGGTTACGGATATGAAAGTAGCTAGGATGATTGCAGGTACTAGTAGATGGGAACAATGGCAGGAGGGTGTCCACAATGAGGAAATCAAAGAAAAACTGGGAATGAACTCTATAGATGTAGCAGTCAGGGCGAACAGGCTTAGATGGTGGGGTCATGTTACACGCATGGGAGAAGCAAGGTTACGCAAGAGACTCATGGATTCAGCAGTAGAGGGTAGGAGGAGTCGGGGCAGACCGAGGAGAAGGTACCTGGATTCGGTTAAGAATGATTTTGAAGTAATAGGTTTAACATCAGAAGAGGCATCAATGTTAGCACTGAATAGGGGATCATGGAGGAACTGTATAAGGGGGGCTATGCTCCAGACTGAACGCTGAAAGGCGTAATCAGTCTTAAATGATGATGATGATGATGATGATGATATAACTCGTGGGATTTTAACCACCTAACGCAGCTGGAAACCTGACAAGATTTTATGAATTTATATCGCCGCAAGACTTTGCATTGATATATCCCTGTCAGTTGTTTGAATTTTCTTGTCTTATTGTGTCGGACCTCCCTAGCCGGAAATACTAGTCACAGTGCTACTAAAATAATACCATCGGCATCTCAGTCCAGCTGGAATCTCTGTCGCACAGAATCGCCGAAATGGTGTCCAAACGTGACACAAGCAGCAGCAGCATCAGCTGCCGCAGCTGCCAGCACACTGGCACCGATGTCGGTGGGTACTGTCGACTACCGACATGGGCCGATGACGACCAATCTTCAAAAAACAGTACGCCTCCGCGTGCGCGCTCACAATGTACCAGGTCTTACCGCCCGAACGTATCGACTTCGGACGACAACCGGTGAAGCTGAAATCAGTTTGTTTTCTTCGGTCACATCGGCCGAAAGAACGCGAAACATGCACTGTGAGAAAGTGATATGATTAGTCAAATAAAGGGTCCGTGGCATCCTGAGGACGAAAAATATACTCGGGATATAGTTCGCAATATGTGGAATGAAACTGCAGGTTTATTGCAAACCACAAGCAGGCAAAACCTGTATCGAAAATTTTAGGCGTAAATAAAAACTCAAAGAATGTAAAATACGGCGTTTCAGTCTTCGATCGCTATTCTTTATTTTCAATTACCGGTTTCGGGCTAGCTGCCCATCTTCAGATCTGTTAAACGTAATTAATAAGAGAGATACAGTTAGTGATAAAAATATCTTAGTTTACAAAAAGAAATTTTGGAACTTATTAAATGCCAGAGTAACTTGTCCGTACAGAACACACAGTTCACTGTCATAAGTAACGTAAATTTCAATCTGTTAAAACATTATATCGCAGTATTTAAGAGTAACCCGATTGGTAACAGTAAAAAGTGCCCTCTACCTATAACAATTGTGCATCTCTTATTATTTCGCCGTATATATTATTGGCGAATATTCTTTTTAATAAAACAATTTTTAAGGTAATAACATATGAATAATCTTTTTGAGTGGACCATGAAACGAAAAATTTTTACATTAATTTAAAATTTATTTATAAAGAAACATAAAATATAATTAAAATGTAGATATTCTTCCGAAAATGTGCGTTTTCTCTTCTTTGTTTTTGATTGGTGGTGGAGTGGGTTTCCCTAAGTCAGACCGTATACAACGCCACGCCGAGTCGTCTTGCGCCGCGCCCAATTCACCTCGCCGCCAGTACGCTGAGAGCCGTTCCGCTGTAGCTGTTTCTTACTGGGGCGTGCTGTTGCATTCAGGAGTAAGCCTAAAACAGGTCTATAAATATCTCATAATAATTCCTGTGCATAAAATCACTTTGCTCATTAAGTAGTAGGCCTGGGGTTTTTCTTTGATGTGCGTATATTTCAATCTCTTCGAGCACGTTGAGATAGAGACTTTTTGGAGCTTTATGTAGCACCTCCATTTGTTCATTTATATTACTCACTTCATGTCTACTCTCTTTTACATGTGTTCCAAATGCTGTTCGATTGCTATGACTGCAATGTTCCCTGTATCGAATTTCAAAATTCCGCCCTGTTTGTCCTATATAATAACTGTCACCTTCAGCACATTTAATCTTATATACTCCGGAATTATTGTATTTCATTTGTTTCGTCGTTGCTGGTTTATGTCTTAATCTATGTGCCATTTGCCCTTCGTTCTGAAATGCCACTGCGATGTTTTTTGGAAAGCATTTAGCAATTCTTCCCGACACACGCACTTTGTATGTCAGGGTGACAAACTTCTTCTTAACTTTAATTTTCCTAGAATCGCTACTGATGCCCGCGAATTTGTTTTTGATTTTGTGTCCTGTATCCGTTAGCTGCTGCTACTTGCTTAATAATACCCAGTTCTTTCTGCAACTCATCTTCCTGTGGTGGCAATCTGAGGGCTCTGTTGCACAATGCATGAAAGTACGCTCTTTTATGCTGTGCCGGGTGGTGCGACGTCGCTACTATGATGTTGTCGGAGCAAGTGTCTTCTAGAGTGTTTTCTAGTGTGTTCTAGAGGTAACAAAGCTACAAAAGAGGACCTTTTTTGGGTTGTGGTAGATGGAGACGAACTATCTACAAATTACTATTAATGCTTACTGTCGTTTTTATGTCAGGAAGATTCCATTACATTAAGTGGTTTGTCAATGTAATATGTGTTTCTCTACGTTTCATTGCTGTTACGGCATAGAGTCAGCGCCGGCACGGCAGTTGGGAACGACAGAGAAGAGGAGGCTGGGGACGAGGTCAGCCAGTCGCACACTGACTGACCGACCTCCCTCCACGACGACAGTGCGACAGCAGGGAGCCTATGTGAAGAAGACATAGACGCGTCGCCTGACTGGTGGCAGCCCACTTCGATACCATCTTGAACGTTATCGGCTTCGTTAGTCGACGCTACGTAGCACAGTTTGAGATCAGCAGTCACTGCAGTTCAGTTGTCAGATTTTTGTTAGTAGTGGCCGCTAGGACCAGAAGTATTCCCTGTTTTTGTCTGTTCTGAAGAAGACTGATCCTTTTGTATGTCGTCCTTTACGGTACATCTGTGTAATTGCACTTGTGGATGATCATGTACAAAGGGCTACAAGAATTCTCAGATCAAAGTTAAGTATTGTGCTTCTCTTGTTGTAATAAAACTCATTAATACGACTTGTTTCATTGTTTGTCTATCGAAACGAATTCCTAGACGTAACAATTGCTTTATGTGTTCAGAGTATCTTATTCTCAACTTTATGCTTGTCTTTCACAGGTATGGTATATAACAGGCATTAAAGGTTAATTGACCTGCACTATGTGATCAAAAGTATCCGGACACGGGGCTGAAAATGACTTACAAGTTCGTGGCTCCCCGATCGGTAATGCTGGAATTCAGTATGGTGCTGGCCCACCCACAGTCTTACTGAGAGCTTCCACCCACTCAGGCATACGTTCAGTCAGGTGCTGGAAGGTTTCATGGGGAATGGCAGCCCATTCTTCACAGAATGCTGCACTGAGGGGAGGTATCGATGTCGGTCGGTGACGCCTGGCATGAAGTCGGCATTCGAAGACATCCCAGAGGTGTTCTATAGGATTCAAGTCGGGACTCTGCGCAGGCCAGTCGATTACAGGGATGTTATTGTCGTGTAACCTCTCCGCCACAGGCTGTGCATTATGAATAGGTGCTCGATCGTGTTGAAGGATACAATCACCATCTCCTAATTGCTCTTTAACTGTGAGAAGCTAGAGGGTGCCTAAAACATCAGTGTAGGCCTGTGTTGTGATAGTGCCACGCAAAACAACAAGGGGTGCAAGCTAGTGTTAGCTCTACACACGCTGGCAGATGACGTTTACCGGGCGTTCGCCATATACACACCCTGCTATCAGATCGCCACATTGTGTACCGTGATTCGTCACTCCACACAACGTTGTTCCACTGTTAAATCGTCCACTGTTTTCGCTCCTTACACCAAGCAGTGTGTCGTTTGGCATTTACCGGCGTGATGCGTAGCTTATTAGCACCAGCTCGACCATGAGATCCAAGTTTTCTCACCTCCCACCTAAATTAGTACTTGCAGTTAATCCTGATGCAGTTTGGAACTCCTGTGTGATGGTCTGGATAGATGTCTGCCTGTTACATTAGGACCCTCTTCAGCTTTCGGCGGTTTCTGTCAGTCAACAGACGAGGTCAGCCTGTACGCTTGTAAGCTTTCTACTTCCTTTTATAATCTGAACTATAATAACGTGGCAAGATACTCTTAATCAGAACACAGGAAGGAGCTGTGATCTAAAAATCAATATATTTATCCATTCTTAACATCAAAAGACAAAAAAATGGCTAAAGAAACGTTACACAAACCTTTTTATTGGATAAACGCTTTCACTCATGTGGAATATATGGTTGACAAAGCGATCAGCTGGGGATCGCCACACGACACTAACCAGAACACTAATCGCTTTATCTGAATTCATACACGTGAGTACGAGGTATGGCACATAAACTACGCCAACATCAAGCATTTACACTCTCCTATTCCAAAAAGAAAAATATGGTTCGAAAGAACAGTGTGCAGAGAAACATATATTGTAGCCCTACGTCGTAGCAGCGAATACTTTACCCTTGTGCTGGTCAGGGCGGCAAACCGCGATGCGTTCGGTGACTGAAGTCATGGACGGCAGCAACCTTTTATCAATGGCGTGCCCCCGAAAAGTGCAAGTACGCGGTCTCGCGCTAGGCTAATTCGGAACGCAGGTACTTCCCTATGAGCCTCTGAAATCCCGGTGGATTCCAGTGTGCAGGTGGACCCATTTGCTGATCTGCGAAACCAGTTTGACTCCGTCCCACGACTATGCATGACGGAATATGTCAAACGTATAGACGGCCCACTCAAGACAAAAAAGTACGCCCACGCTTCACTCGTTGTGTGCGTGATGCTAGAAGCGGTACCCCTGATGGTTCAGAAGGTGACTGGCACAGGCTCTAAGCGGCAGAATAGCAAAGGACACAAGTCTCACCATTTAGGTGGAGACCTGCATTTCACTACTAGCAAAGCGCCATTACAAGAGTGACCACTTCTCTTTCTCTCCGCTTTCCTCGCCAGCTCGGTAGCAAAGCACATTTACATCTTAGACTTCTCCCACTTTAGCACAAGCCAATCACGAACTGGAGCGGCACATTCGAATATGGGAGACTGCTCTTTGCTCTGCATACACCTATTTGACCAATCAGAGACTTTAATGTTAATTGGGAGGAAAGAGAAAAAAAGAGTCAGCTTCGCGGCCTCTTTCCCACACGTTTACGCCATGTCTTTTGCTAACGACATGACCAGGATCGACCACAGTCCTGGATAAAAAGATCGTTATCTCCCCTGTTACGTCCATTTCGAAGTTTCCAAAGAAGGGCCATACTCTCGCTAAAAGCCTCGTGCCTTCACAAATATGTTTTGTAACAGAGTCTGGACGTCTGGGCGCCTGTTGCCTGTCACGCGGAAATTCGCAGAAAGCTCACAGTTGTGTCGTGGGCTTCCTGCCTGACAAGGGCCCATCCTTTGCTTTATTGCAGGTCTTCAATGCGCTGGCCATTGCAGCGGCGAGTTCTGGGCCCTAGTCAGCCTACCTGGACATGGCTGTCGACCAACCGGCGCCAACCAACGTGTCTTCACAATGAGACCATGAAACTCGGTAGTCTGGAAATGTTTTCACCCAGGTTCCGCAGAAGAAACGTACTCCCTTCGTCCCTCAGTCGCCATACACTTATACTGCAATCGTTTAAATTGGCACCCTATTCCTTTGACCGCAGGTAGAGCTTACCACTATTCCTTCACTAGAGCACACAAGCAAGAGCGTTAACTACTGCCCACCATTTCATCATGATGTATGAAGTCAGATCGTAATAAAGATCATCTTCATTAAGAACATTAAGTAGAATGACACTGAATCAGAAGTGAGTGTGCCCTGTGATCTCTCACACTTTTTTACTGTACGTCTACCTTCACGTTTCCACTTCACTATCACCTCAGAAACAGTGGACCTAGGGATCTTTACGAGCATGTAAATCTCGTGTACAGATGTACGACACAAGTGACACCCAATCACCTGACCACATTCGATTTTCGTGAGTTCTGCGGAGTGCCCCATTCTGCTCTCTCACGATGGCTAATGACTACTGAGGTCGCTGATATGGAGTACCTGGCAGTATGTGACAGCAAAATGCACTTAATATGAAAAACCTATGTTTTTTGGGGATGTACGGATACATAGTGTATGTTTGTACAACTTCAAATAAATTTAGCAAAACAGTGTTTGTAATCTTGCTTTTCAAGGTCGCTATGAATCATCTGGAGTATGTAACAGAATGTTTCATTTAATATAGTCGTAAAACCCTTCTGGTAATTCCAATAAATGGCATCAGAGTATACAGTAGTCGCCACGTTCTTTTCGAGACATGTATAAACTGATCAGCCAGAACATAATGACCACTGACCTACTTTCAATATAAAGTCGCCCAAGTGACGGCAGCGTCACCTAGTGAGGAATGACTGACACTCAGAGACATGCACAGTGCATGTAGATTCAGTGTGCATGCTTTCCGTGTGTAGGATGGGGAAGGCGTGCGATCTATCTGAATTTGACTGAGGGCAGATTGTGATCGGCCGGACGCCTGACTCGAGCATTTCGGAAACCGCACGATTTTTCTGGTGTTCGAGGAGTGCTGTGGTGAGTGACTGCAGCACGTGTCGAAACCAAGGTGTAAATCATGTCGAGGCGTCCTGGGGTTGGGCGCCCACCTCTCATTACAGATGTCAGACATCGTAGCCTGGGCAGACTAGTAAAACATGACACGCGGCAAACTGTGGTGGAACTAACATCAGATTTTAATGCTGGGCAGAGAACAAGTATGTCTAAACAGATAGTGCACTGAACACACCTAACGATGGATCTCCATAGCCAATGACCTATGCAGGTGCCAATGTTAACACCACAACATCGGCAACTATGACTGAAATGGGCACCAATCCGTTGCCTCCTACGGCAATAGCTCCATGACACCTATACTGCAGGAGGGACACAAGCTGTCAGTGTATCCGTTATTCTCTGGGAAATATTCGCTTAGGCATCTATTGATCTAGTGGAGCTCGTGGGAGGCACCATGACAGGCAACGAGTACTGTACACAAACCATATACATCCCTTCATCCCAATTTTGTTATCATTTTTCGGCGAGACAATAATCCATGTCACAAGGCCAGGAGTGTGATGCAGTGGTTAGTTCAACCTGTTCCCGTGAGTGACGCCGTCACATCATGTCTTCAAGATGACTGCTACACTTGACGTTCGTCAGAAGCAAAGTGCTGTCATAGAATTGTGCAGAGAGTTAACGAATTGGTGACTGCTGACAGGCGCATCACAGTGTACGAATTGTCACGCTGCGTTGGAATATGGGAAGGAAGTGTTTGCAGAATACTGAAAGTGTTGGCGTTAAGTAAGGTTTGTGCCAGGTGGGTTCCCAGGATGTTGACAGTGGCTCACAAAGAAACAAGAAAAACGGTATGCAGCGATCTTTTGGAACAGTACGAGAATGGTGGAGACGAATTTGTTGGAAGAATTGTGTCAGGTGATGAAACATGGCTCCATCATCCTACACCAGAGACGAAGAGGCAATCACTGGAGTGGCATCATGCAAATTCACCCAAGAAAAAAAATTCAAAGGCACACCTTCTGCTGGAAAAGTTATGGCTACGGTGTTTTTCGATTCCGAAGGACTCTTGCTTGTGAACATCATGCCAAGTGGAACCACCATAAATTGTTCGTCAGGATAGAGGTCAGGAGCGGAGGGCGTTGTAAAATAAGAAGTAATGAAGTGGAATGGACCCAGTTTATTTTTGTAATGATGATACAGGGGTGCCTACGTAAGGCCGATCAGCCCCAAGAGGGGTTGCTGTCTGCTCATCAGAGAGGCAAAGGCTAGAGTAGCGACTACTCGGGGCCGAGGTCAGAAGCTAAGCGAGCGCGGAGCTGTTTCCAAGCCGCCCTCGCCGCTCACGGCCGCGTCCCCACGTGATCACACGATTAGTCTCTGATTGGAGGATTGATTCCGCCAACGCGCCTTGCTAGTAGCGTACCCCCGTCAGCACAACCAACCCGTGGGACTTGAGTCTGACCGAGGAGCACGTGGCAGGAATGTGCCGACCATGGTCTTCCGGCCAGCACCTTCCACCACAGTATGCCCAAGCCGGCTACGGCCGAATATTTTATGCATGGAAAATTCTATTTAATAAAATTTTGTCGGCAATAATCCGTCTTGGGGGGTCTCCTCCCTGCACAAAATTCTGATGCATATGTGACGACACTGCAGAGACTTCAAGCTTGACTGAGTCATGTTCGACCACATCGGGAAAAGCAGGATGTTTTGCTGTTGCACGACAATGCACGGCCATATGTCAGTCAAAAAACCATGGAAATGATCACAAAACTCGGATGGACAACACTGAAACACCCGCCTTACAGTCCTGTCCTGGCTCCATGTGACAATCATCTCTGTGGGAAACTGAAAGACTCTCTTCGTAGAACAAGGTTTGAAGATGATGAGTCCCTTGTGCACGCTGCCAAACAGTAGCTCCAACAGGTTGGTCCAGAATTTTACCGTGCGGGTATACAGGCGCTGGTTCCAGGATGGCAAAAGGCAGTTGAGAGGGATGGAAATTATGTGGAGAAATGAAAATATTATTCCGAAATGATGTATCTACGCTCTGTAAAACTTTCAAACATGTAGACTATAAGATGGATTTTTAAAAAAATAGTGCGCATTTCTTTTGGAGTGACCCTGGTAGTTTGCCGACATTATTGGGCGACCTAATAGTGGGGAAATTGATGATCTAACTTGGAATGAAGTGGAAGAAGCCATAAAGAGGATGAAAGGGGGCAAGGCACCAGGTTGGAACGAAGTAACAGTGGATATGATACGAGCAGCAGGAGAAGTAGGAACCCAGTGGCTATACAGAGTGCTGAGGGTGGTATGGAAGGAAGGAATTATAGCCCCGATTTTCAAGAAAGGGGATAAAAGGAGATGTGAGAACTACAGAGGAATCACCCTGCTATGCCACTGTGGAAAAATCTATGAAAAGATCCTGGAGAAGAGAATAAGAAGCAGTATTGAAAGTAGACTGCAAGAGGAGCAGTACGGTTTCAGACCGGGAAGATCAACAACGGACCTCATATTTGCGGTAAGGCGACTGCAGGAGAGGCACTATGAGTACGGGAAGGACTTAATCATGGCCTTTTTGGATATTGAGAAGGCGTATGACAGTATCTGTAGGGACAAGCTCTGGGATGTGCTGAACGCAAAAGGGATAGATGAAGAGATAACACGAAAAGTCAGAAAAATGTATGAGGGAAGTGAGAGTTGTGTGAAAGTGGGGAGGGAACGTACTGCATGGTTCAAGCTGGAAAATGGGCTGCGACAGGGAAGTGCACTTTCGCCTTTATTGTTTATTATTGTTATGGATGAAGTCCTACAGCAAGTATCAGATACAATTGGAGATCATAAAATGAAAGCAGTGCTTTTTGCCGATGACCTGATGTTATGGGGAAATTGCGAGAAGGAGGTGCAAGAGCAGTTAGATGCATGGGAGGCAACGGCAGCACAATATGGAATGCATTTCTCTGCAAAGAAAAGTGAAATAATCGTCACAACAAGGAAGAAGAATAGGCCAAATGTGGATATAACTTGTGGAGGAGAAAAACTACAAGTGGTAGAGAACTTCAAGTACCTGGGAAGCGTGATTGAAAGTAAGGGGGGAAACGCAATGGAAATAAATGAAAGGTGCAGAAAAGCAGGGCAGTTCTACAAATGCATTAGGGGGCTTATTTGGAGCAAGGAGGTGCCACAGAAATCCAAGGGAATTATATACCGAACCTACTTTGTCCCCATATTGGCATACGGAAGTGAGACATGGGTAATGCACGAAAGCGACAAAAGTAGAATACAGGCTAGTGAAATGAAGTTCCAGAGGAGCAGGTTGGGTGTAACAAGACGAAACAGATTGTGAAATGTGTATGTGAGGGAAAGAGTAAAGGAGGAACCAGTACAGGACAGGATAGAAAAATCAAGACTGCAGTGGTATGGACACATGAAGAGAATGGATGAGGGAAGAATTCCATAGAGGATGCTTAATCTGCAACTGGAGGGGAAGAGGCCCAGAGGAAGACCAAGGGATAGATGGGTGAAGGGAGTGAAGGAATGTGTGATGAGAAGAGGAGAGAACTGGACGAAGGTGGAAGAGGGGGAACGGTGGAAAGACAGAACACGATGGAGAGGCTTGTGTTCCCGACAGACCCAGCCAGTGGCTGGAAACTGTCCAAGATGAAGATGATGATTGGGCGACCTGTGGAGACGGCGGCTGACGACCGTTGCCCGTGCCTCTGCGAACGCAGCCTAAAAGACCAAGTTCGGCAATGCAGATACCACAGAGTCCATAGCAGAGCTTCATTGCTAGTGACGCTGCCTCCGCGGCTGCATTTCGCATCCCTCAGTTTGAGGCAGCCAGCATAATTTCCTGCCGGCACACGTCTGGTGGCTCTCAGAGCGGCAGCCCCCCGTGGCGCGCGCCGGCACGCAGCAGTGGCGGCGGCGGCGGCCCCGGGACGGCGTGACGTCAGCGGCGGCAGCGCAACGTCAACGTCGCGCCTAATTCCGCGCGGGCCGTCGGGAACCCCGCGGCGCCCGCCGGGCTCGCGTTACGCGCGGCGGAGGTCGTGCCGCCGTAATGAAAGCGTGAGGCCGCCGCGCCGCGCCACGGCCGGAAACTAATAATCCCAGACGTCGTGTCGCACCGCCGCGCCTCCAGGCGGAAGGACAGCCCCGCTGTCATAAAGTGGCGTGGCGCGCCGTCTCCTGTTCCAGCTCGGGCCAGGGCCACTTACCGCAGCTCTCGCACCGCACCCGGGGGCTGAGCACAAAGGAAACCCCTGCTCACCGCACCGGTCCTTAGCAGTGCGTCATAACGCTCCATTACGTTGAAAACAATATACTCAGCGCTGTTCTGAATTGTGTAAGCACTCAGATATCGACAGTAACAATCTGACGGCGAAATATGGGAGCCCGAATCTAAGCATTTTTGTTAGACGAGGTCTGTCTGCGAGAGTGGCAATAGTAGTGTCGCCCGGAGACAGTAGACGTGTCACGTTCCCCTCAGGTCGGTGATGGCAGATCTTACCACACTCAAGGACTGATTTAATTTATACAGGTTGGTCCATAGATAGTGACCGGGCCAAATATCTCACGAAATAAGCGTCAAACGAAAAAACTACAAAGAACGAAACTTGTCTCTAGCTTGACGAGGGAAACCAAATGGCGCTATGGTTGGCCCGCTAGAAGGCGCTGCCATAGATCAAACGGATATTAACTGCGTTTTTTTTTTATAGGAACCCCCATTTTTATTACATAGTCGTGTAGTACGTAAAGAAATACGAATATTTTAGTCGACCACTTTTTTCGCTTTGTGATAGATGGCGCTGTACTAGTCACAAACGTATAAGTACGTAGTATCACGTAACATTCCGCCAGTGCGGACGGTATTTGCTTTGTGATACATTACCCGACTTAAAATGGACCGTTCACCAATTGCGGAAGAGGTCGATATCGTGCTGATGTATGGCTATTGTGATCAAAATGCCCAACGGCCGTGTGTTATGTATGCTGCTCGGTATCCTGGACATCATCCAAGTGTACGGACCGTTCGCCATATAGTTACGTTACTTAAGGAAACAGGAAGTGTTCAGCCACATGTGAAACGTCAACCACGGCCTGCAACAAATGATGATGCCCAAGTAGGTGTTTTAGCTGCTGTCGCGGCTAAACCGCACATCAGTAGCAGATAAATTGCGCGAGAATCGGGAATCTCAAAAACGTCGGTGTTGAGAATGCTACATCAACATCGATTGCACCCGTACCATATTTCTATGCACCAGCAATTGCATGGCGGCCACTTTGAACATCGTGTACAGTTCTGCCACTGGGCACAAGAGAAATTGCGGGACGATGACAGATTTTCTACACGTGTTCTGTTTAGCGACGAAACGTCATTCACCAACAGCGGTAATGTAAACCGGTATAATAAGCACTATTGGGCAACAGAAAATCCACGATGGCTGAAACAAATGGAACATCAGCGACCTTGGCGGGTTAATGTATGGTGCGGCATTATGAGAGGAAGGATAATTGGCCCCCATTTTATCGATGGCAATCTAAATGGTGCAATGTATGCTGATTTCCTACGTGATGTTCTAGCGATCTTACTACAAGATATTTCACTGCATGACAGGATGGCGATGTACTTCCAACATGACGGACGTTCGCTACATAGCTCGCGTGCGGTTGAAGCCTGACAATATGCGTCAGCGCTTTGCCAAAATGCATGTGCGAAAATTACGAAAGGCGAACTACTCGCTGTTGAGAGGAACGTTCGCTAGATAGTTACGTTATTTAAGGAAACATGAAGAGTTCAGCCACATGTGAAACGTCAACCACGGCCTGCAACAAATGATGATGCCCTAGTAGGCGTTTTAGCTGCTGTCGCGGCTAATCCGCATATCAGTAGCAGTAGCAGCCAAACGCATTGAGGTTCACAGACATCATTTTGAGCATTTATTGCATTAATGTGCTATTTACAGGTAATCACGCTGTGACAGCATGTGTTCTCAGAATGATAAGTTCACAAAGGTACATGTATCACATTGGAACAACCAAAAGAAAATGTTCAAACGTACCTACGTTCTGCATTTTAATTTAAAAAACCTACCTGTTACGAACTGTTCGTCTAAAATTGTGAGCCATATGTTTGTGACTATTACAGCGCCATCTATCATAAAGCGAAAAAAGTGGTCCAACTAAAACATTCTCATTTCTTTACGTAATACACGAATATGTAACAAAAAATGGGGGTTCCTATTTTTAAAAAAGCAGTTGATATCCGTTTGCCTCATGGCAGCGCCATCTAGCGGGCCAACCATAGCGCCATATGGTTTCCCTTTCAAGCTAGACAAGTTTCGTTCTTTGTAGTTTTTTCGTTTGACCCTTATTTCTTGAGATATTTGGCCCGGTCACGATCAATGAACCACCCTGTATACCAAGGAGAGATTCAGATAGTTTAACTACTCTTGAAGATCCAACTCCAGGCTAAATTCGTAAGCATTGCGCGAAAGCAATTGCAGGGTTAGGCTCGTTATTCATAGTCCGAGTTTGCAATAATTCCATGTTTTGTTTGTCAGCAAAAGAAGCCTCCTTATCATCCAAATAATGATAATTATTCACGAAATCAAACAAATAAATAAATAAATGCAGTGGTTATTAAATGTTAATGTAACGTTGAAATTGAAATAATTTGTTAATCTGGCACTCAGTCATTATTGATACCTACGCGTTGTAATTGTCATTGTTTATTGTTGGTCATGATGATTCTGAAGTATTGCCATAGACTTAATTTATGAAATCCCTTCTCACACGTTATTTAGCAGTTAACAGCACCGAAGCAAATTCCTTATTATTAAATTCATTCTCAGTAACAATAAGCTTTAGCCGCTGCTCCTCCATCCTGCCGAGAATTGCTGTAAAACACATGGAAAAAGGCAGTCATCTAAAGAGGTGAGTGCAAAACGTAAGACCAAAACAGAGACACTGACACACCACAAAATGTCACGTACTCTAATCCAGTAAATTCCGTTGCCCAAGTCAGATTCTGTATCACTTGTAAATTCTTGTTCAAAAATGCAGTCAGGTAGCTTAGGTATTCATTGTTACAGGTTCACTTGTTACTGTAGTTTTTCATATTCAAATATGCAGCCAGATAGCTTATCCAAATGCACCTGAATGCACCTGAATCCTATAGAACACCTTTGCGATGTTTTGGAACGCCGATTTCGTGCCAAGCCTCACCGACCGACATCGATACTTCTTAGTGCAGCACTCCGTGAAGAATGGGCTGCCATTCCCCAAGAAACCTTCCAGCACCTGATCGAACGTATGCCTGCGAGAGTGGAATCTGCCATCAAGGCTATGAGCGGGCGAACGCCATATTGAATTCCAGAATTGCCGATGGAGGGCGCAACGAACTTGTAAGTCATTTTCAGTCAGGTGCTCGAATACTTAGTGTAGACGAATAGGAAGAGACGTGTACTATAAGATAGTTGACTGCGGATACACAAAAAATTATCACACTCCAGAAGGGTGTTCATCAAACTTGTAAAATTCAGCCGGCTGGTGTGGCTGAGCGGTTCTAGGCGCTTCAGTCTGGCACCGCGCGACCGCTACGGTCGCAGGTTCGAATCCTACCTCGGACATGGATGTGTGTGATGTCCTTAGTTTAGGTCGGTTTAAGTAGTTCTAAGTCCTAGGGGACTGATGACCTCAGAATTTAAGTCCCTTAGTGCTCAGAGCCAATTCTTTTTTTCTTTTTTTTTAATTCAACATGGAAATGATGTCGCTGATATAGCCCTGTAGTTATGAGAATATGCTTGACTACACTTCTTGAAAACGGGGATGGCATGAAGAGGATATTTTTAAGAAGTAAGGTCGTGAGTATTAGCAGATGTTAGGAATGTACTTCACCCTGCTGTGCCACAATGCGGCTTGTAGCTGCGTGAGCGGGTCGCCACCCACCTTGCGCGCCCTGCCGCCCTGCGCTGTAACAGCCAGCAGACGGCCTCCAGGGGCGCTGCACGCCTCCAGCTCTTTAGCGACAGACTCCGACGCCGACGCCGACGCCGACGAGTGCTTTCCGGCGTCGCCTGCAAATTTGATCCGGCGAGGACAGGCGACCAGGGAACGCTCTCCGGCGAGAGTGCTGCTGTCTGGCGGCGGTCCCAGGGCACGACGCCTCCACCTGTCGTCGGCCTCAATGTCTGCCCGCGCTCCAGATTCCGGCTGGAACTCGCTCAGCACGGGTGCGTGGGGATCGTCCCCAGAGTGTCGCCAAGTGGGCTTGTCAGCAACCTGTCCACAGCACAACTGATGCTGAACTTGTGAACACCGTTATTACTCCTTAGCTCTCATGGACCTCTGGTGTCTTTCGCCGTCCGATGAAGAAACAATTTCCGGACAGATGAAGGGTAACACAATGTTATTTGATCCTGTCATTTATACTAAAAATCCTTCTGGTCATTTCTTCTTCTTCATTGAATGCTTCTCCCTTTAAGTACGTTTTCATTAAAATTGCCTGGATCGCACTTGACGTTATGGCAAAGTTGAACGATTTCGATTGCTAAGTACTCACCATCGCAATTCCTTCAAGTTAGTTATAAAGTTATGATTCACAGCACGGTGTGTTGATCATGAACATCAAATACGGACTATTAGTATATCACCGAAATGAGAATTCAGTTATTATACACTACCGGCCATTAAAATTGCTACACCACGAAGATGACGTGCTACAGACGCGAAATTTAACAGACAGGATGAAGATGGTGTGATATGCAAATGATTAGCTTTTCAGAGCATTCACACAAGGTTGGCGCGATACCCACAACCTGCTGACATGAGGAAAGTTTCCAACCGATTTCTCATACACAAACAGCAGTTGACCGGCGTTCCTTGATGAAACATTGTTGTGATGCCTCTTGTAAGAAGGAGAAATGCGTACCATCACGTTTCCGACTTTAATAAAGGTCGGATTGTAGCCTATCGCGATTGCGGTTTATCATACCACGACATTGCTGCTCGCGTTCGTCGAGATCCAACGACTACTGGAAGTATATGGAATCGGTGGGTTCATGAGGGTAATACGGAACGCCGTCCTGGACCCCAACGGCCTCGTATCACTAGCAGTCGAGATGACAGGCATCTTATCCACATGGCTGTAACGGATCGTGCTGCCACGTCTCGATCCCTGAGTCAACAGATGGGGACATTTGCAAGACAACAACCATCTGCACGAACAGTTCGATGACGTCTGCAGCAGCGTGGACTATCAGCTGTGGAGCCCATGGCTGCGGTTACCCTAGACGTTGCGTCACAGACAGGAGCGACTGCGATGGTGTACTCAACGACGAACGTGGGTGCACGAATGGCAAAACGTCATTTTTTCGGATGAATCCAGGTTCTGTTTACAGCATCATGATGGTCGCGGTGAACACACATTGGAAGCGTGTATTCGTCATCGCCATACTGGCGTATCACTCGGCGTGATGGTATGGGGTGCCATTGGTTACACGTCTCGTTCACCTCTTGTTCGCATTGACGGCATTGTGAACAGTGGACGTTACATTTTAGATGTGCTACGACCCGTGGCTCTACCCTTCATTTGATCCCCGCGAAACCCTACAGTTCAGCAGGATAATGCACGAGCGCATGTTGCAGGTCCTGTACGGACCTTTCTGGATACAGAAAATGTTCGACTGCTGCCCTGGCCAGCACATTCTCCAGATCTCTCACCAATTGAAAACGTTTGGTCAATGGTGGCCAAGCAACTGGCTCATCACAACACGCCACTCACTACTCTTGATGAACTGTGGTATCGTGTTGAAGCTGCATGGGCTGCTGTACCTGTACTGATTTCTCAGGATCTATGCACCCAAATTGCGAGAAAATGTAATCACATGTCATTTCTAATGTAATATATTTGTCCAATGAATACCCGTTTATCATCTGCATTTCTTCTTGGTGTAGCAATTTTAATGGCCGGTAGTGTATATTTGTTTCGTTAGACGGTATGTTAAACTGTTAAGAAGAATCCAGTTGTGGGTTGGTACGTCTTTTAACTACACCTTGCTCATACCCATATCCGTTTTCAGTTCTTTCTCACTGATCCGTATGGTCTGATGCAGTCCTCGACTACCATTTCCATGTCAGCCACTTCATCTTTGCGGTGCACGTGCAACTATCAGGCCCGATTATTTGTAAGACATACTATAATTTCTGTCTTTCCCCATAGATATGACCTCTACGGCTTCTTCTAGAACTTTTTAAGTTATTCCCCGATGTCTAAACACAGGTCATATCAGCCTCTCCGATCTTTTAGTCAGTGTGGTAGGTCCGCTGTTGTCTCCTATCTACATAAATGATCTTTTGTATAGGGTGGATAGCAATGTGCGGCTGTTTGCTGATAACGCTGTGGTGTACGGAAAGGTGTCGTCGTTGAGTGACTGTAGGCGGATACAAGATGACTTGGACAGCATTTTTGATTGGTGTAAAGAATGGCAGCTAACTCTAAATATAGATAAATGTAAATTAGTGCAGATGAATAGGAAAAAGAATCCTGTAATATTTGAATACGCCATTAGTAGTGTAGCGCTTGACACAGTCACGTCGATTAAATATTTGGGCGTAACACTGCGGAGCGATATGAAGTGGGACAAGCATGTAATGGCAGTTGTGGGGAAGGCGGATAGTCGTCTTCGGTTTATTGGTAGATTTTGGGAAGATGTGGTTCATCTGTAAAGGAGACCGCTTATAAAACTCTAATACGACCTATTCCTGAGTACTGCTCGAGCGTTTGGGATCCCTGTCAGGTCGGATTGAGGAAGGACATAGAAGCAATTCAGAGGCGGGCTGCTAGATTTGTTACTGGTAGGTTTGATCATCGCGCGAGTGTTACGGAAATGCTTCAGGAACTCGGGTGGGAATCTCTAGAGGAAAGGAGGCGTTCTTTTCGTGAATCGCTACTGAGGAAATTTAGAGAACCAGGATTTGAGGCTGACTGCAGCACAATTTTACTGCCGGCAACTTACATTTCGCGGAAAGACCACAAAAATACGATAAGAGAGATTAGGGCTCGTACAGGTGCATATAGGCAGTCATTTTTCCCTCGTTCTGTTTGGGAGTAGAACAGGGAGAGAAGATGCTAGTTGTGGTACGAGGTACCCTCCGCCACGCACCGTATGGTGGATTGTGGAGTATTTATGTAGATGTAGATGTAGATGCTTTCCTCGTACTCCATTTCCCATCCAAGGCGGTGACTACTGTGTTGTCAGCAGAGAAGCAGTAAGAGCAGAATGCTTCCGTCAGGAAATTCAGTGTCAGTGACTTCGAAATTGAGCGAATCATTCGATGTCACCTGACAATAAATCTATCAGAGTTATTTCAACCTTTATAAAGCTGACCAGTTGACTGTTTGTGACGTGTTTGTGAAGTGAAAACGCAAACAAAAAAGCAAACAACTATAGCTAAACCAGCCAGACCACATATACTGAAGGCAGCAACGGTCGAACATTACGAGTGTTATTTTAAAAATGCATGTAGTCAGCGGAAGGCACCACTCGTGAGTTCCAAAGTGTTCCCAGCAGTCCACCTATTTCAGTAACACTGCTTATGGGGTTAAGAAGAACAGGTTGCAGTGGGATAGCAGCTCCTCGTAAGCCAAACATTTCTGTGGTTTGCACCCAAGTGAGGCTGAAAGTGGTGTCAAGAACGACATCACTAGACAGTGAATGACTGCAGATGATTGCTTTGAAGTGATGAATCATACTATATCCTATGGCAATCAGATGAAAGTGTTTGGGTTTGGCGAATGTGCGGACAGTACTACCTGCAGTCATGTGTAGTGCCAACGTTGGAACATGGAGGTGGTGCTGTTATAGCATGAGGGCGTCTTTAGTTGTTAAGATGTGGTCCCCTTGTGGCACTTAAGTGAAGGGCAAATGAGGAAAGATTTGAACACGTTTCATAGTATCGTATACTGCGTACAGTAGATGAACAGTTCGTAGACGACGACTGTTTGTCAGAGCATGGCAGTGCACTCTGTCGTAAAGCAGGATCTATAAGGCAATATTTGTGGACGACAACATTCCTGAAATGGACTGGCCTGCCCAGAATCCTGACCTAATTCCAATGGAAAACTTGTAGGATGAGTTAGAACGTCGACTTTGCTCAGCACCTCAGTATCTGGTTTGAGGACGAACGGGCTGTCATTATTTCAAGATTATTCCAAACACCATAGCACAGTTCAAGCCACCACAAGGTGAATGGTGGACACACTTTATATTAATGTCCCCTAATAGGTGTACGGATACTTCTGATGAGATAGTGTATATCGCCGCGCGGGGTAGCCGTGCGGTCTGAGGCGTCCTGTCACAGTTCGCCCGGTTCCCACCCGTCGGACGTTCGAGTCCTCCCCCGGGCATGATTAAGTAGCCCGTAAGCCTAGGGACCGATGACCTCAGAAGTTTGGGCCCACAGTCCTTACCAAAAATTTCCAAATTAGTGTATCTCGAACTAAACCCTCCAGAATAATGTAAGAAAATTGAGCTGAAGTTGAAAGTCAATGAAAGTAATGTTAGAAGTAGCTAGATTCTTAGCATGCCGAAACGTACAAGTTTCACAGTCACATTACCTTCTCTTCTCTTCTCCTCTCCTCTCTTCCCTTTCCTTCTCTTTCTCGGACACACTATCCCTTCTTTCCCGAATAATTGCCTGATGGATGATATTTTAATTTACATGCACTCTTTTTAATAAGAACATTATGGGGCGAAGAGATGGAAAAGTGGAACAACTATGTTGTCTTTGCAAACAAGACAGAAAATACGATCGTTTTGAGCACACTTTCTGATTTTGAAACAAGGCGGAAATTGTTGAACGTCCGCAGTGCCGATGACAGCACTCCAGGCTGAGTGGTCGGGAAAGGGGTCTGGGTTAGTAGAGGGAGCCCCTACGTGAGCACATCAGAGGCGTTTGGAGAGTGTGGACTGGCAGCTGCGGCGACTTCCAGAGTCGAGAGCAGCCGCTAAAAGCCTCTTTTCCACCATCAAAAATTTTTGCCTGCATTCCAGTCTTTCAGCCTGCCATAAGCCACAATGCACAACACTAACTTTTCACCGAACCTCTGTTGACTATTTTTTGCCTCAGTATAACGTGCGTTTTTAGGGCTCCGCGTGCCGCGAACCCCCTCCCATCATCACTTTTGTTTTTTAGTGCCCTCTTCTCACTCTCAGCTTTCCGCCCCCACTCTGCAACCCATTTGCTGCGACAGATATTCCGGGATGAGGGTGTCTCTTAAAAGCCTTCCCGAATTTTTATAATCCATTTATAAATTTACGGCCCGGCAGCGAACGACGGAAGGCACGCACTCGCCGAAAGGGAAGAGGGTGATCAAAAAAGATTTAAAAAAGTAATGCACATCGTAGACCATAAAAATAAGAGTCGACACCTGTTTTCTTCAGTCTTAAATTTAATCAAGGTCGCGAGCTTCAAAACGGAGGGAGAACATACGGCGGTATGTAACGAGATTAAAGAAACATAAGCGAAACGACCAGGAACCAATGTTGTTAACTTATTTTTCTCGTCTGCTATACAGCGGTTGTCGTGAGATGGCACGCGGTTGTAGGAAAGAATAGTGGGTGTTTCCGCGATCTGCCGGGAAAGATGTGTCATCATACTCTTTCAGAGTACTTCAGTTCCGGCAATTGTCTGATAAACGATGTGCTTCAAAATTTCTATTACAGACTTCTAGGAGTTGTATGGTGGAATTAGTAGACGAAGTTTTGTCAAAGAACCCACATCCGGTGAATTAACATTTGGAAATACAATATCTGAAAATCGCATCACTTTCGTATCTCCCACGTCACACGTTACGCTCACATGCTGAGAAAAGGACGCAGTCGTCAGTCCCTGTTTTAATTATGTTATCGTCACGTAACAGCTTTGTCCGAACACAACAACGGCTGCAAGAAATTGGTACGTTCTAAACTACGAGAGTTGGCTATGGTGCTCTAAGGAAGCTCTAAACTCTCAACTTTGAAGTGAACGTCCTTCGTCATGTAGCAAATGATCCGAGGACAAGTACCTGAAATATTGCCCATGTCATGTGTTCCAGCACACAGGTCATAGCTGTGGTGTCACCGCCAGACACCACACTTGCTAGGTGGTAGCCTTTAAATCGGCCGCGGTCCGCTAGTATACGTCGGACCCGCGTGTCGCCACTGTCAGAGATTGCAGACCGAGCGCTGCCACACGGCAGGTCTAGAGAGACTTCCTAGCACTCGCCCCAGTTGTACAGCCGACTTTGCTAGCGATGCTACACTGACAATTACGCTCTCATTTGCCGAGACGATAGTTAGCATAGCCTTCAGCTACGTCATTTGCTACGACCTAGCAAGGCGCCATTTATCCTTTGCTATGTATCTAATGAAGCATGAACCATCAGACCGATGTACTCCAATTATGGATTAAAGTTAAGTATTACATCAACTACGTACTTTATTTAGTAGACTCATCTCCTTTAACTGTTCCAGACCTCACGCCATCCTGCGTGAGATTATAGCGTGCATTTCGGCCTCCTCTAGCAACACGGTGTTGGCTCTTCTGCCAACACTACAATAGCTTATTGCGTCGTGTATGTGTGTGTGTGTGTGTGTGTGTGTGCCCTGAAGCGAGAGATTTGAAAGTGATCCGACAGGTTTCACATCCAGAAGGTAGGTTTCCAAACATGGGTTTCTTATAAAATATTCATCTACTAAGTCCCCTCTACAACCTCTGGAAACCTGCAAAAGGAATTTTTTAATCACCCTGCTCAGTTATACACACAAGTTTTGCATCACCTCGGTTGCGAGAGTTCCGGAACCTGTACAAAAAATTGGGATAGAGATCAACATATACAACGTTTCCGCCCATTTTATTGCTCATGAAAACCACACATTGCACGTTGTACCACCATACCGCGAGACGTTCAGAGAGGGTGGTCCGGACTACTGCACCTCTAATACCCAGTAGCATGTCCTCTTGCATTGATGCATGCCTGTATTCGTCGTGGCACACTATCCACAAGTTCATCAAGGAACTGTTAGTCAACAGCGATTCGGCGTGGATCCCTCAGAGTGGTTGGTGGGTCATGTCGTCCATAAACAGTTCAAAAAAATGGTTCAAATGGCTCTGAGCACTATGGGACTCAACATCTTAGGTCATAAGTCCCCTAGAACTTAGAACTACTTAAACCCAACCAACCCAAGGACATCACACACACCCATGCCCGAGGCAGGACTCGAACCTGCGACCGTAGCAGTCCCGCGGTTCCGGACTGCAGCGCCAGAACCGCTAGACCACCGCGGCCGGCCATAAACAGTATTTTTCAGTCTATCCTAGGCATGGTCGGTAGGGTTCATGTCTGTAGAACATGCTGGCCACTCTAGTCCAGTAATGTCGTTATCCTGAAGGAAGTCATTCACAAGGTGTGCACTAACCGAGAGGCTTTAGATTTCGGCATGACCCTTTCATTCGGTTAGCTATCTTTTATTTACAACTATAATTTGTCATTTTAAACATTATGAGCTGTTTTAGCTTTGAATTGTGATTCTGTTACTAAAGAATCTTCACAGGACGTGTCAGGTTGGAAAGTGAGTTCATAATAGACTATTTTCCTTTATCGGAAATATGGTTAGGTTAGGTTGTTAGTGTGAATGATTACAACATCAAAAAAAAAAAAAAGATTTCGATCCATATTCTCTCAAAATACCTCTTATTTTCATGCAGTGAAATATGGCTCTGAGCACTATGGGACTTAACATCTGAGGTCATCAGTCCCATAGAACTTAGAACTACTTAAACCTAACTAACCTAAGGACATCACACACATCCATGCCCGAGACAGGATTCGAACCTGCGACCGTAGCGATGCAGTTAATAGTTTTAGAATCATTAAACATCAAGATATCGGCTCTGCTTACATGTATTACATCAGTGTTAGCTAAAATTACTTGTGACTTCGCGAACTGTTTTCCACGAATGGTTTACTTATTGTCATTCTTCAGTTTCTCCCAGCGTATTTTTTGCTGGAACATTTCACGGGTGTACTGTCGGTCAATAGTGTCCAACGGCACAGTATTTCGGCGGTCAGACATGTCACCATCGTCAGGTGCGCTGACGAACTGAGCTCCTGAGTGCTGGCGGCTGACTTAAATCCCTTCCCCTCGCGAGGCGCTCTCTCCGCGGTCCGCGCCCGCGCGTCATCGTTTGGTGAGACGCTGGCGTCGGCGTCTGAGGTGGCGTCGGTGTAATTGCCTCGTCCGCCCTAGTCGCCCGTGCTCTAAACCTCAGCAGCACATGGGAACCAGCATGGATTCTAATTAAAAAGACGCTCAGCAAAGGAAACGAAATTTATGACTGCAATTATCTGTCACCTTATTTACGTGATTTCATTATAAGCTAGCCATTTTTGTTTATGTTTTTGTGTAATTAAAAAAAAAGGGCGTAGGTTCATATACCGCCGGCAGCGAAATTTTTTTTTCGTCTTCGTGTTTGCAAAACAGACTGAAACTTCGTTAATCGTCGAAGTTAAGCATTTTTCTGAAATATTCCTTGTAATTTACACGTGCGCGCTTTCTCAGTAACGAGTATCTTCGATTTCGTGACTTCCATGTGTTTAAGAAATGAAAGATGAAATTACTGTGCGTGAAACAACTGACAGTGACATTTATACTACTTCTTGTCACAAATAATTCGGCTTTTTTTACAGAATACGTAGCGATTTCCGACAGTGTGGTCAGACAGGAATCTAAGAGCACAACGTAAATTATTGCGAATGAAACTAGCAGCAATCGTCTTTATACTCTGGCTTGTCACAAGTATTTATCTGCGATCTAATCCTTGACAACAGAGATGAAAGGTTCCGGCCACAATATTTTCAATCTATAGCACCATATATGAAATATATTGATTCATCAGATACATTTTATAAACTACAACAAATTTCTATAGCTGCACTCGCCGCACGCTCTCGAAAAGGCGATTTTTTAAATTTTGTTTTTATAAACCATATAGTTGATGTATCATATAGGGTTCAAATGGTTCAAATGGCTCTGGGCACTATGGGACTTAATATCTGTGGTCATCAGTCCCCTAGAACTTAGAACTACTTAAACCTAACTAACCTAAGGACATCACACACATCCATGCCCGAGGCAGGATTCGAACCTGCGACCGTAGTGGTCACGCGGCTCCAGACTGAAGCGCCTAGAACCGCACGGCCACACAGGCCGGCTATCATTTAGGGAAGTAGGTTGGAGCAAGCGAGCAACAGCCACATTCTTGCATCTTCTTATTCTTTGACACTGTCTTAAACCATTTTTCGGGTTCGTGGAGATGGGTTCCATCTCAGCAACTAATTGAGGGAAGTTTATTCCCATACGCGTTTCGCTTGTTTTATTTGTGAAGCATCATCACGAATAAAGGAAGCGAAAGGCATAGCCTTCAATTAGGTGCATAGATGGAACGTACCTCAGGAACGACGGAAAACAGAAAACAATGACGAAATTTTTGGGTGTTTCTATAGAAGTATTTATATAATTTGGTACTACACTCCATTCCTAACTCATATTCCGAAACGTAAAATCCAAAACAAGACGTCGTTGTGAATGAGAATAAAATGACATAATGTGATGTTTACGACAGTTTCCAGAACACAGCCACTATTCTATCGTTATCATGCATTCATGGGAGCACGTGGTCAGCGAAATTTGAACAGTATTACGTACTCTAACCGCACTTTCTGGTTCACTGAAGAATGGCGTGCCTGTGTGGGCTGCTAACTGCTTCGAATTCGTGCTGCTGTGGCGCTGCAGCGCGCATGCGCGGATCTGAGGCAGATTGCTTTTCATTGGTCGGCGCGAGGAGAACCGACAAAAGCGTTTCGGTTCGTTAGGACCGTTCGGCATCGGCTTTGAAATGCTTACTGAATAATGTTGGGGCTCTGTTTCGGAAAGAAGACCGTTCGGTGCGCTCGCGCACCGTACCGATAGGCAAAATGGCGGAAAGATAATAGGTCCCCTCGAACGAGACTGGCCGACTTGCCATTGCGGGAACGAGAACGACCGTTTCCCGTTCCCAGGAACTATAAGTAGAAAGCCGCGACCGAAGTGAACTATAAAAGACCGTTCCTTAGAATTCGTTCCTCACTCCTTTCGTTCATCTTGGTGAACCGTTCCTTTGGACCCATTAGTTCGCAAACGACCCATCTCTGTTCACCAGTTTGTCCATATCACATAGCAACCTGTAGAACATATAATCACATAGTTTTAATATTTGAACATACTGTATTGCAAGATTTATTTGTTCAGTGCCTCTTTAGATATTACATCACGCTTTTGTTTTGTACCGATATTGCCATAATAGGTCCCATATCTTTATGCATCAATGTTTATACAGCTATGAATTCTCGGTGAAGTTGTGTGGACTATCTGTTAAGCATTATGCAAGACACCCTTTTTCTGTTTTGTTTCACCCACACACGTTTCTGCACTTTTTGTGCTATCTTCAGTGGGTTAATTTTTTTTTTTCTTACATGATCTCTTGGACATTTATTTTGGTAGCTATTCTGCTACACAGTCTACAACTTCTCGTGGTTTTTGATATCGTGGTGATTTCTCATATGTTGTTGGCAAAGTGAATAGGCTGATTTCGTGACCTATCTTTTGAAAAACCGGGGAAACTGCAGTGTCAAGCGACCATAGATCACGAAATCTGCCTATTCACTTCGCCAACAACATATGAGAGAGCACCACACCGAACCATGAGAAGTTGTAGATTGTGTAGCAGAATAGCTACCAAAATAAATGTCCTATAGCACCTTGTAGGTTAGAAAATAAAAAATAACCCACTGAAGATAGCACGAAAAGTGCTGAAACACGCATGGGTGAAACATAACAGATAAAAGGTGTCTTGCATAAGGCGGAATTCTTCGTCCTATGTTGATTACAGAAACAGCCTCTTTGCCCTTCAACTTCAAGTTTGCATTCAGTACGGGTTCGTTCTGCCTGTTTCCGCAACAATATTAGTTATACGATAACAGTAATACGTAGCAGAGTGGACAGAATTATTTGTCCGATATGCACCTCCTGTGCAGGTTCATTGAAAGCGAAACGACTCTCCGCTGAGCTATTCCGGAAGCGACGGCAACATCGCAGTACTTTTGCGTCTGACGGTTTATTCATTACTTATTGTTTGTTATATGTTGTACATTTTCGTGATCGCATGTTACAGGCTTTATCATTGTTGTGAAAATATGTTCACAGAAATAAGGGCAGTTGTGGTAACAAACTGAATAACTTAGTACTAAATTGTTACTCTGTAACGAGCAACTGGAAAACACGGGTCTCTTACAAATAACAGAAACTATCTCTGAAGAGACTCCGAAATTTTTTCAGGGTTTCGGGTTCATCCAGTGTACAGTTACGTGTATACCAACTATCTGATCAAAAGCATTGAGACACCTTTTTGTGTTGCGGTGATGACCACTAGATGTGACGAGAGGCGCACCCACCAGTTTAGAAGGAGATGAAAAATATCGTGTTTTCAGTATAGAAGCAGTAATACGAGATTGAGTCGGTCTGGAGAGCTCAGTACCTTCGGACGTGGACTCGTCACCGAATGTCCTCTGTGTAACATATGCAACAGGGACATTTCAACCCTTCTAAGGCTGCCCAAGTCGACTTCTGGTGATATGACTGTGAAGAGGAAACGTGAAGGAACAACTACAGCTAAACTAAGACCATATAGAACTGACTTAGTAACGGAAGGGACCGTCGAACATTAAGGGAGGAGGTTGTAAAAAATCGCTTCAGTTCAGCGGAAGGAATCACTCTTGAGGTCCAAAGCGCTACCAGAAGTCCATTCAACACAATTACTGTGCTTAGGGGAGTACCATGATCGAGAAGCTCCTCATAAGCCCCATATTTCTGCAGCCAGTACTGAGCGACATTGGACGTGGGATAAAGAAAGACGTCGCTACACAGGGGGTGACTAAAAGCGAATGATCTGATGTGATGATCAACGTGACAGTCTGACAGAAGCGTTTCGGTTTGGCGAATGCGTGGAAACATTACCTACCGTCAATGTAGTGTCAATAATAAAGTAGGTCGGAGGTGATACTACGGTGTGGGGGCATTTTTCGTGATTACGTATAGAGCAGAGACATTTCACTAGCCTTCCATAAGACGTGAAGTAGGGACGACTGCCGGCATGTCCAACTCTCCTGAAAAGAGAAAGTTCCCCAAATATAATTTGATTTCCCGATGGTTGATTCGTACGGAAGGCAAATGTAAGAATAATTTGATATACGTAATTGGTCGTTCCAAATAACACTCTGAAATTCTCATTCTGGAAACATCCCCCAGGCTGTGGCTAAGCCATGTCTCCGCAATATCCTTTCTTTCAGGAGTGCTAGTTCTGCAAGGTTCGCAGGAGAGCTTCTGTAAAGTTTGGAAGGTAGGAGACGAGGTACTGGCAGAAGTAAAGCTGTGAGTACCGGGCGTGAGTCGTGCTTCGGTAGCTCAGTTGGTAGAGCACTTGCCCGTGAAAGGCAAAGGTCCCGAGTTCGAGTCTCGGTCGGGCACACAGTTTTAATCTGCCAGGAAGTTTCAACACTCTGAAAGTCGATTATGACATTAATCATTAATTAAAGGGTTTCAAATTAATGTTCCCTTGCATTCAGAGATCACGGTAGGCTTGACAAAGCAGAGGAATTTTCTGAGCCTTGTTTTAACTGATTATAATAATCCGGATGACGGCGATTACTCGCAGGCTGATCCATTACTTTCAATTTCTTGTCACTGCTTTCTCGCGGCGCAGGGACTTTAACCCGTCCCACATAGCAGAACTGCGGCCACTTCACGAAAACCCCAACCTCAGAAACGTGAGACCAGTCCTTACTGGCCAGACGGAACCGTAACTTTCTCCCTGTTTAGGCTAGCCAAGGTTGCCTGTAATTTAGCAGATAAGGCTAAATGTACCTGTTAATTGGAAGTAGAGGCGTGGCAGTTTCCATTATTCCTTCAGGCACTATCATCACATTCTTTTAGCAGAACACAGCATCATCTACGCTGTTGTTGTTGTTGTGGTCTTCAGTCCTCAGACTGGTTTGATGCAGCTCTCCATGCTAATCTATCCTGTGCAAGCTTCTTCATCTCCCAGTACCTACCGCAACCTACATCCTTCTGAATCTGCTTAGTGTATTCATCTCTTGGTCTCTCTCTACGATTTTTACCCTCCACGCTGCCCCCCAGTACTAAATTGGTGATCCCTTGATGCCTCAGAACATGTCCTACCAACCGATCCCTTCTTCTAGTCAAGTTGTGCCACAAACTTCTCTTCTCCCCAATCCAATACCTCTCATTAGTTACGTGATCTACCCACCTAATCTTCAACATTCTTCTGTAGCACCACATTTCGAAAGCTTCTATTCTCTACTTGTCCAAATTATTTATTGTCCATGTTTTACTTCCATACATGGCTACACTCCATACAAATACTTTCAGAAACGACTTCCTGACACTTAAATCTATACCCGATGTTAACAAATTTCTCTTCTTCAGAAACGCTTTCCTTCCCATTGCCAGTCTACATTTTATATCCTCTCTACTTCGACCATCATCAGTTATTTTGCTCCCCAAATAGCAAAACCCCTTTACTACTTTAAGTGTCTAATTTCCTAATCTAATTCCCTCAGCATTACCTGAGTTAATTCAACAACATTCCATTATCCTCGTTTCGCTTTTGTTGATGTTCATCTTATATCCTCCTTTCAAGACACTGTCCATTCCGTTCAACTGCTCTTCCAAGTCCTTTGCTGTCTCTGACAGAATTTCAATGTCATCGGCGAACCTCAAAGTTTTTATTTCTTCTCCCTGGATTTTAATACCTACTCCAAATTTTTCTTTTGTTTCCTTTACTGCTAGCTCAATATACAGATTGAATAACATCGGGAACAGGCTACAACACTGTCTCACTCCCTTCCCAACCAATGCTTCCCTTTCATGCCCCTCAAATCTTATAACTGCTATCTGGTTTCTGTTCAAATTGTAAATAGCCATTCGCTCCCTGTATTTTATCCCTGCCACCTTTAGAATTTGAAAGAGAGTATTCCAATAAACATTGTCAAAAGCTTTCTCTAAGTCTAAAATTGCTAGAAACGTAGGTTTGGCTTTCCTTAATCTTTCTTCTAAGATAAGTCGTAAGGTCAGTATTGCCTCACGTGTTCCAACATTTCTACGGAATGTAAACCGATCTTCCCCGAGGTCGGCTTCTACCAGTTTTTCCATTCGTCTGTAAGGAATTCGCGTTAGTATTTTGCAGCTGTGACTTATTAAACTGATAGTTCGGTAATTTTCACACCTGTCAACACGTGCTTTCTTTGGGATTGGAATTATTATATTCTTCTTGAAGTCTGAGGGTATTTCGCCTGTCTCGTACATCTTGCCCACCAGATGGTAGAGTTTTGTCAGGACTGGCTCTCCGAAGGCCGTCAGTAGTTCTATGTGATGAAAAGTACCCGGACACCCCCAAAAACCTACGTTTTTCATATCAGGTGCATTGTGCTGCCATCTACTGCCAGATACTCCATATCAGCAATCTCAGTAGTCATTAGACATTGTGAGAGAGCAGAATGAGGACTTAGAATGTGGTCAGGTGATTGGGTGCCACTTCTGTCATACGTCTATACGCGAGACTTCCACGCTCCTAAACATCCCTAGATCCACTTTCCGATGTGATACTGAAGCGGAAACGTGAAGAGACACGTACAGTACAAATGCGTACAAGCCGACCTCGTTTGTTGATTGACAGAGACCGCCCATAGTTGAGGAGGGTCGTAATGTGTAATAGGCAGACATCTATCCAGACCATCACACAGGAATTCCAGATTGCATCAGGATCCACTGCAAGTACTATGACAGTTAGGCAGGAGGTGAGAAGATGGATGTCATGGTCGAGCGGTGTGGCTCATAAGCCACACATCACGCCGGTAAATGCCAAACAACATACCGCTTGATGTAAGGAGTATAACACTGAACGATTGAACAGTGGGAAAACGTTGTGTGGAGTGACGAATCGCGGTATACAATGTGGCGATCCGATGGCATGGTGTAGGTATGGCGAATGTCCAGTGAACGTCATCTGCCAGCACATATAGTGCCATTAGCAAAATTCGGAGGCTGTGGTGTTATGGTGTAGTCGTGTGCTTCAGGGAGGGGCTTGCACCCGTTGTTGTTTCGCGTGGCACTATCACAGCACAGGCCTACACTGATGTTTTAAGAACCTCTTGCCTCCCACTGTTCAATAGCAATTCGGGGATAACGACTGCGTCTTTCAACACGATCGAGCACCTGTTCATAGTGCACTGCCTGTGGCGGAGTGGTTACACGACAACAACATCATCGACTTCATTGCAGATCCCAGCGTTCAAAATCATTATCTTCTCTTGTTTTGGTTCTTGAGGATGAATAGGCTGCCGTTCTTCGATAGACCTTCAGGCACTTCAATGAAAGTGACCCCAACAGAGTTCAACACGGCAAAAGGTGAAGAGCGCATTCACTCCATGTTAATGTCCACTAACAGATGTCTCGCTACTTTTGATCAAATAACGTAAAACTAATTTTAGCGTAAAAATGTAGGTAGTTTCAGATATCGTGAAATTTGAATCATAATTCGGTACTAGTTCACATTAATAGCATATTGCTCCGATGGGTTTATGTCTACCCCTGGTTCATCAGCAACGAAATTCTCATCGATACCAAGGTCGTCAGATGCTGCCCTAGTAGCCTGAGTGCACTTACTTTGTTTAAGATGACAGCACTGCTGCGCGTTAATTTCGTTTTCGAGCAGGGCTTTTGTGTGTAAGCCTTCTGGAATTCTTTTCTCTAGGTATATGTGCTAGTTATTAAATATTTTAAGCAAATTGGGAAATTTTCTATTTTTCATGAAGGAATCACTGGGCCTTATCATTTTGTACCATAGTGGACAACTATGGAATTCTCGCATAAAAAGTTCTTGGCCTACTTGCGGCATCCAATTCGGACAAAATCCCACGGCTAGATTACGTCATGATGATCACATAGAAATGGCGTGTACTGAGGTGGTGCCCTCTACGTCCATAGATTTTGTTTGCGCTCTACATCCAACGTTGCTTGTAGTACCATCTTCCCAACCTGCGTTAGAGAGCGAAAAGTATTCCATTGTGCTCTTTCTTTATCAAGTGTATTCTTCCATGGTGTCTCCATTAACGGTGTTATCACGTGTTCTAGTTTGAACTGCTAACCTGAGCACATAGACCCAATATGTCTCTGGTGACTTAGTATTCTTGCTCGTTCAAGCAAAATCTTGTGCTTATAGCCTACAACAGACTGCTGTCAACCACCGCTGATGTACGCAAGTTCACGGCAGTCAGTCTTAGCTCCTGACGAGTTGATGGAGGCAGTCATCGAAAGCATGGGATTTTATCCGGATCTGATGTGAATGGACTTCGTTGAGAAAAACTTCGTATCCAAGCTATGGAATTCGTTAAATCGAAAGTCATGAGTTGATTTTGCACGTACCGATTCGTGATATGTGGCCAAACGTGGAGCGATACGGGCACATACCTCCATCCTGCCTCTTCAAAACGAGTGCAAGATGGCGGAACTATGTTTGCTTATAGCCGTGTAAGTGGTGTTTGGAATATCTCCGTCAGTAACTGCCACGAATTATGGGTGGGCTTGCCTCCCCATAGCAGCCATCAATTTTGAGACAGCTTCCACGTCAATATACATGTTGTCGAACTTTAAATGAGAACATTAATCTGTCCAGTGAGGGAATCAAGGCTATTTTCCAATACAAAGAACGCCTCAGAAAAACTTATAGTGACGACACAGCACATTCACTTAAATAGAAATTATCTGAAAAATAATG
Source organism: Schistocerca cancellata (assembly GCF_023864275.1). Taxonomy (NCBI): domain Eukaryota; kingdom Metazoa; phylum Arthropoda; class Insecta; order Orthoptera; family Acrididae; genus Schistocerca; species Schistocerca cancellata. The sequence goes on along the minus strand of NC_064633.1, from coordinate 115,947,396 downwards.
TCATTGCAAATTACGTCAATACTGACATAAAAAAAGACATAACTACTGAAAAGAAAACATTGTAAAACCAGCAAAAACTAGAGATGAAAAATGAACTGAAAGAAATTTAGTAACAGATAAAGAATGTGCAATGTCACAAGGCCAAGAGGCGTGATGGAGTGATTCGAAGAACACATAACGAGCTCCAGTTGAAGTTCTGGCCCCCAATACTCGCCAGATCTGAACCCGATCGAATATATCTGGGTTGTGGTTGAAAACGGCGTCAGTGCTCCCAGCCCTCTCCGGAATTTACGGGAATTAGGTGACTCGTGCGTGCATATGTGGTGCCAACTCCTTCCGGTGACCTTAAAAGTCCTCATTGCTTCCACGCCACGACGTGTCGCCGCTATTACCCGTGTCGAAGGCGGATACACAGGCTATTAGGTATGTGGTCATAATGTTCTGTCCGATCAGTGCATAAGGTTATCAAGCAAACAACTGTGGGTCTTAGAACCCAAACCGATTTCTCAGCCATTATGTTCTTCTCTAGTATGTAAAGGTTATTTTAAAGTACCATAGTACCAAAATCATGGATTAGACGACGTCATCACGATTCTGGTGACTTGGTTCACACGCTACGCAATTATGCCCACCAAGGGAGTTTGCAGTAGTTGAAAAGCTAATGGGACAATAAAAGGTTTTACGAAATACAATAAAGCGTCTAATCGCAATTTTCATACGATTAGTCGGTTAATTCCTTCGTTTCTATGTTAAGAATCGCAAAACTGTAAGACAGTTTCTTACGTGCCCCATTCACTAATCGTATACTGCGTAAATTTGACCGTGTTTCGCATGTGCCCAACGATAAAATTTTGCATAAGGCTGCCGTTTCCGAAGAAATCTGAAACCGATTAGAGGGAAGATGGTTACAAAAAGCTATTCCGTAAAATAACTTATTCCTCTCCTACCAATCTGCTGCTACTATACTTTATGTTGTCTTAGTTGGTAATTAGAGCAATCGCTCACGTAAAGTACTAAAATAAGAGGGTTCCACAAGAACTAACCAGGCCACACTAACTCAAGTGAAAAGTTATCAGATGATTAATAATTACAGGGTGTTTCAAAAAGAATACACGTCTTTCGAATGCATATATTTATTAAACTTTAAGACAGACGAATATGAACATCTCAAGTTCAGATTACAGATGCTCAATATGTCCTCCATCAGCGACACGAACAATATCATATCGATACTCAAACAGCCGGCCGGTGAGGCCGAGCAGTTCTAGGCGCCAGAGTCTGGAACCGCGCGACCGCTACGGTCACAGGTTCGAATCCTGCCTCGGGCATGTGCTCAGTGTGGTGTCACAGCCAGACACCACACTTACTAGGTGGTAGCCTTTAAATCGGCCGCGGTCCGCTAGTATACGACGGACCCGCGTGTCGCCACTGTCAGTGATTGCAGACCGAGCGCCGCCACACGGCAGGTCTAGAGAGACGTCCTAGCACTCGCCCCAGTTGTACAGCCGACTTTGCTAACGAAGCTACACTGACAAATACGCTCTCATTTGCCGAGACGATAGCTAGCATAGCCTTCAGCTACGTCAATTGCTACGACCTAGCAAGGCGCCATTACCAGTGTATATTGAGATTATACAATGTATCAACAAGAGCGATGTTCACCAGTTATGGAATAAAGTTGTATTACATCAACTACGTACTTTATTTGCTATATTAACTACTTTACACTGTTCCAGACCTCACGCAAGCCTGCGTGAGCTAAGCGCGTGCATTTCGGCATCCTCGCATAGTGACTTGGCTGTCTTGCCAAGTCACAACACTCAGAGCCATTTGAACCATGTGATACTCAAATTCCTCCCATACTCGGGTAAGCATGTCCCTCGTCACTGACGTTATGGCAGTACGGATCCGGTTCTTCAACTCTTCCAAGTTCTGTGGGAGTGGTGGTACATAAACGTTGTCTTTAACGGAACCCCACAGGAAGAAGTCAGAGGGTGTAGAATCTGGTAGCCGTGGAGCCCAACGTGCTAAGTCGCCAGTTCCTTGACGACCAATCCATCGGTTCGGTACAGTGTCATTCAGATATTCGCGCACTTGTCGACTCCAGCGAGGGGGTGCCTTGTCTTGTTGAAAAATGAAGTTATCTTCTTGCAGCCTCGGAAACAACCAGTTTTGTAAATGTTCAAATGTGTGTGAGATGTTATGGGACTTAACTGCTAAGGTCATCAGTCCCTAAGCTTACACACTACTTAACCTAAATTGTCCTAAGGACAAACACACACACCCATGCCCGAGGGAGGACTCGAACCTCCGCCGGGACCAGCCGCACAGTCCATGACTGCAGCGCCCAAGACCGCTCGGCTCTCCAGTGCGGCAGTTTTGTAACATAGCGAGATACTGCTGACCGCTAACTGTATTTCCATCAAAGAAGAATGGGCCGTAAACAGATGATCGGGATATTGCACAAAACACATTGACTTTTGGCGAATCTCGCACATGTTCAAAAGCTGCATGTGGGTTCTGTACGTCCCAAACTCGAACACTGTGTTTGTTTACCTAACCACTAACGTGGACATTCGCTTCATCAATGAACACGACGCATTGTGCGAAAGTCTTATCATTGTCAAGAGCATCAAGAATCTCGTTACAAAATGCCATACGTTTGCATTTGTCATCAGGCCGCAGAGTTTGTTCAAAATGTTCAAATGTGTGTGAAATCTTATGGGACTTAATTGCTAAGGTCATCAGTCCCTAAGCTTACAAAATACTTCACCTAAATTATCCTAAGGACAAACACACACACCCATGACCGAGGGAGGACTCGAACCTCCGCCGGGACCAGTCGCACAATCCATGACTGCAGCGCCCCTGACTGCTCGGCTAATCCCGCGTGGCGCAGAGTTTGTAACAGCTGAACTTGTACGCCTTCATAACCAACCGACGTCTCAAAATACGCCAAACTGTTCTTGTAGGCAGTTGTAACTCCCGACTGCCACGACGAGTTGATTTTGAAGGACTTCTTTGGAAAGCAGATTGAATTCGTGCAACACTTTCTTCAGGAACACGAGGGCGGCCAGGACTCTCTCCTTTACATACACATCCTGCATCTAGAAGGTGTTGATACCAACTGCAGTGCTCCACCCATTCAGAGGATCAATTTGGTATCTCAACCTGAAAGGTCTTTCCACTGTAATAACGGAATTGCACTTCGCAAACTCGAAAACATAAAATGATTTCTGCTGTGGAGTAGCCATTTTAAACATGTACGAAAAAAACAGAGGACAACTGACATCTAGCGGCTATTAATATAAACTAGGCTATGTATTCGTTTCTCCAATAGCATAGCCGAGGCGCAGCGATCGGTAGTTTGGACAAAATAATACTTTGTAGTGGGTATAATCTTTTTGAAATACCCTGCACTGTCGCCATCCCCTTAGGGCAATTACTGTTTCAAAAATTAGCAATGACCTGAACAGTAGTCGTCTGATATAATACTGAAATAATTGCGCGGCACCAGAAGGTGTTCACACACGTAATTAAATCTACAAGCTAAAAATAAGAATAAGTGAATATTGAAATAAATAACTTCAGATAATAAAATACAGTTAAATGCATTATTTTAGAATGTGCTTTGAAATACACAACTCTGAATTTAGTGAAACAAGAGCTCACTATTGTTACTACAAAACTTACGTAACCTCACGCTGTTGATGACTCGTAACTAGTAGTTTTTGAGGAAACACAGATTGCCCGAAGTTTAATGAAATAGTTTGCAATACTATTCTTTATCAGCTTTGAAAGTTAATTTGACTTCAAACTAATGGTGTGCTTCACATTGAGAACTGCAACACATTACTAATAATGAACTGTGAATCAAGCTGATACATTCATAAACAATGATATTCAGAAATTGTATGTATACCGGCTATTTATATATATTTGTCAGTAATTTACATTTACTTTTATTCTCAAACTCAAAGTGAACTACCTCTGACTGCTATGCAAGACAAAACGGTAACTATACAAGGCGTTTCTAATAGCTGCATTTAATTAATTTTTAAATAGCAAGTCAAACTGGCAGGCTCTTAATTTACTTATTCACTACTATTAATACTCGGATTAGCGCACACAGGATAGGTTTGGGCCCTGTCTAAGTAATGACTTATGTTAACGATTATAATAGAAAAATGTTACTGTCTCACTTATTACTTGAAAAAACCATCAAAATCAATTCAGTGGATAACGCCCCTCAGTTTGTACACAACATGAATAATTGTATACGATCTTACAGTTTTTTGTAGTCGTCGAGATGCTGTAGTCGGCATAGGCATCAATGCACCAACAACTCCACCTTTGTCGAATGCACTTGCATTAATCACAGCAAAAAAAACCAACATCAGATGTGTGTGAAATCTTATAGGACTTAACTGCTGAGGTCATCAGTCCCTAAGCTTACACACTACTTAACCTAAATTATCCTAAGGACGAACACACACACCTATGCCCGAGGGAGGACTCGAACCTCCGCTTGGAGTAGCCGCACAGTCCATGACTGCAGCGCCCTAGACCGCTCGGCTAATCCCGCGCGGCATTAAACACAGCACATCCAGGTTCAAATGGCTCTGAGCACTATGCGACTTAACTTCTGAGGTCATCAGTCGCCTAGAACTTAGAACTAATTAAACCTAACTAACCTAAGGACATCACACATCCATGCCCGAGGCAGGATTCGAACCTGCGACCAGAGTGTTCGCTCGGCTCCAGACTGTAGCGCCAAAACCGCACGGCCACTCCGGCCGGCGCACATTCAGGGGCAGGATCTTGATGTTACAGGTGTTTCCCCCATCTGACCACACTTACCACGGATCAGTGCCTCGCAATATATATATTAAGTGGTTTCACATGACCACAGAAACACAGAGCATGCTACTGGCGCGTCCAACCACTTCCATAACTCAGCTCTCAGTGAATATCTCCTGTATCCCTCGCTCTCTGACGTCACGTCCCACTGACCAGAAACTGTGCTCTCTACGTAGCTGTTGTTTCCATCATTGGCAGTTAGCCAGTATCATTACAATGTCTGAAATTTGTAATCCTACATTTTGTAAAACAACATTTGACGTGAAACTTCCTGACATATTAAAACTGTGTGCCGGATCGAGACTCGAACTCGGGACCTTTGCCTTTCGCGGGCAAGTGCTCTACCGTCTGAGCTACCCAAGCACGACTCACGCCCCGTCCTCACAGCTTTTCTTCTGCCAGTACCTCGTCTCCTTGCCCGCGAAAGGCAAAGGTCCCGAGTTCGAGTCTCGGTCCGGCACACAGTTTTAATCTGTCAGGAAATTTCATATCAGCCCACACTCCGCTGCAGAGTGAAAATCTCATTCTGGAAACATTTGACGTATTAACATTACAAATGAATAGACAATCATTATAGTTTTACTTAATATCGACTATGAAGTACACGAAATTCGAGAAAGAAATAGGTGGGCCCTGTATTATAGGCGTCACAAGTTACGTCTCAGCTCGGACAGTGGATGAGGGGGTAAACAGAGCGATTAGGAGTCTTGAAGAAGAGACGGCGGCGGGTGGGTGGAATGTTTGTGGACCCGGCGTCCTCGGGAGCAGACAGAGAGGGTGAGAGGTCGGCAGGGAGGAACACGGCCCTTCCATTAGGGCAGGTCGCCCTACAAGGGCCGCGTGTGTGCCGAGGAAATACTCTTTTCCTGGCCGCCGCGCAGCATCCACAGGGCGCGCGACCTTCACGCTGGACGTTGGGCTGTCCGTCGATTCCCAATGATCGTGAGCGAACCACCAACGTAGGGAGTGTCACTGTACGGAATGGATTATACTGTCAGATGATTGTGTGTCAGGGCTCATCAACATGGGTTACATCCCTCAGATCGACGTTGTACGGAGGTGAGTTTAGGAAGACCATCAGTCTTACAAAAATTAGGAATATAGTATCAGAAAAACGGAACTGATGAGGTACTAAAGTTAAGAAAGTGCCAAACCAAGGATAAAAATTGAGATACGGAATAAATTTGCCTCTGACTTCAAAAAATATCTTCAAATTTTTTTCACTGTCCATGATCGATTTCAGGGCTACGAGCCATTTTCACATATGTACAGGGCTATTACAAATGATTGAAGCGATTTCATAAATTCACTGTAGCTCCATTCATTGACATATGGTCACGACACATTACAGATACGTAGAAAAACTCATAAAGTTTTGTTCGACTGAAGCCGCACTTCAGGTTTCTGCCGCCAGAGCGCTCGAGAGCGCAGTGAGACAAAATGGCGACAGGAGCCGAGAAAGCGTATGTCGTGCTTGAAATGCACTCATATCAGTCAGTCATAACAGTGCAACGACACTTCAGGACGAAGTTCAACAAAGATCCACCAACTGCTAACTCCATTTGGCGATGGTATGCGCAGTTTAAAGCTTCTGGATGCCTCTGTAAGGGGAAATCAACGGGTCGGCCTGCAGTGAGCGAAGAAACGGTTGAACACATGTGGGCAAGTTTCACGCATAGTGATGTGAAAGAGTTTAAACCTTCTCTACCAAGAAACGTGCCAGAACTGCGAGCTCGTATCAACAATGCTTTCGAACTCATTGATGGGGACATGCTGCGCCGAGTGTGTGAGGAACTTGATTATCGGCTTGATGTCTGCCGAATCACTAAAGGGGCACATATCCAACATTTGTGAATGCCTAAAAAAACTTTTTGAGTTTTTGTATGTGTGTGCAAAGCATTGTGAAAATATCTCAAATAATAAAGTTATTGTAGAGCTGTGAAATCGCTTCAATCATTTGTAATAACCCTGTATATCGTACCTATAGGCCATATAGCTCATACACATATACCTAGTATGTAAACTTCATACGTATCAATTAGACGTACACTGTCGCAAAAAAATTAGTATGCCCCGTTACACTTATTGTTCAGAAATGCACATGGAGTACATGAAATGGTTCCATTTACAAGCGGTTCTGCGATACCAGGTATTGACCCATGCTGAAACACCCATATTAGTAAGTGGTGTAGTCTCCACAAGCAGCAATGCAGACGGTGAGTCTGGTATCCAGTCGATCGTACACATGGCGAATATTGTCCTGGGATACTTTATGCTACGCCTGCTCGACCTGTTCACGTTGCTATGGGCTGACTAGTAATACGAGGCACTTCTCGTTCCATTATGTCCGACATGTGCAAGATTGGAGACCAAGTCCGGAGATCGTGCTGGCCAGTTGCTGCGCCAGGAAGTTGTTTTCCTTCAAGAAGTCCGACCAGAGCTCTGTCTCAACACCTACGGATGTGACGCCTACACCCTGTCGTCAGGTGTGAGATTAATGTCTCTGGCGCTAGTGCACCTGCGGTTTAAAACTACCTAACGAGTATTGTAGATTCATTCTGTGGCTTCACTCTCAAAATGACAGATAGGTATACGACCGAAATATCAGAAGAAGAAGAAATACAGTTTATGCGGCTGCACTCTCGAAATTTAATGGATCAATCTGAATGATATTTGTGTGTGTTTGTGTGTGTGTGTGTGTGTGTGTGTGTGTGTGTGTGTGTGTGTGTGTGTTAGCAGGAAATCGACTATACACTGAAATATACACAGGGAAGACTATTTGATTCGAATGCAATTGACTTTATTTTCAGACAGTGCCGTAAACATTTGTTAATGGAATTGAGTTACAACAAATATGAACACTTTAACAGCTCATGACGTTACCGGGCAGCAAATGGGTTAGCCTTCTGCATCCACACGCGCACACAGATCGAAGCAAATTAATTAAGACAACAACGATAGAGCGCGCTGCATTTGGAATTTAATAAACAAAGCGGCAGTCGGCGCCTAGTGTAAACTGCGGGCCGCCGTTGTTCCGGTTATTTTTCTTTTATCGGCGCGCGGAATGCCGGCCCCTTTTCAATCAGGGCCTCGGCGGCCCCCATCCAGGAGCTGGCGGGGCGGCCCCGCGTTGCCTTCCAGCGGCAAATCGTGCGGCAAAACACGTCCCAGACGTTCGGGCGGACGGACGAGAGAATTTAATCTAAACAGAAACCCGGAGGAGGGGAGGGGCGGGGGAAAAGGGGAACGTTATTTCTCGTGGCGGCCCCTAACCTTTCCGTCACCCCAGCGAGCTCTGGCCGCCCGTGAGGACTCGTAGGGTGAGCATCCAAACAATGAAGAAATACTATAAAAAGAGAAGCTACGACAAACTCCAGCTGTCTCCTTAGAAATCAGTCACTCGCCGTGATGAGAACGAACGAAGCGCGCGCGCACACACACACACACACACACACACACACGAACACACACACACATACGCACGCACACATGCACGCGCACACACAAGAAACTTTTACTCCTCCTTGGCAACGAAAGGCCAACTCAGCTCTGAGTGTCTACGAAGAATGGAAGTGAAGTCCAAACACACTCACACACACACACACACACACACACACACACACACATACGAACAGTGTGGCGACTCCTTTTCTTCAAGATGAGCCTCGTATTTAATTAAATATTATTCCATCCCGAACGCTAATTTCGGTAATTACAAAAAATGGTTCAAATGGCTCTGAGCACTATGGGACTTAACTTCTGAGGTCATCAGTCCCCGCCGGCCGCGGTGGTCTCGCGGTTCTAGGCGCTCAGTCCGGAACCGCGCGACTGCTACGGTCGCAGGTTCGAATCCTGCCTCGGGCATGGATGTGTGTGATGTCCTTAGGTTAGTTAGGTTTAAGTAGTTCTAAGTTCTAGGGGACTGATGACCTAAGATGTTAAGTCCCATAGTGCTCAGAGCCATTTGAACCATCATCAGTCCCCTAGAACTTACAAGCAGACGGCACGACCGTGGGGGATTTTTCCGAAATTTTGGGTGGTGAAAGATGACCTCTAACACCTCACGTGGTTAAAGTATTAGGACGCACTACTCGGAAAATCCTTGGAAAAATCGATCCAAAGTTTCTTAGGTGCCATATGAGTATAAAATGTTAGTGAAATGCCGAGCCGCCGTCTGACCTAGATTTTTAGGGCTCGGACTGTTACGCCAGAGATCTCGGGTTCGATTCCTCCTCTGGCACTTTTTTCTTCTGTTTCATTTTCTTTTGTTATTCCACCAATTATTCAGAAAGTTTCCCAAACCTACATTATCTTTAACAAATTAGTTACAATATGGAATAAAAATTATTTTCTTTATGTCCAACAACACAATTCACGGCAGTGCGTTTTCCATTTTTCATTGTAAAGTATATGAGGAAGAAAACATTGGGTTTTTAATCACAATAACAAAGTCGGTTAGGAAACATTCAATTTTATACATATAATAATTATAAACAAGAACCGCAGTGGCAATTATCGTAAAAACAAACGAAGCAATAACTTTTGCGACATCTTGCGCAACATATAAAAGCGGATTTTTTACAATAACAGGGCGTTTGCAATAAATCTGTACAAAAGCATGCCCCATTAACATTTACGAAAATGTTTTGAGTTTCTGATAATTTTGAGGCACACCAAGAATATTGAATCATGCGTCGGCATATTGGTGACGATAATTGACGGTAAATTATAGGATGAATTTTTATACAATCTTCCCGGGAATTAATTTCACGATTCTCCTGTAACAATGCGCTGCAATTTTGCAAGCAACAGGAAGAAACAAAAGTGCAAGAGGAGGAATCGAACCCGAGACCTCTGGCGTAAGTGTCCGAGCGCTAACCATGTAGGCCAAACGGTGACTCGGCAATTTACTAACATTTTATACTCATACGACACCTAAGAAACTTTGGATCGATTTTTCTCGGGATTTTCCGGGTAGTGCGTCCTAATATTTTAACCACGTGAGGTGTTAGGGGTCCTCTCTGACCACACAAAATTTCGGACAAATCCCCGACCTCACGGTAGTGCCGTCTCCTTGTTAGAACTACTTAAACCTAAGTAACCCAAGGACATCACACACATCCATGCCCGAGGCACGATTCGAACCTGCGACTGTAGCGGTCGCGCGGTTCCAGACTGTAGCGCCTAGAACCGCTCGGCCACCCCGGCCAGCCGGTAATTATAATGTGTCTCCAGTGAACCACCGCAACGAAACGCATAAAATAAAAATGCCCTGAAAAATTAAGTTTAGCAGCACGATAAAATGATTATGTGCGCTAATTTCGTGCCCTTGCCGTAGATTCCTCTTGAAAATGCCGGGCAAAAATAATTACTAATATTTCGTGTTAATATGAAATCTACTTATCAGTCTCTTTAACACAATAACTGTACAGTATCCCTTTTTTATTTTGCGTTTCTTACGAGAACACGATTGTAATTTTTTCCGCATCCATCTCTACTCGCTCGGTTCCGACTCCCGATCGCGGTTGGTCGTCCGTTGATAGAAGTGGCTGCTCAAATTGTTTGCCACAGCCCGGCTGAGTAGTGCGCGTGGGTCCTTAGCGGACCCTTTGTAAGCAGTCTTAGAGCTCGAATTACTACCCTCCGTCACTCATTTCTGAATTCTATGTTACAGCCCAGCGCCCTACCAGATCCTTCCTCCGAAGTACGACGGGTACCACTTATATCCCGGCCTGCTACTTCTCATGACGTTTCGCCCATTGGACACAGTGAGGGTGTGGTTGGTCGACGCCTCGTACATCACAGGCGTTCAGCAGAAATCTCTCACAATGATGATTCGTATAAAGGCGGTGTCTGCGGCTATTAGGTATTATGACTCTTTTACAAGAAGCTACAGAGAATGAATAGTAATAGAACTTAGCGATTTTATAAGCCACTATTTCCACAAATTACTTCAAAAACATTCAAATACCAAAAAAGTAGAGTTAAATTAAAACCGGCTTGTCATCGTTTGCCAATTATACAATAATCGTACTTATTGGATATCGAAAACTAAATTGCATGAACTTCCAAGTAATTTTTAAAAGTAAAAGATTCAGTAACAACTTAATATTTGACAGTTTATTACTCGAGAATAAGAAATAAGGCATCACCTAAAAGGAGAGAAGTTCAAATACATCTTCAATGTTCTTATCACACATATTATCAAACTGACATTAAATGCAATACGTAAGATGATTAGATATTTAACAATTATAAAATTTATTGTTTATTTCCACAATATGTCTTATGTATTTGCTTGGATGTACAACATATATCTCGAACTACGTCACATTTTATCATCGGCATTGTGAAAGTAAAGTTGTGACTTTAATAAGTTGGGCTTACCTAATTTGAACAGTATGTAAAGTAATCCAACATCTAAGACGACTGTTAGTTTGATTCTTAACACGTACCAGGAATTTCTACGAGGATGCTCGTCTGAAATAATGTTGTGAATATGACTTGAACATTTAACGTGTACAACTTCGCATTTTATCGTGACATGATCTACTTCATTCAAACTGAAAAGCATCTTGACTGTGTTTTCGCATTGCATTCGTTATGATTTTAATACCTCTTAAGATATAGACCAATTTATTTAAGTTTCGTTCACATTAGTAAAGTCAGTAACTAAGGCGTTATGGCTTAGTGGTTTAATGTCTGACAACGAATTGAAATGCGACAAAAAAAAAGTCTAGCTTTGAATTCAGATGTATTCCGTCGATTCGCGGTGGTCCTGGCATTGTAGCTGGGATTTCGATAAAATTTTCGACACTGGCGGTGCCTTGTGTTACTAGGCAGGATGAACTAGTTCGCATGTTCACTAATCCAATAAGATCTCAATAAATCGTCGAGGGACTAAAATTAATCTCACAATTCATGGCTTAAGTCTTTAGGATATAAATGAAAACAATTTAAAAACATTAATATTATTTCAGTGTAGCTTTGGTTGACTTATGGTGAGCAGAATGCCACACGTTTCATTCTGCTGTCTTTATATGAGACTGCCATCGTTGATAATTGTTTGTGGTACCATTGGTTTCGTTTCTTACAAAATAACTTTTACTTCTAATAGTCATGATTTTATATTTTTTATTTCCTGCAAGACGAGTTTTGGGAAATAATTTCTTCTACAAAGTGCGGTTTTCCTGTTTTATAACTTTTAAGAATAATGCTTGCTGCGAGTCTGGCGTTGAAATACTCTTTTGCTTTTAGGTTTTCCTGTAGTCTTTCTTCAGGTGGCACGACTAAATCCTTAAATAAGTAAATAAAATACTGCTACATAGAAATAAGTGTCTTTGTATTTAATATACAAGAAAATAATTATTCAGGTTACATACGACAAACGCCTCCTGAACTAAAAAATAGTATACGTACTTCGTGGACGATCTGTAGCATCACACCTCTGTTGGTAATATGAAAAATACGTTTGTTTACTGTTGCTCATATCTCCTTTCAACATGTGCGCTGCACTGTGAATTGTCTAAGTGGTGTTTAATACGTGGAATTTCTGGATAAAAATGCTACAAGAAAAGTTAAAGCAACGAGAATGCAGGGCAATTCACACATCTTAGACATCACGTCCAAATGCCATAATACAGGAAAAACGAACTTGAGTGTGGAAATTATTTCCTGAAACGCATTAATGCTATAATAAAGAAAAGATGCACTTGAAATTGAAATTATTTCTGAAATGCAGTATGTAGGAAGTAAATAAAAGAAAGTCGTGACTGATAGCAGTACAAGTTATTTTATAGCAAACAGGACCATTGGTTTTACAAGTCGGAGGCTTTCACACAAACTATTGCTAGGGATAAAATAAAACTATGTGCTACCATTGACGAAATTCTCTATGAGTTCGATGAGTATGAATTTTGATAGTAAGGAAGATCGTTGAAGAAAATTTGTTTCTGTATCAACAACAACGTCCATGTCACCCCAGCAAACGGAAAAGGATGCAACAAAACCTGTACACTGACGGATTTACTTACTGACGAGGAAACGGTTGTTATGCTAGACATGCAGCTGACGCTGAGAGGAGATTTCCATGTGGTCCGTAATCACTGTGGTGCCGAAGTTCTTGTTTGAGAAGTGCTTTTAGCAAGACAGCCATAAATACTATGACTAGATAGCGATAAAACCATTATCTGACAGTGTTGACAGTGTTTTATCCTCGATATGTGCCGAAACCCGGGATTTACTGGCCTAAGGACTGAAACAAACATCTGCTGTCTTAGTAGTGCACTTAAAACTGCTTTTAGTGCGAGCAGATATCTCAATACCAGGCGAAGTTTGGTGCAGTTAATGACCAGCAAGCGGTTACTTTGCTTTAGTCCGCGTGGAGCCTTGCGTTGTCAGAAACAATGCTGGCCTCAGCCTACATTCAGTGTACGAGAAGATGTACTCAGCGACCCACTGAGAACCACCTAAGATCTTTCTTTTTAAATGTCTAGTTTATATCTATTGAATTATGAAGATAATAAAGTATCAGTCTGTGACTGGGAGGAAATAAGGAACATAAATAGTGAATAATAGCCACTGCCATTGACAGAACAACGTCCTAGTTCTCTAGTTATGATTGGTGGCACAGAACAGAGAAAAAGCCTCAAAAACGACATAGTTACTCACAAGTATGTCCGCGGCTTCAGGAGAGGACTGTGTGGAAACTACGTCGCATACATAAAGGAGAAACGTATCAGCGGACAGATTGTCTCTGAATATTTTTGAATTCACATTACAAATGCTCAACATCGGCACCGTTTTCTTTCGTGGCAAAAGACAATACATGCAGCCAGTTAATCGAAATTGTCGATGTTGCTAACGAGTGAGACGCAGTCCTCTGCGATAATTTTTGTCATTCGGTCGGCGCGAAGTAATTTGATACGACATTACGTACACACACACACACACACACACACACACACACAAGAAATGCGATTGTCATATACGTATTTAGGGGAATACTAAGACGTGATGTGAAGTGGGACGCACATTTGTTAGGGAAGGCGAATGTAAGTTTTGTTGAAAGGATTTTGGGAGAAGACAATGGATCTGTAAAGGAAGTCGCATACAAGTAGCTTATGTTTGGGGCTCTTATCAATGAAGTATGACGACAGACAGTGACGCAATCAGGAGACGCACTGCTAGGATAGTAAAGATCGGTCTAGCCCATACGAAAGATCCACAAAAATTTTCGGGAAAATTAAATGGGAATGTGTGCAAGATAGATGAAGTATTTCGTGCGAATCTTAGAGAACCTGTGTCAGAAGAAGACTATGTGATCATTATTCTGCCACCCACGTACATGTTACTATGTATCAGGAGAGTAAGAGAGATTAGGGCAGTCATAGAGCCATATAGGCAGCCACCTTTCTGTCTCTCAGTACGCGAATGAATAGTGAAGGAAATCGATAATATTGGTACCTAGTACCCTCAGGTCACCACTGTACTGTCGTTTAAGGTGAGTACAGACTATGTGATCAAAAGTATCCGAACACTTAGTAGCTGACACTAATATGGGATGTTTCCATTCTTCGCCTTTATGATGTCTTGATATCTGCTGTCAAACATTTCAATGAGGTGCCTGAACAATAGCTAAATGGAATGGACAGTGTCTCCAAATTAGGAGATAAGATGAACACTGACAAAAGCAACACAAGGATAAGGGAATGCAGTTGAATTAAGTCAGAGGATGCTAGGGAAATCGATCAGGAAATCAGACACTACAAGTAGTAGATTAGTTTTGCTATTTCGGCAGTAAAGTAACCGATGATGACCGAAGTAATAGGACATGAAATGTAGACTGGCACAGGCCGAAGTGGCCGTGCGATTACAGGCGCTGCAGTCTGGAACCGCGCGACCGCTACGGTCGCAGGTTCGAATCCTGCCTCGGGCATGGATGTTTGTGATGTCCTTAGGTTAGTGAGGTTTAACTAGTTCTAAGTTCTAGGGGACTAATGACCTCAGCAGTTGAGTCCCATAGTGCTCAGAGCCATTTGAACCATTTGTAGACTGGCAATGTCAAGAAAACTGTTTTGATGAAGGAAAGTTTGTTAACATCGAATATAAATTTAAGTGTCGGAACTTCATTCTGGAGGTACTTGTGTGGAGCGTAGCCTTGTACGATTGTGTAACGTGGACGACAAACAGTTCAGAGAAGAAGAGATTGGAAGCCTTTGAATTGTAGTATTCACCCCTTCTCAGTCTCCATCCCCCTTACAACTGCCGATAGGCCTAATTGTATATAATTTTTCACTTTTTGTATTTTATTCCTCATAACTTCAGAATTTCAGAGAGTGTATTGGAGTCAAAACTGTCAAAAGCTTTCTCTAAGCCTATAAATGCTATAAGCTTTTTTAAAGTATATGGGTAAATCAAAAGTCTCCGTCTGAATGTTTTGCTGCAGCGTATATACAACCGAGCGTGACTCCGATGCAGGTATATAAGTGCTGATATGTAGGCAAAGAGTTAGTTTGGTCCTCAAGCGGAAACTTTTGAACATCCCTTATATAACCATCCGTCCAAATTTTTCTGAGACAGATTATAATTACGGCGATTACAAGCCAAGGGTCATTTCATGTGCGAATAGGCCTTGCCACGAGCATTGAGATTAATCGGCGTGGAGCACTACATGTGTGTGTGGTAAGAATATGAGTCTGCTATGGGGGGGGGGGGGGGTGCTTTGTATAAGTCCGCCCACCCGCACTAGTTCCTGTGCCCATGATAGCGTAGGTGTTAGAGCGCCTGCCTAACAACCAGGAGATCCTGGTTTCGAATTCAGCCGGCCGGTGTGGCCATGCGGTTGTAGGCGCTTCAGTTCGGAACCGCGCAACCGCTGCGGTCGCAGGTTCGAATCCTGCCTCGGGCATGGGTATGTGTGATGTCCTTAGGTTAGTTAGGTTTAAGTAGTTCTAAGTTCTAGGGGACTGATGACCTCAGATGTTAAGTCCCATAGTGCTCAGAGCCATTTTCGAATCTAAGTTGGGCACACTCTTTCAACTCTTCCCGTTGATTTTTATCAACCTCCCATACACAGGTGATGTTTGCAATACATTGAAATTTCATTCTTCACGGCTGTCACGATCCACCATGGTGTGTGTTCTGTCGGAGGGCATGTCTGAACGAACGGACATTATATACATACATTTGCGTTGCTTGGGTTGTCTAAAAGATTGTTTGAGAAGTTGCGTCTATTGCAAACAAGGAATCGGAATAGAAGTTAATATGATGCCGTGATTTCCAAGAAAGAGTACTGAGAAAACCAGATTCTACCTAAGCACCCTTTAAATATACACTCCTGGAAATGGAAAAAAGAACACATTGACACCGGTGTGTCAGACCCACCATACTTGCTCCGGACACTGCGAGAGGGCTGTACAAGCAATGATCACACGCACGGCACAGCGGACACACCAGGAACCGCGGTCTTGGCCGTCGAATGGCGCTAGCTGCGCAGCATTTGTGCACCGCCGCCGTCAGTGTCAGCCAGTTTGCCGTGGCATACGGAGCTCCATCGCAGTCTTTAACACTGCTAGCATGCCGCGACAGCGTGGACGTGAACCGTATGTGCAGTTGACGGACTTTGAGCGAGGGCGTATAGTGGGCATGCGGGAGGCCGGGTGGACGTACCGCCGAATTGCTCAACACGTGGGTCTCCACAGTACATCGATGTTGTCGCCAGTGGTCGGCGGAAGGTGCACGTGCCCGTCGACGTGGGACCGGACCGCAGCGACGCACGGATGCACGCCAAGACCGTAGGATCCTACGCAGTGCCGTAGGGGACCGCACCGCCACTTCCCAGCAAATTAGGGACACTGTTGCTCCTGGGGTATCGGCGAGGACCATTCGCAACCGTCTCCATGAAGCTGGGCTACGGTCCCGCACACCGTTAGGCCGTCTTCCGCTCACGCCCCAACATCGTGCAGCTCGCCTCCAGTGGTGTCGCGACAGGCGTGAATGGAGGGACGAATGGAGACGTGTCGTCTTCAGCGATGAGAGTCGCTTCTGCCTTGGTGCCAATGATGGTCGTATGCGTGTTTGGCGCCGTGCAGGTGAGCGCCACAATCAAGACTGCATACGACCGAGGCACACAGGGCCAACACCCGGCATCATGGTGTGGGGAGCGATCTCCTACACTGGCCGTACACCACTGGTGATCGTCGAGGGGACACTGAATAGTGCACGGTACATCCAAACCGTCATCGAACCCATCGTTCCACCATTCCTAGACCGGCAAGGGAACTTGCTGTTCCAACAGGACAATGCACGTCCGCATGTATCCCGTGCCACCCAGCGTGCTCTAGAAAGTGTAAGTCAACTACCCTGGCCAGCAAGATCTCCGGATCTGTCCCCCATTGAGCATGTTTGGGACTGGATGAAGCGTCGTCTCACGCGGTCTGCACGTCCAGCACGAACGCTGGTCCAACTGAGGCGCCAGGTGGAAATGGCATGGCAAGCCGTTCCACAGGACTACATCCAGCATCTCTACGATCGTCTCCATGGGAGAATAGCAGCCTGCATTGCTGCGAAAGGTGGATATACACTGTACTAGTGCCGATATTGTGCATGCTCTGTTGCCTGTGTCTATGTGCCTGTGGTTCTGTCAGTGTGATCATGTGATGTATCTGACCCCAGGAATGTGTCAATAATGTCCCCTTCCTGGGACAATGAATTCACTGTGTTCTTATTTCAATTTCCAGGAGTGTAGTAATACCCTGTCACTTACTTCTTTACTTTTCAGACATGAAATTCGACAAACATTAACTGATTTCTGGTCGAATGAAAGAAAGTCCCTAAAAATCTGAATATTTCCTGTTCTTTTTCATTTTTGGCTTACCTGTGGCAATGAATAATGTCCAGGCAACTGCTCTCTGGAAACTGCTGCTGTATTACAACTACACATAATATTTAGTCACCTGCTTCGATGGCCGAGCGGTTCTAGGCACTTCAGTCCGGAGCCGGGCGACTAGTACAGTCGCAGGTTCGAATCCTTCCTCGGGCGTGGATGTCTGTGATGTCCTTAGGTTAGTTAGGTTTATGTAGTTCTAAGTTCCAGGGAAATGAAGACCTCAGATGTTACTGAAACCTACTAAAAAGGCGAGTCTCCTTTAGTAAGCGGAAGACTAACTACAGGTGGACTCTAGTGCAATAAGTTTACGTAATGTGTCTGTATCTTAAATTGTAACTGTGAAACTTTATCTAGTGAATGACAAAGATTGCAAAATGGATGATGATGTGGTAAATAACGTTAAGCTGATACCTTTACAAGAGCTAATGACAAATTTAGAAAAGTCAGTTTACAAAAGTAATCTTTATTTCAATGAGGAATTGCAAATAAATCATATTACAAAATATGTATATTCATAGTAGAATACAAACCGTTGCACTAAATGAACTAGTGAACTATCGCTAATATTACATAATTCTGAAGAGGGAAAAGTTCTGTGTTGGATACCAGATTGTTATTATAGCGTGCCGGCAGCAGGTCGCTCGCAGTTGAAGCAAAGAAAATTATTAGCTTATTACGAAGTTTTCATCAAGGGAGTCGAAAATTTTCCTCTCTCGCAGTAAAAGTATTACGAATCATGTTATAAAATCAATCCCCTCATCTTTTAGTAAGTTTTTATCATTTTTCCCAGTCCGCCGTCTCGGCTGTGGCTCAGTTAACGAATGCACAACGGGATCCGCATACGTGCGGAGCTGCAAGCACAGAGAGGTCATTGCAGACGCGCAATATCGCAGATGACACCGCGCGCAGACTGAGCAACAGAAGTAAGCGCACCTACTGCGACATAATCACGTACACAAACAGTGATCCAATACTGTCAAATGTTTTTTTTATTCCAGTCTCTGATCACAATATCAATTCTTTAGACGATGACCGGTTTCAGTACGCAATGACCATCCTCAGATCTAAAATATATAAATGTATACATCTAGTGAGCAGTGCGTCTTTCAACATAAAACAGCAATATGTATCACAATATACTGTCATACAACCAGGGAAATGTACAGATAAAATATGGTATAACGTACCTTTTTTTACACCATGTCGTAAAGTGATAAGGCCGTAATGGCATCGTCAAAACATATAGATATAATCAGCACAGCATCGTCACATAGATCTAAAATAAGGTGTAGAATGGGTCACAGCGTCCACATAGTGATTATTGCAACTGGCTACTGAAGTACAGTAGCAACCAGAAACTTGTTTGCCTACATCCTCCCTAGATGTCGCTACTGTGAGCTTACTTAGATGCAGTCATCACTTACGCAAAAAACATAATCTGATAAAAACACATTAAGTAAAATACTGGTAGCAGACTTATTAAAATTTATGACTATCATAGAAACCAATTGTGATACATTAAGAGATGAATGCAGTTACCCACATAAAATTATTAAAAGGAAATATATGAAGAGAATAGTTCCGACACTTTTTTATGGTGAATTTACGGCCAACAGTTAATATACGTAATAAATTGCCTGTGGCAACCTATAAATTGCTTATGAAAGATAAAATGTCTATATGACAGCTGAAAAAGAGACAGATCAA
Source organism: Schistocerca cancellata (assembly GCF_023864275.1). Lineage (NCBI taxonomy): Eukaryota > Metazoa > Arthropoda > Insecta > Orthoptera > Acrididae > Schistocerca > Schistocerca cancellata. Next base: position 115,927,940 of record NC_064633.1, on the reverse strand, counting down.
TGATCAGCGCCCTCTGTTGGGTCGACCGCTGGGATTTTGTGTGGGAGACATGTCACAATGTATATAAAGCCCTCTAGTGCTTAAGTTTTTACGATCGGTGCGCGCCTACATAACATCCTACCGGACGACCCAGCAGAGGGCGCTGATCATTGATCTGTCTGTTTTTCAGCTGTCACATAGACATTTTATCTTTCATAAGTCCGCTGCTCGTGGTCTCGCGGTAGCGTTCTCGCTTCCCGAGCACGGGGTCCGGGTTCGATTCCCGGCGGGGTCGGGGATTTTGTCTGCCTCGTGATGACTGGGTGTTGTGTATTCTTCATCATTTCATCATCAATGACGCACGCAAGTCGCCGAAGTGGCGTCACCTAAAAAGAACTTGCAATAAGGCGGCCGAACTTCCCCGCATAGGGCCTCCCGGCCAACAATGCCATACGGTCATCTCATTTCATCTTTCATAAGCAATTTATAGGTTGCCACAGGCAATGTACTACGTATATTAATTGTTGTTGTTGTGGTCTTCAGTCCCGAGACTGGTTTGATGCAGCTCTCCATCCTACTCTATCCTGTGCAAGTTTCTTCATCTCCCAGTACCTACTGCAACCTACATCCTTCTGAATCTGCTTAGTGTATGCATTTCTTGGTCTCCCCCTACGATTTTTACCCTCCACGCTGCCCTCCAATACTAAATTTGTGATCCCTTGATGCCTCAGAACATGTCCTACCAACCGATCCCTTCTTCTGGTCAAGTTGTGCCACAAACTTCTCTTCTCCCCAATCCTATTCAATACTTCCTCATTAGTTATGTGATCTACCCATCTAATCTTCAGCATTCTTCTGTAGCACCACATTTCGAAAGCTTCTATTCTCTTCTTGTCCAAACTATTTACCGTCCATGTTTCACTTCCATACATGGCTACACTCCATACAAATACTTTCAGAAATGACTTGCTGACACTTAAATCTATACTCGATGTTAACAAATTTCTCTTCTTCAGAAACGCTTTCCTTGCCATTGCCAGTCTACATTTTATATCCTCTCTACTTCGACCATCATCAGTTATTTTGCTTCCCAAATAGCAAAACTCCTTTACTACTTTAAGTGTCTCATTTCCTAACCTAATACCCTCAACATCACCCGACTTAATTCGACTACATTCCATTATCCTCGTTTTGCTTTTGTTGATGTTCATCTTATATCCTCCCTTCAAGACACCATCCATTCCGTTCAACTGCTCTTCCAAGTCCTTTGCTGTCTCTGACAGAATTACATTCACATCGGCAAACCTCAAAGTTTTTATTTCTTCTCCATGGATTTTAATACCTACTCCGAATTTTTCCTTTGTTTCCTTTACTTCTTGCTCAATGTACAGATTGCACAACATCTGGGAGAGGCTACAACCCTGTCTTAGTCCCTTCCCAACCGCTGCTTCCCTTTCATGTCCCTCGACTCTTATAACTGCCATCTGGTTTCTGTACAAATTGTAAATAGCCTTTCGCTCCCTGTATTTTACCCCTGCCACCTTTAGAATTTGAAAGAGAGTATTCCAGTCAACATTGTCAAAAGCTTTCTCTAAGTCTACAAATGCTAGAAACGTAGGTTTGCCTTTCGTTAATCTTTCTTCTAAGATAAGTCGTAAGGTCAGTATTGCCTCACGTCTTCCAGTATTTCTACAGAATCCAAACTGATCTTCCCCGAGGTCGGCTTCTACTAGTTTCTCCATTCGTCTGTATAGAATTTGGTGTTAGAATTTTGCAGCTGTGGCTTATTAAACTGATTGTTCGGTAATTTTCACATCTGTCAACACCTGCTTTCTTTGGGATTGGAATTATTATATTCTTCTTGAAGTCTGAGGGTATTTCGCCTGTTTCATACATCTTGCTCACCAGATGGTAGAGTTTTGTCAGGACTGGCTCTCCCAAGGCCGTCAGTAGTTCCAGTGGAATGTTGTCTACTCCGGGGGCCTTGTTTCGACTCAGGTCTTTCAGTGCTCTGTCAAACTCCTCACGCAGTATCGTATCTCCCATTTCATCTTCATTTACATCCTCTTCCATTTCCATAATATTGTCCTCAAGTACATCGCCCTTGTATAGACCCTCTATATATTTCCTGCTTTCCCTTCTTTGCTTAGAACTGGGTTTCCATCTGAGCTCTTGATGTTCATACAAGTGTTTCTCTTGTCTCCTAAGGTCTCTTTAATTTTCCTGTAGGCAGTATCTATCTTACCCCTAGTGAGATAAGCCTCTACATCCTTACATTTGTCCTCTAGGCATCCCTGCTTAGCCATTTTGCACTTCCTGTCGATCTCATCTTTGAGACGTTTGTATTCCTTTTTGCCTGCTTTATTTACCGCATTTTTATATTTTCTCCTTTCAGCAATTAAATTCAATATTTCTTCTGTTACCCATATTAATTGTTGACCGTAAATTCACCACAACCGCCTGGTTGTCCAAGTTATAACGGAAGCCGATACCGAAGAAATACCCCTTTAAACCTCTGCAGGATCCCGATTAGATTCCCGAAATTTACCGTGGCGACGTGCACAGGCCATGGGAAATGGAGCCCACGGCCGCACTCAGGGTTGAGATGCGGCCTCTTACCGCACTGCGCGAGCGGCGGCGGCGGCGGCCGCTGTTTCCGGCAGCACAGGCCGAATTGGAAAGAATCCCCGGGCTTTGCGTGGGGTGGGGATAGGGAGATGGGTCGGGGGCCGTGACGTGTGGGAGCGCGCGCAGGCAATAAGTAGCCGTGTCGGCCAATTTAATTCGCAATATATCTCTATTACTCGCGGGCCGAGTCGCAATCCCGACCGCCGCGTCTTCCGAGCCCTCGAGGCGCCCGCCTGCCTACTCCGCCCTCACCTCCTCTCCTCTCTGGCGGGCCCTTAAAGCCGCGCGCGCAGATTTTATCCGAGTAATTTTCACTACAACTCCATCTTATCAAAGCGCCGTCCTCTTTTCTCTCCGTCCCTGCGCTGGTGCAGGCGCCTCGCGACTGCAGCTTTCACCCTCATTCCGCTTTACTCTCGGCACCTCCCTACGCCCTCCGGCATAAATCGCCGGCAAGAGGGACGGGGGCTTGTGACCTGGGTGTAGACTTTATCTCCCCTCCGCGATACAACTAGAGGAGGCGGGGCGGCAGCGGCGGCGGATGCAGTGCCCTGTAACAGCTAGCTGCAATTAGACTCACCGTTTTGACGTCCAGCATCATTACCACTGAAAGCTTTGTCTGAACTACTACTGTATAAATTTCGTATATCTATCTTTGTGCAGTCTTCTGACTGTATTTTTCTGGGTAATATTCTGCGTATAGAATAGGAGGCTATAACTGTGACTGCTGTGTAACCTTTAAACGGTTGAAAGGTCTCTGTTGTATTCCTTTCATGTTAATGTCTTAAATCTGTTGTCATTTACGGCATAAATTCCTCTTCTAAATTTACTGTGGTGTTTCTGACTCTATCTGGGAGGAGACTGAGCAGTGGAACGTGTTACTTTTACACATAAACAAGAACGATCTGTCACACTACTACACGTTAAAATACAGTTTATATGTAATTTATGTCACACAGTCTCATACGGAACCTACATCCGCTTTCTTTTATATACTGTATATGATAAGATACTGTCATCCCCCTTCCATTCTGATGATGATGATGTTTGGTTTGTGGGGCGCTCAACTGCGCGGTTATCAGCGCCCGTACAATTATCCAATCTTTGCTCAGTCCAATTTCGCCACTTTCCTGGATGATGATGAAATGATGAGGACAACACAAACACCCAGTCATCTCGAGGCAGGTGAAAATCCCTGACCCGCCGGGAATCGAACCCGGGACCCCGTGCTCGGGAAGCGAGAACGCTACCGCGAGACCACGAGCGGCGGACTCCCTTCCATTCTGTGTGAAAGGATGAATGTGAAAATGTATTTCTAGTTGCATGCCCGATGGTAGCAGAAAAACCTGTCTGCTAGAGAACAATAAGACCAACGTCGGAACAGGTTGCTACGCTTTCTAAAAGCAAAGTGGTTTCTATTCTTGGTATGGTCCTGTCCATCCCTTGTCATGTTGGTATAGGAAGATGCCTCTCTCGTCACTTCCGATTGTATCTGTGGGGCACCCTCGGTAGGGTTCCACGCCAGTCTGTCCTCGGCGAGCGTCTGAAGTGGTAAGATCTCCGGCTAAGCGCGTCCCTGCTAAGTCTGTAGGACAATGGATTTAAGTTCAGCCTAACTGAAAATTTAATTACCTTTGTTTCAGATTTAGATCTAAAATATCTAAAGTTATCTTAAATTGCAACGCAGTGTAATTCGAGTCTGAAGTTCAAAATATCTTTCACTAGTTGCTTTGTCACTACTTTGTTAGTAAAGTGGAACCACGTGTGAGTGATCTGTAACTCTAACTAAGATCAGCAATCTTAAATGCGAATGTGCGTGAGATTATAACGTCTCGTCTTGACAATATTTTTCAATACAGCAACTTTTCTTTATGTTCAACCCACGTGGGATGTACTTAGTGAGACCAGTACCACGTGTTTATACAATGGTTTGACGCATCAGGTTAATAGTAAGACGACAGTAACCAGTTCGAGGTTTTTCTTTTGTAATTTGCGTTTCGATGTAATTTATTTTAATTATCAAAATTATTGTGGAGTTACACTCTTTGTGTAAACCAAGTTGACCACGTGAAGCGTGTGGTGTAATCATCAAAGTAGCCCTCAGCTATTCTTTTCGAGAAGATTTCACAGAGAGTTAGTATGAATTTAGTATACCAGTGTGTGGTAATGTCATGACAGACAGTATTGCGCTACGACCGTAACTTCTTTGGGTGAAAATAGAATCTGTTGGTTGTGGTTAATTTCCTCTTGCATATGTTTCAAAGTTCTTCGTGTGTTATTTTATGAATGCAGTGTTGTATGCAGTCTCCCAATCTTGGCTCCATATTTGATGTGTTCTGTAAGATTACAAACTCACATTTTCACAATCCTAAATAAGGCACCAGTTTAGTTATGAATCAAGTTTAATATGCTGAAATTTTAACGGAACGATGATCAATGTTAAAATAAATGTCCAAATGTAAACTGATTTATTTCTTTTTATTTAAATTGTCTTTATATATATATATATATATATATATATATATATCTCACCGGTTATCGTAAGATGAGTACTAAAAGATTATAATTAATGTTAGTCTGGTTGGGAATTTGGTAAGCTAGACTGGATACCTGGTGAAACAGTTGCTCAGTAATGCAAGGTTAACTTCCCCAGATAGCTCACAGCTTTTAACCCGCTTTTTTTGTCTTGAATATCAGCACCGCTTTCAGAACAAATTAATGCATCAACATTACACGGTGTAGCCAGTACATTGTAACACGAACACTGTGTGACTGTGCAACTTCCCAAATGGGAAACATACTTGTCAGCACCGCGAATGTAGAACAATTCAGTATTTTCTAAAACCTAAATTTGATAATGTAAGAGGAAATGTGGAAATGTGAATTAGCATTTGTGAGTGATAACTTTACAAGAATAAAGTGTGTGATATTCATTGATTTATAGAACAGCTATGTACAGTTACTAATCCCGCCCTGAATGTACGACTATCGTTTTCAATAAGTAATGCCCCACATTCTTTTTCAGAACATATTTAATGTTAAGAGCAGAATTTATTGACAATATACATCAACATGTGTTGTCCTATTTTTCTCCGTAGTCTCCATCACGTTCTATGGCCAACGTTGTGGAAGGGCATGTATTCCCCTTCTGGTAAAGGCCCTTGTCCTGTGGGCGTAGCCATGTTTTCACTGCATGAGTGACACACTCATCCTCTTCAAAGTGTGTTCCCCATAGAGAATCTTTGTTGTAGGATGACTATTAAAAGATTATAATTAATGTTAGTCTGCTTGGAAATTTGGTAAGCTAGACTGGATACCTGGTGAAACAGTTGCTCAGTAATGCAAGGTTAACTTCCCCAGATAGCTCTCAGCTTTTAACCCGCTGTGTGCATTCGTGGAACCCACCGTGAGCACTTCTTTGAATATCCGAGAATCTCGATCATTGCAGACGCACTTCCATTTCTGACCGACAATTGTAGAGCCAATTGTCGAGTCGTAATGCGCCGGTCGGCACGAATAATGGCATCGGAACGATTCAGCATGTGTGGAGCAGTTGCTGTGACAGGAGGTGCCCCGTGGCTGATCATGGAGCTCTGTTTCTGCATTTCCTGAGGCTGTAACTTTCCTTGCCCATAGCCCAACTGTACTTCCATCAACTGCAGCATCGCCATACACTACAGACAAACGTTTATGGATGTTCACCACGGTTTCTTTTTATGCACACAAGAAATCAACAACAGCACGCTGCTTGTAACGTAAGTGGTATGTAGACGCCATTTCGACACTGTGCTACCGCTCTGCCATCTGCCAGAATAGTTTGAAACTTCAGCGGTGCACACATCAAATGTGAAACACCAACAAGGACGTTGGTCTATGTATGTTAATGGCTTTTTTTTTTAAATGTGGGGCATTACTTATTCAACGACTCTCGTACAATGGTCGTAGTTGGAATAAATAATTAGTACAACAGAAGTGGATATTGCTAAATTAGTTATTTTTCTATTCATTGTGACACGGAAACACACAGTCTTCAAATTCCATCCTCAGAAAGTGCTTGCCGTTTGTAAAACATGTTGTTTCAGATCATGGTTCAAGGCTAGACCCTCTCTTTTTGACAAGCCGCAGGACCGTGCAGGCGAGTCAAGCTTCAGTACATTTCTCAGGTGTGAACTGTGCTGTGAGACATGGCATTATCTTTGTGTGATATACGGTCTATCAGTATGAGTACGGACCAATTTAATGTGCGACGACCACATTAAACTAACCACACATAAGGCAAAACCCAGACTGGAATCCTCAGTCTGTGTACTGCACAAACATAGTAGGTTGTTTATAAAATCCTCGTTCAACCGATACTCCAATACTATTCGTCGACCTGGGATACACATCAGATAGGACTGATACAGGAAATAGTGGAAACCCCAAGAAAAGTTGTGTTTTTCGCTAAGGTTGGCTTAGTAAACACGAAATCTTCACGAAGATGCTCATTCAACTTTAGTGGCTTTCTGCGTCATAGTGTGGTTTACTGTGAAAATTCCGAGCGCGTACGTTCGGTGAATAGTTAGACCAATTTCCAGTGAAGTGACAAAAGCCAAGAATTACCTCCTAATATCATGTCGGACCTCCTTTTGTCCGATGTAGCGCAACAGCTCGACGTGGCACCCATTCAGCGAGTTGTTGGAGGTCCTCTGCAGAGATACCGAACCGTGCTGACTCTATGGTTATCCCTAATTGAGAAAGTATTGCCAGTGCAGGGTTTTGTGCACGAAATGACCTCTCAATGATGTTCTATAAATGTTCCACAGAATTCATGTTAGACGATGTGGGTGGCCAAATAACTCGCACGAATTGTCCAGAATGTTCTTCAAACCAGTGGCGACCCCGGTGACATGGCGCACTGTCATCCATAAGACCGTCACTGTTGCTTGGGAACATGAGGTCCATTGCACGGTTACAAATCGTAGCCAGACATAACCATTTCCAGTCAATGATCGGTTCAGTTGGGCTTTAGAAGCGAATCCATTCCATGTTAACACTGCCCACACTGTGGAGCCTCCACCAGCTTGTACAGCGTCTTGTTGACAGTCTGGGTCCATGGCTAGTGGGGTCCGCTCCAAACTCGAGCCCTACCATCAGTTCTTATCAAGTGATTTTCAGACATCTAGGGTCCATCCGATTGGGTCACAACCCCAAGAAAGGTGATGCAGGCGATGTTGTACTGTATGCAAAGAAACTCGCGTCGGTTGGCTCAAATGGCTCTGAGCACTATGGACTTAACATCTATGATCATCAGTCCCCTAGAACTTAGAACTACTTAAACCTAACTAACCTAAGGACGTCACACAACACCCAGTCATCACGAGGCAGAGAAAATCCCTGACCCCGCCGGGAATCGAACCCGGGAACCGGGGCGTGGGAAGCGAGAACGCTACTCGCGTCGGTTGTCTGTTGCCATGTCCCGTTAGCGCCAAATTTCGCCACACTGTCCTAAGAGATACGTTCGTCGTACGTCCTACATTAATTTCTAACGTTGTGTCACTTCTTTGTTACCACTGACAATGTTGTGTCGTCTCGTTGTCAGTGTAGGTTTGCACCATGGGAAGTAAGGAGAGAATGTTATTTGGTGGCCGGTATCCTCTTTCTAAAGACAAAACGGCACACATGTATTAACATAGTTCTTTGTTTATCGGAAAACAACTTATGGTAGTCCAGGTGTTGTGGTACAGGCTCCCGTAGTAGTCCACGTTAGCCTCACTGCTGGTGAAGTACAAGACCGCTATGTACACTACGCTGGGCGCTAGGTACTGACTGAGTCTGACTAGAGGCTGAGCTAACTGCGACTTCGACTGCCATTCGGCTGCGACTGATGACTCGACTCGTTGGCTCACTGGATGACTGACTGGGCCCTCCGGTCCGCGGCGGCGATCTAAATACTGGCGGTCGAGAGGGCGTTGGCGGCGCGTTTCTTGCGAGGTTGTCCTGTTTCCCGATAGGCTCACTTGCTTCAGTGCCTACTATCGATCTTCTCGCAGCCCCTTTGCCGATCGAGGTATGCCGACAACTTACACCAGCACGAACAACTCTTCGCAAACGCCGCTGCTGTCGGAAGTTAAGTGAAGGCCATCGGACACTGTGTTGTCTGTGGTTAGAGATAATGCCTGAAATGTGATCTTCTCGGCACGTTATTGACACTGGGGATGTTGGAATACTGAATTCCGTAACGGTTTTAAAAATGGAATGTCCTATGCGTATAGCTCCACATATCATTCCGCGTACGAAATCCGTTTACGTCGGAACCTGTTCCACATGAATCGCCGGAGTAGAAATGACGGCTCTGCCAATGCACTACACTATTATTTCATACTACCACCATCTGTACATGTGCAAATCGCTATTCCATTACTTTCGCCACTCAGTGTATTGATTTCTATAACGCGCAAAAAGACCACGAACGTAAAATTAGAGCTATTATTTACTATTAACAACAGTCTTGATCACACTTTATTTAGTACAGTGACTAATGAGTAAGAACCTCCTTCTGCCAGTGATTCTCTAGCAGAAGCTGCTAGAGAATCACTGGCAGAAGGAGGTTCTTACTCATTAGTCTGAAGATGACCACAGTAGTGGTCGAAACCGGTCACCGTACTAAATAAATTGTGATCAAGACTGTTTTTAATAGTAACATACTGATCACTGTTCCATTAAGTTTCGGGTGTGCAGCCGCAAGATATCTCCTTCTTCTTCTAATATTTCGGCTGTATAACGTTCAGCCATCTTCAGAGTGAGCGGCTCACTCTGAAGTCTTTGCGCCGCCAAAACCTGAAGATTCACGTATTGATCACTGTTACTCCCATAATGTATTCATAAGTAATAAAATTAGAGCATTTAGAGCACCACGGGAGCTTACCAACAAACTTTCTTCCCCCGAACATTTCACGACTGGAATAGGAAAAGGGAGAAGTGACAGTAGTACACAAAACGCCCTCCACCACATACAGTAAGGTGACTTAACGGAGTGTAGACGTGGATTATGATACAGATGCAGTAAACGATCAGGAAGCTGATATAAAATAAAAATGTATACAAAAATAAAAGAAATAAAAGCATCATAACGGCTGTTCACAGTGACGATCGTAAGTTTCAATGGCTGTATTACAACTACGCATAATATTTAGTCACATTCTATTAGTAGTGTCGCTGTATTCTGCTTAGTACGACATGCAGATAGGGCAGTACAAGCTGCCTTCCTCTTCAGTATCTGCTGAGCTCCTATGTAAAGCAAACTTTATGTAACTTCGTGGCAGTGGAATCTGGCAATAGATGGTAGTGATTCCCCCTCCCCCCTTCCCCACCCCTCCTGCATTCCTACAACATGTTGTTTAGACTCGGGGACCCATGTCCATAGGCGGACTGTACAGTTAAAACAACAGTTTCTAGTGGTAACAAGAGGTACACTTTCGAACAGAGGCAGCACGTTTCAAAAGTATAGGCAATGTGCACCATTTAAGCCGAAAGGTAAGAAATGATCTCCTGTTAGTTGATCTTGTGCAATTTCTGGCAGTGAGTGGTTGACTGTGACATGTGAAGAGCATAGTGCATGGATTTTCATCACTGCACACACGCGTGTGGCGTGTAAGGTGGGATTACACCAGTGCGCCTCACTGTCAGTGTGTGCTAGCCCCACACGCGAGTAGAGGCGCCCAGTGTGAACACAGGTGTGAATGGAATCGCTCGTGTGCACACGTTGTTGGAAAGGCGTGCACCGCACGCGTGCCTCTCCATGTGTGTCGGGTAAGCACAGCCGCAAGGCGTACAGATGTAAACGCACCTGTACTGGGAATCGTGGTCGTCAGTTTGAACAGATGGTATTGTAGTGTTACAGAGTATTGCTGGTAACGCCAATGTCTTCCGCCTGAGTAAGGTCAGGCGAATATTTATTTTCCATGCGCATGGAACTATTGAAAGGATTTTTGTATGTTTTTCTGTTTCATATTGAGCGAAAGACATGACAAGGGGTCCCGCTGCTTTTGAGCAGACGCTGTGGTGCACACAGGTCACTGCTGCGTCTTTGCATACAAGATACCGACTGCACGGTCAGGAGCCTGCTAGCAAATTATTATCACAAATTTATGAAGCTATGTGATGAAATAGTTTTGTCTTGCTGAAGTCACAAATCTCGTACGTTGACCGATGCTTTGTATTGCTGTAGTTGTACAGATATACAGTAAAATCGACTTCAGTCATGGAAGATAAGATAAAATATATTTGGGGTTGGAATATTCGTTTATGCCAGTAGTTCATTGTGAATTACATAAAAAAGTTTACTTTTCTTCGGTACATAAAGAAAAGGAAATGATTAAAATACATGGAAATTTAGTCTAGAAATGATAAATAATATACACTCCTGGAAATTGAAATAAGAACACCGTGAATTCATTGTACCAGGAAGGCGAAACTTTATTGACACATTCCTGGGGTCAGATACATCACATGATCACACTGACAGAACCACAGGCACATAGACACAGGCAACAGAGCGTGCACAATGTCGGCACTAGTACAGTGTATATCCACCTTTCGCAGCAATGCAGGCTGCTATTCTCCCATGGAGACGATCGTAGAGATTCTGGATGTAGTCCTGTGGAACGGCTTGCCATGCCATTTCCACCTGGCGCCTCAGTTGGACCAGCGTTCGTGCTGGACGTGCAGACCGCGTGAGACGACGCTTCATCCAGTCCCAAACATGCTCAATGGGGGACAGATCCGGAGATCTTGCTGGCCAGGGTAGTTGACTTACACCTTCTGGAGCACGTTGGGTGGCACGGGATACATGCGGACGTGCATTGTCCTGTTGGAACAGCAAGTTCCCTTGCCGGTCTAGGAATGGTAGAACGATGGGTTCGATGACGGTTTGGATGTACCGTGCACTATTCAGTGTCCCCTCGACGATCACCAGTGGTGTACGGCCAGTGTAGGAGATCGCTCCCCACACCATGATGCCGGGTGTTGGCCCTGTGTGCCTCGGTCGTATGCAGTCCTGATTGTGGCGCTCACCTGCACGGCGCCAAACACGCATACGACCATCATTGGCACCAAGGCAGAAGCGACTCTCATCGCTGAAGACGACACGTCTCCATTCGTCCCTCCATTCACGCCTGTCGCGACACCACTGGAGGCGGGCTGCACGATGTTGGGGCGTGAGCGGAAGACGGCCTAACGGTGTGCGGAACCGTAGCCCAGCTTCATGGAGACGGTTGCGAATGGTCCTCGCCGATACCCCAGGAGCAACAGTGTCCCTAATTTGCTGGGAAGTGGCGGTGCGGTACCCCACGGCACTGCGTAGGATCCTACGGTCTTGGCGTGCATCCGTGCGTCGCTGCGGTCCGGTCCCAGGTCGACGGGCACGTGCACCTTCCGCCGACCACTGGCGACAACATCGATGTACTGTGGAGACCTCACGCCCCACGTGTTGAGCAATTCGGCGGTACGTCCACCCGGCCTCCCGCATGCCCACTATACGCCCTCGCTCAAAGTCCGTCAACTGCACATACGGTTCACGTCCACGCTGTCGCGGCATGCTACCAGTGTTAAAGACTGCGATGGAGCTCCGTATGCCACGGCAAACTGGCTGACACTGACGGCGGCGGTGCACAAATGCTGCGCAGCTAGCGCCATTCGACGGCCAACACCGCGGTTCCTGGTGCGTCCGCTGGGCCGTGCGTGTGATCATTGCTTGTACAGCCCTCTCGCAGTGTCCGGAGCAAGTATGGTGGGTCTGACACACCGGTGTCAATGTGTTCTTTTGTCCATTTCCAGGAGTGTAATTCGCACGAATTGTCCAGAATGTTCTTCAAACCAGTCGCGAACCCGGTGACATGGCGCACTGTCATCCATAAGACCGTCACTGTTGCTTGGGAACATGAAGTCCATTGCACGGTTACAAACCGTAGCCAGACATAACCATTTACAGTCAATGATCGGTTCAGTTGGGCTCCAGAAGCGAATCCATTCCATGTAAACACTGCCCACACTGTGGAGCCTCCACCAGCTTGTACAGCGTCTTGTTGACAGTCTGGATCCACGGCTCGTGGGGTCCGCTCCAAACTCGAACCCTACCATCAGTTCTTATCAAGTGAAATCAGCACTCAGCAGGCCACAGTTTTTCAGACATCTAGGGTCCATCCGATTGGGTCACAACCCCAAGAAAGGCGCTGCAGGCGATGTCGTACTGTATGCAAAGAAACTCGCGTCGGTTGCATGTTGCCATGTCCCGTTAGCGCCAAATTTCGCCACACTGTCCTAACAGATAAGTTCGTCGTACGTCCTACATTAATTTCTAAGGTTGTTTCACGCAGTGTTACTTCTCTGTTACCACTGACAATGTTGTGTCGTCTCGTTGTCAGTGTAGGTTTGTACCATGGGAAGTAAGGAGAGGATGTTATTTGGTGGCCGGTATCCTCTTTCTATAGACAAAACTGCACACATGTATTGACATAGTTCTTTGTTTATCGGAAAACAACTTATGGTAGTCCAGGTGTTGTGGTACAGGCTCCCGTAGTAGTCCACGTTAGCCTCACTGTTGGTGAAGTACAAGACCGCTATGTACACTACGCTGGGCGCTAGGTACTGACTGAGTCTGACTAGGGGCTGAGATAACTGCGACTTCGACTGCCATTCGGTTGCGACTGATGACTCGACTCATTGGCTCACTGGATGACTGACTGGGCTCTCCGGTCCGCGGCGGCGATCTAAATACTGGCGGTCGAGAGGGCGTTGGCGGCGCGTTTCTTGCGAGTTTGGCCTCTTTCCCGATAGGCTCGCTTGCTTCAGTGCCTACTATCGATCTTCTCGCAGCCCCTTTGCCGATCGAGGTATGGCGACAACTTACACCAACACAAACAACTCTTCGCAAACGCCGCTGCTGTTGGAAGTTAAGTGAAGGCCATCGGACACTGTGTGGTGAGAGATAATGCCTGAAATGTGATCTTCTCGGCACGTTATTGACACTGGGGATGTCGGAATACTGAATTCCGTAACGGTTTTAAAAATGGAATGTCCTATGCGTATAGCTCCACATATCATTCCGCGTTCAAAATCTGTTCACGTCGGAACCTGTTCCAATTGAATCGCCTGAGTAGAAATGACGGCTCCGCCAATGCACTACACTATTATTTCATACTACCACCATCTGTACATGTGCAAATCGCTATTCCATTACTTTCGCCACTCAGTGTATTGATTCCTATAACGCGCAAAAAGACCACGAACGTAAAATTAGAGCTATTATTTACTATTAAAAACAGTCTTGATCACAATTTATTTAGTACGGTGACCGGTTTCGACCACTACTGTGGTCATCTTCAGACTAATGAGTAAGAATATCCTTCTGCTAGAGAATCACTGGCAGAAGGAGGTTCTTACTCATTAGTCTGAAGATGACCACAGTAGTGGTCGTAACCGGTCACCGTACTAAATAAATTGTGATCAAGACTGTTTTTAATAGTAACATACTGATCACTGTTCCATTAAGTTTCGTGTGTGCAGCCGCAAGATATCTTCTTCTTCTTCTAATATTTCGGCTGTATAACGTTCAGCTCACTCTGAAGATGGCTGAACGTTATACAGCAAGATATGTCCTTCTTCTTCTAATATTTCGGCTGTATAACGTTCAGCCATCTTCAGAGTGAGCGGCTCACTCTGAAGATGGCTGAACGTTATACAGCCGAAATATTAGGAGAAGAAGGAGATATCTTGCGGCTGCACACCCGAAAATTAATGGAACAGTCTTTCCGCCGCCAAAACCTGAAGACTCACATATTGATCACTGTTACTCCCATAATGTATTCATAAGTAATAAAATTAGAGCATTTAGAGCACCACGGGAGCTTACCAACAAACTTTCTTCCCCCGAACATTTCACGACTGGAATAGGAAAAGGGAGAAGTGACAGTAGTACACAAAACGCCCTCCACCACATACAGTAAGGTGACTTAACGGAATGTAGACGTGGATTATGATACAGATGCAGTAAACGATCGGGTGGCTGATATAAAATAAAAATGTATACAAAAATAAAAGAAATAAAAGCGTCATAACGGCTGTTCACAGTGACGATCGTCAGTTTCAATGGCTGTATTACAACTACGCATAATATTTCGTCACATTCTATTAGTAGTGTTGCTGTATTCTGCTTAGTACGACATGCAGATAGGGAGATAGGGCACTACAAGCTGCCTTCCTCTTCAGTATCTGCTGAGCTCTCATGTAAAGAAAACTTTATGTAACTTCGTGGCAGTGGAATCTGGCAATAGATGGTAGTGATTCCCCCGCACCCGCCCCCCCCCCCCCCTCCTAAACATGTTGTTTAGACTCGGGGATCCATGTCCATAGGCGCACCGTACTGTTAAAACAACAGTTTCTAGTGGTAACAAGAGGTACACTTTCTAACAGAGGTAGCACGTTTCGATAGTATAGGCAATGTGCACCATTTAAGCCGAAAGGTAAGAAATGATCTCCTGTTAGTTGATCTTGTGCAATTTCTGGCAGTGAGTGGTTGACTGTGACATGTGAAGAGCATAGTGCATGGATTTTCATCACTGCACACACGCGTGTGGCGTGTAAGGTGGGATTACACCGGTGCGCCTCACTGTTAGTGTGTGCTAGCCCCACACGCGAGTAGAGGCGCCCAGTGTGAACACAGGTGTGAATGGAATCGCTCGTGCGCACACGTTGTTGGAAAGGCGTGCACCGCACGCGTGCCTCTCCATGTGTGTCGGGTAAGCACAGCCACAAGGCGTACAGATGTAAACGCACCTGTACTGGGAATCGTGGTCGTCAGTTTGAACAGATGGTATTGTAGTGTTACAGAGTATTGCTGGTAACGCCAATGTCTTCCGCCCTAGTAACGTCAGGCGAATATTTATTTTCCATGTGCATGGAACTATTGAAAGGATTTTTGTATGTTTTTCTGTTTCATGTTGAGCGAAAGACTTCATGACAAGGGGTCCCGCTGCTTTTGAGCAGACGCTGTGGTGCACACAGGTCACTGCTACGTCTTTGCCGACGGTGGCCACGTGGAACAAGATACCGACTGCACGGTCAGGAGCCTGCTAGCAAATTACTATCACAAATTTGTGAAGCTATGTAATGAAACAGTTTTGTCTTGCTGAAGTCACAAATCTCGTACGTTGTCCGATGCTTTGTATTACTGTAGTTGTACTGATGTACAGTAAAATCGACTTCAGTCATGGAAGATAAGAGAAAATATATTTGGGGTTGGAATATTCGTTTTTGCCAGTAGTTCATTGTGAATTACATAAAAAGTTTACTTTTCTTCAGTACATAAAGAAAAGGAAATGATTAAAATACATGGAAATTTAGTCTAGAAGTGATAAATAATATTCATCACTCTGGTGTCCTTGGCAGTGGAATAAGGTGATTTTGATGAATTTTTCCATGTCTTGGCCCTTTACTAAGAGTTAAAAGAATTCAGATTGAGCCGGCCGGAGTGGCCGAGCGGTTCTAGGCGCTACAGTCTGGACCCGCGCGACCGCTACGGTCGCAGGTTCGAATCCTGCCTCAGGCATGGATGTGTGTGATGTACTTAGGTTAGTTAGGATTAAGTAGTTCTAAGTTTTAGGGGACTGATGACCTCAGAAGTTAAGTCCCATAGTGCCAAGAGCCAGAATTCAGGTTGTACAGATTCTTTCTGTTCTCATCTTATTGGAATCGAAAAACATGTAAACAAATAAATTCGACCGGTCACGAAATTAAAAACCACTGCGAAAATCAAATGACTCTTTGCACAGATGTGTTGCCCGTCGACCGCGCCACGTCGCACTTTTACGTCGTAAACATACACTGAGCACATAAATATGGCTAGAACTACAGAGTCTGCCGCCAAGTGTGAAGTTCGTGCTGTCGTCCGATCTCCTCATAATGAGGGATTCCGCCTGATTTTACGGAGCCCGCATATCGTTTCTGTCATGTGTGACAGCAAAGTAGGACGATGGTGCAAGAATTGTGACGCTGGACCTACAAAATATCATGATGCAGACGGTCAGCGAAGGACGCGATTGTCAACTGATGATCTTATTCAGCGAATAGATTAGGCGATTCGAGAAAATCGTTTACAAGAGGCAATTCAGAACAAGTGAAGAGAAATGTCATCAGGCGTAGTGCTTCTTCATGACAATGCTTGGCTGCACTCTGCAAATGCAACAAAGACACTCCTGCAGTGTTTTCGGTGGGAAGTATTTGATCACCCACCATTCATCCCGGTCCTGGCTCCTTCTGATTTTCATCTTTTTGCTCGCATGAGACGCTGGCTATGAGGACAGCATTTTGGCACAGATAACGAGCTGCATACCAGCATAGACGATGGTACTGGAATGCTGGCACAACGGTGCAACAAATGTCTACGTCGTAGCGGTGATTATGTAGAGAGGTTGCTGGAAGGTGTAGCTAACAATTGCAATTTTTTTTTTGTTTGATCATAAAGTGAATTCTACTAGAACGTGACGAAAGGAATTTCCATCAAATTATATATGGCAACATAGCAACGTGACGAATCGTGATAGGATGCCAAAAAGAACAGAACAGGAGATTAAGAAATAATGTCGCAGCCGTTCTATTTATTGTCCATGTGCAGGGGTTGCCCAACACAGAACAGCGATCAACATTCCAGGCACCGTTTCCACAGCTGGACGGATAACAGGCGAACTACTTTCATTAGGGGTCTGTGAGCAGACTTCGAACAGTCAGTGGAGAGAAGCCACAAAGAGTTTGGAAGGTAGGAGACGAGGTACTGGCAGTTCGGTAGCTCAGTTGGTAGAGCACTTGCCCGCGAAAGGCAAAGGTCCCGAGTTCGAGTCTCGGTCGGGCACACAGTTTTAATCTGCCAGGAAGTTTCAAGTGCCACAAAGAGAGTTGACCAACAGGATTTCATACTAACGCCTAGAGAAGAGGAGCACGCCAATTGCTGTTTTTTGTGTTCTCCTCGTAAAAATCTTTGTCGTGTAATATGTGCCGTAAGGTAGCAGAAGTTGTAAAATTATCATGTAAATATGATTTCTTTGAAAGAATTGTAACTGCACCAATGCATTGCATTCTAAATCTACCATTAAGAATGATAGTAAAGCAAGTTTAAAGAAGGAAACCTGTGTCAGAAACGTATTGATGTTACTTCTTCTATTATTGAACATTTCTCATTACAACAGTCGATTCGATCGACTTCCAGGCCAGATGAAACGGTACATGCCACCTCAAATTAGAGGGATGACTCTGGTGGAAAATATGTCTTTCTGATTTTTTCGGTGTGTTATTACAACAGCAAGTGCCAAAATGAAATATTTGTTCAGTATATGTTGTTGTTGTTGTTGTGGTCTTCAGTCCTGAGACTGGTTTGATGCAGCTCTCCATGCTACTCTATCCTGTGCAAGCTTCTTCATCTCCCAGTATCTACTGCAACCTACATCCTTCTGAATCTGCTTAGTGTATTCATCTCTTGGTCTCCCTCTACGATTTTTACCCTCCACACTGCCCTCCAATGCTAAATTTGTGATCCCTTGATGCCTCAAAACATGTCCTACCAACCGATCCCTTCTTCTAGTCAAGTTCAGTATATATTAACAAACACTTTTTGATGATTATTCTCTTTTGAACAAGAGGTTATAACGCAGTAAAGCAACGAAATACGATACACGAACACTGGCGATCATTGTATTCATTTCAACATATTTACGAATTTCTGGTATAAAGACAGATGATAATGGTAATAATCTCATTGTGTATAAAACATTTGCTGCTTTGGTTACTGTTCCCTTTGAAAAAACATATTCTCGCTAGTCAAAAGATTATAAATTTTCGTGTGAGAGCTTTACATATGCCTGCATTTTGTTCACTCAAATCGCTTATTCTCACTCTAGATATAAGACGACAATTTTGCGATTTTTTGTGAGAAATATACTGGCAGGATTTTCAGCAGAGTCTTAGTTTAAGTAAAAAAATAGTTTTCAGGTGCTAAATGAGACATTAGAAGCTTCACAGAGCTGATTGTTACTTAATGAGATGAGGCAAGGTGGCAGTTGGTATTCCAAGGACAAATCATTACTGAAATAAGAAGTTCTGGGAATTGTAGAAACATGATCTCAGAGTTACTCAACTTGTTTATCCTAAGAAGCGATTATCAAATGCTGGGTGTAGCATCGTGCATTTCCTAATACTTTCCTCCACTCCCTTAAAATTAAGTGATTAGTTATTCAACACATTAAGCTCGATCACAAAGTGTTTGGCTGGTGTTTAAGTTAAGCAGCTAGGAGAACTTGGAATGTCTAGAAATAGTGAGCTCCTGGCGGAGTTTATATACAGTAAGAGTTATTTTGTAAATCCTTCCAGTACTGCGTAGCTTATGTGGTTCTCGGAACGGAAGAGGACAATGCGACCTTTAACTAGGAACAAACAGTAAAGCTACAGCCGACATACACGTCGCGAGGATACAGCAACGGAACAGCTGTTTACAACAATTTTAATGTACAATTTAATTTTCAGTCTCAGTTGCACATTTCTCTTAAGCTATGACTAGTTTCTATTTTCTTGATTCAGTCACATTTTTAGACTCGGTTTTTAGATGTGAAGATGATCCAGGGAGATTGGGACTGTGCAGGTGGACTGGAAAATAAACGATGTATTAAATCTGTTATCAACAATGAAGCATTGCAGGTTTCAAATCAAATTCATATATTCATGTCTGCCTCGATTTATGCCTAAATTGACGAAAGTCAAAGTAATATTACATTGCATAGGAGGCTCTATTCCTCTTTAACCAAGTCAGTCCCAGCCAAACCATTCACTTCTTCTAACACTTCCACATCTATCTCCGCAACTCTTTCCCACTCTCACATCTATCTCCCACACACACATCCCAAATCCCACTAGTCTCACGTTCCTTCTTCCACATCATCACTATCCCGTTTCTCTCCTCTCTCTCTTCCTCTAATAGCCGGCCGGAGTGGCCGTGCGGTCCTAGGCTTTACAGTCTGGAGCCGCGCGACCACTACGGTCGCAGGTTCGAATCCTGCCTCGGGCATGGATGTGTGTGATGTCCTTAGGTTAGTTAGGTTTAAGTAGTTCTAGGTTCTAGGGAACTGATGACCTCAGATGTTGAGTCCCATAGTGCTCATAGCCATTTGAACAATTTTTTTGAGCCATTTCTTCCTCTAATTGCCCGACACTTTCCCCCATTCTTCTCTTTCTCCTCCCCTCTTTTGTCCCCCATTCTTATTGCTCCTCCTGCTCTCCACCCTCTTCCTCGTCTCCTATCTTCCTGTTTTTCTTTCTCCCTCTCCCTCTTTCCTCACCTTCCTCTACTCCGGTTTTCTTTCCCCCTTCTACCCATCTCTTCCAACCTCTCTACTACCCTTCTCTTCCTCTTCCCCTCTTCCTCTTTCCTCCTCATCTTCTCTTCCCTATTTGCCCTAGCGCCCCTGTTTCCTATGGACCTCAAGACCTCTCCATCTTTCGCTCTCTCTCTCTCTCTCTCTCTCTCTCTCTCTCTCTCTCCTCTCGCTAGCCGTCTCCCACTTTCCCAGCTTTACCTGGTTTTCTCAACTGACGACTATAATTACGTCTAGATACCTGTATATCAGTATTCTCACTTTTTCTGAGCGATTCATTTCCTGTCACTAATAGGGTCTCGTTGCTTCTTCACGTTTCAGTGGTTTTAGTGCACAGCACTGCCAGAGTGCAGTGCTCAGTGTAATCGCGGTGACAGCCACTACGTGTCCCCCTACAGAAGCGCCATGTCTGGATTTACGCGCCCCTCCCTGGACGCCCCTCCCTGGACTCGTCAGTTTTCCTACTGTGCCGTTGCCAGTACCCCTCCCCCTCACCGTCGCCCCCTCTCTAGAGCATCAAGGGAATGAAAAGCTCCTGCAAACAGCTGATAACGGGAGAGCCAGGATCACCAGGCTGCCCCGTGAGGAGTCAACTAGGGAATGCTTTATGGCTGCCGCAAATCGACGGATTTGGAACATACGAGCAGCAACTGAATGACCCCTTAATCGCAGCTTTCCTGCCAAAGCGCACAGACATAAAAGGGCCATCTCTCATTGCCATCTGACCCTTGCTATATAGATATATTTGTGAGTATCTTCCCAATGTCGCTCTACAAATAACGCCAGAAAGTAAACAGATAACTGGTGCGTTTCTTCCTGTTCCTACAGATGTAACAGCGCACAAATGGACAATTCTTTCACTTGCGGTTTAAGAACTCATTTGTCGTGAGACACATGTCCAAAGTCTTTTTATTAATGGAGCTGAAGGACGTATGTGGTTCTGTAAACACCTAATAGAGTTTGTGTCTGACGACTGGGTAATTCTACACAACACTTGGTTTTGTAAACGAAGAGCATATTTTTTCTGCACCGATACATAAACACTGAGATTTGAGTCTATGAGCTGCAAATAACATGGAGACCGTGAAGACATTTCTAAGTCATAGGTATTATTAACAATAGGGTGCTTCGAAAAACTAACTGGAAATTTTCAATAAGTGAGGCAATCAGTTCAGATGAAAAGGAACCAATCGATTTCTGCAAGAAGACAGTACTCGTGTAAGGTAACTAAATATACCTTTAACATCATTTTCTTCTTTTCCTAGAGGTAAAATCAACGATGTACACGTGAGGAACGCAATACACCTTTCTGGAGATTATTAACAGAGCAATTGGAACAAAGTACACTGTGAGATTAACCACCGTTTACCGTTACAGGTAAATATTATTGCAACAAATACATAACTAGCCGAAATTCACAAACTTTGTTCCTTTTTTCTGAAGCATCAAATCTCATGTTGATTTAAACATTGATTTCTCCGATTTATTCACCTGTCGTGAAACTATACTTAAATTATTACATTCTTTACGTTAATGATGTCTATCCCCCGTGTAGTTCTGTTATCACAGAAACGACCGTTTGCCAGCTTAGTGTAAAAGAACCTGCCTCAAAAGGGGTTTAAGACTGCAAAGCGGCGGACCTAGTGTGTAGTGTCATCAAACGTTTCATTTCTCCTGCAACATCCGCCACAGCCGCGAAATCACGCTACAAGTTACATTCGGCAGCAGGTCAACATCGTACTGCATCTGCCCGACTTGTACACTGCCAATGATCCACTCGTATACAGCATCACCCACAAGTGTTATCTGCCCCATCCTCCTTGTAAACAGCTTGAGCACGTATGTCAAACGCACATAAAACGTAAATGTAATTACTGTACTCGTGAACTATGAACAGTTTCTGCTTTCATTTTGATTTATATTATTTTATTGACAAACTATCTGGCTAAAGTTATACCATAAGCTTTAGCCGGACATTATGGTTAGAACTGAAATCGACTGCCGATTTCTTCACTTTGGGGCCACTTTGTAAGATAATATACACACGTGGATGTCAAAGATGCTCCACCTAAAACCAATCATGTATGTGATGCAAAGGAATCTTCCTTAAACTTTGCGTGGCACCCATCCTTGAGCTGAAGATGATCACTTGACCAGAAACAGTTGTCCCCGAAAATTTGTTGCAGTTTTGGGTGGTATTTGATGTCTTTCGTTATAATTTATTTTTGGAGTACTAAAAAAAAGGCGATGAACAACAGAAATACTGGAATGTTTTCTGGAGCTCTACTGCTACACAGTCTTTGTGTTAGACGATGACTTCCTCAGTGTAAAGATTAAAATGTAATCACATGTCGGTTGACAGCCGTGGAATGGTACAGAAACTCTTTGCGAGAGTGAATACTCAATAGAATCGTTTATTTATGAGAGAACAGTTCTCCAATCGCTCCGGAAAATTAAATAAAAAAGAGGATTTTTTCATTTTGTTCGGTAACATGATACCAATACAAAAGCCTACATTATTTTTAATAGTGATGGAGAAGTGTTGTTTCTGAAATAAACTGCAATAACTTAGGAAACAAAAACCAGTAAAACTTTGTAATAATCTGCAATTAATTTAGAAACTTATAAATCTATATTCTTAGAAATTCAATAAAGAATGAGAAAATAAAAATAACATATGTATGTACGGAGCTTTATTAACATAATCTGTCACCAGTTGTTGTAGATGGTTTAGCTAGTACTTATTATAAAAGTCACAATGTTCTGTAGGTATGTATGGCCACGATTTCTTTATGTAAGTTTCTTCTCATTTACTTCCACATAGCCCTGTGGATAAGCAAGAGAACATGCCAAGAATGGACGGTTGATTGTAAAAAGAAACAGTTTCAGATTATGAACAACCTCTCTATGGATGCAATTCTTTCCTCTGACACGATTCTCCTCATATTAAAACGCCATCAATTCACTTACATGTAATGTTACTTTTTCACTTATGTTCACTTTCCTTCGATTACCTTTCACTGAAAGTACTAGTTTCTTGAAGTATTTTGGTCACCAGTCATGAAAATGAAAAATGCCTGCAGTTTGTACCACTTCAACAGTAAATCGGTTGTTTTTGTTCGAAGTTATTATTAATTTTACGTATTCATTCAGTGATTAGATTCTATCCGATGTGCGAATCTTTCTCTTCACAGCACCAATCACGATCACAAGGCTTGAAAAAATGAGCACCTATGTGAAAATAATGGTGTACGTTTTGTATGTTCCAGTAGTAATGAGGATTTGAAGAAATCTAAAAAAAATGGCTGTGAGCACTATGGGACTTAACTTCTTTGGTCATTAGTCCTCTAGAACTTAGAACTACTTCAACCTAACTAACCTAAGGACATCACACACATCCATGCCCAAGGCAGGATTCGAACCTGCGACCGTAGCGGTCGCGCGGCTCCAGACTGTGGCGCCTAGAACCGCTCGGCCACCCGAGTCGGTAAACTTTCTTTAACCGGATCCACACGATGTATGTAAAATTTTGAAGTATTGCCCCTCCTTTTGTGAATATTAACTACATTAATGGTAACTTGCTTGCAATAGAATGCTTCCTGCACTGATATTTCAAGCGCACATTTAGAGAAAAAACAGCACCTTTCCAGGGAAAGTGTCATTTCTGCACTAATGTGAAATTTTGCATTCTGTCTGTAGGCCAGGGATGTATGGCAGACGTTTTCTTTCCACATAAAACTGTAGCTATTACCTGTATCATCACGAAAATATGAATAACTCATATAGTTTCAAAAAGAAGAGAAATGCTGTTTCTGCAGTAGACGATTCAATTATATGTGCAGTTTACAATCTCTTAGGAAGCCTATGATCAGTCTGGAAGCTGCTATGTTATCTGACACGAGTATAATGGTGAGTCTGGCAGGATATCAGTAGTAAGATAAATAACTAACGATGAAGCAATACATTGGTAATTAACGTATCACATCTGATTGTAATTTCGCCATCGTAATTAACTTTTAAAGACTATTTTATGTTCGTTTAAAACCAAAACGTATATATCTCCTGCAGTGCAAATATTTCAAAAGACAGATCATGAAAGCCATATATATTATAAAAATGAACGTATATACCAGGTGATCAAAAAGTCAGTATAAAATTGAAAACTGAATAAATCACGGAATAATGTAGATAGAGAGGTACAAATTGATACACATGCTTGGAATGAAATGGGGTTTTATTAGAACCAAACAGCAATAATTAGCATAACAAAGTAAGACAAAGCAAAGATGATGTTCTTTACAGGAAATGCTCAATGTGTCCATCATCATTCCTCAACAATAGCTGTAGTCGAGGAATAATTTTGTGAACAGCACTGTAAAGCATGTCCGGCGTTATGGTGAGGCATTGGCGTCGGATGTTGTCTTTCAGCATCCCCAGAGATGTCGGTCGACCACGATACACTTGCGACTTCCGGTAACCCCAAAGCCAATAATCGCCCGGACTGAGGTCTGGGGACCTGGGAGGCCAAGCACGACGAAAGTGGCGGCTGAGCACACGATCATCACCAAACGACGCGCGCAATAGATCTTTCACGCGTCTAGCAATACATAGGTTTTTTTTGTTCTAATAAAACCCCATGTCATTCCAAGCATTGGTGTCAATTTTTACCTCTCTATCTACATTATTCCGTGGTTTATTAAGTTTTCTTATTTATACTGACTGTTTGATCACCCGATTCACTGAAGGAGAAAAACTCGCAAAACCAAAAACAATTAACGTAGAGTAATTAAATTTCGGGAATACACTTGTTAGGTAACATATGTAAGTGATTAAAATTGCAAGGTCAAAAGTTAATTTAAGCGCTGGGTAAGTCGTTGCAAATGTGATCCGCCGTTACATTAATAACCCGTGTAACCAGCAGAATGTTAAATGAAAGCATGCATGCATTGTGTTGTACAGGGGGAGGATGTCAGTTTGTGGGATAGAGTTTCACGCCTTTGGTCGATGAATACAGGGACAGTTAAAGTAGTTGTGGATGACGCTGGAGTTGTCGTCCCATGTTGTCCCATATGTGCTCGACAGGAGACAGATTCGGTGATCCAGCAGGCCAAGGCAACGAGTCGACACTCGGTAGAGCATGATGGGTTACAACAGCGGTCCGTACACGAGCGTTATCCTGTTGGAAAACACCCACTGGAATTCTGTTCATGAATGGTGGCACAACAGGTCCAGTCACCAGACTGACGCACAGATTTGCAGTCAGTGCGTATTGGACAACCACGAGAGGGCTCCTTGTGTCATACGATATCGCACCCCAGGACAGGTGTTGTCCAGTGTGTCTAGGCCGCAGTCAGGTTGGTTGCAATCTCTCACCTGGCCTCCTTCGAACCAACACATGGCCACCACTGGCACCAAGGCAGAAGCGGCTTTCATCAGAAAACCCAACAGACGTCCACCCAGCTCTCCAATGAGCTCTTGCTTGGCATTACTGAAGTCACAGATGACGGTGTTTTAGGGTCAGTAGGATGCACGCTACAGGGCGTGTATCTCGGCGCTGCATGTACCTAGAAAACTGTATTATTGTACCAAAAAATTTCAGGAGATATGACGTCATGAACGTTGAAATACGTGAAAAGCATTTTAATTTACCACATTTCACTACTAACTCTATTCAAACACATTTCATAGACGATATCCACATACACCAATGGATGTACCTGTAAAATTATATCATTTGACAGTAAATAGTCAGGAGACATAGCTGACCCGCCAGGATAGCCGAGAGCGCTAACGCGCTGCTTCCTGGACTCGGGTGGGCGCGCCAGCCCCCGATCGAATCTGCCCGGCGGATTAACGGCGGCGGCCGGTGTGCTGGCCAGCCTGGATGTGGTTTTTAGGCGGTTTCCCACATCCTACTAGGTGAATACCGGGCTGGTCCCCACGTCCCGCGTCAGTTACACGACTCGCAGACATTTTAAACACATTCACACTATTTCACGATTGACACTAGACGCAGACAGCTGGGGAAACTCATTCCATCCCAGGGGGTATGGGGTGGTGGCAGGAAGGGCATCCGGCCAGCCCTTAACTTAACCATGCCAAATCAGTACTTAACCCTGGCGACCCTGCGCCCAATGCGGGATATGGCAGTAGCGAAAGAAAGAAACAAAGTCAGGAGACATGCTCCATAAGCATTGAGCCGCGTGAAAATGATACTGCAGGGCGAAATTCGCTAGAGATTCACGTGCAATATGTTGTCAAATACGTGAGATATATGTTACATACATGTGTAATATATTTGACATGAGCATACGCAGGCAGAGCCATAGATACAAACATCACCCAGAACATCTGGAACGATTTCACCCAAGTTTGGTACACATATTAGTTACAATCTAGAAAGAAATACTGTGGGGGTAAGAACCATCAATATGCTATTGGGGTGAGCTCGACAACGTGGTGAAGGAACGGGCAGGGGAAGAGATGGACAGAGGAGGAAGGTGGAGATAGGCATGTATAGAAAAAGGTCAGATGGAGAGAGAGGGGGGGTGTATGGACAGTGAGAAAGGAAAACGAGAGGATGGACAGGGAGAGGGGAGAGAAGGGGTTGGGCAGAGAAAGGAAAGAGGAGGAAAGAGACAGAGAAAGCGGGCAGGAGGAGGTGTACTGAGAGAGGTGTGAGAAGGTGCTAGGGGTGTGGTGGGGAGATGGACAGAGAGAGAGAAGGGTGGAGCTGGTGTTCACGGAGAGGTGGGGGAAGGGGAGAAGAGAGACAGATGGAGTGAAGGAGGAGATGGACTAATAGAGGACTGGAATAAATACATATCTAGGCAACGCGTGGGCACTCAGCTAGTTACAGATTCATAAAATGAATGTTGAATATGACATCATTCCCTCTCGCAAGACAGGACGACTTTTCGGTTTTTCACCGTGTGAGCATATGCAGAAAACCTTGTTATCACAGTAGTTTCAACTTTTTAACTTATACAAAATTGTTAAGGCTTTTGTCTCGGTTTCTACGGCCGACGTTCATCTAATGATTTTACTGACGTTTCGCCAGAATAAGTGGCTGGCATTGTCAAAGCTTCACCCTCCATTGCCGGTGGCGAACTGGAGCCGAGCTCGACGCCGCAGACTATATGTAACTGGCGCGCTAACGTCCAAGGGCTTCTCCGCGGTCATTTCTGCTGCGGTTCTCCTCTCGCTACCTGCGACGGTCGTTCGCTGCAGTACGGGAAGCCAGGATCCGTTTACCTTCAGGCTTTCCTCTTTCTTGTTCAAACTGTTCGCGTGTTTTTGTATTTCTACAGCTTCTCTGAACAAACGCGTATGATAGTGCTTCCCTACCGTCAGAACTTCCGTGTCCACGAATTTTATAACTTGGTCAGTCTCACTCAGTGTGTGCTCTGCTACGGCCGATTTCTCCATCTGCCCCAACCTGCAATGTCGCTTATGCTCTTTGATCCTGGTGTTAATTGATATCCCAGTCATTCCGACATAAACTTTTCCGCATGTGCATGGTGTACGGTATATTCCCGTCATTGCAAGTGGGTCCCTTTTCTCCTTCGTCGATCTAATACTCTCTTTGATCTACCTTGTCGGTTTGAAAATCGTCTTTACGCCAGGTTTGCGCAATATACGGCCGATTCTGTCCGTCACTCTGGGAATGTACGGCAGAAAGGCCGTACCCGACATTTCTTTTTCTGATGCCTTAATTGCCGAGTGTTCGGCTCTGTTACACTTCTAATGTAATATGTGGAGTACCCATTGCTGCTCAGAACACTTTCCAGGTGTTGCATTTCTCGTCCAAGAAGCTGCGGTACACATATTCGCCCTGCTCTCGTTACGAGCGTATTAGTCATGCCTCTTTTGTGGCTCGGGTGTTGGTTTGATAGTTTGTGCATGTATAGGTCCGTGTGTGTCGGTTTTCGATACACGCTGCGTCCCAGGTTTTCGCCGTCCTTTCTGACCAGCACATCTAGAAATGGCAGTTTCTTTTCCTTTTATACTTCAATGGTAAATGTTGTGTTGTCATGGAGGCTGTTCAAGTGTCTTAGGAAGTCACCGAGCTGTTCTTCACCATGGCTCCACACCACGAAAGTATCATCGACGTACCTTATATTAACCTTGGAATTTTTTTCCATGCATTTATCCCGTCTCTTCAGAGGGTCGACTTATTAATTATTATATCTGGCAATGGTAGTGTTAGCGTGGCCGGTTCCTTCACTGCCACCATCCCTTTGTGTACACCAACAACTTGAGTCTACTGTTTTCTCACGTGAAAGTGTACAAACGTTTTCTAAATGTTCGCCAATGGTGTAATTGAGGCGAGACGTAGGGAGCAGCGCGTTATTCATCTATTCGACTGTGGTAAACCGCCCTTAAACCACATATAGGCTGGCCGGCACCCAAGCACCCGTCGCTAAACCGCCGAGTGGGTTCGATCCGGGACCAGCACGCACCTCTAAATCCTGGAAGCGGCATGCTAACGCTTTCGGATAACCCGGCTTAAAACTGCTAACATTTTTATTCCTGATTGGGACTAAATAAAATGTTTTACTAAAGGTGCAGCCAGTAAAGTGTTCAAAACGGTTCAAATGGCTCTGAGCACTATGCGACTTAACTTCTGAGGTCATCAGTCGCCTAGAAGTTAGAACTAATTAAACCTAACTAACCTAAGGACATCACACACATACATGCCCGAGGCAGGATTCGAACCTGCGACCGTAGCGGTCGCCCGCTTCCAGACTGTAGCGCCCAGAACCGCACGGCCACTCCGGCCGGCGCCAGTAAAGGGATTTCTGGTGAATAAAATAATATGTATTATACCATGAATCCCTCCTAAGGGTCCCCAGGCGCATTTTTCCTGGTGTTCCGACAGGAGTGCGTAATTTCGTTTTTGCAATGCGTGGCTCGACTCGGCCCAAAGACCTACTGCTCATCACTCCTTTCATGCGACTTCCGACGCCGACAGAAAAAGTCGGTTTGTTTCCTGTTACAGAGTAGTCTTGTTCAACCCTCATTTTATTGACATATATTAACAGGGACAATAAAACATGAAGAACAACAAGTAGTCTAGCAGCGACTGAGCAGCGCCGCTGCGTGGTAATAACAGTGAGCGCCGATGGGGGCGGTGTTGTCGCTGCCGTAGTACTGGTTATTCTTTGTGTTTTACTGGCATATCTTTGGATAGGCTAACGATTAGCGTTTCAGTTCTACCGTACGAAGTGGGTAGGAAGGAAGACATCTAAATTCTCTATATGAGGAAAGAAACCGTAACAGGTATCACATGTTGGTTGTTTGAGTGTCATACCACGTACAAGAAGGAAAGACGTCTACTAACACGTGATGGGATTCGACAGCGGGAGAATCGTGGAATAACAACACAGCGTTTGTCGCGGTGGTTGCAGTTCCGAAGCTGTCATGTGAGTACCAAACGCCGGCCAGTGTGGCCGAGCGGTTCTAGGCGCTTCAGTCTGGAACCGCGCGACCGCTACGGTTACAGGTTCGAATCCTGCCTCGGGCATGGATGTGTGTGATGTCCTTCGGTTAGTTAGGTTTAAGTGGTTCTAAGTTATAGGGGACTGATGACCTCAGATGTTAAGTCCCATAGTGCTCAGAGCCATTTTTGAGTATCAAACCGACAGGTTGAGGACAGCTACACTTGTTGACATGAAGGAGATCAACGGCTCCACGCGACAAATGCCTGAGGACGGGGTGGGGGCTCTGTAAGGGATACACATATCGTCCCCTCACTGGCACAGGATCATACTTCGAGTCAGGTAACTGACTTGATTTTAGCATGACAAGTATCGAAATAGACAGTTAGATTTCACTTTTTTTACACTTATACATTTGTTTTTATTGACAGTCAATCACCTAGCAATCTAAATGGATGCTTTTTTACAATGTTGTAACATGTTCTACAAAAGAAATTTGTATTTCGTTTCTTTATATTATCTGGTACATTCTTATAACCTTAACAAAGAAACAAAAGCTTAAAAATAATCATAGACTGAGAAATTCGAGGCATCTGTCTTACGATTATTTGTTTGGAAAGGAAAAAATAGAAGAATATAGGATAGAATGTGTAAGGTTCCTAGAACGTACCAGTGCACTTCCAGAGGTAGTAGACACACTTGATTTCTGATCCATAGTGGATGACTGACATGCATGCAAGAATCTCCAAATTAAAACGGAGTCGCTGCCTTAAATTTGACTGCTGTGCTATTTTAATCGAATTTCTATTCTACTGTAATCCTGGCTTTATCGAGCCTGCTGCTGGCGTAGCCCGGCCTAGACAGACACAGATGTGGCCTCTGCATCTATGACCTACTGAGTTCTGGCGATACTACCAACATACTGCAGCGACTACGGATTTAACGTTTCTGCTTTGGGCGCAGACAGACACGGACAGCGCAGCGAAGTCTCCACCACTACGGACAATCAAAACGGCGGCCATCGCTGCGGCTAAGTTTGATGTGACAAACAGAGAAATGTGGCGGGACAACGGTGGTCTAAGGACAACGTCTGACACGCGAGTGGGACCACGTACTATTTTCAGCTGAGCTGTGTATCAGCATACGGCATCCACTGGGAGCAAACCGTGCTCTATTGCCTTTTCCATCGTCATACGGACCCAGTATTTTTGATTGGTTCCAGTGGGTAAGCAGCTTTATAACCTGTCGCTGGCGTAACTGCTGATTTGGACATGAAGCGTTACACTTCTCACGTCTTAAGACTGCTGGCTGTACACTACTTATGAGGTCTCTGTGACATCTTTCAACAATATAACGCAAGACCAATGTAGCCCGTTCTGTCCAGTTCAGAGGTTGTTGGACTGTTGCGCTAGTCAGCACATTCTTAAGATCCTTCACTCACAGAAAACATCTGGACATAGGTTGGTGAGAGACTGGCATGCGACCATTCACCAACCACTTCGATCATTGACATACGGCACAGATATAATGCAGCATGGAATGTCATACCCTTATCTGCCATCCAAATTCAGTTTGCCTCGATACCCGGCAAAGATAAAGCGATTACTGCCGCGAGAAGTGGCATTCATGTATACTAAATTTCGTTCCCTGTTTAGCCCCATATCAAATACAAATGTAACATTGTATTCCTCCTACTATGATGTACACAAACAACAAGTACAATATCGTTATTTGCCATCGTCTTGATGTTGTAAAGTTAATGGCCAGCTGTGCACATCAAGAAAAGCAAAGGACCCAGATCAGAACACTTTGCAACGCCCCCTACTTAATATGATTCTAGTCACATTCGACTCACTTCCCCATTTATCGACCACGGATGTAATGTATTGCGAATACATAGAAAGAAGGATCCTCTATTGTATGATTATATGATAGGGGAACAAAAACTGGTAGCAGTTACTTCTGTAAAATATCTGGGAGTATGCGTGCGGAACGATTTGAAGTGGAATGATCATAGAAAATTAATTGTTGGTAAGGCGGATGCCAGGTTGAGATTCATTGGGAGAGTCCTTAGAAAATGTAGTCCATCAACAAAGGAGGTGGCTTACAAAACACTCGTTCGACCTATACTTGAGTATTGCTCACCAGTGTGGCATCCGTACCAGATCGGGATGACGGAGGAGATAGAGAAGATCCAAAGAAGAGCGGCGCGTTTCGTCACAGGGTTATTTGATAAGCGTGATAGCGTTAATGTTTAGCAAACTCAGGTGGCAGACTGCAAGACAGGCGCTCTGCATCGTGGTGTACCTTGCTGTCCAGGTTTCGAGAGGGTGCGTTTCTGGATGAGGTATCGAATATATTGCTTCCCCCTACTTATACCTCCCGAGGAGATCACGAATGTAAAATTAGAGAGATTCGAGCGCGCACGGAGGCTTTCCGGCAGTCGTTCTTCCCGCGAACCATACGCGACTGGAACAGAAAAGGGAGGTAATGACAGTGGCACGTAAAGTGCCCTTCGCCACACACAGTTGGGTGGCTTGCGGAGTATAAATGTAGATTTAGATGATACCCTACTTCGTATTTTTACAGAATGTTACAAAATTCTCTTTCTAATTAATCTCAAGCCTGGTTAAACCTACTTGTATATCAGTCTACCTGTTACCGCATGTAGCACTGTGGTTCCGTCAGAAATGTTACAACCCCTATGACAACAATGAAGACCGTCACGGTGACAGACGGAAGTGATAATCAATGCTCCCGCGATCCCCACGGCCACCGCCACCGCCATCGACTGCGCCCGATCGTAGCTAGGGGGGGACCGCCGGCTGACCGCGCCATTAAAGCTGCAGCGGCGCGACGTGTCCCCAGTCAGCGCTGAGTGGCAGCCGGCGGTCGATGCGTTTGTCACAGCGCGGCCAACTTACGTCGCCTCAATTATTCACGCGCCGGCGCTGGCGTGATCGCCCCGCGTCTCTGCAATATTCTCGTCACCGGGGCAGCCCAGTTCCGTCTTCCGAGTGGGCGTGCCCAAACGTCTCCTGACAGGCCACGAGCCACAGCGCTCATTAACATCGTAGCAGGCAACCAATATGGCAATTAGAGATCGAACACAGGTCTGTGTCCAAAGCTGTGTAGGGGTTTGCCACTGTCCCACGACAGAACACAGCCAATACGGCAGTGGAGTGTGCCAAGCAAGGATACCACTCTGCCTAAATCTGTATCGACGTTAACTCGGAAGTTTTCTGGAAACAAGTGACACTCATCGGAGACGGTCGATGCAGAAACTGCCAATTGACCCATAACACAGGCAAATGTAACATACAGAGCAAAAAATAATCGGGAAGAGTCTTCATCGTTTAGTCACACATTAGCAGTGCAATAACTAGAAACAGTATAGTCCATCACGCGTGTGATTTAAAGTTCAACAGTAAAAAGCGAATCGCACTAAAGCCAGATGACAGATAGATTTATTGCAATGATCCATAGACGCTAATTTCAGAGGTTTCTGACGAAAAACCAGAGACTGACAGCTGCAAATTCACTATAGAACTGAATGTTGCACACCCGACCTCTGTCACCGATAAAACAACATCAAAGTAGCTCCACAAGCAGGGAAATTCTGGGCGACCTGAAATTCCAAACCAGTCATCAGCAGTGTAAATGCCCGGAACAGGAAAACGTGGTGTCGAAACAATAAAGCCTATACTATGGAGCAATGGAAGACAGTCAATTGATCGAATGGGGTTCTTTCACAGTGTTTACT
Organism: Schistocerca cancellata; assembly: GCF_023864275.1. Taxonomy (NCBI): domain Eukaryota; kingdom Metazoa; phylum Arthropoda; class Insecta; order Orthoptera; family Acrididae; genus Schistocerca; species Schistocerca cancellata. The sequence goes on along the minus strand of NC_064633.1, from coordinate 115,894,737 downwards.
GCTTCTGGCCAAGTTTACGTCAAAAGAGTGAATAACAGCAGGGGTTCGGCAATAATTTGGGCACTCATATTGTGTATTCCATGGGCCCCATGATTACTCGTGAGATCGCATTGCCGTCCACTGTGTCCGAGCGGTTCCAGGCGCATCAGTCTGGAACCGTGCGACCGCTACGGTCGCAAGTTCGAATCCTGCCTCGGGGGTGGATGTGTGTGATGTCCTTAGGTTAGTTAGGTTTGAGTAGTTCTACACCACTGGCCATTAAAATTGCTACACCAAGAAGAAATCCAGATGATAAACGGGTATTCATTGGACAAATGTATTATACTTCAACTGACATGTGATTACACGCAATTTGGGTGCATAGATCCTGAGAAATCAGTACCCAGAACGACCACCTCAGACCGTAATAACGGCCTTGATACGCCTGGGCACTGAGTCAAACAGAGCTTGGATGGCGTGTACAGGTACAGCTGCCCATGCAGCTTCAACACGATACCACAGTTCATCAAGAGTAGTAACTGGCGTATTGTGACGAGCCAGTTACCCGGCCACCATTGAACAGACGTTTTCAATTGGTGAAAGATCTGGAAAATGTCCTGGCCAGGGCAGGAGTCGAACATTTTCTGTATCCAGAAAGGTTCGTACAGGACCTGCAACATGCGGTCGTGCATTATTATTTCGCATCGATCGAATGAAGGGTAGAGCCACGGGTCGTAACACATCTGAAATGTAACGTCCACTGTTCAAAGTGCCGTCAATGCGAACAAGAGGTGACCGAGACGTGTAAGCAATGGCACCCCATACCATCACGCCGGGTGATACGCCAGTATAGCGATGACGAATACATGCTTCCAGTGTGCGTTCACCGGGATGTCGCCAAACACGGATGCGACCATCATGATGCTGCAAACAGAACCTGGATTCATCCGAAATAATGACGTTTTGCCATTCGTGCACCAAGGTTCGTCGTTGAGTACACCATCGCAGGCGCTCCTGTCTGTGATGCAGCGTCAAGGGTAACCGCAGCCATGGTCTCCGAGGTGATAGTCCATGCTGCTGCAAACGTCATCGAACTGTTCGTGCAGATGGTTGATGTCTTGCAAACCTCCCCATCTGTTGACTCAGGGAGGAGACGTGGCTACGATCCGTTACAGCCACGCGGATAACATGCCTGTCATCTCGACTGCTAGTGATACGATGCCGTTGGGATCCAGCACGGCGTACCTTTTTACCCTCCTGAACCCACCGATTCCATATTCTGCTAACAGTCATTGGATCTCGACCAACGCGAGCAGCAATGTCACGATACGATAAACCGCAATCGCAATAGGCTACAAACCGACCTTTATCAAAGTAGGAAACGTGATGGCACGCATTTCTCCTCCTTACAGGAGGCACCACAACGACGTTTCACCAGGCAACTCCGGTCAACTGCTGTTTGTGTATGAGAAATCGTTTGGAAACTTTCTTCATGTCAGCACGTTGTAGGTGTCGCCACCGGCGCCAACCTTGAGTGAAACCTCTGAAAAGCTAATCATTTGCATATCACAGCGTCTGTAGCACGTCATCTTCGTCGTGTAGCAATTTTAATGGCCAGTAGTGTAAGTTCTAGGGGACTGATGATCTCAGATGTTAAGTCCCATAGTGCTCACAGACATTTGAACCATTTAGGGTAGAGATGTTTCCAGAATAAGATTTTTACTCTGCAGCGGAGTGTGCGCTGATATGAAACTTCCTGGCAGATTAAAACTGTGCGCCGGACCGAGACTCGAACTCGGGACCTTTGCCTTTCGCGAGGAAGTGCTCTACCCAAGCACGACTCACGCCCCGTCCTCACAGCTTTACTTCTGCCAGTAACTCGTCTCCTACCTTCCAAACTTTACAGAAGCTCTCCTGCGAACTTTGCAGAACCAGCACTCCTGAAGGAAAGGATATTGCGGAGACATGGCTTAGCCACAGCCTGGGGGATGTTTCCAAAGTGAGATCTCTGCAGCAGAGTGCGCGCTGATATGAAACTTCCTGGCACTTCTAGAGCACTTGCCCGCGAAAGGCAAAGGTCCCGAGTTCGAGTCTCGGTCCGGCACACAGTTTTAATCTGCCAGGAAGTTTCATTTGGAGTAGGGTTTGGAGAGGGCACCCATGGGAGTCGTCAGCAACTCTACCCTATCAAAGCAGAAGCAGCTGCTGAAGCATCTTTAATGGGACGAGATTCCGGCATAACAGTACATACAATGGACATTTGGAGTCGAGTACCCATAAAAAGACCATTACTCAGAGCGGCACGCCTTCAATGGGGCAAACAACACAGAAACTGGATAGTGGTCCGATCAGTCACGATATTGCCTCTTTCTCGACACATTCAAAGCGTCGAGTGGGCCAGTGACGCGTGTAAGCCACTGTGTGTTGGATGTGTAGTTTAGGCTGGAGATGTTTCCGTGATATTTTGAGGGTGGTTTTCATGCTCAGTCACGCTACCGTGAACTTGAACAACTATGTAAGCGTAGGCTTCCGCGGTTGTTGTCATCTTCAATAAAATTCTTCAGGGTATCAGACCGCATCGTCATAATTTAAAATGCGCCAACGTTTCGGCCAGCGTTGCAGCTAGCCTTCATCAGGGCCTTACGTTAACTGCTAAATGAAACACACTTGGTTCCTTAAATAGCTGCACGAGAAAACCGTGTCGTTACTTGATTGGCTGTAAAAGGAGGAGGAGGAGTGGTGAAAGGTATTGGTGTTTCCTTTATTATCTGTCATTGGCTGAAATAGCTGTTTTCTATTGGTCTTTATATTAATCCACCCCATTGGAGGAGACGGACGAATAGCGAACAGGTGATGACTGTGACGTCACACTGTTTACATGCTGTCCAGAAGCCGGCTGCGGCGTGCCATTGCTTTGTGTGCTCGCGACCACTACTGTGGCTCTCCGCGTGTCTGCATGGGCCGCCACGGCTCTGCCGCCGCTCCGTAGCCCTGCTATTGCAGGCAGCCAAGACCTCGGAAGCTTGTACCCGTCCTCTCTATTCATGTTGGCGGGTCTTTTGGCTATTTCTATCGCCTCTCTAATCTTTCCTTTGAAAGTGAGAGGCTGTTTCGCCAGGACGCGGGCGTAGTTGAATTAACTCAGGTAATGCTGAGGGAATTAGATTAGGAAATTGGACACTTAAAGTAGAAAAGGGGTTTTGCTATTTGGGGAGCAAAATAACTGATGATGGTCGAAGTATAGAGGATATAAAATGTAAACTGGCAATGGCAAGGAAAGCGTTTCTGAAGAAGAGAAATTTGTTAACGTCGAGTATAGATTTAAGTGTCAGGAAGTCGTTTCTGAAAGTATTTGTATGGAGTGTAGCCATGTATGGAAGTGAAACATGGACGATAAATAGTTTGGACAAGAAGAGAATAGAAGCGTTTCTAAATGTGGTGCTACGGAAGAGTGCTGAAGATTAGATGGGTAGATCACATAACTAATGAGGAAGTACTGAATACAATTGGGGAGAAGAGGAGTTTGTGGCACAACTTGATAAGAAGAAGGGATCGGTTTTTAGGACATGTTCTGAGGCATCAAGGAATCACCAATTTAGTATTGGAGGGCAGCGTGGAGGGTAAAAATCGTAGAGGGAGACCAAGAGATGAATACACTATGCAAGTTCTGAAGGATGTAGGTTGCAGTACGTACTGGGAGATGAAGCAGCTTGCACAGGATAGAGTAGCGTGGAGAGCTGCATCAAACCAGTCTCAGGACTGAAGACCACAACAACAACAACAACAACATGAATATAATATGCAACAGGTCGCTTTTTATGAATTTTTGGTACAATTTACTTCCTACACTATTAACTACTCTAAAAGTGACTACAGGCTCACCCCCTACCAGATGTAAGTATTACAAGAACATTATCTGGATCATATGCAGCCAGACGCTGCGGTTGTGGTCCTGGGGGAAATGACGTAAATTAGTCAATGAGAGCGAGTAGCTTATAAAAAGAGAAGGTTATTTTACTTTGGGAACTGAAATTACACTGTCTCGTGGAATCCATGGTGAATGTACGAGTACATTGTGTAGGTTATAGACACATACGCAAGTTATACAGCTGAACTTGGTATCATGCTGATTCAAATTTGTTTAATCACTCAATTAAGTACACGGAACGTCATTATGATAGATATCATAATTTTCGATCTGTGACTGACCACTCTTGTTCTCCATGTACATAAACGATTTGTCAAATAGTGTGAGCAGTAATCTACGACTGTTTTGCGATGACGCTGTGATGTAGCGGAGGCTGTCATCGTTGAGTGACGATACACAGATACTGAATGACACACAAAATTTGTATCTGGTGCGGTGACTAGCAGCTTGCTCTAAATGTAGAGAAATGGAAGTTAATGCGGATGGGTAGGAAAAAAATCCCTTAACGTTCGAATACAGTGCTACTGATGTGCTGTCTGACGCAGTAATGTCGATTAAATATCTAGGCGTAACGTTCCAAAGCGATATGAAATGGAACGAGTGAGTAAGATTTTTAGCAGTGAAGAACTTCAGGTTGCTGGGAGAATTTAGGGAAAATATAGCTTACCTATTACGGAGACCTAGTGTAAAACACCAGTGCGACCCATTCTTGAGTACTGGTTGAGTGTTTGGAACCCCACCAGATCGGAATAAAGGAAGGCATCGCAGCAATTTAGCAGCGTTCTGCTCGGTTTGTTAACGGTGGGTTCGATCAACACGCCAGTATTACGAAGATATTCCATGAAATCAAATGGGAATCACTGAAGAGAATACTCGAAACACTATTCTGTGAACTTTAGAAACTCTGCGCTTTTGACTGACTGCAGAGCAATTATACTGCTAACAACTGACATACAGGAAACATACAGATCGTTGCTCCCTCGCTCCAGTTGCGAGTGGATTGGGATAGTGAATGACTAGTAATCGTAGAAGGTACGTTCCGCATTTCACCGTGAGGTGGCTGGCGGAATATGTTTGTAGATGTCGATGGGATAGTCGGAGAGTATATTAAAAGAATAAAAACCCGCCTCGATTGCGAAAAAAAATCGAGGCGATTTTTTGTTTTTTAACATATTAACCAACGATTGCTGACGCGCTGCGATGTTGAAGGTTCTTATAATCAGAGTCTATAAATCCTATACAAACAAGACCGATATTATTTAGGTGCATCAGCAACAGCAGAAGATATTCATTATATTTCAGTTACAGTAGACTTTAATTGCTAAGACAACGGTTTAATAATCTGTTACCACGTCTAATTTTTTAACGTGTGTATTTGCCTACGATTTCGATATTATAAATCTATGATATGAAACACATGGTAGTCGGAAAAATTATGTCACCATTTGATCTGGCACTCCTACCTACGAAATGTGATGAGCTGACTTATCAACGTATGAGCCATTTTAAGTATTACTTAACGCAGTGGAAAAAGAGGACAGTGCCATGTTGCTAAACATTAAAAGGCTCTAGCTGTAAATGCCATTAGAGAGACGACTAGAATTTGTTGTTATTAATATTACGCGTGTCACAGCTTTCCAAACCATGATTATCTCTGTCTCTCCTCCGCTATTTCTCTCTCTCTTCTTGGTGCATTTTGTCGGTTTGAAATGTCCGCTACGAATAGCGCCTGTTGTATTAAGCGCAGCCTGGCCCGCAACGCATCCCACTGTGCCTCCGACTGCCGCTTGGGTGCAGCACTGCGGCATCGCTTCGATGCGGTAGTGTCGCCTGCCGGCGGTTAGATGGCGGGACGGTCGAACGCAAGTTTGCTCAAGCTAAAAATCCGCCTGGCTACATCAAAAATGGATTAGCACAATAAATACGGCGAAGCAGAAGATAGTAGTATCTTCAGTGAAGGATTATCTTTGGAGTAGTCTGATTTATGCTATATTTTTCCGATGTGTGGCTTGCGATGGATGTAAGAAAAGCAAAAGCATGTTTCTCCTGAAACTGCACGAGCGATGTCATATAAAAAATGATTATTTTTCCTAGTCATGTTGAAATAAGATTCTATGTTTATTTTCCATGATTAGCGTAACCAATCCATTTCTGAAATAATTGGAACTTCTGTAAACACAGCTGTACATTATAACTTTATTTTATTCCCCATTTCACATTGTATTTATCAGTGGCATCATCTGTTCTGAATGAAACCTGCTTGTGGAGTCGAACTGAAAAGTCGAAGTTCCAACTACACAGCATCAGACGGCAAATTCTTTTACAGGAATTAACGTCTCCAATTAAGACTGCAAATTATACAAATACCAAGTGGAAACAATAACAGATTAGTGCCTAATCTTCAGTTACCATATTCTGCTGTTCTGCGAAAACACTAACTTGCGGTTAAGTGAATAGTCCTTGCATGAAGCACAGCTATAGTTAGTTAATAGAGATTTTCTATACAATGGCAACGACTACAATGGCAACGACTACATCCTACTGTGGTCAACAAAGAGATGATAAGCGTTTATGCAAACTGATGACTTCACCACGTCATACTTTGGACTCTAATTTGATACATGAAATACGCCTTTTGATAATTTATTTTCCACACACTATCTACAGTTTTTCGTGTAGGGCGGAGCAGCTACACTTTCCTTTATTCCAAAGTTAAAAATTACACTCATATAAATATTTAGGTGTTTTTATCTACCTTTAACATCTTGATTTATGTAAATTCTGAAAGTCTATTTTATTTGCAAGCCAATATTTCTACACGTGTAATTTTTTCCTGCTTTGGCGTTTGAATAAAACTAGAACGTAAAATTTAATGCACGTAGTGTGACACTAAGATATCATCTGCAGATACACAGAAATGTTCAGATGCATTTGTGCGTAGTTACAGATTGCTTTTGTGAGCATTTGCGTTGAAGATACTTTTAAATGTGTGCAGTTAACCTTCTTTATTCTAGGTCAAATATGATGGACAGAGGCAAATATAAAGACTTGCTAGATGACTTGCTAGAATTACTAGATGATTTAATTTCCGAACTCCATCGACAAAATTTCGGAGATCGTTCAGGGACAGTTTCTGACCTTTTTCTGCAAGGGACGCGTGGTCTCCAAAGCCTCGTTACAGAATCATCATGTAACCATGTCTTGTTCAGTTCCTCACGTCGGTTACTTTTGCTTTTGTGCCAACGGCGAAAAAATTCTCTCTCTTTGACTAATACCTTACTGCTTCCCTTTTCACTGTAAGATACTGCAGCTAACATCTGCACTTACAAGTGCGTGAATGACTGCACTATTAAACTTTCCTGAAATTCTAAGTAAAGTTCTTTATCATGTTTCCTCCTTATCGTTTGAAAATTCTGTAAAGTGGGTAAATTTTATATAACAACTCTAACATTCTCGCCAACATTCCTTACATAATGCATAAAACCATCAAAAGAGTTATGTATTATCCACATTGGCACAATGCTGCGCATGTGGTCCAATATGTGGCAGCACGTGCGCTACCTAAATACACTCCTGGAAATGGAAAAAAGAACACATTGACACCGGTGTGTCAGACCCACCATACTTGCTCCGGACACTGCGAGAAGGCTGTACAAGCAATGATCACACGCACGGCACAGCGGACACACCAGGAACCGCGGTGTTGGCCGTCGAATGGTGCTAGCTGCGCAGCATTTGTGCACCGCCGCCGTCAGTGTCAGCCAGTTTGCCGTGGCATATGGAGCTCTATCGCAGTCTTTAACACTGGTAGCATGCCGCGACAGCGTGGACGTGAACCGTATGTGCAGTTGACGGACTTTGAGCGAGGGCGTATAGTGGGCATGCGGGAGGCCGGGTGGACGTACCGCCGAAATGCTCAACACGTGGAGCGTGAGGTCTCCACAGTACATCGATGTTGTCGCCAGTGGTCGGCGGAAGGTGCACGTGCCCGTCGACCTGGGACCGGATCGCAGCGACGCACGGATGCACGCCAAGACCGTAGGATCCTACGCAGTGCCGTAGGGGACCGCACCGCCACTTCCCAGCAAATTAGGGACACTGTTGCTCCTGGGGTATCGGCGAGGACCATTCGCAACCGTCTCCATGAAGCTGGGCTACGGTCCCGCACACCGTTAGGCCGTCTTCCGCTCACGCCCCAACATCGTGCAGCCCGCCTCCAGTGGTGTCGCGACAGGCGTGAATGGAGGGACGAATGGAGACGTGTCGTCTTCAGCGATGAGAGTCGCTTCTGCCTTGGTGCCAATGATGGTCGTATGCGTGTTTGGCGCCGTGCAGGTGAGCGCCACAATCAGGACTGCATACGACCGAGGCACACAGGGCCAACACCCGGCATCATGGTGTGGGGAGCGATCTCCTACACTGGCCGTACACCACTGGTGATCGTCGAGGGGACACTGAATAGTGCACGGTACATCCAAACCGTCATCGAACCCATCGTTCTACCATTCCTAGACCGGCAAGGGAACTTGCTGTTCCAACAGGACAATGCACGTCCGCATGTATCCCGTGCCACCCAACGTGCTCTAGAAGGTGTAAGTCAACTACCCTGGCCAGCAAGATCTCCGGATCTGTCCCACATTGAGCATGTTTGGGACTGGATGAAGCGTCGTCTCACGCGGTCTGCACGTCCAGCACGAACGCTGGTCCAATTGAGGCGCCAGGTGGAAATGGCATGGCAAGCCGTTCCACAGGACTACATCCAGCATCTCTACGATCGTCTCCATGGGAGAATAGCAGCCTGCATTGCTGCGAAAGGTGGATATACACTGTACTAGTGCCGACATTGTGCATGCTCTGTTGCCTGTGTCTATGTGCCTGTGGTTCTGTCAGTGTGATCATGTGATGTATCTGACCCCAGGAATGTGTCAATAAAGTTTCCCCTTCCTGGGACAATGAATTCACGGTGTTCTTATTTCAATTTCCAGGAGTGTAAATGTCGGCAGTTTGAACGAGAGACAGAGATTATAACGGGAAATGACGGACAGTGACAACATCTGTTACGATGACGATCAGTAAACATGTGCGGGCAAATTAAGGTGTTACGTGTGTAACATGTTTTATACCACAGCTCCTTTTCTGTGCGTTTTCTGTACGAACATCGGTGGACACCAAAAATTATCGTCAGTTCTTCGCAACTACGCCTCGATGCGTTTTTAGTACATGGAAGTCAACTATTCCTACATTCCATCAGAATAGCATAACGATCAATATCACACAATGTTGAGAGAAAAATTTTTTAAGTACAAAATTAATATGGGCAAGAGTTTTTTTTAAGGCCAAGTATGTGAGTTTCTATAAATATGCAGTAAGATGGTAAACAAAATTAGCTTCAAAAACATTGCTTAAAAGCTAAAACAAAGTAGACTGTAATAGGAATGAGAAGTTTAGTTATCACTGTCACAGAGTTATAAAGACGATTTAATAGTGTCTGCCAACGAGTTCTACACCTAACATTTGAAGAAAGATTACGAAATGATGAGGAACCTTGTAAGTGCCTCATTCTTCATAGTAATAAATACTGAAAGTAGAACATACTGGTAGGGTAACTGAAGATAATAACGCCACATATTCAGCTGTCTCTAGTGTTGCATAGAGGTATGTAAAATATATAATTTTTAATTAGTTACTCCCTAACACCTCCCTAATGGATTACTTTAAAATAATTGGCCTGTATTTAGTACTTTTTAAATATAATTTTTTATATGAGGAAGGGAAAACTGGTGTTTGTAACGAGTGGCGAAGGTAATACCACCACCTTGAAATTCTCTTTCCTTTATGACATCCAACGTACGATACATTAGTCAAATATGAAAAAATGCATAATTTTAACCGATAATGGAAGTAATACACCACAAATAAAGAAAAGTATGTGAAATTCAAGAATACAGCGAATTTCTAATTCAGTCACTTTCAAGTTCAGCACCGACATCTTTGCACAATGTACACAATCCTGATTTTTTTTACAGAACGATTATCACATGTTTCATGATACCCTGTTTTACATACTTTGCACTGAATCCAATCTTTCAAATGGTTCAAATGGCTCTGAGCACTATGGCATTTAACATCTGAGGTTATCAGTCCCCTAGAACTTAGAACTACTTAAATCTTACTAAGGACATCACACACATCCAAGCCCGAGGCAGGATTCGAACCGGCAACCATAGCGGTCGTGCGGTTCCAGACTGAAGCGCCTAGAACCTCACCGCCACAACGGCCGGCAATCCAGTCTTTCTTGTTCCTTTTGTCTTAGAAGTAGCCGCCACAGTTACCACAGTACTGATCGGTATTACAGGACTTGGAATGTGCTTTGATTGAGGTTTTCTGGCCAGGATTTGCGAGATTCCATTTCGATGCTGCTCATGAATCAGTATTGAGCAACTCTATTGAGAACTGTGGCTCTGGATTACGGCCAAGTTTCCTAGTTGGCGTCTTCCCTTGATCCTTGCTCAACAAGTCAGGAAGAGCTCTTCATGGGATGTTAAATGTCCTTGAAGACACCGCAACAGTAATTCAAAATTGATTGATGCAGTGGCCTCCCGTAGATCTTCAGGAGTCCACTTTGCACGAATATTTTGACGGGACTTACTCATATCGATACCTGGATGAGAAAAACACAGAAATGGCGTCATCACCTACAGGTGTCTTATGAAATTTTTTATCAGATGTACTGAGAAATATTTAAAGAATTTAAAATCTATTTATATTCTTTAATACACGAAATAATATATTTTAATCACATAGTAATCGAACATTAAGTGATAACGACGTTAAAACTTTATACGTACCTTCTTTAACTCACGGCAAATATTTAGTGTCATCAGAAAGCTAACTTTTAGCACGCGACCTCACTCTGACAGCTGTCCAACTCACATTGAAGTTGCTGTTGCTGCAAGGACGCTATAAGCATGCAGTGGAAGCTCCCCCCTTTGTTATTCGTTACTTGCACGGGGCCACCACAATCTGAATATTTCCAAACCTGCCATTAAATTGAACATGGCGTTAAACTCTTCACGTCGTTACTACCTTCAGTTACCCTATTTGGACCTCGATATTCGGCTATGAGCCGGCCGCGGTGGCCGAGCGCTTCTAGGCGCTTCAGTCCGGAAACGCGCAAATGCTACTGTTGCAGGTTCGAATCCTGCTTCGGGCATGGATGTATGTGTTGTCCTTAGGTTAGTTAGGTTTAAGTGGTTCTAAGTTCTACGGGACTGATGACCTCAGATATTAAATCCCATAGTGCTCAGAGCCACACCTTCTTCTACGTGACATTATTTAATATTGTATTTACAATTATTTTCGTGTTATTGAGAGACTGGGTAACACATCGAGTCATAAAAATCCCTTAACATTACATGCTTTCTGTTTCCAATATTTGTATTCAACCCACTAGTGGCCGCTTTTAAGTGGCTGTAATGTTTCATGCAGGCTGTAAGACAGTCCAAGTGGGCTGACTCACAGCAAGGAACTAAAAGGTAAAATTCCTTTCCATTTCCACACACTTAAGTTTTCAAGCTGAACTATTTGCAATAAGTTGGCTAAAATGTTCGATGAGATTTCGGGATTGCAGCCGGATCATGTTGACTTCTTGCCACGATATTTCGGCTGGCAATCGTCCAGCCATCTTCAGGTGAGTGTCCGTCACTGGAGACTGCAAGTTCCCAGAGTCAACTTTATAGCAAAAATTTGGCACGAAAACGCATGCGCATTGGCCTCCGTCACAGGAGCGCCCTACATCGAAATCCGCGCCGTCTGGAGGTACTGTTCTATCCGTGTCTCGCAGGCGCATGCGTAAAGGTGAAAATTACATGTCCGCCCTCTGTCGGAATGCGCGGATTTCGATAGAGGGCGCTCCTGTGACGGAGACCAATGCGCATGCGTTTTCGCGCCAAATTTTTGCTATAAAGTTGACTCTGGAAACTTGTAGTCTCCAGTGACGGACACTCACCTGAAGATGGCTGGACGATTGGCAGCCGAAATATCGTGGCAAGAAGTCAACATGATCCGGCTGCAATCCCGAAATCTCATCGAACATTCAACACTCCAGAATCACAGATGGCTAAAATGTTTGTAAATTTATGCATGCTGTCATTCAGGAGGCATGACGTCACAGAGACAGCTGCGCGAAAACTAAATTGAATTAGCAACAGATGCAGGTGAAATAAGTGTACTAATGTATGGGACATTTCTTAAAATTATATGAAATATACGTAACATGTGCATACTCTAGCAAAGAAGTGAGGAAAAAGCTCCAACTTAACTCCTGGATCGATTTCAGCCTATCTTGATACACATGGTACTTTCTATCTGGAAAGAAGTACTGCAGGGGTACGAAACAGCAGTCTCCTGTTGCGGTGGGGGTAATAACGGGAGAGAACGGGGAGGAAGAAACAGACAGGCAGAAAAGATGAAGACACAGGCACGGAAACAGATAGGGAGGAGGGCTGGGGAGATGGAGAGAGTGAGCGCAAGAGGGAAGTGGGCAGAGGAAGGGAAGAGAAGGAGGAGTTGAGCAGACAAAGGACAGACGAGGAAACGGACAGAGAGAGGGGGCAGAACGAGATGGACAGAAAGATGGAAAAAAAGGAATAAAGGGACTGGGGAGGAGATAGAATAAATAAATAAATGCATAGTTCTTTTATATAATTTCCAAACGCTGCGCTAAATTATAATTTAATATTCTGTAAATGCCTAAAATTTCAACCACTACAACGTGACAGTGTAAGAGGTTGTCGTAAATTGTCTTTTGGACGAAGTAAAACCCTATGATCTTTCCATTGGATCTACGATTGGAAATTCGCAGAATTCCCGTGCGCTGACGCTCGAGAATTCGAGGAAACCGCCGAAGATCGGAGCGAATGGACTTGGGATTCCCCATGGCGTGCGCGCGGTGACGGCCACAGTTAGTTCTGACGCTATTGGTCGAAATGGCGGGAATGACAATGAGTCGGCGGGACATTAGGGCACAATGCGCCGACGGACAATGGAGTCGTTAGCGCGGAATGCGGCGCGATGGCGGCCGCTCGTTTTGTTAACCTCCCCGTGCCGCTGCCCGCCACTGTACACTTGTTCCCGCGGCTGCGGCTACCGGGCGCACATCAGCGGCTCGTGCGTCCGGCAGAATACCTCGCGCGTTACTGGCCAGCGTCAACTGCAACACCTCGTGTGTAAAGCGGAGCTGGCTCCTAGATGGCTACTGCACTGTACAGAACGCTGTTCACGTCTGTTCCAGCATTAAATAAGAAAGTGTATTTGCTAGAAACTATTTACTTTCGAAAAGTCCGCATCTCGTGGTCGTGCGGTAGCGTTCTCGCTTCCCACGCCCGGGTTCCCGGGTTCAATTCCCGGCGGGGTCAGGGATTTTCTCTGCCTCGTGATGACAGGGTGTTGTGTCTTGTCCTTAGGTTGGTTAGGTTTAAGTAGTTCTAAGTTCTAGGGGACTGATGACCATAGTTGTTAAGTCCCATAGTGCTCAGAGCCATTCGAGCCATTTACTTTCGATAAGAGAGGAAGAGAGATCACATAAATGTATTTCTTTCTTCGTCCAACTACGAAAAATGGATGTGCACTTACTTCCCAAGCTAGTTGGCACTAGGAGGCGTGTATACAAGAGGAATGGTGGAGGGTAAGGTGTATGATAACCCCCTAAAGCATCTATCTCCAACTGTTTTCATATGTACTGACGAGGTGAAACATCGTAACTACCGCTCACCTCGGCGCTGCAGGCACCTGACCCGGTATAGGAGGTATATTAGCGTAATATAGACAAATCAGGATTCATTCCAGCCACGACATGGGCCGCCAATGAGGAAATCCTGTGACATCAGCGACTTTGACAAAGGACGGAATCTTATAACAGTGTGTACATCGGAAATGGCGAAGGTGACCTGTTGTCCGCGTGCTAATGGCGTGAGCAACCCTCTCAATGGAGAGACGTCTAGAGACGTTAAAGTAACCTCTGGCGTGCCACAGGGGAGTGTTATGGGACCATTGCTTTTCACAATATATATAAATGACCTAGTAGATAGTGTCGGAAGTTCCATGCGGCTTTTCGAGTATGATACTATAGTATATCGAGAAGTTACAGCATTATAAAATTGTAGCGAAATGCAGGAAGATCTGCAGCGGATAGGCACTTGGCGCAGGGAGTGGCAACTGACCCTTAACATAGACAAATGTAACGTATTGCGAATACATAGAAAGAAGGATCCTTTATTGTATGATTATACGATATTGAAACAAACACTAGAAGCAGTTACTTCTGTAAAATATCTGGGAGTATGCGTGCGGAACGATTTGAAGTGGAATGATCATAGAAAATTAATTGTTGGTAAGGCGGGTACCAGGTTGAGATTCATTGGGAGAGTCCTTAGAAAATGTAGTCCATCAACAAAGGAGGTGGCTTACAAAACACTCGTACGACCTATACTTGAGTATTGCTCATCAGTATGGGATCCGTACCAGATCGGGTTGACGGAGGAGATAGAGAAGATCCAAAGAAGAGCAGCGCGTTTCGTCACAGGGTTATTTGCTAAGTGTGATAGCGTTACGGAGATGTTTAGCAAACTCCAGTGGCGGACTCTGCAAGAGAGGCGCTCTGCATCGCGGTGTAGCTTGCTGTCCAGGTTTCGAGAGGGTGCGTTTCTGGATGAGGTATCGAATATATTGCTTCCCCCTACTTATACCTCCCAAGGAGATCACGAATGTAAAATTAGATAGATTCGAGTGCGCACGGAGGCTTTCCGGCAGTCGTTCTTCCGCGGACCATACGCGACTGGAACCGGAAAGGGAGGTAATGACAGTGGCACGTTAAGTGCCCTCCGTCACACACCGTTGGGTGGCTTGCGGAGTAAAAATGTAGATGTAGATGTAGAAAGAGAAACCACCTCGGCAGCCAAGGTACGTAACAAATGTTCGTGCGATGGCGTAAGGCCGGCCGATGTGACCGAGCGGTTCTAGGCGCTTCAGCCTGGAGCCGCGCTGCTGCGTCGGTCGCAGGTTCGAATCCTGCCTCGGGCATGGATGTGTGTGATATACTTAGGTTAGTTAGATTTAAGTAGTTCTAAGTCTAAGGGACTAATGACCCCAGATGTTAAGTCCCATAGTGCTTAGGGCCATTTGAACCATTTGTATTTGATGAACTAAGACTTGACGTAGCCGATTTGAACCCTGGTGGCGGATGAAATTTTCAATTCCAGTGCTTGGCTGGCAACTAGAGTAGACGAATTCCTAGCGTAAAGTTCCTGCTCACTATTGTTTCTGCCAATGGCCTGGATTAGAGTCCAAACCTTGAAAGCAGTCTACTGGGGTACACTTACATGCGGCAACCGAATATTTTAATGTTGCTATTGTAAACTAAAACGTAACTATTATACTGTAAACGATGTATGTCTCTGATGGGCTCTATAAAGCGGATCGCTGACTTCGCACAATCGCAGACTCAAAGATACTGCTTCTGGTCTGAGATTGTAGTATTGGTGTAAGAGAGCGCTTGGAGCATAGCAGTCAGTGTGTTTCAGTCTGTGAGCGAAAGAGGACGCAGTAGGCAGTTTTTGTCGTGTGATTTGTGAAGCCACCAAGTTTTAGATGATAATGAAGGAATTTTTTCATACCAATATTTTCTGATACACCGCCTGTAAAATTCGTAGTTGAAAATAATGAGTGATTTTATAATGGAATGTAAAGTGAATTGATGAATGAAAGTTTAATTGGGAAAAGAAAGGATTATTGGATTGATGTTAAAAAGAAGCTTCACGAGTATATGTATTATTGGAAATATAAATGTGGAAGCAGAAGAATTCTCGCAGTTAAGGTAAAGAAGTTAATTTTTTATTACTTTTCTTTTACCAGTGCTTTAGTGTAAATTAGTTGGCTGATAATTGGTAACAGTGGGTTCTATGTTGAGTAACTCCGGAAGTACGTAAACACACCTGATGTATGGGCTAGCTAGATATTCCCCTTTTGTAATGTTTCTAATATTTGTTAACACAGGTATACGTAACTTGAAGATTTGTGTTTATGCTTTTTAGGGATTTAGATAATACTGCTGTACAAATCTCATTGTTTGTGACTATGTCAGCAAAGAAAGAATGCAATTTATCTGAGTAATGTAATTTCAGTTGTCAGATGTTTTCAAAAGCCAAACTTAACGTCGAATACAAATTCTCTATTGAAAAAGTCAGTGTCAGCAATTCACACAAATCACTACCACCTCCCTCTCCAGGTCATACGTTTTTAAAGACATTGAATTTTTCTGAAATGTTTTCATTTATCAGCCATTAGAATTTCATGTATATTTCAAAGTATTACAGCCAGCATTGCACACTGCTGAGCCTGTAGGTAGTATATTTAATTTTTCTTGGTGAGAGAGCAGAATATAACGCGATCCAACGTTACAGCTTTAGAAGCAAGACAATGTTATTGATTTGCTACGTGCACAGGAACCAAAGTTATCAGTTTTGAACAGGGCCGGAAGATTCAGTACGTAAGGAGATGAATGTACTTTGCAGTGATTGTATTTCTTTATCGGCATTGAGGGTTGCATTGCCCAATCAGTTCATATAAAATTTTGCTAAAAATAACACAGAGTAAGCACACCACTTGCAGTTACAACGCCCTACATGATAACTCCTAGTTCAGACATTCATTTGTGTATTACAATCATTATACGGAACATTACAATCTCACCATAATGTCTCATGAAGTGACGGGGTATGTGACGTTATTGATCTGTCCTTTGGCTGGGGCCGTTAAGCAGATACACTTACAGCATTGTTTTCACATATCGGCAAGGAGAAGAACCGGTGTGTGGAGGATGAACACTCTTTCTGAGCAAAAATGGCTCTGAGCACTATGCGACTTAACTTCTGAGGTCATCAGTCGCCTAGAACTTAGAACTAATTAAACCTAACTAACCTAAGGACATCGCACACATCCATGCCCGAGGCAGGATTCGAACCTGCGACCGTAGCGGTCACGCGGTTCCAGACTGAAGCGCCTTTAACCGCACGGCCACACCGGCCGCCTAACACTCTTTCTGATAGGAGGATAAACATGCCACGTGAGATATCACAGCCAGGAGTGCGTTACGACGTTTCCATTCATTTAGGGAAAGAAGTTGATTGGTGGTGAAACTACGAGTGCAGAACAACGTACTGGATTTTCCTGCGTTGGAAACCACAATCATGTAGCACTTTTATAGAGATATTTCCGTAAATCACTTTTGTCTCTATGCTGTTCATTTTTGGATCAAAACCTGCGACCAGCTTAGGGACAGAAGTGATGACACTTTCTGCGGGACCCTACCACCATTTTGCAGGTCAATGCCCAAGCACGTATAGTGCAAGCTGTTACTGATTTGTTTGACTGACGGGGCTATACCACGCACTGTACTCCCCTGACTTAAGCGATCGTGAGTACAACTCGATTTCTAAACGGAAGGAAACACTTCACGGTATTCGCTTCAGAACTGCTGAAAATTCGTCGGGCAATAGACAGCGCCGCTCGAACTGTCAACACAACTGGCACTGCTAAGAGTATCCTACGACTTCCACATCTGTGGCAACGGGCTATGCACAATGCTGGTGGCTACTTTGAAGGCCAGTAAAACTGTGAAACATGTATCTATTTTGTACGAGCTGTTAATAAATAGTTGCCACTATTAAAGTTCCAATCCTCGTATTAAAATCATATCTTCCTCTTGTGAAAGAATTTTCTGTGTGCAGCGGAATGTGCACTGATAGGAACCTTCCTGCGAAATGAAAGCTGTGTGCCGAACCAGACCTCAAACCTCGATCCTTGGCCTGTGCTGTTGCACAAGTTTGGGTCCGGTACACAGTTTTAATCTACCAGGAAGTTTCAAACCAGCGTACACTGCTGCAGATTGAAAATTCTTTCTAGGAACAAGCCCCAGGTTGTCGCTCTGACATTCACCCACAGTGTAATTTTTTCCAATTTGTGTCAGTCTCGCAACACGTGCAGGCGAACTTCTCTGCAGTTTGGAAGTTGGGAAAATAAGTACTTGTGGAATTAAAGCTGTGCCCAGTGACGTGAGGAGCCAGTTACCTTTGAGTGTGCTTGATTCGACGGAAAATGTCATACACGAGGCTTGAGAAACTGAACGAGACTGATGAAGAACATTTGTCTACTTGCCACATTTGGTCAGTCTGTGACAGCTGCCTTCTCAGTAACACCATTAGAGACCACAGCCGTATACACTCGTTCGTTCCACAACTCGAACCACTTCTGCATAACATTTTGCGTGTTGTTCAACGATTTTCACCCCGTAGCGGAGTGCTAATAGGCGTGTAGTAACCTGCTCAGTAAATGATGCTAGTTAATTGAATCTGGAAGCAGCCAGAAATAGGGAACGATAAATACACTCCTGGAAATTGAAATAAGAACACCGTGAATTCATTATCCCAGGAAGGGGAAACTTTATTGACACATTCCTGGGGTCAGATACATCACATGATCACACTGACAGAACCACAGGCACATAGACACAGGCAACAGAGCATGCACAATGTCGGCACTAGTACAGTGTATATCCACCTTTCGCAGCAATGCAGGCTGCTATTCTCCCATGGAGACGATCGTACAGATGCTGGATGTAGTCCTGTGGAACGGCTTGCCATGCAATTTCCACCTGGCGCCTCAGTTGGACCAGCGTTCGTGCTGGACGTGCAGACCGCGTGAGACGACGCTTCATCAAGTCCCAAACATGCTCAATGGGGGACAGATCCGGAGATCTTGCTGGCCAGGGTAGTTGACTTACACCTTCTAGAGCACGTTGGGTGGCACGGGATACATGCGGACGTGCATTGTCCTGTTGGAACAGCAAGTTCCCTTGCCGGTCTATGAATGGTAGAACGATGGGTTCGATGACGGTTTGGATGTACCGTGCACTATTCAGTGTCCCCTCGACGATCACCAGTGGTGTACGGCCAGTGTAGGAGATCGCTCCCCACACCATGATGCCGGGTGTTGGCCCTGTGTGCCTCGGTCGTATGCAGTCCTGATTGTGGCGCTCACCTGCACGGCCCCAAACACGCATACGACCATCATTGGCACCAAGGCAGAAGCGACTCTCATCGCTGAAGACGACACGTCTCCATTCGTCCCTCCATTCACGCCTGTCGCGACACCACTGGAGGCGGGCTGCACGATGTTGGGCGTGAGCGGAAGACGGCCTAACGGTGTGCGGGACCGTAGCCCAGCTTCATGGAGACGGTTGCGAATGGTCCTCGCCGATACCCCAGGAGCAACAGTGTCCCTAATTTGCTGGGAAGTGGCGGTGCGGTCCCCTACGGCACTGCGTAGGATCCTACGGTCTTGGCGTGCATCCGTGCGTCGCTGCGGTCCGGTCCCAGGTCGACGGGCACGTGCACCTTCCGCCGACCACTGGCGACAACATCGGTGTACTGTGGAGACCTCACGCCCCACGTGTTGAGCAATTCGGCGGTACGTCCACCCGGCCTCCCGCATGCCCACTATACGCCCTCGCTCAAAGTCCGTCAACTGCACATACGGTTCACGTCCACGCTGTCGCGGCATGCTACCAGTGTTAAAGACTGCGATGGAGCTCCGTATGCCACGGCAAACTGGCTGACACTGACGGCGGCTGTGCACAAATGCTGCGCAGCTAGCGCCATTCGACGGCCAACACCGCGGTTCCTGGTGTGTCCGCTGTGCCGTGCGTGTGATCATTGCTTGTACAGCCCTCTCGCAGTGTCCGGAGCAAGTATGGTGGGTCTGACACACCGGTGTCAATGTGTTCTTTTTTCCATTTCCAGGAGTGTAGTTCCTTACTGAAAAAGCGTACTTTTTGTTGGTTAGTCAATATACACTTTTGGCGGGGACAACATTAAGAGAATTTGTGCACAGCCATAGAATATCTGCAAAACACTTAAACGCAAAAGAGCCTATTCTCTGCTGTCCAACTGGAGCAATGCTATTTGGCCCTGATACCAACGCAACGATTGCTATAGCATGACGTCAAAAATGTTAAATTATGAGGCACGATTCTGGATTGTCCCGTTATCTGCCTAGAACTGAAAGCACAATAAAAGGCGTGCTCTGAGAGAAGCACTATGACCGGGAAGTACACCTTACATTTGGAGAACATGAGGAGAGAGGAGAAAAGGAATTTTTTCGGAAGGCCCTGAATCGGCCGTTGAACTTACTTGGTGCTCTCTGAATGTGATTACGGACCAGAGAAGAAGAATCTTGTGGAGGAACAAAAGCCCGGCGTCCGGGCGGCGGTCTCCTTTACGGCGCTGAGGCTTTCAATGCTCCGAGACTCTTCTTTACCTGAAGTCGTCGGCATTTCATGAAAGACATTCAGAAGCAGGCGGGTACCCATTCATCCCTCAGAGGAGCCTCCTCTCCAACCTCCTCTTCCAGAACATTGCTTCCTCCGACTCTTTCCTTTTGTGTCCTTTACTCCTACTTCTGGAACCACAAGCTTCCTACAGTATTCCCCTCTACTTGTTTACAAGCAAAAAAGGTTTTATGTAAATTTTTGTGTCATAGCTACTTCTGAGTCGAACAGAAGCAACTATTCAAAATGGTTCAAATGGCTCTGAGCACTATGGGACTTAACTGCTGAGGTCATCAGTCCCCTAGAACTTAGAACTACTTAAACCTAACTAACCTAAGGACATCACACACATCCATGCCCGAGGCAGGATTCGAACCTGCGACCGTAGCGGTCGTGCGGCTTCAGACTGTAGCGCCTAGAACCGCTCGGCCACTCCGGCCGGCAGAAGCAACTATTATGTTGGTTCATAAGTTCGTGGCATTTTTGTTTTGAATGTTGTTGTTCCGGTTGTTATAGGGTTCTCTATCGGTTGTCATCTTTTATTTTTAGTTCATATATTGTCATTTTGTCATTTTGAGATAGTGAGTGGGGCCATGGACGATAGAAAATGGAGTGCCAAATGAAGCAATCGGAACATTTCCGACATATTCTTCTCATAGAGTTCTACAGAGTGGTGACAGGAGCGTAGGCACGTAGAAATATTTGCGCCTTTTATGGGGGACAATGCCACTGGACAAAGCACCGAAAGAAATGGTTTTTAGTTTTGAGGAGGATCGTTTTGACATGAATGCCTCTCCACGTTCAGGAAGACGTTCGGAATTTGATGAAGATCGCTTAAATGCATCAATTCTCAATGATCCACGCTACTGTTCTCGAAAAGAATAGAAATGAGCGTATGGTATCATTGGCCGGGAGGCCCCATCCGGGGAAGTTAGTTCGCCAAGTGCAAGTCTTATTTCATTCGACGCCACACTGGGCGACTTGCGCGCCGGTGATGAGGATAAAATGATGATGACAACACAACGCCCAGTCCCCGAGCAGAGAAAATCAACACGGCCGGGAATCGAACCTGGGCCCGCTTGCATGGGAGGCGAGCACGTTACCACCCAGCTAAGCAGGCGAACATTGTCCTCGAGAACTGGCGACAGTGATGATCAGTCCACCGTCGTGCGACATTTGCATGCAATGAGGAAGGTTCAAAAATCTCGTATATGGGTACTGCATTCCGTAAGCCAAAATCACAAAAATCGGCGGGTGGTCATAAGTGCATCTCTCCTCGTTTGTCATCAATTGGCTCATGAACAGTAACGACCATTACTATCCTGTACCGTTACTGCTGACGGGAAGTGGTGTCTTTATGCTAAGGAAAAGAAAGGAATGGTTGAGAGGGAACACAGAAGCAACTCCCCATGCAAAGACGTGGGTGCATCCACAAAAGATAATGTTATGCAACTGGGTATAACCATCACTACTAACACTCAATGTCAATAAGTTAAACGTTCTGCAGACGCAGTCCAGGCTCAACGACCATA
Organism: Schistocerca cancellata; assembly: GCF_023864275.1. Lineage (NCBI taxonomy): Eukaryota > Metazoa > Arthropoda > Insecta > Orthoptera > Acrididae > Schistocerca > Schistocerca cancellata. Next base: position 115,872,917 of record NC_064633.1, on the reverse strand, counting down.
AAGACTGCTTGAAATCACTCCACTCCACAATAAGGTCCTCCAGCATCCCGTTTTACTGACAAAAAACGCTGTATAGGTGGGTGCGGAATGATTTTCCAAAGTCATTTCACACCTACCTTATTCACCTGATCTCACGCCTTCAGATTTTCACCTTTTTCCTCTCTCTATCGAACAAGTTTCAAAGAACACCCTTTCCGATTGAAAGTACTCTTAGGATATGGCTTACCGAACTCTCCACCTGAAAACTACGTGATTTCTACAACCGCGGAATCGAACAGTTATCCAGCGTTGACAGACAGTTGGAAATAGTGAAGGAGCATACATTATTGACGACTAAGGTCTCTGTTATTTGTATCTGTTGTATTTAATAAACTTATGGAAGAACGCTACGAACTCATGCACCAGTCCAATATCTGGTTGAAATTCAATAGGAGAAAACTTGCCTGTAAATTCTGAAACTTCCTGTGCTGCCCGATAGTTCAGCTCAGGAACTGCAGCTAATTACATGCATCGCTTGGACTGGTGGTGCATCATAACACGTTTTGTACGGCCAGATTGTGATACGTTAATCACTCGAGTAATGGGATTCATACCTCGTTAACACTGCCAGTTCGTTAAACAGCACCAGCCACACACGGACAAACAAAAGCTGCACGAAGCCATAATTAGCTGAAGGAGCGTAAAGCGTTCAACCTATTCGAACTTAATATAAAAAGTTTTGGTCTTATGTTAAATCAGTAAAATGATCGATGACCTCTATCCAGATACTCTTTGACCATAATCACAGTGATCCGAAAGATGACACAGAACAGGCTGAAATACTAAATGCCATTTTCCAAAACTGTTTCACAGAAGATGATCGCTGTGTAGTACCTCCTTAAAGTCATCGCATGGATGGTGTAATGACATATTTCGAAATAGGTGAACGTGGGACAGAAAAGCTACGAAGTCGCTCAACAGATCAAAGACCATGGGATACCAGAACCATTCTATGTCAGGTACGCTAAGGGCTTACCCCTCTTCCAGTAGCTGCATACCGTATGTCTCTGGAGGAGCGACGAGTTGATAATGATTGGAGAAAAAAGCATACGTCATTCCCTTTTTCAAGAAGAAGCGTCGAAAAGACGCAAGAACCTATAAACTTATTATCTCTATGACACTTCTTGTGATCGGAAATCTCCTCTGACGGAATCAGCATGGATGGGTCGTGTGGCAGGCACCTCCCTCATTTCGGCCATAAGACCCAGAAAGCAGTAGACACCGGCGCCTAGGTGGACGACACGTCCTTTGACTACCGAACGGCGTTCAATAGAATTCCGCACTGCCACTTAATGAACAAAACACGAGCGTACGGAATATCAGTGTGACAAGACGAGCTTTCAGCAGACAGAAAGCAGGATGTCATTCTCATTGTAGAGAAACCTTCAGATGTTGAAATAACTTGGGGCGTACCCAAAAGCAGTGGTGTAGATCCATGAGTTCCGTGAGTCACTTCGCAGATGAGAAGTCTACATCTACATCTACATTTATACTCCGCAAGCCACCCAACGGTGTGTGGCGGAGGGCACTTCACGTGCCACTGTCATTACCTCCCTTTCCTGTTCCAGTCGCGTATGGTTCGCGAGAAGAACGACTGTCTGAAAGCCTCTGTGCGCGCTCTAATCTCTCTAATTTTACATTCGTGATCTCCTCGGGAGGTATAAGTAGGGGGAAGCAATATATTCGATACCTCATCCAGAAACGCACCCTCTCGAAACCTGGCGAGCAAGCTACACCGCGATGCAGAGCGCCTCTCTTGTAGAGTCTGCCACTTGAGTTTGTTAAACATCTCCGTAACGCTATCACGGTTACCAAATAACCCTGTGACGAAACGCGCCGCTCTTCTTTGGATCTTCTCTATCTCCTCCGTCAACCCGATCTGGTGCGGATCCCACACTGATGAGCAATACTCAAGTATAGGTCGAACGAGTGTTTTGTAAGCCATCTCCTTTGTTGATGGACTACATTTTCTAAGGACTCTCCCAATGAATCTCAACCTGGTACCCGCCTTACCAACAATTAATTTTATATGATCATTCCACTTCAAATCGTTCCGCACGCATACTCCCAGATATTTCACAGAAGTAACTGCTACAAGTGTTTGTTCCGCTATCATATAATCAAACAATAAAGGATCCTTCTTTCTATGTATTCTCAATACATTACATTTGTCTATGTTAAGGGTAAGTTGCCACTCCCTGCACCAAGTGCCTATCCGCTGCAGATCTTCCTGCATTTCGCTACAATTTTCTAATGCTGCAACTTCTCTGTATACTACAGCATCATCTGCGAAATCCGCATGGAACTTCCGACACTATCTAATAGGTCATTTATATATATTGTGAAAAGCAATGGTCCCATAACACTCCCCTGTGGCACGCCAGAGGTTACTTTAACGTCTGTAGACGTCTCTCCGTTGATAACAACATGCTGTGTTCTGTTTGCTAAAAACTCTTCAATCCAGCCACACAGCTGGTCTGATATTCCGTAGGCTCTTACTTTGTTTATCAGGCGACAGTGCGGAACTGTATCGAACGCCTTCCGAAAGTCAAGAAAAATAGCATCTAGCTGGGAGCCTGTATCTAATATTTTCTGGGTCTCATGAACAAATAGAGCGAGTTGGGTCTCACACGATCGCTGTTTCCGGAATCCATGTTGATTCCTACATAGTAGATTCTGAGTTTCCAAAAACGACATGATACTCGAGCAAAAAACATGTTCTAAAATTCTACAACAGATCGACGTCAGAGATACAGGTCTATAGTTTTGCGCATCTGCTCGACGACCCTTCTTGAAGACTGGGACTACCTGTGCTCTTTTCCAATCATTTGGAACATTCCGTTCCTCTAGGGACTTGCGGTACACGGCTGTTAGAAGGGGCAAGTTCTTTGGCGTACTCTGTGTAGAATCGAATTGGTATCCCGTCAGGTCCAGTGGACTTTCCTCTGTTGAGTGACTCCAGTTGCTTTTCTATTCCTTGGACACTTATTTCGATGTCAGCCATTTTTTCGTTTGTGCGAGGATTTAGAGAAGGAACTGCAGTGCGGTCTTCCTCTGTGAAACAGCCTTGGAAAAAGGTGTTTAGTATTTCAGCTTTACGCTTGTCATCCTCTGTTTCAATGCCATCATCATCCTGGAGTGTCTGGACATGCTGTTTCGAGCCACTTACTGATTTAACGTAAGACCAGAACTTCCTAGGATTTTCTGTCAAGTCGGTACCTAGTATTTTACTTTCGAATTCACTAAACGCTTCACGCTTAGCCCTCCTTACGCTAACTTTGTCATCGTTTAACTTCTGTTTGTCTGAGAGGTTTTGGCTGCGTTTAAATTTGGAGTGAAGCTCTCTTTGCTTTCGCAGTAATTTCCTAACTTTGTTGTTGTACCACGGTGGGTTTTTCCCGTCCCTCACAGTTTTACTCGGCACGTACCTGTCTAAAACGCATTTTACGATTGCCTTGAACTTTTTCCATAAACACTCAACATTGTCAGTTTCGGAACAGAAATTTTCGTTTTGATCTGTTACGTAGCCTGAAATCTGCCTTCTATTACTCTTGCTAAACAGATAAACCTTCCTCCCTTTTTTTATATTCCTATTAACTTCCATATTCAGGGATGCTGCAACGGCCTTATGATCACTGATTCCCTGTTCTGCGCTTACAGAGTCGAAAAGTTCGGGTCTGTTGGTTATCAGTAGGTCCAAGATGTTATCTCCACGAGTCGGTTCTCTGTTTAATTGCTCGAGGTAATTTTCGGATAGTGCTCTCAGTATAATGTCACACGATGCTCTGTCCCTACCACCCGTCCTAAACATCTGAGTGTCCCAGTCTATATCTGGTAAATTGAAATCTCCACCTAAGACTATAACATGCTGAGAAAATTTATGTGAAATGTATTCCAAATTTTCTCTCAGCTGTTCTGCCACTAATGCTGCTGAGTCGGGGGGTCGGTAAAAGGAGCCAATTATTAACCTAGCTCGGTTGTTGAGTGTAACCTCCACCCATACTAATTCACAGGAACTATCCACTTCTACTTCACTACAGGATAAACTACTACTAACAGCAACGAACACGCCACCACCGGTTGCATGCAATCTATCCTTTCTAAACACCGTCTGTACGTTTGTAAAAATTTCGGCAGAATTTATCTCTGGCTTCAGCCAGCTGTCTGTACCTATAACGATTTCAACTTCGGTGTTTTCTATCAGCGCTTGAAGTTCCGGTACTTTACCAACAGCTTCGACAGTTTACAATTACAATACCGATTGCTGCTTGGTCCCCGCATGTCCTGACTGCCCCGCACCTTTTGAGGCTGTTGCCCTTTCTGTACTTGCCCGAGGCCATCTAACCTAAAAAACCGCCCAGCCCACGCCACACAACCCCTGCTACCCGTGTAGCCGCTTGTTGCGTGTAGTGGACTCCTGACCTATCCAGCGGAACCCGAAACCCCACCACCCTATGGCGCAAGTCGAGGAATCTGCAGCCCACACGGTCGCAGAACCGTCTCAGCCTCTGATTCAGACCCTCCACTCGGCTCTGTACCAAAGGTCCGCAGTCAGTCCTGTCGACGATGCTGCAAATGGTCAGCTCTGCTTTCATCCCGCTAGCGAGACTGGCAGTCTTCACCAAATCAGATAGCCGCTGGAAGCCAGAGAGGATTTCCTCCGATCGATAGCGACACACATCATTGGTGCCGACATGAGGGACCACCTGCAGATGGGTGCACCCTGTACCCTTCATGGCATACGGAAGGACCCTTTCCACATCTGGAATGACTCCCCCCGGTATGCACACGGAGTGCACTTTGGTTTTCTTCCCCTCCCTTGCTGCCATATCCCTAAGGGGCCCCATTACGCGCCTGACGTTGGAGCTCCCAACTACCAGTAAGCCCACCCTCTGCGACCGCCCGGATCTTGCAGACTGAGGGGCAACCTCTGGAACAGGACAAGCAGCCATGTCAGGCCGAAGATCAGTATCAGCCTGAGACAGAGCCTGAAACCGGTTCGTCAGACAAACTGGAGAGGCCTTCCGCTCAGCCCTCCGGAATGTCTTTCGCCCCCTGCCACACCTTGAGACGACCTCCCACTCTACCACAGGTGAGGGATCAGCCTCAATGCGGGCAGTATCCCGGGCAACCACAGTCGTAGTCCGATCGGGGGATGCGTGGGACGAGCTGGCTGTCCCCGACAAACCCCCCTCCGGACCCCCACAGTGATGACCATTGGCAACAGCCTCAAGCTGTGTGACCGAAGCCAACACTGCCTGAAGCTGGGAGCGAAGGGATGCCAACTCAGCCTGCATCCGAACACAGCAGTTGCAGTCCCTATCCATGCTAAAAACTGTTGTGCAAAGAACGTCTGAACTAATCTACAGAGAGCGCAAACAAATCGACACAAAATTTAAACGGTTATTAAAATACAAGATTGCCTAGTAAATGCAGTAATGCTGCCACTTGTGCACTGCTGACACACTGCTCGGCGGCGGAAGGAGACTACGCGATTTTACACTATTCAGGTACTAAAACGCGATGCTACAACTCTCAAATACTATAATACGCCCGAAATTTATGAATTAAACAATGCAAGTACCAAAAACACGCAAAGAAATTAAGAATTAAACTATGTAACAAATGAGTGAGCTAGGAGTATACGACTTGCTGCTGCAGCTGCTTAACCAACGGCGGCAGGGAGCACACTGACTGTGACCAACCGACACTGGCCGTTCAAAACAAAAACAGAAGACAGACGACTACGTGAATTTACACTATTCAGGTACTAAAACGCGATGCTGCAACTCTCAAATACTATAATACGCCCGAAATTTATGAATTAAACAATGCAAGTACCAAAAACACGCAAAGAAATTAAGAATTAAACTATGTAACAAATGAATGAGCTAGGAGTATACGACTTGCTGCTGCAGCTGCTTATCCAACGGCGGCAGGGAGCACACTAGAAAATTGTACCGGAGTTCAGGAAGGCCTGCAGAGGAACTACGCTTGATCAATGGAGTTGCAGTTGTCCCTCAACATAAACAAATGGAACGAATTGCGATTACATGCACAGAAATACCCCTAATTGTATGATTACACGATTGCAGAACAGTCACTGGAGACCGTTACTTCCATAAAGTACCTGGGAGGGAACACGCGATCGGACCCATTTAAAGTTGAGCGACCACATAAAACCAATCGCAAGAAAAGCAGGTACCAGACTGAGACTCATTGGAAGAATTCTCAGGAAAAGCAGTCCGTCGACAAAGGCAGTAGCTTACAAAACATATTGTTCGTCAATATGGGATCCTTACAGGATTGGACTGCTAGACGAAATAGAGAATATCCAAAGAAGAGCGGCGCGTTTCGTTAAAGGCACTAAGGCTTCACGGAGATGATCAAGCAACTCCAGTGGCAGATGTTGCAACATAGGCATTCCGCATCATAGTGTGGTTCACTTTTAAGGTTGTGACAGTGTACGTTCGTAGAAGAATAACAAATATATTGCTTCCTCCTATATATATCTCACACAAATAGTTTATAGCCCACACGGTGGCTTACCGGTAGCCGTACTTTCCGCAAATCATTCACTACTGGAACAGGAATGGGGAACTGACAGTGTACACAAAGTACCCCTCCGCCACATACCGCAAGGTGACTTGCGGAGTACGGATACAGACGAAGATACAGAGATGCACATCTGCATTGCACTAATCGCTTCTAAAAGGATTCATTCACCAACACTGTCACCTTGCACTATATCATCTGTAAAGATTATGGGTTCAATTTATTTCAACTTAAATGAAAGAAGTAGTCACATCACGTTAGTGTTCATTTATGGGGTCACGTTTCAAACGAAGAGGAATGTTTCAAGAGATTATACCCGTTGTCCTTATGTGTTTTGTGCTCACAGATCAGAGATTTAAGTCACAGACCACTTTCGTACTGTAGCCTGTAAATGAGATTCTTAAACTCTCTTGCGGAACTGGCCAAACAAGCAGATGTTTTCTTTTAGTCAGCTGTGATCTAAACGTGCGTTACGATGAGAGTCAGGATCGCTGCACCAAATAACTGGTAGCTACCTTACGGCCTAGAAGAAGGGCAGCTTTTATGTTTACATTAATTGACCGTAGACATAGGCTAACTAAGTTTGTTGTACAATCGGTGTGTTGTACACTTGAGTGAGTAAGTCGCCCCATCAGGCCGACGAAACGAAATCACAGTTACAATCACTGATTTGGCATCTTCTTCTTTAAAGAACCTTATCATCTACTTGATGTAAATTGATTTTACTATCGTAGTCAAATGGTAAGCCATTAGAGGTTCTGGGTATTAATTTGATTCGTTTCATCAACTTGCTTCTGGCAAAGCCCTTTGCATTACAAAGGTCGAAGCAAAGTGACAGATTTATGTGGTACTACGTAATTCTGAGCACCTGGGCCACAACTGACTACACACCGTAAAAACGTCGTAAATTCGTACCTTTGAAAATATTTACGGCCATTCACCTTCCATCATTCACCTCTCACTGTGCTGAATGATATAACGACCTTCTACTGAGTTAACATTTTGTCTTTGATCTCCAAAAACATGCAGATCGTTGTGGATATATAAATCTTCTCGTAAATCTAAATAAGTACTGTCAGACTTCAAGAATAATGTGCTAATGCCAAATCAAAGAAGACAGGTACTGACAACTCGTAATGTTCCATTCAGAATATTACTCTACACGACACTCTAATGACGCCGAAGACAGAGCGAAGGAAAGAAAATATACATTTGTAACATCTGTATATTTAGAGAAAGCTTTTGACAATGTTGACTGTAATACACTCTTCGAAATTCTGAAAGCAACAAATATTAAATACAGAGAGCGAAAGGTTATTTAAAACTTATACCGTAACCAGACTGCGGTTATCAAAGTCGAAGGACGTGAAAGGGTGGCTGCATTTGTGAAGGGTTTTAGCGCATCTCAGACATAATTCAATCTGTAGATTGAGCAAGCAGTCAAGAAAAAATAGAAAAATGTGGAGAACGAATAGAAATTCAGAGAGAAGGAGTAACAACTTTGAGGTTTGACGATAATCACGTAATTCTACCACGGATAGTAAAGTACTTGGAAGAAAAGTTCGACGGAATATTTAGTGTCTTGAAAAGAGAGTTAAGGTGAACTTCAGCAAAAGTAAGACAAGGGTACTGCAATGTAGTCGCATTAAATCAGGCGACGTTGAGGGAATTAAACGGGGAAAATAAGGCAGTAACAGAAGTGGATGAATTTTGCTGTTTGAGCAGGAAAGTATGTTGGTGATGTCCGAAATAAAGAGTATGTAAAGTGTAATCTGGGTAAAGTAAGAAAGGCATTACTGTAAAAAAAGGAATTTGTTAAAATTTAAAATAAAGTTAATTGTGAGGCTGAATTTCTGAATGTATTTGTCTTGAATGTAGTCTTTTGTAAACTGAAATGTGCACGATATCCTATTCAGACAAGACGAGGAAAGATGTTTTTGATGTGTGATGCTACAGAAGAATGCTGACGAATAGACTGGTACATAGAGTTACTGCTGGGGAGGAACAGAACTGAATTGGAAAAGAATGAAATTTAAGGCACAATTTGACTAAAAGAAGAGTTTGGTTGATAGAACGCATCCTGATGTATCTAGGAACTGACAGTGTGGTGATGGAAGGAAGTGTAGAAGGAAAAATTAGAGAGGGAAACCAGGTATACGTATAGGAAGCAGGTTCAAATAAGTGTAGGTCGCAGCAGTGATGAAGAGGCTTGCAAAGGACAGGCTAGCGTGGACCCTGCATCGAAATTCTTCGCACTGAAGTTGAGAGGTGGCATGAGCCCCCTCTCATATTTCTATCCTACTCTGAGTAATTCCATTTTCCTCTCTAATTGCAAGCAGTGAAAAGGTGCTATTCCTTCACACGCGGACTTCCCACGCAGCGTCTCTCGTCACCCGGGTGGTCCGGTAACAGGCGGGATCTGCTGAACTTGAAAGGGTTAACCCGACGTGTGTAAGGGAGTCAAGTGGATGCTTTCCAGACGCCGACATTGTCATAAGAGCGGGGGCGACACGCCCACAGGGGCCTGAAGCAGCAGCTGGGCTAGAGATTCCATTACTTCGCAGAAACTTAGTGAAAACACTTCCTGGCGGGCTACCAGCGAGGCGTGGGAATGACTTGTGTCCCCAGGCAGTCTTGGCGGGCAAATTCCCGCGTTTTCTGCAAAATCGTAACTGTGATTGGCTTGCTCAGGGCATAGCTCCGTGACGTAGCAAAATCGGCGAAGAAATTGGCGCCAAGAATCTCCATTGTTGGAATGGTAGTGCTTCGGTTGAATTTTCTGCCGGTTTTCGAGTTGCTGATTGGAACGTTTAACCATGGCCACTGTCGTGGGGGCGGGAATGTTCTGTGTTCGGTTTGTATGGGTGCTCTTGAGAGAGTTGGCTTTCGCCTCTCGGTCGGAGTAGGTTACAAGACTGAGCTCTCGTTGCTCTGGACAGCCTGCCTTCTGTTGGCTGTCTACTATACTTTCATTTAATTGTAACTTTTTGACGAAGTTGCTGAAATTTCGACTTCAACGTAGCTTTCCAAGTACAGTTGGCAACTGAGCGTTCTGGGTACAAGCAACCTATGTTGTCCGTCTTGAGCAGTTTTGGCTAAAGTTGACTGTACTGGAGTTACTGTGTGACTTCTCTTGTTAAAATCACTCACTGTACCTTCCGTGACTGTGTAGCGAACCTTCTTCGTCTTCGTCAGAGGCGTATTTGTGTTGCTAGGAAGTCTTTGGTCTGGAACAACCAGACCAGGACAATTTGTTTCGGGCTATACTCGCGACATTATCATCACCATGACGTGAGATCGAAGCAACCAGCCATCTCCTCCAGTATGCTAGGTCGTGTCCTTTCAGTTAAGAAGACAGCTTGGTAATGTATGTCCGCAGCAGATTAGGCCATTTTACTAGGTGATAAGCAGAGCTCAGCAGAGCGCGCCTGTTCGTCTTTTCCAGCTTTGCTCTGTCTTGGGTGTTCATTGTCTGAGTTCTCCCTACTGTAGCAGCAATTAAAGTTTGGTTGGCTGGGTGTTCCTCTTAAGATTTGTGTTGCAAGGAATTGGCTCCACATACCACTTGGTCATAAATGTCACAATCTAGTTTATGGACAACTTCACCTTCACAGCATTTATTTGAGTATACAACTTGATGTATTGTAAATGTTTCACGTGTTTTGTTTATTATTTTGAGTTTAGTCATAAGAAATAATATAGTTATTTTGGACAGAACCTTCATTCTGTTAATCGGTAGAGCAACCCTTTCATTTCTCACTACGGTAATGAAACTTTCCTTTACTTAAGTAATTTCTATCCAATTAAATTATTGCAGGGTCGATTACAGTCAGTTCGCGTTTCTTCTTAATTAATGTGCAACAGCAAAAGTCGGAGCTAGGAAAGGGGGAGCTTAGAGCATCATTTCCATATGAAGATTCGAGAAGAATTTAGTGTTAAATACACTGCTAGCCCCGGCACCTCGCAAAGTGCACAACAGCAGCAACAACAACAACAATAATAGATATTATTAGGAGTACGAATCAATAGCAACGTGCAGCCCACGTTCATTGTTTTTATTGGGTACAAGTTGAATCACGCAACGCTCGTTGTTCGTGCTTCAGCCGCCGAATGCCGACACGAATTCCCGCCACGGCTACAAAACGCGGCCATTTGCAGAGGAGAGAGGAGCGGAGGGTGCAGTGGAGGCCAGATCGACGCCCACGCCACCCACACCACGCCACAGCACAGCACACGCAGGCAGGGCGTAGTGCGCACGGGCCAACCGCTCCCTCCCCCATCCGTTCGCGGCGTGCATTCCTGCGCCCTACCGCCGCCCTTTAGAAAATATATAAACACCAGCTATGCTGGGCTCGTAGGGGGTGGCGGAAGATGTAAATCATTACCCCGTAAATACGTGTCGGCTGCCGGCGGGGGGTGGCGCTGCCCGACAGCGAAAAGGCGGATGCGCGCGCATACACACACACACACACACACACACACACACACACACACATTCACACGCACACATACACACACACAGAAAGCGATGTGCCACCCCGCTGCGCTCCGAAATGAGGAAACGTGTCGGCCTTCTCACCTGCCCCTGTCGGCCGCACGAAGAATCCACCGCCCCTGGTTTCGTCATCAGCACGCCTCTTATACTAGAAGAGGCTATCATCTCCATACAACGGCGTCACACGTGAGAACATCCGTCTGCAGAACTGCGGCTATGAGAAATAAAGGTTATGGTTTATGTTAACAAAATCGCTTTATTTATTTCCTCCTGAAGCAATACACAGCTCAAATCGTAACAAAGCAGTTTTGAAACAGTCACACTAGTCCTTTTTTGGAGCTGCTTTTAGTACCGCAGTACAATTTTCTTGGCTGTGCGCAACTGCGTCGTAACGGTGTCCTTTCATTGCCAGCTTCAGTTTGGGGAACAAATTTGGCGAAATCGGCAGGTGATCCAGGACTGCGATTTAAACCCGGGTCACTTGACAGCTCGCTTGTGGTTCGCTACACTGCGATTGCGATGTTGCAATAGCTGCCACCGCACACGCCCACAACTCCGAAGTACGTTTTGTAAATGTAAGCTACAATCAACGTTTATACGTAACTGCTACAAAGTAAGTTTTCTAACAATGGAGAGAACGACGACGGAGACTAAGCGTTTGATAGTATATTAAACCGGGAAATAACAACACGTGAAGTTAATGACAACAATTTATTATGACTAAACTCCAAAGTAGTCCAAATTGTTACAGTAATAGCTGCATGTAAAACGTCGTATAGTAATGCAAATCTAAGCATATCAAACAACACGCTATCCATACTCATAGAAAGAAATAAAGCAAAACATACATAGCCTACCCGATTGCAGAGACAAAAAGAATTTTTTATATTTACTATTAAAGACAGTCCTGATCACGATTTATTTATTAAGGTGACTGGTTTCGACCACTGCTGTGGTCATCTTCAGGCTATTGAATAGGAACCTCTTTCAGCTGGAGAATCTAGTACTGATTCTCCAGCTGAAAGAGGTTAATGCTCAATGGTCTGAGGATGACCACAGTAGTGGTCGAAACCAGTCACCTTAATAAATAAATCGTGATCAAGACTGTTTTTAATAGTAAATATTTCTAACACATTGATCACTGCCACTGCCATATTGTACTCAAAAGTAAGAAAAAGAATTAATTCTGTATACATTTACATTCACCAATTTACGATGTCAATTGCGCAATTCCATCCACTTATCCTTCACAGTCGTCGGAATCGGCGCCAAAACCGTTGTCTTCGTCAATACCATTATCATTAAGAGAAATCATTAACTGTTCGTTTTCATTTATAATGCCATCTATAGTCTGCGCTTCTCTTATCAGTTTAACAAAATGGTCTACCTTTTCCCTCCACGAGGTAGCGTCTATCGTAGCAACAAGACCTTCACGTAGCAGTCTTTCCATTTCTGTTATAGTAAAAGTCTTATTGTTACTTCTAATCTACGCCTTGACTGCACTCCAAACCAATTCAGTTGGATTAAAATGACAGTGATAAGGCGGTAGCCTAATTGCCAGGTGCCCCTGTTCGCTTGCAATTTCTTCTACAACGTATTTAGGCGTGACAGCATTATTTTGTTTCACGAGCGAGTATAACAGCAGTTTTGTCATGCCCATGTCCGTAGCAATGTCTCTCGCGTGCAACCACTGCACCATAGTTTCTTTACGGTCACTAGTGGTGGGAGTTTTCTCTAATATCACGGAATGGTTCGGTGCGTTGACCATCACAAAGACTGTCGGAACACTAAACTGGAACAACAAATTTTTAATCCACTGTAGAAACCGTGGTTGGTCCATATCCTCATGATAGTCACCGTTTTTTTCGACCGAAAAACTAGAAGTCCTTCAGGCACAAAGCCGTTTGAAGATCCTGCATGGGTCACAATTAATCGTGATCCTCTTCCTGTTGGCTGATGACCGCTGCTATTCGGAGTATCATCTGTCCAGCATTTCTCAACTGATTCTCCAGGTTTCGTCTAACCATATGAGTGAGTGTATGTCCTTTCCTACAATTTTCTGTGAGAAAATAGTACGAACTGCAACGACATGAGCTTTTTCTAGTAACAGTTTTCTTCCATCTAACTTTTTAAAACGGAAGCCAATACTTTTTAATATCATCTTAAGTGACGTTTTCCCCCCTGAGAAAAGTTCACTTTCTTTTAAAGAAATTAGCAACTTCGCTATTGTGGGGTATTCTTTCCTTTTATAGTATCCGTATGTGTGCCGACGAATTGCAACGGATTGGAAAGAATCAACATCTGTAATAGGACGAAGCTGCTTCTTTTTCTTGCCCGGAGTAATTAAAAAGACACTGTTTCTTCCACAAGGGCTTTCTTCCACAGCCGGCTGGTGTGGCCGAGCGGTTCTAGGCGCTTCAGTCTGGAACCGCGCGGCGCGACCGCTGCGTCGCAGGTTCGAATCCTGCCTCGGGTATGGATGTGTGTGATGTCCTTAGGTTAGTTAGGTTTAAGTAGTTCTAAGTTCTAGGGGGCTGATGACCTCAGATGTTAAGTTCCATAGTGCTCAGAGCCAGTTGAACCATTTTTTTTTCTTCCACGCTGTTTATTTCACTGTCTTGCAAGTCTTGAACTAGCATCCCTTTCCTTATCACTGTTCTTTCACTGAATCGTAGAGTTTTCGAGGTACGCTCTAAAGCTTTATCGGCAGGAATCGACGCATGCAATGAACAGAAACACATTCTTTTTCTTGCTCATAAAACTCACGCGTCCTCTGCAGTAATTCCAAATCCTGACTATTTAATGGCACTCCACGGCGCTTGGTGGACGACATCGTTTCGGTGACATTGTTTAACAAACAAAAACTGTAGTCGAGGCGGTTAACACAACACAACAGCAGGCGTTCGCGCACTAACGTACAATGTTTACGCGGAAGCCGGCAACGTTGTAGCGTCGACGCCGGAACCGGCTTTTGTTCGGTGCTGTTATTGGTTCAGTAGACGCAGCGCCTTCCGTCCCTCACTTGTTCGTTAGTTATCCTACCAACTCTACGGCGCTTGGGGAGTGACCTTGAAGTGACATGTTTCAGCGGCCCGGGTATATTTGTTGTCCAAACAGTCGCGCACGACCTTCGCTTTGTGGACTGGGGTGCCATCGTGAGCGACCGACCAGGAACATACTTCTCGGTAATCGGGTTAAATTCTATAAATTCCCACCCACAAACACAGAACTTAACACGAAACTTGATATCGCCTCAGTGCTCCACCACCATCTTCCGACTAGTGTCAGATACTAACAGTTACATTCGTGGTCAGGACGTCTGCTGCAGCGATGCTAGTGGTTTGACCTTCTACATTGCTGTTGTTGAAACTTCAAGCATCGTAACGTGGCAGAAGCAGTCCTAACGGACCTGGGACACACCGTGTATGTTCATGCTACTTAAAAACCAGTTGATGCCTAGTATATTGCAGTAAGAAAAGTGATGAAGGATATGCAGGGTGATTCTTTCCACAGTGGAAAAACTCTGGTGATTACTCGATGAGAAGATATTGAACAAAAAATGTCTGATGAACTTCTGTCTGGAAATGCGTGGTTTCCCTGCAGGAGACCGTTTATTCAATCAGGCATTGTTACAAAGACTGCGCTCTAATACGCACTGTACCATGCAGCCGCAGTTATAGTATGTGCTGAAATGGTTTCCATGTGCCTTAACACAAGGGTGTACGCGCCGTAGCATGTTCTGTCTCACACGTTCACACCGGCTAGGATGCTTCTGAACAATGTCAAAGGCAGCATGGATACGCTACTCCAGTGTCTCCACATGTGGGATGCACTCTGCATACATGATACTTATTAGATGGCTCCATAAACAGAAATCGTACGGGTTGAGTTCCGGTGAAGGAGCAGGCGATGCAACTGGATCACGTCGTCCGATCCATCGACCAAGGATGACGCGATTGAGATGCGTCCGGGCGTTAAGTGGCTCCGGAACGCCCTATACTTGCAATGTTAAAATAACGCTTATAAATTACATATTTCCTCACAAAGTATTTGAGGTAGGAAGTTGAAATTTTTACAGATTATTTATTGGAATATGGGCTACAACTTAACACAGGGATTTTACAAAATTTTAGTTATTTATTAAAGATGATTTTTTTTCAATTGTAATGAAAATTCACAACTTTTTTTTGCAATTTTTTATTTATATATTCAAAAATATACAGTTTTTTGGAAAAAGGCTGAGTTAAATTATGCAGAAGGTACTGGGTAACATTTACTGAAAGTTTGAAACAAATATGTTTGGAAGATCCTTAGAAAACATGTAATTAGTATGAGAAAATAAAAGTTTTGGGAATCGAGCGACAAAGATTGGATTAACTTTTTAGTGCATTCCAGGTCCGTAGGATGGATTATCTTCATCCTCTGCAAACTCCTCCTCCAGCTTCCTCTTGTTCCTCCTCCTGTTTACTCTTGCTTGTATTTCTAGACTCTTTACAGCCCTGTCTGCAGCCCGAAGGCGTTCCTTGTCTAAAGCAAGCATCGCTCGTACCATGTTAGAACCTATCTTCATTCCCATATTTCTAAATACCTTGCACCTTACAATGTTGCCATCATTGAAAGTCGCAACAGCATCATACACACCAAAGTGAAGTGTTTCTATTCCAACAAATACAGTCTTGGGGATTCTCGACCGTATTACACTATTTACACTTTCATTGGGGTTTTGAGTTTTTCCGTGAATACACTTTTTCAACAGTTCAGGTGCTGCTAAGTCTCTGAAAATAGGTTTTATCATCTCCATTATTGCATGAGGCAGACTATGCTTATGAGTGTACACTTCACCAGTTAGCAATCCTTTGTTATATTTACACCAACTGTCTTCTTCTTTGGGACACAAGCTATGTTGGGGATTTTCATCGGTTGAAGAAGTATGAAAAAAAAGAGCCCAAACAGCCTCCTTCATTTCGTCGACACTTTGTGTATTTTGCCTAATAGCCATTCCATAATAGTTATGTATTTTGTCAATTACACTGTCAGTTAACCTTCCCTTCCCATCCAACCCTTTACCATCACTGAGTTTTTGTTTTTTGTACGAAGCTTTCAGTCGCCGAAGTCTTGTTCCCATTCGCTTCTGTACGTGTCCAATACACTCAGATTATAATTAATAATAATAATAATAATAATAAATTATAATTAATAATAACACCATTTGACAGCAGTTTAACAGCGCCACAGTGGGTCACGCCTATGTAGAACACATTTCAAAAAAAATTTAAAAATAGTTGTAGTCTTCGGAATTGAATAAATTATATATCTATTAAAAGGTAATAGTCTGCAGATTTAGAAAACGCAAAAAAGTAAAAATTGAACTTTCCATGATTTTGAGCCTTTCCGGAGCCCCTTAACGGCGAATTGGGCAGGAGCACCGTCGTGTAGCAGCCACATTACCTTTGGAATCATCAATGGTACTTCTTCCAGCTGGGGTGTCTAAGTCACCCGCAACAAACGCCGATAGTTCCGGCCTGTTAGGCGACGTGGAAGGATGGTCCCAAAAGACAGTCGCCAATTACCGCGGCCCATATCTTCCGGCTGCAACGATGCTGAAGATTTGCTGTCACCATACCATAGGTGTTCTGCATACTATTTCACAGATGACTGTTATGGAAGCTGAAGATACCACTCCACGTAAAAGTGGTGGTGTCGTCTGTGAATAGGTTGGATGACACACATCCCGAAATCGCGGTTGCCTGGTGAAGAAACCAGTGACAAAGTTGCTCACAACGTGCAAAGTCTGTCGCTAGTAAGCCCTGCACACGTTGTAAGTGGATGTTGTAACTGAGGCTGCATGGTACAGCGCGTATTAGTCCGCAGTCTCTGTAACAAAGTATGATTGAATGAATGGTCTCTAGCATGGAAACCATGCATTTCCAGACAAAAGCTCATTAAACCTTTTTTGTTCCGTACCCTCTCATCGATCAATCCCTAGAGTTTGTACACAATGGGGAAAATCACCCTGTCAGACAACGAAAGCGAAGCACCCAGAAGGGCAAGAAAAAACGAACTGAAACATCACTAGTTGAGGGTGTCTATGATGTTATTTCAGTCAAATTTTTCAAATAACCCACTCTGCCCCGAACGCATGCACAGAGTCAGTCAAAAGCAGAATCCCGATTCATCACTGTGCACAATACGATGCCATTCAACAGCAATTCATTCTTCTCGGTCGTGGTACCAGTCCAGACGCAGCCGTTTGTGTCCTGGTGTTGACAGCAGCCTACACGTGGTACGACAATTCGCTAGTTCGGTTCCCATTACTCTTAGACCAATTCTGTTGTACAACACAAAATGTTCTCGGACAGCAAGTACAAATGCAAAGACATTACTAAGTGCTTGGGGTATAAAACAGCGCTCCTTCCTACTGAATACTCGCAAGTATATGGTCAAAATGGTAAACCCTATTGTGGTGTACTTCACGTCCAGGGTACCAAATAGCGTATTCCAACAAGATAGTGCATTAGGCCACACTTCAGTTCGACTGCAACTTCGACGAGGAGTACTCCTGCCTTCACGTTCTCGTACAGTCCAACATCAAGCCACTCTCACATCCGAATACATCACAAATTTGGATATTGCACGATTCGACCAGCCGGCCGAATGGATACGCACAGTGAGACTACTTTCAAAGGTGCTGATAACGCTGTATCACACAACTATACATCTCCGTGTGCTTCACAGCGATCACTCGACGTATGACGCTGCTCACGCCTCTTACATTCCCCACCAGACCTGGTAACGACACAAGGCCTGAACGAATGTAATGCATTCTGGTGACCGTTTCATCTGTCACAGAGAACTGCAGTTCTAATTATTTAAAGGCCCGCCAGTGGTTCGTTCGAATGTAAAACTACACTGACATCCAGCCACGACTTCGAAGTGCCTAAGTTTATTATTATTTTTTCAGGTAGTGCACATTTACGGAAACGGTAAATATTACTCCATGAAAACCTTGATCGAACGCTACGAAACTGACACTTCAGTATACCTATGCATTTGAGATAGGTTCATTAAAATTTCATCCTAATGTTAGCTTATTTTCATTATTTTCAGTATTTTCGGTAGAAAGTGACATTCGTGCGGATGAAGGAAGTTATGAACACTGGTTGGCTATTGAGTCTGTCTAAAGTTAATGAAAATTTTAAAGTGGAGATAGCAACGCAACAAGCCTAGAGGACGTGCCGGTGGAGCTTGTCGCCATCTTTAGAACTTTGAGGAATGTCGACTGATTGGTGGGAGGGATATGGGAGCATCATACCGACAGATTACGCGAACCTGTACTGCAACGACTAAAGAACGGGTGTTGACGAGATGGACGCAGGAGAACATTGTGACATAAAGAGCTTCACAGGTCCTTCCAGAAGGACCTAGGACTAAATCACCAGAAGGATAGTTCGACTCGCTCTGATGAACAGACTGTGACAACAGCTGGAATTCGTTGAGAAGTTACGGGCAATGTGTCGCAACGATTCAGCGGGAACAGATTACAGGAAGATGGTTTGTGTGACCTCGAGTTGTCACGTGCATTTACCGCTAATAACATACCGCAGACCCAGAGAGACTTGCACCACGTAGACCCAGAGACAACTAGGACATTTGGTAGCGTCTTGTGGTGTTCAGCAATACGTCTCTCTTTCTTTGTGCCTGTCAGATCTATGATAACATGGCCGTAAAACCATCTAGTGAATGGTTTCAGGAAGCAGCGATTCCCGAGTCCAATATACCCACCAGCTGTCCCGTTTATGGTGTGGTGGGTTACTGGATATGACAATGTGATTAATTTCGTAACTGTGGAGGGAAGTCCGAAAGCATGCAAGTATGTGGTGAAATTGGTAAACCCTGTCGTGACATCCCTCATGGCCAGGGTACCAACTGGGGTATTCCAACACGATAGCGCATTACGCCATGCTTCAGTTCACACCACAGTCGCCTGTAGGAGTATACGGTCGCTTGACTGCCTGGCCAATCCTTAGATTTGTAATCCACAGAACGTGTCTAGGGTGCAATGGCAAGACCTATACCCTCACACTAAACTCGATCCAACAATCTTCGTCAACTGACACAGCATGTGTTTTAGGTTTGGCAAGGAAATCCTCAAGATGATATTAAGAAGCTGTTTGCTTCTGTGCCAACGAATACGAGATTGTAATCGAGGAGGAGGAGGAGGTGGAATCAAATCTCGTACTGATGCTCACAACGGACATCAGTTTCAAATGGTGTGAAATTTTAACTATTTAATACCCGTTACTTTATTATTATCTTTCCAACGATAGATAAATATCGGTCTGGTGCTTCGTGGTGCAACCCGTTTCATTTCCGTCCACCGAGCAGTATTTAATACGGACACGAGTGAAAGAAGCGACAGTGACTCATCCAAGCGTCCATCGCGATATTCACTTGAAGTCAAAGAAACTACATAAAAACATTTTTAAGAATTTCCGGTGAGGGATCATAATCCAAATATGACTACAGTGGCCCATCCGCCATAGCTCCATCAGATATTACCGTACGGGCGTGAATTGTTAACTCTCGCCTCGAGTCCTGTGTTTTGTCCTAAGTAAAGACCGAAGAAGTAATTATAAAACAAGGGGAAAAATCTAAGCTCGACCTTGGCTTTGACAGAAATGATTAGACGCTTTGGTCTAATGAGTTTTATCTTACTTCAGTGACAGTCTTTAAAGGCATATAAGAACGTAACGTGCGATTAATCCATTGACGGCTGTTAGAATAATGTAAGTTAATATGAACGTTATAAAAAGCTATTATCTACAATTTCCATTCTGCCGGTCCGGAGAGCTTCAAAGTTCTGGCAGATGTTTTGGACTAAGTCCGTATACCTATGGGAAATTCTGAACCGAAACGACTTGAAAAAAGGTATCTTCCATAGGCTCCGAGCATAATAAATTTTATCCATGCACATTTTTACATCCTGTCCACGTAAAGCTTGTAAAGTGGACTACAGCGTCAACATGTATTTCGGTATGAGATGACACTTTTTCGGCAGAGCACTTTCACTGATATTATGTTGTAATTACCGCAAAACTGATTTTGAGTTGCAAACAATTGCAAGAGGTTTTGAAGCTCCTTAGTGCATGTCACAGTCTACAAATAAGTAACCGACATCCTTAATATCTATCGTCATGACTACTCATGGCTCCATACTGGAAAAACAGTGTGGTGAAGTATCAAATGGGGTGACTGACGTGTCTTCACTTGAAGCCGTGTGCATAGTGCAATTCGAAAATGACATTTGAATAAATTGAATATCACATGACAAACAGTCGCCTGGCGAAAATGTCTTCATTTTTTAGATACAACGTCAATTTCGAGACAACAGAAGTGAAAATATTGACATTTCATATTTCCCAATAATGTATCTATATCACGTACTGGTTCTCAAAGACAGCTCCATTATCAAGGTTGTTATTTCTACTTACAACGAGCAGCGCAATGAAGACAAGCAACTTTATTAGAGTAGCAGCTGTGAAAATGGCAGGTAACAGTTGGAGCCGACAGACAGATTCTGTCGCCGTTTTTTAGAAACACCAGCCAACGAGTATCTACAATCGTATTGCGACTGAGTTTAGCATACTGTTTTAGTTTGTAATCTATCATCCTATTAGTCTATCCTTACTTTCATTGTGATAGGTATTTGTTAAGTTAAATGTTACGTCTACATCTAGCTGACGTTCAGGTTCTGTATCATAGCCATAACGTACAGTACACCATGTGGAGCCAACAGTACTTACATCGTATCCGATTCAACACGTTATACACCTGCGTATTTCTGTGTCATTCCTGTTATCTGCGGCCAGGTTAGGGAAACATGCAAGGACAAAGTCTTCGAAGTACAGATGCACATATCATTAACATTTCATTATACTGGGTGCATAACTATGCATCAAAGTTCGTTGAACGTACCTGTTGAGTTCTGCACTCGTCGATTGTCATCCCGTATTAATTTTGTAGGTTTTATCTGAAATAATGACAAGAACTTTAGCTGTTGTTTTGATTGTTCAATGTCGGTGGGAAACGATAACGACTGTATTCTGCTTGGATAAAAAACAGAACTGTTTGTCTCATACAAAGGCGTTTCGGGAAATTATGGCTTAT
This sequence comes from Schistocerca cancellata, assembly GCF_023864275.1. Lineage (NCBI taxonomy): Eukaryota > Metazoa > Arthropoda > Insecta > Orthoptera > Acrididae > Schistocerca > Schistocerca cancellata. The sequence goes on along the minus strand of NC_064633.1, from coordinate 115,851,661 downwards.
AGAGAGTTATGAAAAACATAAATTCGACAGAAAACCCATATCTTTTGAAACACCCACAAACATTTTTCCTACCCAGAAATCCCTCAGTGAACGCCTTTGGTTAGAAAATTGGAACAATTGGTAGGCAGCAGTCCAAGAGGACGTTCTATGGAAACGACAGCTCCAGAACAACAACTACAGTAGAAAAAACATCTAAAACATAACAAGAATGGGAGTACACTGTGATAACATTTCATGTTGCGTCTTGGACTCTGTAAGACACTTTGCCGTCGGTGTAGGGTTCAACTGCCTCATATGCGAAAGACTCCTTATTTTGTAGAGCAAGATCTACTTTTCATCACCTGTGCATGGAATGTATGTTTGGCATATGGTAACAGTCGCAGCACTCATCGAATGAAAAACATCTGCCTTTTCCAAAACTTCGAGCAAAATGTGATGGACGCTCTCTGTCATTAACATTTGCAATGACAGCTCAGCATTTAGATCAGTTATCACAGTATTGTGAAATTTTCCTACAATCGCATCTCAGTACTGCTTTCGGGACGTCCTGACTGCTCGCCCCCTACATTGTAAGCTCGACTGTGCTGAAAATGAGCTGCCACTTTTCAAAGTTTGGAAGCAAAGGAAAGTAATTGCTTCAGAGTGAAATTCGTTTTTTTTATTTGCGATAAGATCCTGTTGTTGTTGTTGTGATCTTCAGTCTTTGATTTGATGCAGCTCTCCATGCTACTCTATTCCGTGCAAGCTTCTTCATCTCCCAGTATCTACTGTAACCTACATCCTTCTGAATCTGTTTAGTGTATTCATCTCTTGGTCTCCCTCTACGATTTTTACCCTCCACGCTGCCCTCCAATACTAAATTGGCGATACCTTGATGTCTCAGAACATGTCCTACCAACCGATCCCTTCTTCTAGTCAAGTTGTGCCACAAATTTCTCTTCCCCCCAATCCTATTAAATAACTCCTCATTAGTTATATGATCTACCCATCTAATCTACTACATACAAATACTTTCAGAAACGACTTCCTAACACTTAAATCTATACTCGATGTTAACAAATTTCTCTTTTTCAGAAACGCTTTCCTTGCCATTGCCAGTCTACATTTTATATCCTCTATATTTCGACCATCATCAGTTATTTTGCTCCACAAATAGCAAAACTCCTTTACTACTTTAAGTGTCTCATTTCCTAATCTAATTCCCTCAGCATTACCCGACTTAATTCGACTACATTCCATTATCCTCGTTTTGCTTTTGTTGATGTTCATCTTATACCCACCTTTCAAGACACTGTCCATTCCGTTCAACTGCTCTTCCAAGTCCTTTGCTGTCTCTGACAGAATTATAATGTCATCGGCGAACCTTAAAGTTTTTATTTCTTCGCCATGGGTTTTAACACCTACACCAAATTTTCCTTTTGTTTCCTTTACTGCTTGCTCAATATACAGATTGAATAACATCGGGGAGAGGCTACAACCCTGTGTCACTCCCTTCCCAACCACTGCTTCCCTTTCATGACCCTCGACTCTTATAACTGCCATCTGGTTTCTGTACAAATTGTAAATAGCCTTTCGCTCCCTGTATTTTACCCCTGCCACCTTAAGAATTTGAAAGAGTGTATTCCAGTCAACATTGTCAAAAGCTTTCTCTAAGTCTACAAATTCTAGAAACATAGGTTTGCCTTTCGTTAATCTCTCTTCTCAGGTAAGTCGTTAGGTCAGTATTACCTCACGTGTTCCAATATTTCTACGAAATCCAAACTGATATTCCCCGAGGTCGGCTTCTACCAGTTTTTCCATTCGTCTGTAAAGAACTCGTATTAGTATTTTGCAACTGTGACTTATTAAACTGATAGTTCGGTAATTTTCACATCTGTCAACACCTGCTTTCATTGGGATTGGAATTATTATATTCTTCTTGAAGTCTGAGGGAAAGCATGGAAGTCCTAAATCCTAGTAGCCGGATGATTAAAGGAAATTTTCTACTTTACACGTCGAGTGTTATAACCGATGCTTCAGCGCTGCTAAGACCAGTAAGACGGGTACGTTGCGGGGAGCACAGTGTTTGGAGTACATTAAGCAGCACTCGGGGACAGCTGCCGCACTGAGTTCGCCTGTCCCGAACCCCTGTGGACCCGGCGAGGCACGGCACGGCACAGCACAGCACAGAATGCCAAGGACAGGCGCGCGCCGTCTCTGATGAGCCTTAATGGCGATCAATATATTATGCGGCGTTGTGGGCGCCGATGGCTGCCGTCACCGTTCGTTAGGCGCGCTTTCTGTGCGCCTCTGTGTGTGTGTGTGTGTGTGTGTGTGTGTGTGTGAGCGCAATCACGCAGCTACGGCAAGCTGTGCCCACGCGCGCTGCTGCTCTGCACGTGGTCCGGAACTACGGGGACGCTTCTAAACGCACTCGACCGAGCGCGGAGATTGTATGTGACGTAGCCAGAACATTCTAATGTTTGCAAACTGAAACTCTTCAGATGGCGGTGTGCGAAATTTCAGAGAAGAACGTTTAACTGACTTTAGCTCAGGCTCAGTTCGTTTAAATGGGATCATTACTGGTTTGTGCTTATTATCAGGTCATCACCATAGAACAAGGGGAAGCGTAAAATACTGTCAAGCTTAAGTAGTGTGTTAATCAACTGCTCTGTTGACTCACAGTTTACGTGGATTCAGAAAACATCGTTTTTTGAGACACAATTAACTATTTATTGACACAAAATGTTGAGTGATATTGACAGGGGACTTCAACTTGATTCCATATTTCTAGATTTACAGAAGCTTTTGGCACAGTTCCTCATATGCAACTGAATGCTTGCAGTGTCTTGCGCGTAGTGGACTCGTCATTTCTGTCAGAAAGGTAACTGTTTACAGCAACTGAAAATCATCGAATGAAATGAAAGTGAAATCTAGCCTTCCCCAGGGAAGTAGGCCCTCTGCTGTCCCTAACCTACGAGGGTTATTCGGAAAATAAGGAACGATCGGTCCCGAAATCGAAAATACAGAGAAAATCTGATGAAGCTTTTGCACACACAAATGCTTTGGGCACTGTGTCTAGTACGTCCGTCTATCGCATCATGTCGCTCTTTTCACTTCTGAGCTCACAGTGAGAACGTAAAGATGGCTACAAATTAGCGTCTAGCACCAAGTATGAGGGCCTGGCGATAGATTTCGCCTGAAGGTATGCAATCCACATAACATAACTGTCATGCTGTCCGTTCTACACGACAATTCTCGGCCGCACTCTGCAGGGGCAATGATGCTCCTGTAACGTTTTCGATGGGAAGTGTTTGATCACCCACAGTACAGCCCGTAATTGGCTACCACCAAGGTTCATCTCTGCTCAAATGAACCGCTATGAAGACAATAGTTTGACACAGACAACGAGCTACAGTCCAGTGTAGAAAATTGTCGAAAAGCACTGGCAGCTGTCTTCTATAACGAGGGAATTGAAAAGTTGGTACAACGCTACGACAGATGTCTAAGTTTGAGCGGCGACTGTGTATAGAAGTAGCTAGAAGGTGTAGCTAACCGTTACAAATAAAACAGTTTTGATTTTCACTGTGGTTTCCATTTCTCGACCTATCGTTCCTTACTTTCCGAACAGCCCTCGTATATAGGCGAATTAGGAGACAGTCTAAGTAACCCTCTTATATTGTTTGCAGATAACACTGCCGTTCACCGTCTAGTAAAGCCATCTCAAGGTTAGAACGACTTGAAAGATGATTTAGACAAGATATCTGCATGGTACAAAAGTTGCACTTAGCTATAATCATAAAAATTTGACGACCTCCACCGAAGTTATGGTTAGCGGTTACGCGCTAACTCTTACCTACGGGTTACAATTACGAACAGGTTATATTTGAACGATTACACTGAAATTGCTGTGGGAAAGGCGAATGATAGACTGCGTTTTATGGGCAGAATTCTTTGAAGATGGGACAAATCTACTAAACAGACTGCATACATTATGTCTGTCCGTCCTCCTCTGGAGTATTGCTGCTTGATATCAGATTGTCACGAGAGACAGGTTTTACGGGGGACATCAAGAAGTTCAAAGAAAAGCAGCTCGTTTTGTACGATTGTTTTGATTCTGTAATCTATATAGAACCATTTACGAGACCATCACTGTGTTTCACGCACAGTCTGCATAATCTATGCGGTTATTTGTAAAGAAATAAATATTAAGATTATCGGGAAGACAGACGAAACTGGAAACTGAACCACGAAATGTGATAAACTACCTCATTTTAAACGCTTTGCACTAATCTGAAAGCAGCTCCTCCCTTGGGCATGGGCGTATGCGTGTTGTTCTTACCGTAAGTTAGTTTAAGTGAGATTAAGTAGTTTGTAAGCTTAGGGTCCGATGAGCTCAGTAATTTGGCAGCATAGGACTTGGAAGAGCAGTTGAACGGAATGGACAGTGTCTTGAAAGGAGGATATAAGATGAACATCAACAAAAGCAAAACAAGGATAATGGAATGTAGTCAAATTAAGTCGGGTGATACTGAGGGAATTATATTAGGAAATGAGACACTTAAAGTAGTAAAGGAGTTTTGCTATTTGGGGAACAAAATAACTGATGATGGTCGAAGTAGAGAGGATATCAAATGGAGACTGGCAATGGCAAGGAAAGCGTTTCTGAAGAAGAGATTTTTGTTAACATCGAGTATAGATTTAAGTGTCAGGAAGTCGTTTCTGAAAGTGTTTGTATGGGCGTAGCCATGTATGGAAGTGAAACATGGACGATAACTAGTTTGGAAAAGAAGAGAATAGAAGCTTTCAAATGTGGTGCTACAGAAGAATGCTGAAGATTAGGTGGGTAGATCACATAACTAACGAGGAGGTATTGAATAGAATAGGGGAGAAGAGGAATTTGTGGCACAACTTGATAAGAAGAAGGGACCGGTTGGTAGGACATGTTCTGAGGCATCAAGGGATCATAAATTCAGCATTGGAGGGCAGCGTGGAGGGTAAAAATCGTAGAGGGAGACCAAGAGATGAATACACTAAGCAGATTCTGAAGGATGTAGATTGCAGCAAGTACTGGGAGATGAAGAAGCTTGCACAGGATAGAGTAGCATGCAGAGCTGCATCAAACCAGTCTCAGGACTGAAGACCACAACAACAACAACATGCTTTCCCTGCCTGAAAGAGTGGTGATGAATCTGTATTTTTAACTTTTGTCCACCATGGTAAACATGATGGTTCAAGGTATCCACAACTGTTCTAGTTGATTGGAAGCAAATTATATTTCCATTTCCAATTTTATTTTATAGCATCACGACGGATTTTATCTATGAAGGTCATTTTAAAGATGAACCAGCGTCGTAGAAGTACACAGAGGCGAACTGCATGAGTCTGCGTCTGTGTACCTCACGACACAAGGTCACATCCACGTGAAGATAATCTTGGTGCCTGAAACCCTTCTTGATGATAGAAAATAAAATTGCAGCTGTGATGGTTGTTTCAAGATCTATAATGATATGTAGAAATAAGCTTCACAAATATTTAGTCAGTTTAGAGACTTCAAAGTGGTGCAAAACTTGAAATGTTCAAAATGAAAAATTTGGAATTTCTCAAAACCCAGAAAAGTAGTACCATACGACTACAAAATGAATGAGTCAAACTGGTAACAGTGAACCTATACAAATACTAATCTGTACCAATCGTAACGGTATGAAATGGAATGATCACATATCGTGTTTTAAGCGAAGCAGACACTTGACTTTGATTCATTGACGGGATATGCAGAATACATTAGCAGTAAAAAAATTAACTGTAGTATGGCACTATCGGCTAGGACATCCCTCAGGATCGTTTCAGCCGCCTGCCGGAAAGAATGTTCTCCGTCTAAGCTTATTCCTTTCCTTGCAGATATCTGACAAATGTGTCGTGTGTGTATTTGTAGAGTGAAGGTGAGTGTAATGGAAGCATGTGTAGTGAAGTGCCATATTTGTGTTGTATGGTGGTGACGATGAGAAGGGACAGATTGAAATCCGATGGTGCCACATAGTCTACTAACGTAGAGTAACAACAAGTCGGTGGTGGAGCTTAACGTTACCATTTTACTGTCACTTACAATCATTTACGGGAATTTTACGCTGAACACTGGGGAAAAGACTGGCGATCAGGACCCTTACGCCAGAAACTCTCCTCGCCTTTCTGCAGGGAAAACTGCACACAACACAGGCATGTATGCTATCAGACACAGAGCAAACTGCCATGAAAACACTCATTCGAATCATCATAAAATATTGCTCAAGTGAGTGGAATCTGTCCTAAAGGCCTAAATGGGATATTGCGCAAGAAAGCACCAATTGTCAATGGTTCGACTGATGCATGAGAGAGTACCACCGAGATGTTCAAAAATCTTGAGATGCCAGATGCCAGCGAGGGGGGGGGGGGGGGGGGAGCATTCCGTAGCGCAATTGGACTGTTTGGTATTTGCCGCGAATTTTGAATTTTCCTCCATTTTATATGTAGGCAAATTTGGCTATATCCGCCATCTTGCATTGGTGGACCTATATAACACTCGGGGCTGTACATCCACAACTGTTCTACACGAACCATACCTAAGCTTGGTGTTTGTTTACAAATGATACAGTTGGGCAGACGGCGGCGTTAGTTAACGTGAAATATTACGGGCTGCATCTAATTCGAAAGCCGACGTTAAAACGTAGGTTGCCCTGTAACTGGATGGTTAACTCTATTCACAGGTCGGAGTTAGGCAACAGCATACCACCCACAATAGGATCTTACCTAGCAGAGCAATGTGATGCCCAGGTTGATGACAGGTTTACTTTACTTTACAGCAGACGTTAGTGCGACCTCTTGTTCAGGAAATGGGACAGTGGTTTTGTGGCGCTGTGATCTTGTTACTGTTTGATTGCGACGGTATCTCACGGTTACTGCTGAGTAGTTTCTCTCCCAAACAGAATCCCACACGAGCAAACCAGGTGCGTCTTTACCTACGGTTAGTCTTACTTCAGGTACTTGGGCTATGCGCGGATCTGTTTGAAAAAAAAAAAAATAGCTCGATGTAGTCATAGAATCCAGTCGTGCATACTTGTTTTCATACCCTGCATCTAATTCGCTGCAAATAATAACCAGTAGCTGTGATCCTTCGTCAGTTATTATATGCGTTGGCTAGAATTGCATGTTAATAAAAATACAGAAATACTAAATAAAAATTACCATCTGTAATTGATGTAGGTGACACAGAATTATGCTGAATAATGTTTATACAAGAAAAGAGATCTCAATAAACGGAAAGTGGTCCTACGATATTCAGACAAAAATATCGTTATCAAATGCAGTAGAGTTAGCTGAGGGCATTAAGAGAATAGTACCAAAATCCTCAAACAATCATCAAGGATACGAGAAAAGTAAGTCCATATCGTAATCACAATACACGAAATATTCATCACCTCGAAACAGTTCCGAGTTCAACACGATGTTCACAAATTAACAGGTGTGACACAAAGAATAATAACTCGTATTCTGTCCTCAGTCCCGTAAATCAAGCGGCAAAAGTTATTTCCCATCCTGCAGCACAGGCAGAACTCTCGAAAATTAAAGCATGGTAGCGGCTGTTCACCTATCTGACATGAAAACATAGGCATGTATGATTTCTTCCAGAACGAACATCCAAGTGCCCCCCTTCGAGATCTCGTTGAAAAGTGTCCTCAAAAGTTACACTCTCATAGTGGTTGTTCACCACCCAGGGTCTATCACCTAAACGTCCAGATCACACACATTACCACAGGTAACTCTGTCTGCTTCCAGCATAAGCCTAAAAATGTACCCAGAATCGTTTCCTTGAGCTCTTCGCCTGAAAGGTCCCAGTCTCCACCTGACTCCAGAAGCGTTCCACTACTGTCTGCTTTTCCATTGGCTGAAGGCCGAGCCCACCAAAAACACATCTTTCTTCAGTTGTAATGGCATGATCTGATTCAAGTTGACCACCTCCTGGACTAAACTAATATAAGAAAACCATATTTAAAGAAAGAAACGTCATAAACATTTGGTTATACTCAGATCATCTACATTACATGTAGGTAATTGCTGGTTCATAAATAACTAGGCCAGCATTCTTACATAACTATACTCAAGATAAATGACAACAGATTGTCCTTAAATATTGTTCAAACAATTATTTATGCCTTCTTGACAGAAGTGCCTGTTGGTTCTCTTTTCAACTGTGGTGTCTGCTAAGAGATGTGATTGACCACTTTTGAATTAGCACAGTTTTTTTAACAGCACTCGCAGTCAACACTGAAATAACGTTACTGGCAAAATAGTAAACAGTTGATTAAATAACTATACAATTATGACGAAATCTGAGGTATTCCTGCAGTAGTCGTTTGCTATGTGACGTGGAGAATATGATGTTCTGACAAACATTTGGATGCAAAAACGATATAAAAGATGTAATATATCAATATATGAAATAGATCCAGATACGTAGCTTTCAGGAACGACAGCTATAGCGTAAAGATTCCAACAAGCTTGTTGAAATCACCAGGAGCGATTGCTAACTCAGAAGTTCATTGCGTAAACATTTATCCACCTTGAAATATTAATTTCTGAAGTTCTAGAGGTATTGAAATCACTGTTGTGTCATTCGATGCGCCTCATTTTTCTGGGAGCGCCAATACATTCAGATCTGCATGTAATTCTAAATTATTATAGAGTCAAAGTGCTGTAAATAGCTGTCTTTCAGCTTATTGGACACTCAATTTCTTGCAACAATGTCTTCTGCACAAATGCCTTGAGAGCGATTTTACATATACAGGAAACTTTCCACCACAAAAATCACCTTTTCTTCGTATTGGAACTGGTTTCTCCATACCAGGGATGTAGTCACAATGAGACGTGAGTAAAAATTTAGTAGCCCACAGAAGCAGGACGTGTGACAGCGCCCTGTGCAGAATCAGCTGAGGTGTCGTCGCGGAGTAAAAACACACCCTCGGACATCATCCAAAACGCTACGTCTCGACGACCATATGTAACCACGTCAGGGGATTTCCGTAGTTCGCACCTGTGATGGTTTGCTACTTTCGAGTATAATCTGTTTGCACCACAATATGGCAGTCCAAAAAACACTCAACTCCACGTTTCTCGATGATGAATAAGTATTCGCCTGCTGGGGAAGTGATATATCCACATGTTTACATTGCTTCTTTTGCTCCTTTGTCTCGTCCTTGACGATCAGGCGGCTCCATGAGTCATTCGCATTGCCCTGACAAGGCTGTTAACAATACCACTGCGGGGTGTGAGTTGTGGCAGAAACCCAGCGGGTGAAGAACTTCACGTTCAAAATGTCGTACTAGTTGTTGGAAACTAGTTTGCTTTTCACATTTTCAACAGTCGCCTCGATTGTGATATGATGGTCTTGTTGCACTTGGTGCTCCATTTACGCTAGAATTCTCGGATCTACGCAGAGAGATGCTCTACAACATTGTCCTCTGTTATTCAGGTTTGTCTCACCACACTGGAAGCGTCTGCGCCACCAAACCACAGTGCGACACGCTGGCGCATTGTTACTGTGAACTTCTAGGATCCAAGCAATACACTGTTGCCCGGTGTTCCCATTCGCCAGCATTTCACCACCACTGCCATCTTTCTCTTTCAGACCTCTCTTCCTCAACATTGTATTTATTCCCGCTCTCCATATTATTCTCAGTTGTCCGCGCTTTCTTGTTCCATGCGCGGCCACTTCAGAATTGCTTTTGGTCATCGTGCTTGCTCCATTCACCGTGTATGGCTGTATCACTCAAGAACTCTTCTGAGTTCTGTGTACGAATATTTGTTCCATCCATTACATCCATAATTTCCTCATTTCTTCTCGTCTCAATTCTGCTTATACTGCCTGCCTTTCTTATTCCATTCAACTCCACTGTCTTTAATGTACTTCTCTGCCACCCACCCCAGGGTCCATTCTTTCGGGCCATATATTAGCATACCTTCAACTACGTTTGATGAATACTCTTCCTCTTTTGTTTTGATGTTGTCCTCCTCCACGGAACTCTATTTAGCATTCTAACTGCCCCTCTCGCATGCTGTATTCTGTATTCCATATCTGCTTCACAGCTTCGCGAGGTACAGTTCATCGATCCTGAATATTAAAACTACTTTACTGCTTGCTGTTTTGCAGAAATACTGTATCTCTTCCATGTGCTCCCACTACTACATATTCTGTTTTGTTCATACGGCTTCTAAGCCCGCCTCATTCAGACGCTTCGACCAGCTTCTTTATCATGAAATTAGCATCCTCTCTACTTTGTTCTATCGATACTTGATCAATCGAAAATTATAATAACCTGGTAGTTCGACGCTAGGAAGGGATTTCCACATCTCCGTAAGACTAATTCCACCATTCCAATATATGTCTATGGAATAGGCTCGGCGAAATAAATCAGCCCTGTCTGTCATTTCGATGTTTGAAATGGCTCATTCAGCTTCATCCCTACTTTAACACCTCAGTACGGCCTCCGGTACACTCTCCGAATTTCCGAATTAGGGATATTTTCTGTGCTTGTACACCTATACATTCCATTGCTTCCCATAGTGCGATAATAGTCACGTTATTTCTAAATCCACAATTTTATCGAGGTGATAAAACTGTATGAATACTCTTCGCGTATAACCCATTTCCTAATACTCACCTGAAGAACGATTGCGGCTGATGTGGTACCAGGATTTGAACTGTAACTGCCAGTTTCGTTCTTTCTACTTCCCTCTTACGTCTTGTATGTTTCAGGCTATGTGACACAAACCTCACAGAATTATGTTGTCGACTCCCGCTGCATACAGTGGACATCAATTGCGTAATATAAGGAATATAGTAAATCCAGCCCCCATTCCCTCCCAACACCAGTCCTCTATTTCTTGAGCAATCGAACTGCCATGTATAAAACAGCTGCATATGTCTGATTACTTTAACAATGAGTTGATGTCTTTCCCACGTATTTTCAATGCTTATGACGTCCATTCTTCTGAACTGTGTGTCGTACAGTGACATAAATTTGCACGTACATTCAGTGTTTATAAGTAGATATTGTCTGCAAAATGTGTTACAAACATAGTGAGAAATAGCAAATTAAATCGTCATGCCTGATGCAGAACATTAACTGCGTAAATGACAAAAGAGCAGTTGGCGATCAGCTTTTTTCCTTTATTTTGTGTCAGAAAGAAGAAGTTTAAAGTAAGTTTAAGAAGTTTAAAGTAAATTTGAAATTACATGCGAAGTTTGTTAAAGGTCGTTAAGGGCTTTCATTCTCAATTACAGTAAAAATATAGTCTGGTTAGCTTCCATGTCACCAGCTACACTGCTTCAAAACATATATGTAACAGGTATAAGTGAAGATATTTGTGTTGGTGATTGAGGACGGTGTATTGAACAACATTAAATCACTATTAATGTCATTTGCAGACTAATAATTATAGTCATTACAAGCGGGATGTTTTTAGGTTAGTTAGTACTTCTAAGGACACGTGGCAGGAGGAAGTCATTAAAGCTTATTTCCACCTAGGGAACAGGTCAGGTGTTCAAGTGTGGAGGTGTGGATGCGAAACTATTATTCTATATCGAGAGGTGTCGCCCACTTAATGGTGCAGTACAGCCATGCAAAATACATCAGGTCATAAAGTCTGTGGCAGTGGGAAGATTGTTCGACACAGACAACACATAACCACCACCACGGTGACGTGTGTATGTATTAAGGTTTTTTTTTTTTTTTTTTTTTTTTTTTTGGGTCATCAGTCTACTGACAGGTTTGATGCGGCCCGCCACGAATTCCTTTCCTGTGCTAACCTCTTCATCTCAGAGCAGCAACCTACGTCCTCAACTATTTGCTTGACCTATTCCAATCTCTGTCTTCCTCTACAGTTTTTGCCCTCTACAGCTCCCTCTAGTAGCATGTCTTAGCAGGTGTCCTATCATCCTGTCCTTCTCCTTATCAGTGTTTTCCACATATTCCTTTCCTCTCCGATTCTGCGTAGAACCTCCTCATTCCTTACTGTATCAGTCCACATAATTTTCAACATCTCAAATGCTTCGATTCTCTTCTGTTCCAGTTTTCCCACAGTCCATATTTCACTACCATACAATGCTGTACTCCAGACGTACATCCTCAGAAATTTCTTCCTCAAATTAAGGCCGGTATTTGATATTAGTAGACTTCTCTTGGCCAGAAACGCCTTTTTTGCCATAGCGAGTCTGCTTTTGATGTCCTCCTTGCTCCTTCCGTCATTGGTTATTTTACTGGCTAGGTAGCAGAATTCCTTAACTTCATTGACTTCGTGACCATCAATCCTGATGTTAAGTTTCTCGCTGTTCTCATTTCTACTGCTTCTCATTACCTTCGTCTTTCTCCGATTTACTCTCAAACCATACTGTGCACTCATTAGACTGTTCATTCCGTTCAGCAGATCATTTAATTCTTCTTCACTTTCACTCAGGATAGCAATGTCATCAGCGAATCGTATCATTGATATCCTTTCACCTTGTATTTTAATTCCACTCCTGAACCTTTCTTTTATTTCCATCATTGCTTCCTCGATGTACAGATTGAAGAGTAGGGGCGAAAGGTTACAGCCTTGTCTTACACCCTTCTTAATACGAGCACTTCGTTCTTGATCGTCCACTCTTATTATTCCCTCTTGGTTGTTGTACATGTTGTATATGACCCGTCTCTCCCTATAGCTTACCCCTACTTTTTTCAGAATCTCGAACAGCTTGCACCATTTTATATTGTCGAAAGGCTTTTTCCAGGTCGACAAATCCTATGAAAGTGTCTTGATTTTTCTTTACCCTTGCTTCCATTCTTAGCCGTAACGTCAGAATTGCCTCTCTCGTCCCTTTACTTTTCCTAAAGCCAAACTGTTCGTCACCTAGCGCATTCTCAATTTTCTTTTCCATTCTTCTGTATTTTATTCTTGTAAGCAGCTTCGATGCATGAGCTGTTAAGCTGATTGTGCGATAATTCTCGCACTTGTCAGCTCTTGCCGTCTTCGGAATTGTGTTGATGATGCTTTTCCGAAAGTCAGATGGTAAGTCGCCAGACTCATATATTCTACACATCAACGTGAATAGTCGTTTTTAGAAATTCTGATGGAATGTTATCTATCCCTTCTGCCTTATTTGACCGTAAGTCCTCCAAAGCTCTTTTAAATTCCGATTCTAATACTGGATCCCCTATCTCTTCTAAATCGACTCCTGTTTCTTCTTCTATCACATCAGACAAATCTTCACCCTCATAGAGGCTTTCAATGTATTCTTTCCACCTATCTGCTCTCTCCTCTGCATTTAACAGTGGAATTCCCGTTGCACTCTTAATGTTACCACCGTTGCTTTTAATGTCACCAAAGGTTGTTTTGACTTTCTTGTATGTTGAGTCTGTCCTTCCGACAATCATATCTTTTTCCATGTCTTCACATTTTTCCTGCAGCCATTTCGTCCTAGCTTCCCTGCACTTCCTATTTATTTCATTCCTCAGCGACTTGTATTTCTGTATTCCTGATTTTCCCGGAACATGTTTGTACTTCCTCCTTTCATCAATCAACTGAAGTATTTCTTCTGTTACCCATGGTTTCTTCGCAGTTACCTTCTTTGTACCTATGTTTTCCTTCCCAACTTCCGTGATGGCCCTTTTTAGAGATGTCCATTCCTCTTCAACTGTACTCCCTACTGCGCTATTCCTCATTGCTGCATCTATAGCGTTAGAGAACTTCAGACGTATCTCGTCATTCCTTAGTATTTCCGTATCCCACCTCTTTGCGTATTGATTCTTCCTGACTAATGTCTTGAACTTCAGCCTACTCTTCATCACTACTATATTGTGATCTGAGTCTATATCTGCTCCTGGGTATGCCTTACAATCCAGTATCTGATTTCGGAATCTCTGTCTGACTATGATGTAATCTAATTGAAATCTTCCCGTATCTCCCGGCCTTTTCCAAGTATACCTCCTCCTCTTGTGAGGAGCCCATATTCTCCTGTAACCTTTTCTTCTACTTCTTCCCCTACAACTGCATTCCAGTCGCCCATGACTATTAGATTTTGGTCCCCCTTTACATACTGCATTACCTTTTCGATATCCTCATACACTTGCTCTATCTGTTCATCTGCAGCTTCCGACGTCGGCATGTATACCTGAACTATCGTTGTCGGTGTTGGTCTGCTGTCGATTCTGATTAGAACAACCCGGTCATTGAACTGTTCACAGTAACACACCCTCTGCCCTACCTTCCTATTCATAACGAGTCCTACACCTGTTATACCATTTTCTGCTGCTGTTGATATTACCCGATACTCATCTGACCAGAAATCCTTGCCGGCCGTGGTGGCCAAGCGGTTAAAGGCGCTACAGTCTGGAACCGCGCGGCCGCTACGGTCGCAGGTTCGAATCCTGCCTCGGGCATGGATGTGTGTGATGTCCTTAGGTTAGTTAGGTTTAAGTAGTTCTAAGTTCTAGGGGACTGATGACCTTAGAAGTTAGTGCTCAGAGCCATTTGAACCAGAAATCCTTGTCTTCCTTCCACTTCACTTCACTGACCCCTACTTTATCTAGATTGAGCCTCTGCATTTCCCTTTTCAGATTTTCTAGTTTCCCTACCACGTTCAAGCTTCTGACATTCCACGCCCCGACTCGTAGAACGTTATCCTTTCGTAGATTATTCAATCTTTTTCTTATGGTAACCTCCCCCTTGGCAGTCCCCTCCCGGAGATCCGAATGGGGGACTATTCTGGAATCTTTCGCCAATGGAGAGATCATCATGACACTTCTTCAATTACAGGCCACATGTCCTGTGGATACACGTTACTTGTCTTTAATGCAGTGGTTTCCATTGCCTTCTGCATCCTCATGTCGTTGATAATTGCTGATTCTTCCGCCTTTAGGGGCAATTTCCCACCCCTAGGACAAGAGAGTGGCATGAATCTCTATCCGCTCCTCCGCCCTCTTTGACAAGGCCGTTGGCAGAATGAGGCTGACTTCTTATGCCGGAAGTCTTCGGCCGCCAATGCTGATCATTTATCAAAATTTAGGCAGTGGCGGGGATCGAACCCGGGACCGAAGACGTTTTGATTATGAATCAAAGACGCTACCCCTAGACCACGGCTCTTATATCTGTTTCACCAGTGTATAGTTTCTAGCCGGCCGGTTTGGCCGAGTGACTTCAGTCTGGAACCGCGCGACCGCTATGGTTGCAGGTTCGAACCCTGCCTCGGGCATGGATGTGTGTGATGTCCTTAGGTGAGTTAGGTTTAAGTGGTTCTAAGTTCTAGGGGACTGATGACCTCAGAAGTTAAGTCCCATAGTGCTCACAGCCATTTGAACCATTTCTAGGTTTATTACTTGATTTATTGTGTTTAATCTCAAATTTAAGATTACACCTCTTAATGAGTAGATTCTGACTGCATTTGTATATTCTGTCAATAATTATACGAAATACTGAAAGTCAAATTTTTGTTGCTCTTGGAAGACTTTAAAAAGGAAATCTGCAGTTGGGACAGGTCGAGTGCGTAATTGTTTTAGCCGTCCGGTAACACGGATGGTTTTTAACGGAACAGCACGTGCTCGAACTCCCGCCTGCAGCTCTGTGATGACAGAGATTTCAGCTGGACGGAGTGTCGTAACCTCGTCGCGCCGTGATGGATGGAGCCCGCTCGCCCCCTGTACACCTGGCGGTGCGCCTGCTCGCCCGGCTGCCTGCTCGCTCACTCAGCCCGCCCGCTTATACATGCCACGTGCTGACGACAGCGAAACCGTCAGGCCAGAGAGCCCGCGCAAAAAAATGAGCAGGGGTGGCAGATAGAGTCCGCCCAGTGCTCCCACGGCCGTGTGATGGATGCAGAAGCCGCTTGAGAGATTTGTACGTGCCTGCCGGGGGAGGGCGACGCACGCCAGGCCGGCTGCACACAGCAAAAAAATCGTTATCGTTTTCTCTTGTCATTGGTACCACATCTGACTCAAAATTGTCATTTATTTGACATGAGCTGTATTTCTGAGCCGCTTGGAGCTGCTCTCAAATACATTTGTATTCACTATGCGTTTCTATTGTCTAACCGTCTTCAGACATCACAAAGTTATTTAAAACGTTTATACGTTTTCAGAGTACCTTCTAATAAAACGAAAACCACAATGCGTCACTGCTGTCTGTAGTAAGAAGCACTATAAGCAATAAAATGCTCCATCAGAGTTAATCTCTCTTCGTAATTTATCTACACTTATACTATATTGAAGCCCCAACAGCGTATGTCTGTCTTTATGTGAAAGTTAAGGTCAGAAACTACTGTAGGAATTCTAACAAGATCTGTACTAATAGACTGATACACGAGGAGGATATTTGTACATACACTTCCGGAAGAAAATATTAGTACATTCTTTCAGAGGTTTCCCCGTCACCCAAGATTTGTTGCTGCAACAGTGCAAAGTATGGAGTAAATGAAGTGATTACATTTACATATCAATAGCACATACGGTTCTGAGGTATCAGTTATCGACCCATGATTAAACACTCATATTAGTACAAGCGTAAGCTTATTTGTCCGTCCCTGCCATAGAGGACTGCTAACCTCCTTTCCTTCCCGTCTGGGCAAGCAGTGCAGTGACTAGAGTACATGTAAAGCTTAGTGGGACAGGGTAAATGCTAGCCACAGAGAAGTCGATAATTCGATCGTAATATTGGCATTTTAATTTGATATTTCCCACAACTGACAAAATTTACCAAAAATGTGAATCTCTGTGTCCACCGACACACTCCTGAGAATGTCACATTAACAATTTGCAATTACGCACCCCTATTACCGACAGCTGCGTTGATAAATACTCGGCACCTCGCAAGGATAACTTCTAAATCGGGAATATTGGGTAAGTTGTTGGAAGTAGTTAGGCGTTGGTGAAAATCTCGCTTCTGAGCACACGAAGAGATCTAACCGAAGAACTCTGCACGGAACACGCGTTGGTGTAATGTTGCGATACAGAGCGTATATCTCCCTTCGAAGACGATGGCCAAGACGCCAAGTCCGTACCGCTCGATGACTGAAGGCGAAGTCCTCTCTCTCCACCATTCTCTCGTCTCCCTCGCGTACGAAAACGCGGCGGAGGAATACGCAGTTTCGGCCAATGTCGAACGCTCTATCATCGCCGAAATCCCTCCACTAAGATCTACCCAATGATCGAGTAGGTCATAACGTCCCTAGGCACACGAAATTCCCGTCTTCGCCACGTGTTACCCAGCACGGGTGGCTCCGGGTCCCGGGCTATCCCCAAAAGCTCCGTATTGTTCCGCGTTTCCGGCGAGCGCTACCTGCCGCCCACGGCGGCCCGGCGAGCTATGGCTAGCTGCAGACTCATATACCACAATCCACAACTTCCAATACTTTTCACCAACGCTTTAAGTTTGTGGCTCAATCATGCAGACATGCAGGGAATACTGCTCGAGAGTGCCTGATATTTATCATATTTCAATAGAGTCATGATCTGATGCCCTTGCCAGTCACTTTATTATTAATACTAATGTTGGTAAGCTAACGTGTAGGTGCCCATGTCCTGGCAACTTACACACGGTGTAGTCTTCACGGGAAGCAATGCAGGCGCTGACTCTGACAATTAGTCGATCATACAGATGGCGAATACTGTCCTGAGATATGTTATGCCACGTCTGCTTCAGCATTTCAGGTAATTTTGTAAGACTAGTAGGTTGGCAACTCGAACAAGGCGCTTTTTGTCCCATCATATCCCCACAGGTGCTCGACTGCTGACACGCCTGGAGATTGTGCTGGCCAGGTAAGCTCCTGCATGCCTTGCAGGGCACGTCGGATTTCATGGGCGATGTGTGGATGAACGTTATCCTGCTGGAAAAACATCACCTACCTCTAGCAAGAAAAATAAAAGAACGGCTAATAACATTCTGCACGTGCCAACCGCTGGTTACCGTCCCTTCCAGGAACAATAAGGATGACTGCGGATAGTATGTCGCTTATTGTATCACAGATCATAAGGCCTGGGATCGAGCCTGTCTGTTTCGGACAAATGCACTCTACACTACAGCCCTCACCAGGTCTACGTCATAACGACCAACACTTGTATGCAGGCAGGATCTGCTTTCATCGCTGAAAACAGCGCTGACAGCGCGCCTTCCATTTCCAAGTGATCCTCTGACGGCAACGATCGAGCTTGCATGTCGATGCTGTGGCACGAGTGAAAGACGGGGACGTCAGATCCAGAGAACGTGAGGGCTGTGGTATGGTGCAACGACAACCAATCCACCTGTCGTGAAATATGGTATTCAATACCCCTTCAACCGCACGCGAGCTATGTGCCGGACATCCATCATGTACATCGCCATTCTGTGATGCAGTGAAACATCTTGTAGTAACATCGGTAGAACAATTACGTAGGAAATCAGTATGCATTGCACCATTTAGATTGCCATCGATAAAATGGGGGCCAATTATCTTTCCTCCAATAATGCCGCACCATAAATTAACCCGCCAAGGTCGCTCATGTTCCAACTGTCGCAGCCAACGATGATTTTCGTTGCCCAATAGTGCATATTATGCTGGTTTACGTTACCGCTGTTGGTGGGTGACGCTTCGTTTCTCGAAATAGAACGCGTGCAAAAAACCGGTCATCGTCCCGTAACTTCCCTTGTGCCCCGTGGCAGAACTGTACATAACGATCAAAGTCGTCGACGTGGAATTCCTGGTGCATAGAAATATGGTACGTGTGCAATCGATGTTGATGTAGCATTCTCAACACCGACGTTTTTGAGATTCCCGATTCCAGCACAATTTTTCTGCTACTGATGTGCGGATTAGCCGCGACAGCAGCTAAAACACCTACTTGGGCATCATCATTAGTTGCTGATCGTGGTTGACGTTTCACATGTGGCTGAACACTTCCTGTTTCCTTAAATAACGTAACTATCCGGTGAACGTGAGGACACTTGGATAATGTCGTCCAGGATACCGAGCAGCATACATAGCACACGCCCGTTGAGCATTTTTATCACAATAGCCATACATCAACACGATATCGACCTTTTCCGCAATTGGTAAATGGTCCATTTTAACACGAGTAATGTATGACGAAGCAAATACCGTCCGCACTGGCGGAATGTTACGTGATACCACGTACGTACTTACACGTTTGTGACTATTACAGCGCGATCTATCACAAAGCGAAAAAGGTGTTCCAACTAAAACATTCCTATTTCTTTACGTACTACACGAATATGCAATAAAAAATGTGGGTTCCTATTTTAAAAAACGCAGTTGATATTCGTTTGACCTACGGCAGCGCCATTTAGCGAGCCAACCATAGCGCCATCTGGTTCGCCCCTTCAAGCTAGACGAATTTCGTTTTTTTTTGTTTTTCGCGTTTGACGCTTATTTCGTGAGATATTTGTCCCGGTCACTATCATTGGACCACCCTGTATAAAAGTAGGTTACAAACAGCCACAACATACAGTGAGATGACGAAAGTCACAGTAAAGCGACATGCATGTATACTGACGTCGATAGTATCGCATACAAGAGGTATAAAAGAGCAGCAAATTGGCGGATTTGTGAGGTTTGCTCAGTTGATCCACATGATGTGATTATGGCCGCTGGGCGGGAATTAACAGACTCGACACGCGGAATGGTAGTTTGAGCTAGACGTATAGGACATCCCATTTCGGAAACCATTAGAGAATTTAATATTCCGAGATACACAGAGTCAAAAGTGTGCTTAGAGTACCAAATTTCTGGCATTATCTCTCACCACGGACACCGCATTGGCCGACGGCCTCAACATAGCGACCGACAACAGCGGTGTTTGCGTAGAGTCGTCACTGTCAGTGTTGACAGACAAACAAACCCGTCTCAGATTATTTCGGAACTGTCAAACACTCTTACCAACCATGGGTCGACCATCTACGGACATTGGCAGCTTATTCGTAAAAAGCAAACCAATATAACTGTACCATCAGATCGAACGTATTGCTTCAGTGGCACAATACAGAAGCTTTTATGGACCACTTCGTCACTGTAGTTGAGACATGGGTCTCTCACCTCGGACAACGCATTGGCCGACGGCCTTAACGTAACGATCGACAACAGCGGCGTTTGGGTAGAGTTGTCACTGTTAACAGACAAACAACACGGCGTGAAATCATCGCAGAATTCGATGTGGGACCAGCACATCTAGAAATGGCAGTTTCTTGTCCTTTTCTACTTCCATGGTAAATGTTATGTTGGCATGGAGATGTGCTGGTCACAAGGGACGGCGAAAACCTGGGACACAGCGTGTATCGAAAACCGACACACACGGACCGATACCTGCACAAACTGTCAAACCACCACCCGAGCCAGAAAAGAGGCATGATTAGTACGCTCGTAACGAGAGCAGGACGAATATGTGAGCCTCAACACCTCAAACGAGAAATGCAACACCTGGAAACTGTTCTGAGGAGCAATGGGTACTCCACAAATTACATTAGAAGTGTAACAGAACCAAACACTCGGCGAAGTAAGGAACCAGAAAAAGAAATGTCGGGTACGGCCTTTTTGCCATACATTCCCAGTGACGGACAGAATCGGCCGTATATTGCGCAAACACGGCGTAAAGACGATTTTCAAACCGACAAGTAAGATCAAAGAGTGTCTTAGATCGGCGAAGGAGAAAAGAGACCCACTTGCAATGTCGGGAATATACCGTATACCTTGCACATGCGGAAAAGTTTATGTTGGAATGACTGGACGATCCATTAACACCAGGATCAAAGAGCATAAGCGACATTGCAGGTTGGAGCAGGTGGAGAAATCGGCCGTGGCAGAGCACGCACTGAATGAGACCGACCACGTAATAAAATTCGCCGACACGGAAGTTCTGTCTGTAGAGAAGCACTATCACACGCGCTTGTTCAGAGAAGCTGTAGAAATACAAAAACACACGAACAGATTCAACAAGAAAGAGGAAAGCCTTAAGGTAAACGGATCCTGGCTTCCCGTACTGCAGCGAACGACCGTCGCAGGTAGCAAGAGGAGAAACGCACCGGAAATGACCGCGGAGAAGCCCTCGGACGTTGGCGCGCCAGGTACATATAGCCTGCGGCCGCGAGCTCGCCTCCAGTTCACCACCGGCAATGGAGGGTGAAGCTTTGACAATGCCAGCCACTCGTGCTGGCGAAACGTCAGAAAAATCATTAGATGAACGTCGGCCGAAGAACCCGAGACAGAAGCCAATAGGCAGTTTGTGAAGCGATAATTGACTGAAAATGGTTATGTTCGGCTACCTGGAGACCACTAGCAGCCATTCATGGACCTCACCATGTCAGAGGGCCCCAATTGTTTGCTATTTGTCTGAAGAACATTCTTAACAGGTGGAACGAATAATTTGTTCTGTCAGATCGCCCGACATGAATCTCGCCGAACATTTGTGGGGCATAATCTAGGGGTCAGTTCGTGCACAAAATCCTGCACCCGCAACACTTCCGCAGTTATGGACGGATGTAGAGGCAGCGTGGCTCAATATTTGTGCAAGGGACTTCCAACGACTTGTTGAGTCCATGCTACGTCGAGCTGGTACACTACGCTGGACAAAAGTAGGCCCAACGTGATATTAGGAGATTATAAATTATATATTACAGATTTTCAGATGTCGAGCAGCAGATTACTGCATTACTTTTCAAGTTTATTTCATTCTAAATACTGTTCAACTTTTCCATACTAACTTACATGTAAAAGAGAAGGAATGTTTTCTTCTCGAGACCTCGTGACGCTGCCTATTGGTAAAGTCGTGTTTTGTCTCACCTGAAATTGTAATCTTGTGTTTTCAATTGATGAACAACAATATACTCGTATTATTCGAAGATTTCGTGTTGAATAGACATTTCTTGCCTCCATTCATACTTTTGCTTAAATACATGGAACGTAAGCGGTAGCCATATTGGCGATCTGAGGTTAGATTAACATTGGCAACAATGAGCTGAGGTTGACTATTGGAGTAATGTGTCATGAAACAATGAGATAACCAGACAATACGATGTAACACGATTTATTCGCGCAGTAGTTAGTTATTTTCAGGCATCATATAAGGTACGGATACGCTGGTTACTGTACACCGGACTGCTGCGGGTGGTAGCATTACATTACTGAATGATATCCATTTTACGTATGATACACGTGTAAGTGTTATTGAGTGGCTATTCACATGTTTCCCTAATGCATTCACTGTGAATAAATACTCACGGAAACTTCCGCATTGCAAGACGGATCAATACTAATGTGAAACTGACACCAGACTGTTACACCTGTCGGTTTTCTGAATCTGTTTATTCATTACCATATTATGTACTGAACCTATTGTGGTGCGTTATATGTTATTTTGTGCTACGTATCCACTATTAAAGCTTCACTGGGGGTTGGGCTGTTTGGGGGAAGAGACTAAACAGCGAGGTCATCTGTCTCATCGGTTTAGGGAAGGATGGGGAAGGAAGTCGGCCGTGCCCTTTCAAAGGAACCATCCCGGCATTTTCCTGGAGCGATTTTAGGGAAATCACGGAAAACCTAAATCAGGATGGCCAGACGCGGGATTGAAACGTCGTCCTCCCGAATACGAGTTCAGTGTGCTAACCACTGCGCCACCTCGTTCGGTAAAGCTTCATTCTGAGTCAAATATCCTTCATAACTTTTTATGGATATTTTAATTTTCTTATGCAAAAATTATTCAATTGCATGACAGGATGGTACAGCAATCAGTTTAGAATGTATTTCAGAATAAAATTGCCAAATTATTTAATGTCAATAACGCGTTTCACGTTAACAGAGGAACGCACACGGTCCTATCTTGCACGACTACGCACGTAAAGAGAACTGAAAGTAATAGAAACTCATGTAAAAGTAGCTGGGTATGAAACTCATCTGTCATACGAGTATAACTATATAAAATGGAAAATGGATGCAACGGTGACTGGATATATAATTCCTCCGTCATAAAAACACATAAAATGCAAGGTACATCTAGTTAAAAGAAAAGAAAATGTCCAGTATATCACCATGAAGGTACGGAAAGGTTGCGGATAAATTTCATCGACGTATCACATGTTACCTTGAACACACTAGCTGCCACTTCCACATTAATTCAAAATAGGGCCACGCTTACAAAAATAAAAGCGGTATGAGCCGCAAGGAGCACAATATTTTTTTGGCTCGTACACAAGTACTACTGTGGCAGAATGCAGCACAAGCATCGCGTTTAGTGTAGCAAGAGGAGTCCTGGTGGCTTTCATGACCGGTGTAAGGCACGTTTACGAAATATAAAACATACGTAAAAGTACTAAATTAAGATCCACGTAAGCAAACCATGGCAACCACAAGGAGCCAAATTACGTTATCCTTCCCCCTTATAAAACAAAAGTAATGAGTCAAAATGATGACAAAAATATCAAATAAAAATATGTCATTTAACTGTCATACAGAATAAAATAGTTAAATTTTAGAGTGCTTGCACAGCGTATGCGTACAAAACCAACAACCCAGATATCAAGGCATCGGGATCACGGGCGGTCGTAAGCGTTGTAAATTATTGACAAAGACCTACACGTATTTCTAGTCACTGGAATAAAATATAAGGTTGCAGAACATAAAAAATAAAATCACCTATCATAAAACAAAATCACTGATAAGTCTTCCCTTGAAATATAGCTCCCCTCGTTTCTTACACAACGAAGAAAACTAATTGAAAATCAGGCTGTCGACAAAATAAAAGGTATCACTGCAGCAACATTTCAGACACTGGAAGCATTCTGTGATAATATACTGGATTTCTGCTAATCAATTGATCATACAGAAACTTGTCTTTGTCGATATGGAGATGTTTAACAGTTTCCAACTCCTCAAGTAGATTCCTTCTGAGAAAGGTGTCGGTAAACGTAGAATTCTCCCTAATCTGCCCTTTCTTCGTTAGCATGTGCTCGGTGAATCTGGTCTTAAACATCCTACCGGTCTGGCCTATACACGACAGTTCACAACCACTACAATGTAATTTATATACGCCAGATCCTGCATATATAACCTTATGGATGGCTTCATTGTTGATGTGACTATGCTGAAGTTTATTACCAGTAGTGGAAACAACTTGAAACTCCTGGTTTTTATAGAGCTTAGCCAAATCATAAGAGAGGTTCCCCGTGAATGGGATCTTCACAAATTTGGACCTCGAAAACACCGAGACGAGGGTTGGGGACCTCTGCACTCAGTGACTGACGTTTTCTCTTTATATAGTTTATAGAAAATTGTAGGACTGTAGGCAATATTTACAGAATTACATTTGAAATTCGCTGACTCTTTATATCCATAGGACTGGCTGAGTGGTAAAGCGCAAATGCGGTGCCCCACAGGTTTGAAAAAATTCAAACTGATGAGGATGGCAGGGGGAAACATGGAATGTAGAATCGCCAGTCGTGGGTTTACAATAGGTGTCGAACCGAATAATACCCCCCAACAAGCTGGAGTTGCGAGTATAAGTAATTAAGCGAATAAGGTGGGCATGTCAAAAAATGGTTCAAATGGCTCTGAGCACTATGGGACTTAACATCTGCGGTCATCAGTCCCCTAGAACTTAGAACTACTTAAACCTAACTAACCTAAGGACATCACACACATCCATGCCCGAGCAAGGATTCGAACTTGCGATCGTAGCGGTTGCGTGGTTCCAGACTGAAGCGCCTAGAACCTCACGGCCACACCGGCCGGCGTGGGCATGTCATTTCGATTTTTGTAAATCATCGATGTGCACGTCAGAGAGAGAGAGCAAGTTATTTTGCTGTTAAACAATCTTTAGTCTTTTCGTGGCATAGTCTTAGCCTCTACTCAGTCCGATACATTCTTCGTTGAAATGAAGGTATGTGATGGACACATTCATTAGTGCTGTGTTGACTTGTGATGGTATCTGCTAGATGAAGAAAGACTTGTAAAAAACTGCAAGGATAAATATGATGTATGTATTGGAAAGCGAAGAAAAGATAAATTTTGAATAATGTTGTTATTCCCCAAGATAAGACGTTTAAGGTAAGACTACAGCACTGCGCAACTATTTTTTTTTTCAAATAATTGTTGCCACCTAGTTAACCCCACTTGACTGAGTCATGCGTTAAGATATCAACTGATGAAGCTGTTTGGTTTTTACAGAAACTATCTGTTAACAATGTACCCTTTTCAAATCATTGTTAACTTTGTTAAGCACAGTATTGTGCAGACCTATGACATGCGAGGACATCACGCCAAGCTTTCCTCTGTCTTTTTGAATACATAGGCCTACTTTCTTCTAAAATCGTTGCCTTGGAATATCATTTCATAGGAATAATTAGCCTCCTCACCCCACTTTTAAAGAAGGTTTGCATTACGCATTACCATATCCAACCATGTGGCACGCAACAGCTTGAATATTTATTAAGAATTAGAAATCTAAGTTATCCGCTGCCTGCTTGCTGTTTGCTGTTGTGCTTTCCAGAAATCTGCAACATTGTAATCAAGATGAGAGGTCAGCGGAAATTTTGATTAGCGCCAGATAATTGTTTTACTTCAGTTGCGTATTTAATATAAAGACAAGTTGTATTCAGACCAGTTACAGTTGAATTCAGATTAGGTTCTGATAGTTACCATAGAAGTTTAAGATGGATAACAGCTTTTGGTTACACATTTTTCATAATACGCAGACTTTTTATACAGTGGGACGTGAAGTTGGGCTACATTTCACGTAGTCGGGGGCTTACAAGCGTTTTATCATGGTCCATCGCTTCGTAATTGAATACCATCTTTTCGTGCAAAGCATTAAATTCCTCAGCTGGCCACATAATGTCAGAAACAGGGCAACTGAAGACAATTAAGCAAGGACTCTAAAATTTAGGTAGTTTATTCGATATGACAATTTAATGAAGTATTTTGATTTCTGTTTTTTGTTATCATTTTAACTCGTTATTTTGTTTTATAAAGGGGAATCTTAATCTACTTTTGGCTTCTTGTGGTTGCCATGGTTTGTTTATATGTATCTTAATTCATTACTTTTACGTTTCGTAATCGTGCCTCACGCCGGTCAAGCCCGCCACCATGACACCTTATGCTATACTAAACGCGCTGTGTGGGTCGCGGTCTGTTACAGTAGTACTTTCTTGGGTGCGATCCAAAAAGACACTGTGCTCCTTGCGCCTCACACCGCTTTTATTTTTGCAAACGGGGCCCTATTTTGCACCACCACAGCGATCTCGCCGGTGTCAGGTGATGTGTTCAAGGTAATATGCGGTATGTGGATGATTTTCCGCCACCTCTCTATACCTTCGTAATGATATACTGGAGATTTTCTTTTCTCTTAACTAGGTCTACCTTGCACTTTATAAGTTTTTATGATGGATGGATTACATATCCAGTTACTGTTACGTCCTTTTTTTCCATTTTAGATGCCTACACTCGTAAGACAGAGGAGTTCCATATCTAGCTACTTTTACGTAAGTTTCTTTTACTTTCGGTTCATTTTACCTGCATAGTCGTGTAAGATAGGAACATGCCCCTCCTCTGTTACTAATTGATTGGTTTCTTGTTTTAATAGACAACCTGGTGAGGCCCCAAAAGGGTGTAACGTGTAATTGGCAAACAAAACTGTTTTTATTCCTAAATTAGTATCACCATAAAATTTATGTTTTCTAAAGGAACACTGCTATGAAACTAGGTAACTAAGAAAGAAAAGATCATTTAACGAAAAAAAGAGAGTTCTAATTACAGGTCACCCAAACCTACATAATACAATACTGGACACAAAATTGCGACACAGTGAAAGTAGCATGCAACAAATGACAAATTAACATTAAGTTTACAACATGGATACGCCAACGATTAATATTTCAACGCTGGCCTACAAGGTGTGTTGTAGCAAATCCATCTACGTTCTGTATATAAGGAAAGACGACTCGCCGTTTTTCGCATTCAGGTATTCCGTTTGATTAGTGATTATTTGTTACGCCTCGCATAAAAAGGGGAAACGTTTACCACCTCGTGTCTGTATTAGGGAGCGCCAGGATCGTAACCAATGATAATTGTGGTTCATTGTTGTAAGATACAATAGCTGGCCCTAGGATCAGACAACTGTTATGTGAATAAGAAATCAACGCGTTCAGAAGGGCCATTCTCTATCCCAAGCAACATCTCAGCGGTTTACCCTCGAGTGAAGAAATTTGCTTGTTTGCAGCAATGTGAGCATTCACACAGACAGTGCGACTGTCTGCACAATGACCATTGTTGCGGCCTTACGTGAGAGAAACACGTCCTCACATGTGTGCCCAACGACAATACAGGAAACAGTATAAGCATACATGTCGTCTTTTGACTGTTGAGTGAGTAGAGTATTTTATTTGAATTCTTTAATGAAATAAATGTGTTTGGACCTGTAATATTTGGCACTCCCAAATTATCAGCAAAATCAATGATTAAGAAGTGCGTCAGACTACTAGATCAAACAATGATAAAATCAGTACGTCATTAAAAAGAACTTCTTGCAAAAAATGCTGATTGCTACCTCAAATTTCATTCCCAATGTAATGCTTAAATGACTGATCGTCGCTTCTCTTAGATACCTGTTGGAGGAAACGAGATAAGATACGTCTATGACTAGGACATAAACTTCATCTTTGTTATCGTCTGACTCTTCTAACATATTATTAGCCTCAATACCTTTTTAGAATTCAGTTATTAACAAATATCTAACAATAACTTTTACTGTAAGTAGTGTGACAGAATCAGGCTCACAGTTATAAATTCACGTACTTGGTCATAAGCTACATTGAATTTCGGTTAAGGAAACATATATTACTAATAGTTATGTCGTATTCCCACCTATTCCCCCATTCCCTATTCTACTTCACGCTTTCTCTCCATAAATAACATTCGTCTTCGGTGTTGTTTCTGCTCACGATACTCTCCGTATCCAATTAACATTCCAAAGTTATCCTACAAAAACTCCGTTGTATTCCAGACGATATTAATGTGTGATTCATGTCATTGGGCGCACGTCCTCAGCATTCCATTTCTTAAAAAATTTCAAGTAAGTGCTGCTTACTGAACACTCAGCACAGCCTGTAACACCTCTATCGATTAGAAGTAGGTTTATTTTATGTATGTGTGTATCTAAAATTATAAAGTGTTTATTCTGTGTTAGTTAAGTCATTGATTTGTGACAGAAAATTAAAGTTTTTAATATATATATATATATATATATATATATATATATATATATATATATATATATATATATATATATGGAAAAAGATAAATGATTGTTTAAAACAATGGAATTTTACAATATGTGTAAGTTTATAAGATAGACAATGTGTACTGGAATCTTGTTCTTGCTTAGGGCACTTGTATAGTAAAATATAAAAGACGTAGGGAAGTCCCTCCTCAACGGAAGTGGCACAGCGCGATGTAAAAGGTGGTTCTGGCGGTCGAACTGGGCGGCTCCTTGGTGGTAACGGTATGCAGTCAGTGGCTAGCCGTTGCACAGTACACATCGACGGTGCCAAGGGAGGCAACTGGGGGCAGCTTCGCATGGAATTCTGCCTCGGATGTGGATTTGGCTGTTGCTTAGTACTCTCGACAATAAGAAATGGCTCTAGTAAGTTGAATAACCGTCGCCAAGAAGAAATTTTACAGAGCATTCAAACATCAAGAGCCGAGAGTAAAGTTAGCCGCCACGTCGCTTGCCATCGCGTCATCGCCACTGTTCCACCTGCTTCATGCATACAGATATGTATCAGAGCATTGACCAGTTAAGTGTGTGACTGATTTTAATAATAATCCAAATGCAAAAATCTGTGTTTGGAACCGTATCTTCTGTCCTGGTGATGAACCTATGCAGGGTCCTCTCCTAAGTGTTTATAAAACCGAATATCCTATTTCAAATAATTTATTTATGTTTGTCAAATGTGCAAGGATTAGGAAAAGTTGAAGTTAGTTAGAATTTTGTTAAAGTACTCTCAATTTATTGCAAAGTACCGTTTTGCAAAACAATTTAGTGCCAGGCTGTGTAAATCTTACTGTCTAGAATACCTGCTGCACAGGTGATGAAAAAGGCATATAAGTTAAACTTATTTGAAACATAATTTAGCCTTGACTACTATCATGAATGATTTTTTTTTAAGTTAATTGAGCTCAGTGTTGAATAATTTGCCTTAAAAAGTAAAAGATAAATTATCCCAAGTGAAGTCAAGAAGTGACTGTTTAAATTAAATTTTGCTACTGAAATAATCATAGAGTTTGACTAGTGATACAATATCAGTATATGAGTCCCCACCATATTCTTCTCATATTAGAAAGATAACTGAAATAATATAGATAGTATGGAAATTTGATAAATTTCTTTAAATGGGTGTATAAACATTGTAATTGTGATATTTACTGTTTTTATTAGTCGTTTTTACATGTCAGTTAAGTCAGAAGCCTCCCTGGTCCAAGTTTAGTTCTGTCCTCTCTGCAGCAACTTTTCAGTACTGATTCAAGTAATGATCTTGAGTGTAGCTCCTATCATTGTGAGTTTTGCACAATTTTGCATTCTATGATTACTAGTACGTGCATTATTGATGACTGCTGCTACCCACAGCTCAGAATGCCCTGTGTCCGTTTGTATCCAGTGAGCTATTCAAAGGGAAATATTAGTCAAAGTAACTTCAATAACCAATATCCAATTTTCTTAAACATATATTTCCAAATAGATGAGCCTAATTTGGCTGGCGACCGTTCATTTCTTCATTCGTATATGAAATTTACCACTTTCGTTAAACCCCAGAGTTGAAGTCTGTTTAGCTTTTCTATTAATTGCAATATACTTAAAATTACAGTCCGATGCATTTATCCATTAGTCACACGCGCTGTCAAAATTTCCCAAATCCTTTCAGAGGGTAATAGTAGATTGTGTCACAGCAGGTAGTGTTATACGTGGCTTTTCCCGTGACGGGACACAAGGTTACATTGTTAGGGAAGAGTGAGGTATTACGAAACTAGTGTCATAAGTCGTTTGACAATTTCAGACATTCCGGCACAGTGCTGTGATCAAGGACGGGACAGTTTTTACAATGGTTTCTGCCCTCCTTACATATTGATCCTGGTGCTACAGTGCCGGAAAAAATTAGGACACCATTTTAGACGTTTCCAATTTACTCGAGCAACAGTTCGTAGTATGGAATACATGAAATAATCACTTTACAGATCAACGGCACAAGTGGTTCTGGGGTACCAGATATCGATCCATGCTGAAACACTCATACTGGTACAATGTGTGGCCTCCACAGCATGCGCGCAATGCAGGCGCTGACTGTCGCATCCAGTCGATCGTACACACGTCGAATATTGTCCTGGGATACGTTATACCACGCCTGCTTGATTTATTCACGTAGTTATATAACAACTGTTGGTTGCCGAATCGCACGAGTCACCTCTCGTCCCATCATGTTCCACACGTGCTCGATTCCAGACAAGCCCGTAAAGTCTGCTGATCGGGAAGTTGCTGTACGCTTTGCAGAACACGTTCAGTTTCACGGGTAGTCTGCGTGGGCGAGCATTATCGCGTTGGAACAACGCATCACCTTCCTGTTGCGAGAAAAGCGGAAGAACGAGTCTAAGTCTTCTCTCAATGGAGTGAAGTCATCTGAAGTAAGAGTGATTTTAGGTGTGCCGCAGGGGAGTGTCATAGGACCGTTGTTATAGGACCGTTGCTATAGGACCGTTGCTATTCACGATATGCATAAATGACCTTGTGGATAACATCGGAAGTTCACTGAGGCTTTTTGCGGATGATGCTGTAGTATATCGAGTAGTTGTAACAATGGAAAATTGTACTGAAGTGCAGGAGGACCTGCAACGAATTGACGCTTGACGCGGGGAATGGCAATTGAATCTCAATGTAGACAAGTGTAATGTGCTGCAAATACATACAAAGAAAGGTCCTTTATCATTTAGCTACAATATAGCAGGTCAGCAACTGGAAGCAGTTAATTTCATAAATTATCTGTGAGTAGGCATTAGGAGTGATTTAAAATCGAATGACCATATAAAATTAATCGTCGGTAAAGCAGATGCCAGACTGAGATTCATTGGAAGAATCCTAAGGACATGCAATCCAGAAACAAAGGAAGTAGGTTACAGTACACTTGTTCGCCCACTACTTGAATATTGCTCACCAGTGTAGGTTCCGTACCAGATAGCGTTGATAGAAGAGAGAGAGAAGATCCAACGCAGAGCAGCGCGCTTCGTTACAGGATCATTTAGTAATCGCGAAAGTGTTACGGAGATGACAGATAAACTCCAGTGGAAGACTGCAGGAGAGACGCTCAGTAGCTCGGTACAGGCTTTTGTTGAAGTTTCGAGAACATACCTTCACCGAGGAGTCAAGCAGTATTTTGCTCCCTCCTACGTAAATCTCGCGAAGAGACCATGAGGATGAAATCAGAGAGATTAGAGACCACACAGAGGCATACCGACAATCTTTCTTTCCACTAACAATACGAGAATGAAGTAGAAGGGAGAACCGATAGAGGTATTCGAAGTACCCTCCGCTACATACCGCCAGGTGGCTTGCGGAGTATGGATGTCTATGTAGATGTAGATAACATTCTGCACGTAGATGTAGATAACATTCTGCACGTATCGAGCGCTGAATAGCGACCCTTCCAGATACATCCACGGTGAATGGTAGTTGTAGCTCATGGCACACACGCGCCGTAAGCGGAGTCACTTGTGTGCAGGCAAATCTGCTTTCGTCACTGTAGAGCGCGGCGCGCCATTCCATCTGCAAAGTGATCCTTTGACGGCACCAGTCGAGCTGTGTACGTGGATGCTGTGGCGTGAGTGGAAGACAGGCTAGACGTGTGCGTGCCTGTAGTCCCATTGCTAATAGCCAGTTCGCGACAGTCTGCGCTGACACGTCTAGGCTTACAAGCCCTCTTGTCTGTGCTGTACGATCTGCCACTGCTGCCCTTACAATACGCCGATCCTGGCTTGTGTCAGTGCTGCGTGGTCGTCCAGAATCTCGTCCACGTGTGTGATAATATCCACGTTACCACTGACACCAGCATCGTTCCACATGTTACGCGCCACGTTGAAGTTGTGTGGCAGTATTCCGAAAGGAGGATCCGGCCACTCGGAAGGTCACAATGTGACCCCTTTGAAACCCGCTGAGTTAGCTGTAGGAACCACGTGGCACGGTTGCCTACTTCCTTCACAGGTCTGCACCACAATCAGCCTTCTGGCTGTGAGCGTTCCCTGTTAATGGGTAGACACAGATTTTGCTCTGATAGCTATGTCACTACGCTATCTGTTGCTGGACGACGATGAAACCATTGTCAGTACATCCACTATCCCCAAGATGACATATGCCGTCATGGGACCAAAATCGACGTTGTCATTCCAGTCTGTAATGGTTCTTTATTTACGTGACCGTTACGGCACTCCAAACATTGTTCTCGATACCAGTAATATCGTACTACTTTTCTGCGAAGTAACAATATTTTTGTGACAATATTCATATTTGGTTTTATTAATGTATAGGTACTCCGATGTATCGATATATTACAGTGATATGGTTCTTGCGTGTATTCATTTCTGTGAGACTGTCATAATCTTTGACTTACTTGTAACCGTTTTGGCGCGAACTTTGCACAAGTGAAGTTGTTATTTCGCTTCAAGTATTGTGTTTGGTTGAAGTAGAAATTAAATATATGAAGATTGATACAAAACTGTTTTCTTGATGATGTGACAATTAAGAAGAGGTATATGTGAATTTACAAGAAGTTTAATAAAAAATGTGGATCGTGAACACTAAGTCAAAAATTATTTCGAATGTTCAAATGCGTGTGAAATCTTATGGGACTTAACTGCTAAGGTCGTCAGTCCCTAAGCTTACACACTACTTAACCTAAACTACCCTAAAGACAATCACACACACCTATGCCCGAGGGAGGACTCGAACCTCCTCCAGGACCAGCCGCACAGTCCATGACTGCAGTGCCCTAGACCGCTCGGCTAATCCCGCGCGGCAAAAATTATTTCTACCATACCATTGTTCTGATCTGGGATTATTTGACCATTAAGAATTTCCTGAAAAACGTATTTGTTAGGTCTTCAAATATTGCTAAAATACAGATCTAGACCTTCTAGCAGTCAGAGTGGAATCACCCTAGAATCAACAAGATGAGCCATAACAACTTCGACGAATACTACGTGGGAATCCATTCAAGATAAATGACAAAATTAATGAATTTTTTACAGTGACTTCATTATTTCCATTCTGACGATGCCATCCACAATCAGTAACTTTGTTGTTGGCCGAGAAAGCGAACATATGCTGCGTGAGCAACATTATTAATCTGATTTCTAACCTACTTTGCAAGTGGTGGTATTGTTAGAAGGTGTACCAATTTTTTTCCTGCAGTGTATTTGGAGATAGTTTAAACAGGAACTTCTAACAATACCACCACTTTCGAAGTAGGTTAGAAATCAGATTAATAATGTTGTTCACACAGCATATGTTCGCTTTATCGGGCAACAACAAAGTTATTGACTGCTGATGGCATCGTCAGAATGGAAATAATGAAGTCACTGTAAAAAATTCATTAATTTTGGCACTTACCTTGAATGGATTCCCACTTAGATTTCGTCGAAGTTGTTATGGCTCAGGAAATTCTTAATGATCAAACAATCCCAGATCAGAACAATGGTATGGTAGAAATAATTTTTGACTTGGTGTTCATGATCCACATTTTTATTAAACTTCTTGTAAATTCACATATACTTCTTCTTAATTGTCACATCATCAAGAAAACAGTTCTGTATCAATCTTCATACATTTAATTTACACTTTAACCAAACACAAGACTTGACTGTTCTTTTACAAAGCGAAATAACAACCTAACTCCTGCAAAGTGAACGGTTACAAGTAAGTCAAATATTATGAGTCTTACAGAAATGAATACACACAAGAACCATATCACTGTAATATATTGATACATCAGAGTTCCTATACATTAATAAAACCAAATGTGAATATTGTCACAAAAATGTATCTGTTACTTCGCAGAAAAGTAGCACGATATTACTAGTATCGAGAACTGGGGTTGGAGTGCCGTAATGGTCACGTAAATAAAGAACCATTACAAACTGAAGACACCAAAATGCATGTTCGAATGACACGCACACTAAACTCACATTCTGGAGGACGATGGTTAAAACCCGCATCCGGTCATCCACATTTGGGTTTTCTGTTATTTCCCCAAGTCGCTTAAGGCAAATGCGGGGATTGTTCTTTTGAACGGTCACGCCAGATTTCCTTCTCCGTCCTAATCAGAGCTTGAACTCCAATGACCTCGTTATCGATGGGACGTTAAAAACTATCTCCACTATCTCCTCCTCCTCCACCTCCTCCTCGAACGACACGCTGTGTCAGAAATCAGATACAAGTCACCACTGAGGTAATTTCAGTACTGGATGCTCGACACATATCTGTAGTACAAGCACACATTGTCTCCGTGTAGGGCACGAGGTTGTGGGGATGAACTATTTTGTCTCTGATCCCTCCACGTAGCGTCTGCGGGCCCTCTATTGTGTATTTTGTGCGGAAGATGATGATGAAGAAGAAGAAGAAAAGGATAAAGAAAAAGAAAAGAAGAAAAGAAAAGAAAAAGCGACGTGTTTAGCAGATATCCATATTGTCTCTCGGCCCTTCCACCCGTTCGAGCTTCAAACATTTTTCACTCGTAACAGAAAATATGCATCCTCCGTCATCAGAGAAGAGTGTCCCTCGGCGCTGTTACATTACATGTGCCACAAGCCAATACACGATGGACGCCATAATGAGCTTTTATTCTGCCGCGGCACAGAATATTGGCCTGCGGGCGTGATTAGCCATGACAACGTACATATTGGCCTCTCCGGCGCTCTTGCGGTGGAGTACAGTTGGGTTCCACGAATCCATACTGTAAAATGACGCACAGCGTGCAAAACAGTGTCACACAGAAACGAAATTTTCTTGCCGCGGCGGGATGTGCTCTGAAAATGAGCCCTCCTGCCAAACTCGCCCCTTCATTATGGACATAGATCGGAACTCGGATGTCTGCCTTTCATGTGCAGCGGATCAATCAGAGTGTCACACTTGTAAACCGTCAGAATTTCCCATACATTTTTACGCACCCCGTATGCCTTGGCACCGTCGGGAGATATTTTCAAGAGATTTGAATCTTGGCGAGTTTGTTGTACTAGAGCCACTAACTTCAAATACTCACTTTGAAACCTGGTTAAGGGAAGGCAGGATTCGGTTGCGATTGTGGACGGGGCCGTAATCAGTTACTATTGGTTGCCTTTTACAGTTACACACAATTTATTTTAAACCAGTAATGCCAGACTCAACAATAAATAAAAGTACCACACGTTATTAATGAAGGAATAAACAAATGTGTAAATAATAGTGTTTTCAGTGAGTTACAGTTTAGAAAATTACCATTAAATACAGATACAGCAGATAATGTTTTAAAGCCAAGCCACTGTGATCTGGACAGAAGACCTTTGACACCATGGCAATAAATTAAGAATTGGTTAAAACTGGCTGCAACTTCCAAATTACAGGTATTGAACAGTGGCGTAGCGTGAGGGGAGTCTTTGAGACTTACTCTCCCCTTTATTCGTGCTTAAAAAAGATGCAATAGTAATTCATAACAAATACACTCCTGGAAATTGAAATAAGAACACCGTGAATTCATTGTCCCAGGAAGGGGAAACTTTATTGGCACATTCCTGGGGTCAGATACATCACATGATCACACTGACAGAACCACAGGCACATAGACACAGGCAACAGATCATGGACAATGTCGGCACTAGTACAGTGTATATCCACCTTTCGCAGCAATGCAGGCTGCTATTCTCCCATGGAGACGATCGTAGAGATGCTGGATGTAGTCCTGTGGAACGGATTGCCATACCATTTCCACCTGGCGCCTCAGTTGGACCAGCGTTCGTGCTGGACGTGCAGACCGCGTGAGACGACGCTTCATCCAGTCCCATACATGCTCAATGGGGGACAGATCCGGAGATCTTGCTGGCCAGGGTAGTTGACTTACACCTTCTAGAGCACGTTGGGTGGCACGGGATACATGCGGACGTGCATTGTCCTGTTGGAACAGCACGTTCCCTTGCCGGTCTAGGAATGGTAGAACGATGGGTTCGATGACGGTTTGGATGTACCGTGCACTATTCAGTGTCCCCTCGACGATCACCAGTGGTGTACGGCCAGTGTAGGAGATCGCTCCCCACACCATGATGCCGGGTGTTGGCCCTGTGTGCCTCGGTCGTATGCAGTCCTGATTGTGGCGCTCACCTGCACGGCGCCAAACACGCATACGACCATCATTGGCACCAAGGCAGAAGCGACTCTCATCGCTGAAGACGACACGTCTCCATTCGTCCCTCCATTCACGCCTGTCGCGACACCACTGGAGGCGGGCTGCACGATGTTGGGGCGTGAGCGGAAGACGGCCTAACGGTGTGCGGGACAGTAGCCCAGCTTCATGGAGACGGTTGCGAATGGTCCTCGCCGATACCCCAGGAGCAACAGTGTCCCTAATTTGCTGGGAAGTGGCGGTGCGGTCCCCTACGGCACTGCGTAGGATCCTACGGTCTTGGCGTGCATCTGTGCGTCGCTGCGGTCCGGTCCCAGGTCGACGGGCACGTGCACCTTCCGCCGACCACTGGCGACAACATCGATGTACTGTGGAGACCTCACGCCCCACGTGTTGAGCAATTCGGCGGTACGTCCACCCGGCCTCCCGCATGCCCACTATACGCCCTCGCTCAAAGTCCGTCAACTGCACATACGGTTCACGTCCACGCTGTCGCGGCATGCTACCAGTGTTAAAGACTGCGATGGAGCTCCGTATGCCACGGCAAACTGGCTGACACTGACGGCGACGGTGCACAAATGCTGCGCAGCTAGCGCCATTCGACGGCTAACACCGCGGTTCCTGGTGTGTCCGCTGTGCCGTGCGTGTGATCATTGCTTGTACAGCCCTCTCGCAGTGTCCGGAACAAGTATGGTAAGTCTGACACACCGGTGCCAATGTGTTCTTTTTTCCATTTCCAGGAGTGTATATAAACAACTTTCTACTAAGAGCACTAAATGTGCGAAGACATTCTAGCCCGCGCCGCCGCAATCTGAGTATTGGTGTGCCTGCCTGCTTGAGACTCGACTGCTGTGTTTCTGCCTCCCTTCCCTTACCTGGCTGTGTGCACCTGAGCGTTAGTGGCATTCTCGACTCCCCTCCACTTCCCCTCTTCCACGAAGGCCGGTGCGCTGCACTTGCTAGCAGGTATCGAGACTAGTCTCTGCCGCGTCTATGCTGGTTTTTAACACGGAAGTGAACAGTCGCGCGGTTTATGTTCATAGTCATTCTTGTGTGATTTTTGTGTATATTTTCGTTGTGTCGCCAACGTGAGTGAGCCAGCAACTGAACACCATATAGAATTTTTATTAAAAACATCTTTTTCTACATTAACGTTTGAAGAAAAGTATGAATTGAAGGACAAATGACCTACTCCTACACTCAGTGTAGTTTTAAGTGAAGCCAAACAAAAACGCACTTTTCAGACAGCCTGGTACGAAAAGTATGTTTGGCTGACTGCGAATGCAGTTAATAACAGATCATATTGTTAAACATGTCTTCTGTTTGGTGGTGAAAAGAAATGATGCAATGAGGGCATTTGTACAATAAAGAACTTTGACAGGAAAGCACAAAAACATCAGACATCAAAACGTCACCTGCAGAACAAAGAATCATTTCAGTTATTGGGCAAAAGTAGAACTGAGCACGCCCTGTCTGAAGCCGCTGGCAATAAAATACAACGAAGAAGTTGCATACAGCAGGAGAGTATTGGCGCGTCTTACTTAGGCAATTGTATTTCTTTGTAAACAAGAACTAGCCTTTCGCGGCCATCGAGTAGACGAATCCTTCCGCAACAAAGGTAACTATCTGGAATTGTTGGATTTACAAGCTCAAGGAGAACAGTTAATCCGAGACCATCTGTCATCATCCTCAACCTTTAAAGGAACGTCTCCAGATATACAGAATGATGTAATAGAAATGATAACTCTGGCAGTTAATGAGAAAATAAAATCTGAAATTCAGAACTGCAATTTCATTTCGATTCAGGCTGGTGAAACATTAGACGTGTCATGTAAGAGTCAAATGAGTATAATATTCAGGTACTGTATTGCAGACAAAATTGAGGAAAGATTCGTTGGATTTTACGACGTTTCTGGAGATAAAACTGCTGAAGGTTTGTCAAACATTGTTCATGCAGTATTGAAAGAATAGAATGTGGAAGGAAAAGTGGTTAGTCAACCATATGATGGCGCTTCAGTAATGGCGGGCAGAGAAAGAGGACTACAACAATTGGTGAAGCAGTTCTGTCCCTATGCGCTGTTTCTTCATTGTTACGCACACCAACTGAATGTGGTGCTGTTACACGCCTCCAAAATCATACGACAAGTACGCATGTTTGTAAGTGATCTTACTGCATTCCATTCGTTTTTCAGCAAATCATCAAAACTAACTGTATTGCTAACTGAGACAGGATTTAAACTGCCACATGCAAGCAACACTCGCTGGAACTTTCGTTCCAGGGCAGTTGCAACATCTAGTCATTTCTCAGGACTATCTAGTGTTTTTTTTTTAATTATAAATTTGATGATTACAGACTCATAGTGGGACCCAGAATCTTTGAGCTGTGCTTTGGGAATGAAACGACGGATAAATGATCCTACGATTATCTACTTGCTTTGCTTCTACAGAGGGTGCTTTGTTTATGTTGATCATCTCTTTAATGTTCTTCAGTCAAAATTTGTCATTATACCTGCTTGCCACGACGAAATAAGATTTTGAGAAACTTACGACAATTAAGAACGGAAACATTCATTGATGAATGCATTAAATGCAGCTTGTGTTTGAATGGCAACTTATCATTCTGTGACAGTCAAAAGACATCTCTCACGTCACTAACTTACGAGATACTGGATTTGCAAATTGTTCAGATGGAAAGAAGGTTTCAAGACTTTCCCCAAATTCAGTTTGTTGAACTTTTGAACGAAAAGTGTTTCCCGAACTATCAAAAAGAACTCCCAAAGTTGAAATTGCTTCAATTATTAGAACAGTACCCTTTTTTCAAACAAGAACAAGTTGAAAATTGAATATGTAGCATATACACTGATGATAAAAAACACTTATCTCCAAGAATCCTCTTAAAGTACATTGTCAACAATGATTTAGATTCCGTTTATGAAGAAACAACGAAGTTCCTGATTTTGGTTTTGACTCTACAGCAAGCAGTAAACGAAGCATGAGTACTCTTAAACGAGTGAAGAATTATTTAAGGAATTCAATGTCCAACATCCGGCTTTCGTGTTTGAGCACGTTAGCAATAGAAAAGTCACTACTTAGAGAGCTATTCAGTGATCAGATCTTTATAGACCGAGTTATAGACTTATTCGTGGAAAGAAAAGAGAGGCGCATTGCACTTGTGTACAAGAAAATGTAAGTGCTTCTTCTCTTGCTGCTGGAGTTCTGCAAATTTCTCATCGTTTCTTGAACAAGTTAGTTAATATTATTATTATTATTATTATTTGTGGCGGTGGTAGTGGTAGTAGTAGTAGAAGCAGTAGTAGTTGTTTTTGTTGTTTTATTTGATGCATTTTGTTTCATTTGTTTAAATTATTGTTTATTGTAATATTTTGTCTCCCTATAATAACTGTAGAAAACGGCTCTGAGTACTATGGGACTCAACTTCTGAGGTCATTAGTCCCCTAGAACTTAGAACTAGTTAAACCTAACTAACCTAAGAACATCACAAACATCCATGCCCCAGGCAGGATTCGAACCTGAGACCGTAGCGGTATTGCGGTTCCAGACTGCAGCGCCTTTAACCGCACGGCCACTTCGGCCGGCAATAACTGTAGAGTCTCCCCAACCTTTCCAAGCACGCTACGCCACTGGTATTGAAATATTAAAGACACGTCGCCACAAACACAGCAGAAGGCATCAGACGCCAGGAATGGCAGTAAATTAGGTTTTAAGGTTTACTTCGTAAATACAAATACCAAATTAGCATTTTAAGGCAAATGACCACAATCACGGCTGAAGGCCTCACACGCCAGGAACGGCAATAATATAAAAAATTTAGAAACCTCCTGTAAAACAGCAAATACATTAGCAAAGGTTAATTTTTAAAAAAGCAACTCATTACCAAACGGGTGATATAAGATGATGGTAAACTTTGTAACACAACCCTTAATATCCACTGAATACACATTGCCATATTTAATCCAGAAGCCGATCAGAACCATTAACTACACATATATAACCTTTAAAGTCGGCATTACAAGGTATTGTAATAAATAATACAATAATAAAACACAAGGACCAGTACATAAGTTCCTTAAAGGGTACTGAGGCAGATTACACCTGCAGAAGGCGTGGACTGAAGGAGCGTTACACTGAACTACTGGCCATCAGACCTCCTTTTAGAACACAGATGTCTTTTATGAACCAAGGGACCACAGACGGTGCTTCAGGAATCGACCTCTGACAAACACTTTCCCGAGCAATGAGATAGGCAGCCAAGAAATGCACTCACTTCACAAGATGGTAGCCCAGACTAGTGGCAGTCTAACGGATGACTAATGATAATCTTGCTGAAGCTGCCTCACGTCCGATAAACCAAATGCAACGATGGAACAATACACCAAAGCCGGAACCGGCGGTCAGCACTACGTCCCCAGAATACTGTGTTTAGAGCTCCCAGAACAAGAAAGGAACCACTACTAGCAGAGTAGAAGAGCCACCAACTGGCCTACAATCAAGAAAGCTGTGCAATTTACACGCCTTACCGGACAGCAGCGGCAAGGCGAGGAAACGTACACTACCGTTACATACACTAACCCCCAGGGCAGGTAACTGGGGCGTTAGTGGCCACTAGCAAGAAAAATTACCGCTGGTTGAACTTAACAAATTGTAACAATTTGGACGCAGTAAATAGAAATAAGAAGTCGAGGAAAGCTAATCAGATTCGCATTCCCCAATCACTCGCTGCTCTTCTCCTCGGCAACACCACGAGCAGCAACACGAACCCATGTCACTGGAGAGTCGTGAGATACCACAATGGTGGAGGTTTCTCTACTGGCATTGAAATGCCCTCATCTTAAAGCTTGTTGGATCCGGTTTACGACGAGGTCGTGCACCCTCGTGACCACAGCCCTTCCATCCGGCAGTCCCTGCGTGTCGTCAGCGGTCCCGGCGTGTTCTGGCACTGCGCGGACCTGGCTCCTCCTGAGTCTCCAACCGAACTGGCCCAATCACACGACCCGCAAAAACGACGAAGTCGCCCCAGAGATAGGGCAACAGTTACTATACAGGGTGATTCAAAAAGAATACCACAACTTTAGGAATTTAAAACTGCAACGACAAAAGGCAGAGCTAAGCACTATCTGTCGGCGAATTAAGGGAGCTATAAAGTTTCATTTAGTTGTACATTTGTTCGCTTGAGGCGCTGTTGACTAGGCGTCAGCGTCAGTTGATGCTAAGATGGCGACCGCTCAACAGAGAGATTTTTGTGTTATTGAGTACGGCAGAAGTGAATCGACGACAGTTGTTCAGCGTGCATTTCGAACGAAGTATGGTGTTAAACCTCCTGATAGGTGGTGTATTAAACGTTGGCATAAACAGTTTACAGAGAATGGGTGTTTGTGCAAAGGGAAAAGTTCTGGACGGCCGAGAACGAGTGATGAAAATGTAGCACGCATCCAGCAAGCATTTGTTCGCAGCCCAGGAAAATCGACTCGCAGAGCTAGCAGAGAGCTGCAAATTCCACAATCAACTGTATGGAGAGTCCTACGAAAAAGGTTAGTTATGAAACCTTATCTGAAATTGGTTCAAGCACTGTCTGCTGCTGATAAGATTAAAAGAATCGATTTCTGTGATTTTATCCTTGCTGAAATGGAAACAGATGAATCTTTCGTTTCAAAGATTGTGTTTAGTGATGAAGCAACTTTCCACACTAACGGGAAAGTCAACCGTCACAATGTCTGTATATGGGGAACTGAGAATCCGCGGGAAACAACTCAGTATGAACGTGACTCGCCTAAGGTGAACGTTTTCTGTGCCCTTTCAGCCAATAAAGTTTTTGGCCCCTTTTTCTTCGAAGGTGCTACTGTAACTGGACTACAGTATCTGGAGATGTTAGAGAATCAGCTGTTCCCTCAGCTCGAACGTCAACTACCCGAGGCGATGGATCGGCCGCCAGGCGGCCCGTGACAGAGCACTTCATCACTGGCCTCCAAGAAGCCCTGATCTTACCCCCTGCGATTTTTTCTTATGGGGGTATGTTAAGGATATGGTGTTTCGGCCACCTCTCCCAGCCACGATTGATGATTTGAAACGAGAAATAACAGCAGCTATTCAAACTGTTACGCCTGATATGCTACAGAGAGTGTGGAACGAGTTGGAGTATCGGGTTCATATTGCTCGAGTGTCTGGAGGGGGCCATATTGAACATCTCTGAACTTGTTTTTGAGTGAAAAAAAACCTTTTTAAATACTCTTTGTAATGATGTATAACAGAAGG
The DNA here is from genome assembly GCF_023864275.1 of Schistocerca cancellata. NCBI lineage: Eukaryota > Metazoa > Arthropoda > Insecta > Orthoptera > Acrididae > Schistocerca > Schistocerca cancellata. Next base: position 115,808,965 of record NC_064633.1, on the reverse strand, counting down.
TTATATTATGTTTCTTTCATTAAATACACATTTTTAAAGTTGTGGTATTCTTTTTGAATCACCCTGTATATCGATAACCGCCGTTGCTGCCGCTAGCGGACAGGCAACGCTTGCGAAGCTGAGTGGCGCCAGTCAACACAAGAAGAACACAAACAACCGCAACCATGCCAACTAAACGATACCGTCCGGCTTCCGACAGAGGGAGGAAACCTACAAACAGCACCAAAGCGAGCCGCAGCACGGCTCACACTAGTGATAGTTTCCGCAACAGCCGATCAAACGTAAGTATTAAGCGTTTTACTAAGATCTGTTATGTTTTAGTTATAAAGAACGTTTTACGTTTCTTAGTTCATGCAACTGGCAATAACCGGGAGAATATGTGACGCCTCTGAAGACCGAGCAGTGCCGTGTGCTTGATCACCAGCTGCAAATGCGTCAAAGGTCCTTGAAGAAGCGCGCGCGTATTTCCTGGAAATCTCCTATCGTTGTTGAAGCAGGAGAACAACATTTCTACAATGCCTAATACAGTTAAAGGACGACTTCTTAGAAACATCGTAATTGTGTTCCACTGGATTCCACATCACCCTCGGGCTCGGCAACTCTTCAAACAGCAATGTGTCGTCATCTACGAAAAAAAAAAATGGTCAGGGTTCAGGAGTTCACGTGAGGCATGAGGTGGGTTAATGATTCCATACTAATATTGGCATAAAATTTCGCCACTGTTCTGCCCAGCACCATCGTCGACGCGTCACGCGATTGGATGTTTGTAGTGCCCCCTCTTCCCCATATTTGACCCCTTCCTTTGACACTCTGTGATACAGGTGAGAACCGCGAGGTTGCGAGGTGCCGGGGCTAGCAGTGTATTTAACACTAACTTCTTCTCGAATCTTCATATGGAAATGATGCTCTAAGCCCCCCCTCCCCCCTTTTATAACTCCTACTTTTGCTGTTGCACATGGATTAAGAAGAAACGCGAACTAACTGTAATTGACCCTGCAAGTGGAGTAGAAAAGAGTTTAGCAGCTGCAATAATTTAATTTGATAGACATTAATTAAATAAAGGAAACTTTCAGTAACGTAGTGAGAAATGAAAGGGTTGCTCTACCGATTAACAGAATGAAAGTTCTGTCCAAAATAACAATTTGATTTATTATGACTAAACTCAAAATCATAAACGAAACACATGAAACATTTACAATACATCAAATTGGATCAAACTGGATACTCAAATAAATGCTGTGAAGGTGAAGTTGTCCATAAACTAGATTGTGACATTTATGACGAAGTGGTATGTGGAGCCAATTCCTTGCAACCCAAATCTTAGGAGAAACTCCCAGCCAACTCAACATTAATTGCTGCTACTGTAGTGATAACTCAAACAATGAACACCCAAGCCAGAACAAAGTTAGAAAAGACGAACAGGCGCGCTCTGCTGAGCTCTGATTATCACAGTGCAAATTCCCTAGTCTGCCGGTGCTGCGGACATACATTACCAAGCTGTCTTCTTAACTGCAAGGACACTATCTGGCGTACCGGAAGCGATGGCTGGTTGCTTCGACGTCCCGTCGTGGTGATGATAATGTCGCGAGTATAGCCCGAAACAAATTGTCCTGGTCTGGTTGTTCCAGTCTAAAGACTTCCTATCAATACAAGTGCGCCTCTGAGGGAGACGAAGAAGGCTCGCCACACAATCACTGATGGTACAGTGATTGATTTTGACAAGCGAAGTCACTCAGTAACTCCGATACAGTCAACTTTAGCCAAAACTGCCCAAGACGGACAACATAGGCCGCTTGTACGCAGAACGCTCAATTGCCAACTGTACTTGGAAAGTTACGTTGAACTCGAAACTTCAGCAACTTCGTTAAACAGTTAAAATCAAATAAAAGTATATTAGACAGCCAACGGATGGCAGGCTGTCCAGAGCAGCGAGAGCTCAGTCTTGTAACCTACTCCAACCAAAAGGCGAGAACCGACTCCCACCAGAGCACCCGTACCAACCGAACACAGAACATTCCCGCCCCCACGACAGTGGGCGTGGTTAACGTTCCAATCAGCAACTCGAAAACCGGCGGAAAATTCCACTCTATTGCCGAAGCACTACCATTCCAACAATGGAGATTCTTGGCGCCAATTTCTGCGCCGATTTTGCTACGTCACGGAGCTATGCCCTGAGCAAGCCAATCACAGTTACGATTTTGCAGAAAACGCGGAAATTTGCCCGCCAAGACTGCCTGGGAACACATTCCCACGTCACGCTGGTAGCCCGCCAGAAAGTGTTTTCGCTAAGTTTCTGCGAAGTAATGGAATCTCTAGCCCCGCCACTCGTTCAGGCCCCTGCAGGCGTGTCTCCGCCGCTATTATGACAATGTCGGCGTCTGGAAAGCATTCACTCAGCTCCCTCACACCCATTGGCTTAACCCTTACAAGATAGCAGAGCCTGCCTGTCACCGGACCACCCGGCTGACGAGAGACACTGCGTGGGAAGTCCACGTGTGAAGGAATAGCAACTTTTCACCGCATGCAATTAGAGAGGAAAATCGAATTACTCAGAGTAAGATAGGAATATGAAAGTTCACGCGTCAGAGAACAAGAAATAACCAGTAAAGTCCCCTCCACTCCTAATTTTTTAAAGAGTAAACCTCAGTGTACAAAACAGCTTCGAACATCTGATTACTTTAAAAATGAGTTAAATATGTGTAAAATATTTGACGTTAATTAACTTTAGAAGTTTATAAAAGGTTTAAAATTATGTTTAAAGTTCGTTCGAAATTCCTAGATGAACATTATCTTGGAAACTGGCCGACGAAACATTTGAGACACATTGCCTCTGCAATCGGTATAGTAAGTACTCCAGCGGTGGCGAGAAAGGTGTCAATAAACTCCTTCCTTCACATGGGGTGTTGACTTTCGAACATTTCACAGTCGAAAATGACAGTTTGCAGTGCGATGAGCAGGAGGACGACATCTTTGCCAACGTTCGACACTGCTTACGTCGTCAACACGAGTCTACCCTTCACTAAAGAGATCATGAGGCAGTAGGTCTACTGAAAGTGGTCTTACCCCTTTGGAGTGGCAACTTTTGTTCTAGTATAAAGGATGGAATTTCTAGGAACCGTTTAGAACCATTCGGAAATATTTGTACATCATTACAAACAGTCAAGGGTGTTCATGCATTCGCAACACTACTGTTTGCGGCCTCATGTTATGTGAACACAGGGGGTGGTGGAAGGTGGGGCGGGGATGTTATGCAACACTGAACGTACGTGAACGAAATGAACAAAACGGCGAAGTGTCTATCTAAGAATTTCCAGTAAGGCAACATCTCCCGTTTCTATCGTTCGGCCGGCCGCGGTGGTCTCGCGCTTCTAGGCGCGCAGTCCGGAACCGCGCGACTGCTACGGTCGCAAGTTCGAATCCTGCCTCGGGCATGGATGTGTGTGATGTCCTTAGGTTAGTTAGGTTTAAGTAGTTCTAAGTTCTAGGGGACTGATGACCACAGCTGTTAAGTCCCATAGTGCTCAGAGACATTTTTGAACCTATCGTTCATTTTGACTGGGCACTTTAAAAATGTACGTTTACAGAGACTTTAACAGCCATTCAACCGAGTAGGAAGTTGCTGTTACTGCTGCTGCTACTGCTGCTGCTCTAGCGCCTGAGAGCAGGCAACCCCTTCGACAGAGTTAGATTACGGATGTCTGCACGCAGGCGCCAGACCAGTAGCTGAAAACCACTGAGTTGAATGAGTGTCGAAGTTTCTGTAAAGGTATATTTTTCACTGTTAACGTTCTCGGCTAAGGTGTCCAAATGGCTCTGAGCACTATGGGACTCAACATCTGAGGTCATCAGTCCGCTAGAACTTAGAACTACTTAAACCTAACTAAGGACATAACACACATCCATGCCCGAGGCAGGATTCGAACCTGCGACCGTAGCGGTCTCGGCCACCACGGCCGGATCAACTATGGTGTGCGAGGGGAACCGAGGGCGTTGCCGAACTGGAAGGGGGGAGAGGGTTTAGAGGGAACTTTTTCCATTATGTTCAAGGATGTTTCAATGTTGATCTCCTCGGTGCTCACGCCACAGGAGGTCGCGGAAGAGGAGGGTTGAAAAAGCGTAAACACCCTTTACTGATTCTGTCACGTTCAGGTTACGTTGAATGGTTTTAAGCCCCATTCTGTATACTACAGTAAAAAAAAAAATGCTGTTACGCTACACTTCAAAGGGACGAGATGGTGTTGCAGCCTACCATGCCCTTAGAGAATGGTTGACTTGTCCAGAAGGTGTCAGCAGTGTCCAACGTTCACAAGAATGTCATTCTGTTGCTTACCGCGAAAAGTCTTCGACCATAAAATGCGTGGGGATCAACAACTCACGGGAAGGGGTAGTTTCATTGAAGCCCAAAATGCAGCCTCTTCAGGACCATATGTCAATTTGAGCGGCAATGTGTCTGAAACGTGTTACTTGACCACCCATCAGAAAACCGCGTGATTTTAATCCCGCTCGTCGCGTTTACAACCTCTGTCAAAGCAGCGTCAACAGAAGGGGTGAAAATGGGTAAGAGAGGGTGTGACGACCTTCCCATAGAGTGACGTGCCCACGACAGTGTAGGCCAGAATTGTGGAGAAATTTGGTGCCAATGTGGCACTATCAACCCGTCTTCCGCCTCAAGTGAACTTCTGAGCTCTGGCCATTTCTCGCATGCGTCGACACCTCGCTGGTTGAAGCGCCGCCGACCCCGAGCGTCGCGTCACAGGGCACCATGCTTTTGCATCACTACAGAGGGAAATCGTAGGCAGCTTCGAGCCAAATTTGAAACTTGTCTTTCACGATATGAGACGATTACGGTGTTTCAAAAATGTGATTCTTTAATTGTGTTGCGCAGTGTATATTACTAAACTGTTAATTCAATTAATGGTCTATAGATCACAGAGCAGCTACAAGCTACAGGCGGCGCAGCAAACGGCTTCAAAGGCTAAAAATTTGGAATTTCAGTATTTCGTAATTTAATAACCGATATTAAAATTTAAAATCCTGTCATGGCCTACTCACTAGAAGGAATGATCTTACTTTAAAGCTTTAACTCAGTAAGACAAGTATTACAGTTAAAAATTGTGTGTTTATTTTCCTACAGCGAATTTCCAAGCTAATATTCATCTAGAGCTTGGAAATGATAACACTTAACTACTTCTAACGAACTTTAAACATAATTTCAAACCTTTTCTAAAGTTCTAAACTCAATTACTTGATTAACGTCAACTATTTAACACATCAACTCTTTTTTAAAGTAATCAGATGTTCGACACTATTTGGTGTACTGAGGTTCTCTTCTTTAAAAAACTTGAACTGGAGGGGACTTTGCCGGCCAGGGCGGCCGAACGGTTCTAGGCGCTACGGTCGCAGGTTCGAATCCTGCCTCGGGCATGGATGTGGGTGATGTCCTTAGGTTAGTTAGAGTTAAGTAGGTCTAAGTTCTAGGGGACTGATGACCTAAGATGTTAAGTTTCACAGTGCTCAGAGGCATTTCAACCATTTTTTTAGAGGGGACTTTGAAAGGTTACGCTGTTTGGACTACATAATAATGAATGAGAATGTGTGCTAAATTGTGTTCACTAACAACATTTATTTTCCCAAAACAAAGACAGACATTAATTATGCTAAACAAGTTTTTATTGTATACCGTAAACAACTAACAGTTGTGATTCTTTAGTTTCTCCCGGCGTATTTGATAATCAAAATATCCACGGGTTTACTGCCGGTCTACAGTGTCCAACGGGCACAATATTTCGGCGATCATACATGTCGCCATCATCAGGTGAACTGACGGACTTGAGCTCCTGTGAACGTGCCAGCACGGAGATCCGTACGCTATGGCTGCTCAGAGGGAACTGGGTTCGGTCGCGGCGGCGGCCATAAGAAGGCAACGGGACGTCAAACAGCTAAGTTCTCACGTCTCCTTGACAAACCATCTCTGCAGTTTCCGTGCAAGACTGTCATCAGTTTGAGTGGCATGGTGTTGAGTGATGATGCGGTCTCGGTTTTGCAGAAAGGTCTCAACTTCGCTCCCACCCCTAAGTTCACTCCGGTCGCAGAAATTGTTAGTGCTGTTGAACAGGTTGCAGCTAGACTTCTTCCTGAATCAGCTGAGGAAATACGTCGTGAAACATGTCGTGCGTTGACTAAATCCAAGCCGATGAAGTCAAATATCACCAGTAAAGAGAGGGCGGTCATTCGTGATCTGAGGGAACGCTCTTAAATTGAAGTCTTACCGGCTGACAGAGGCAATGCTACAGTTGCCTCCCACTGATATGATGCAGAGCCTGCTAAATGACGATTCCTACCGGAAGATCAGCCTTGACCCTACAAAGAAGGTAGAGAACAAGACGAGGTCGCTTCTCAAGGACGCAGATTTACCGGAGGGTGACGCTAAGAAATTGTTACCCCAAGGTCTGGTACCGCCTAGACTATATGGACTCCCGAAGGTTCACAAAGAGGTGGTACCATTACGCCCCATTGTCAGCAACATCAGGGCACCTTCATATTTGTTGGCCAAATACCTGACGGGAATATTAAGTCCTTATGTGGGTAAATGCCCTCATCACATCCGTAATTCCGTGGATTTTGTTAAACGCCTTGATAGCTTCAGGTTGGATGAGTCAGATATCATGGTTAGTTTTGACGTCGTTTCCTTTTTTATGAGGGAACCCCTGCGAAAGTCACTAGAGTTGGTCAGAAGTTTGACGAGAAGACCACTGAACTTTTTAGGCATGTCTTGACTTCCACGTATTCTATTTTTAATGGAGAATACTACGAACAAACGGAGTCGCCATGGGTAGCCCACTCTCACCAGTGGTAGCGAATTTGTACATGGAGAACTTCGAGGAGGAAGCCCTGTCGCCATCCGAATGGAAACCTATTTGCCTTTTCCGTTACGTGGACGACACGTTCGTCATCTGGCCACATGGTATGGATAAACTCCTTGACTTCCTTACACATCTAAACTCCATACACCCCAACATCAAATTCACTATGGAGACTGAAACGGAGGGTAAATTACTTTTCCTCGACGTCTTGGTCAAGAGAAGGGCTGACGGCACCCTAGGTCATGGGGTGTATCGGAAGACAACGCACACTGATCTGCATTTGCACGCAGACAGCTGCCACCACCCTTCACAGAGGAATGGGGTACTTAAAACTCTAGTACTTAGGGCGCGCGCGCA